>NC_140945.1:17923238-18523238 GCF_014529385.1 Adiantum capillus-veneris | reverse complement strand
CCTGTGTTGAGACAGATTCATAAGCACATGTCTATATTCTAACCCTTGTTCTTATTTATTCTTCCACATTAAATCATGATCAGTTTATTATGAGAAAATCATTTGGATTGGCTAGATATTAGATTTTATGACGTTACCTTTTTCTTGAAATCATAGTCGTCCTCGACTATGAGATAGAAGAGATAAAGTCTTAGTCATTAGTCACGTTTCTTAGTGGGTAGAGGATCCCTTTTCACCCTGCGACATTTTTTGAGAATGGATAACTAGTCCATTTGGTGCTTGGGAGATGTAGCTGCCGCAAGCATGTCTACTCTTTAGTCCATATCATACTCCCAAAGTAGAGTGACAAATTCTACTTGGTGTTTGAGTGACATCGTTTTCATAAACATGATTCTAAGCATGCATACTATTTAAATTTGTGCACCAAAAAAATATTAGTCTTATAAGATAAAAACATTGTTCATTTAGAAAGCATTTATATTTGCTTACTCTAGTGCAACATTGTAAGCATTGACAAGGTTCATACTATCCTTAAGCTGTATTCCTTGCACTCATCTAGCATATTCAAAAGGATAGTTTTTGAACTTAATAAGATACCGTCAAATAATCTTACCATGCCGTAGTACCTTGTCTTCATGCCGAAGGATAGCTTCGGGTTGTAGCACCTCTTCTTGGTCTTTGATTTTAGGAAGGTCTTCAATAATTGGTTCTCTTGGTGGCTCTCCTTTGTAGGGCTTAAGTAGGCTCACATGAAAAGTGTTATGTATGAGCCAATGGTTGGGCAACTTGAGTTGATAAGCCATGTCATTGATTGGCTTCAAGATTTGAAAAGGACCATAGTATCTTTTTGCTAATTTAGCATAATACTTTTGATGGCCCATAGGATTTTTTCCCATCGTTTGCCTCAATCGAGCCTTGGGAAACTTAAGTAAGACCCAATCATTTTCTTTGAACGTTGAGGCCCTTCTGTGCTTGACAACAGCAGCTTTTTGCCTTTGTTGAGAGATGGATATAGCCTCCTTAACCTTTTGAAACGATTCTTGTAGATCACGGCTATACTCATCAGCAACGAAGATCTTCCCATGTACTTTAAGTAGCAAGGGACTTTTAGGTCTTCCCTCTATGATCTCAAAAGGTGCTTTTCCCGTAGTAGTATGGACAATATTATTATATGTATATTTTACAAGGTGTAAGTAATTCTCCCATTGTGAGCATTGATCTACTTCTGTAACATACATCTTAGTAGATCGAGTATTGTAAGATTGGCTATTTTACTTTGGCCATCCGTTTGTAGGTGATAGGTCCAAGATAAATTCAATCTTGTACCTAGATTTTCAAAGAGATCTTTCCAAAAATTACTGGTCATTCGAGGATCACGATGGATGTTGGTAATCCATGGTGTTTGAAAATATGAGATATGAAGATAGTTTCCATTTGGTGTGCCTTAATAGTCTTTTTGACAAGAATAAAGTGTGCTTGCTTGCTAAACCTGTCGACTATTGTCCATATTCCCGTATTCCCATGGATAAAATTGGGTAATCCAAAGAAAAAATCCATGGATATACTCTCCCATGGTGAATTAGGGATTGGCAATGGCTGGAGTAATCCAGATTTCTTCCCTCTATCATACTTAGTCTTTTGGCATACCACACATTTTGAAACATACTCTTGTATGTTCACTTTCATGGTAGGCCAATAGAAGTATGTCTCTACTTCTCGAAGAGTAGGTTGAATGCCTCTATGCCCCGTATAGGGAGGAGCATGGGATTCATACATGACTTTCTCACGAAGGGAGTGGATAACACATAGCCTATTGCCATGGAGAAGATAGCCATCCTGCAAGGTGAATGGTTCCTCTTTCTTCCCCAAAGCAAGGACTGACATTACATCTTTAAAGTCAGGGTCAGTAGCATAATCTATCATAGAAGATATATCATTGTGAGTTGCTATAGACGCTGCATTGACTTTTGGTCGTCGTGAAAGTGCATCGGCCACTTGATTGTGCTTACCAGCAATGTGAGCAATATGAAAATAAAATTGCGAAAGAAAAATTTTCCACCTCATTTGTTTGTCGAAAATCTTGGTTTGCATCATGAAGTACTAGAGGCTTTGGTGGTCTATTTGTAAAATGAATGGAGTCCCCATAAATAGTGCTTCCATGTGTCTAGGGCATGAAGAACAGCTAAAAGTTCTTTTTTATGAATGCCCAAGACCCGTTCATCCGTATTGAGCCTTCGGCTCTCGTATGCTATGGCATGCCCTTCTTGAAGCAAGATTGCTCCAAGGCAATCACCACAAAGCATCACATTGGACCTCAAATGGCTTTGAGAGATCCGGAAGCATGAGGACTGGTTGAGAGGTAAGCTTCTCTTTGAACTTGTCAAAATAATTTTTCTTCTTAACGGTCCATGAATACTTAATGTTCTTCTTTGTTAAGTCATGTAATGGTCCTGCTATTTGAGAAAATTTTGCTATGAAGCGTCTACAATCTGCATACATACCAATAAAGCTTCTTACTTCATGTAGATTCCTTGGATTAGGCCATGCTTTTATTACCTCTAACTTCGATGGATCCATACGGATACCATCTTGAGAAATAATATGACCTAAGTATTGAATCTCTTGAAGGAAAAATTCGCTTTTCTTTTGGTTGAGAAAAAGCTTGTTCTCCCTCAATGCTTGAAAAATCACTTAGAGATGTTGCTTGTGCTCCTTCAATCACTTGGAGATGTTGCTTGTGCTCCTTCAAGGACTTGGAGTAGAGGATGATATCATCGAAGAACAGTGAACTTGAGATAGGGTCTAAATATTTTCTCCATCAAATGATTGAATGTGGCAGGTGCATTGGTCAAGCCAAAAGACATGATTAGATATTCATAAAGACCAAACGTTGTACGAAACGCGGTCTTTAGGATATCTTCATCCACTATCCTTATTTGATGATAGCCACTTTTAAGGTCAATCCTACTGAAGTAGGTAGAGCCTTGTATCTTATCAAATAGACCTTCTACCCGAGGCACGAGAAATATGTTTTTGATAGTGATATGGTTTAGTGCTTGATAATCCACACACATACGATTGTACCATCTTTCTTTTGCACTAAAAAGACTGGAGAACAAAAGGGAGAGGAGCTAGGTCTCACCATCCCTTTGTCTACCAATTCTTGTACTTGTCTCATGATCTCCTCTTGTTGAGCTTTGGAAACTCGATAAGGAGGCTTATTAGGTGGTGAGATTCCTGGTGGGAGCTCAATTCAATGGTCATCATCCCCTCATTTTGGAGGTAAGCCCATAGGGATATCATCGATGAAAACATCTTGGAATCCATTTAGAAAAGTAGACAAGTCGAACTCTTCTTGATCCTTACCATTTTCATTTGATAAATTATTAGCGTCATTAGTGGATTCTTTTCATGTACGCAAAAATCGAGCTTTTCATTGACTTATCAAAAGCTGGTGAATTTACAAGTGGTATAGTACGACCATACTCATTAGCATCTATATACATGTTCTTTCCTCTGTAGGTGAGGTAGATTCTCCTTTCAGGGAACTTCATGTTGGCAACCATGTGATCAAACCATGGCATCCCCAGGATAGCATCCTCATGTTGGAGAGGAAAGATGAAAAAGTCTTCTTTGTCGAGATAGATTTGGACACGAAGCCTCAACTTTCCAATCAAGGGAGTAGCGGAGGCTTGTTGTCCCTTGAAAGCTGTATGTATGCCATTACAATATCTCCCATCTTGAAAGCTTGAATGCCCAACTTGGTGGCCAACTCCGTTGATATGAACTTGTGAGTAGAGACAGGGTCAAACAAGATGAAGGCATCATGCTCCCTTACCTTTCCCCAAGTATAGGAGAGAGATGATCCTTTGCAATGAGCATCCTCTTTTGGAGCTTCAATGGTGGAAGCCCTAAGAGTCTCATTGCAAGCATTTTTCTTGGGGCAAGAACAATAGCCATGTCCTTGCTCCCCACACTTAAAACACTTATGGTCCTTGCGAAAAGCTTCAAGCTCTTCATGAGAGAGTTTGTTTTTACCTTTGTAGACTCCCTTCTTCTTGGACCTATTGTTGTTGGTGTTGTTGTTGTAGGATGTTCCTTGGGAAGAATTTTGGGCATGGCATTGGTTTTTCCATTTGCAACATTTTTGTCTTTGTTTTTTATGGGTTTGACATTCCATCTAGCCCCTTGTTAGAAATTGATGCGGGAAGCAACCATGGTGTGGTAGATTACTTTGGTGATAGAACCAGGCCGTTGGGAGTTGACATACTTGGCCATTTCTTCAAGTAATCCGCAACAAAATTGTTGCTTTTGCTCGGTGAAGTTTATCTTTTGGAAGACAGTAGCCTTGAGATGTAAATCCCAAAACTTGTCACATATTTATGAATAGACTCATGTGAGAGAAGCTTCAAACTACGCCATTCGATAAGTACTTTGTCCTTTGCATCTCTTGCAAGGAATTCCTTCATAATGGAAATTCGTAGAGTTTTTCTAGTTTATGTCTTTGGGGCTTCACCGTTGCCACGAAGGCTAGCCCACCATTGACGAGCCAATTTCTGGAAGTGCATAGCTTCATGGCGTAGCTTGGAGGACTTCCGTGAAGCCCTCGTCTTCTCCAAAGGCCGCATCAAATTGTTTGGATGAAGGCCAATACTTTGTCGGTGGCACCAAAGGTGCCATCATAGGTGAGAAAAGAGATACTCTTTCCTCCCTCTTTGAACTTCTTGAGCTTTTGTGATCTTCGCCATGCAGGGTATGATTTGTGTTGTCCTCCCCTCTTGTATTCTCTAGGAGAATAGCCATAGTTTTCGTCAGGAGAGGAGGAAGGTGAAGAAGAAGGAGAAGAGGGTGACCTCTTTCTTGACCTTTTCTTCCTTTATTTCCTCTCTTCCCTTTCGGAGTGACGAGAAGAATGACTGTGTGTTGACCGTTTCCTCATGGGAGGAGTTGGCGATCGTCTAGACCACCGTCTTCATGGAGCCACATCTTCGGAGGAACTTAGGGATTCATTACTTTCTTGCTCTTTGGGATTCCCCCTTTCGTATGAGAGAGAGCTGCGTTGCATTTATACACCCGTACCAAAAAAAATTATACGTATAAACGCCATTATACGTCGAAATCTTATATAATCATCGTATAACTGTTTTATTTCTTTTTGATAGAAAGATATTTCGATCAAAATACCTTTTGATCAAAAAATATTTTATATAAGAACCGTCGTCGTCGGTTTCGATCGAAAGCAGTGGCAAACCTTGAGGAAGATTTTGGGATAAGCAGAGCTTGAGGTAAAATTTTAACTTGTCCTCTTCTTTTCTAACTTGTTTTTGTGTGTTGTGCCAGACTCATGTGGTGTAGTTGTTTTACTCTCACCACAGAGTTGGCTTGCAGATTATAGGCCACTTCATGGTGTGTAGCCATCCGGCTCACTCCAGAAGTGTGTAGAAACTAGTCACTTTTCTCGTGTTGTGTAGCCACTTGGCTCACTGTAGAGAAGGGTTTTAGGATAGACTTAGATTCTCACTCGTGTGGTGCAGTTGTCTATCTCTCACCACATGGCTGAGTTTAGGGTTTAGTGGTCGACTCGTGGAGTGCAGTAGGCATGATGCTACACCTCTCAATCCAGAGTGACCTATAGATTGCTCAATTTTAGATCAACTCAAATTATCGTTTATTTCACGTAGACACACAAGAGTTCTGTTTGTCAAATATAGAGTGGAGAGATGCATATTTTATACCCTCTTCATCTTTGTGTGACACACTGGTTACTCTTGTATTTCGAACTCCAAAGACACATCATTTTTCATCACTAGATGACTTGGTGTTGTCTTGGATGTAGATACATACGATATTTGGCCTACATCTGAGATTGTTAAGTTGTCCGCTGATGTTTGTGTTGTGAGTTTCACACACTTCATCAGGGATTGGATTAAGTCACATCATCGTTCTTACTACATAGAAATATGAGGGATACGTTTGTCTACCTAAGAGTGGAGAGATGCATACCTATGCCCTCTTCATCTTAGAATGACATGCCTTGTACTTTCTGATCCGTAGATACGCCACTCATTAGTAGATGACTTGGTGTTGTCTTGGATGTAAATATGTACGATGCTTGACCACAATTCAAGATTTTTAAATTGTCCGCTGATGGTTGTGCTATGCGTTTCACACACTTCATCAGGGATTAGATTGATTAAACTATCAATCAATATTACAACAACGTCTAGGACTTGTGGTGAGCGTATCTCACAGAAGTTGGGTTGTTCACATTCACACTCCGATCGTTTACGTGTATTATGTAACGCACATAACAGGGTCCAGTTCTTGTGATGAGCATACCTCACACTCCTGGCATGTTCACCTCTCTCTTTGTGTATTCTCCTCTATATTGTACAATGTATTGCAATCATAATATATCGTCGTTTGCTATGAATTAAGTCAAATTGTGTATGGAATTTAAATTGACAAACATGACACAAATTTGATAGTTTCCCCTCTTCTCTGACAACATTTATGTTATAAAATTATATATTGCAGATATGACAGATATTAAGCTGGTGAAACATCAACAAAAATTTGCCTTCAAAGTGATCGTACGTCACTTTCATCACATGTCAGAGCCTGAGCTTCGTCGTTGCCTAAACCCCTTTGCTTCGGAACAATATTACCAGCTCACAGAGGCCTTAACAAAGTTTTTCTTTGAGCAGCTTTAACACGCATTTACGCCCGCTGCTTTTGACATATCTCTAATGACATCACGTTCATTATTAAACATGGTTAAGCAGTCTATTGGATAGATTGCAAAGATTGTTTAGGATCTACAAAATCCTGAAATCATTACTTTGCCAAGCATAACTACTCGCATACAACTTGTGCAACAATTGTATACTGAGTTCAAGAGCAAGGGAAAAGTGAAAAGAGCAACAAAGCGCACGAGTGGAAGTCAACTCTTCTAATGCTATTGCAGAGCCAAAAACTAAGGTTAGAATAGAGTCTACTGCTAGTGCCACTCTCGCTCTCGATCAGTCTCAGCTCCCCCCTGTATTACATCTTTTGCCAGAAACTGCAATCTTCAACATACAGGCTTCACAGCTGGGAGAAGGGAGATGGGCACACATGAAGCATGTAGGTGTCACACACCCTACATTTAAAAAGCCACTGTATGCGGCAAAAATCTTCAAAGTCCACTTACATGGACCCACAGTGGATCATGAGGTCAAGGACGAAGCTACATCTTTGGACATTGCTCATCGCTGCATTATTTATCCACTTGCCATGGTCCGCCACATAGAGCGTTCAATGCTCATTTCACGTTTTTGGAATGGTGGCCATGTAGAGCAGTGGATAAGAGAGCGCACTACAGATGGCAATCAACTTGATATTTTGCACGACACAATCCTTGAGCTTGAGATAGAGCTATCAGAGGCCCAAGCCAAGCTGCAACAGTATGCAACACTCTATGGAACCATTGCCAGATCAGCCTGGTCCTTCGGAGCAAGGACCTCTAGGCCTATCTCCTATGTCTGAAAGTGCTAAGTTCGACATAGACGAACTACTCAATGAGCTGACTCAATCTTTGGGTTGAGCACTTCTCTCACTTTACCCCAATCTATTTTGGTGAAGGGCTACAATTTTTGTAATCCCCTTAGCTGTTCATTTTTGTATTCTCGATCAAACAAATTGTATTACACTTCATCTAACTGTAATTATGACCCTTATTGCAAAAGTAACTTGAGAGAGAGAGAGAGAGAGAGAGAGAGAGAGAGAGAGAGAGAGAGAGAGGAAGAGAGGTGAACATGTTGTAGTGTAAAATGGCAATGTGTCATAATTTTCACATACTCACAGCGAGCAAAACTTATAGACCTTAAGTCATACATCTGCATCTCCATCAAACACACCAATCATATAATCTATTTCATCCATATCAGAGCATTTTGAAGCTATCTCCCATTCTATATGATCGTCATCGTCTACTTCCACAGCTATAGCTTCATGGGTTTGAAAAACACCATGGTGCTTTTATGTTGCTCTTGTCGCAATGTGCACCGGCTTATGAATGAGTCTCATGTTGCAGAGAACATAAACCAAAATCAGCAGCACGTTGAGGATGAAGCCGATTTTGTTTCTTAGTATGCATAAAGTCAAAAGCCGACTAGTTCCTTTCACAACTTCTACTTGATGTTGCAATAGATAGAATCCTTGGCCTTCAAGGGAGGAAATGGAGAGGTACAGTGGGCTGCGAACCATAAGCTGGGGATGGTCCTCTCAATGGGCCTCAAGAGGGCATGAGGAAGGGTTGTAATGGGGCAGTGAACAGCCAATTCGGGGGTGATGAGGGAGAACATGGGATTGCAGCCAAAGATGGATCCCCAACAGAAAACTCTCAGGGCTGATGGACTACCAATTGGCGCTCATAAAATGCATGTTGGACACGGGCTGCTGCCTTCACGCAAATGAAACTCTATGTTGAGCGTCCCAATTCTCCCTTTCTATAATATACCCCAATCCACCTTTAAGCCTCCTCATGCGGGAGTCAATAGCCTCGTTAGTTATTCACCCCTTCAAATTTTGCTATCTTAAGTTAATTCACTTAAATGGTGCACAATGTGCACTTTGGCCACTTATTAATGGGACTACAGGGTCAATATCTAGTGACCTGGTGATCTGATGGTCTTGGGATTTGGACCATATTTGACTCCTATTTTATCCTACATTCTAGTGTTATCGGATACCCACATAAGTGTAACAACACCGGTCAAACACCTTGTACATACCATTTATGCAAAAGGGTTACGGAATTAGTAAACCTAATCTATTGCACATGTCGCGCCATGTAGGTCCCATTAATGGGCTCGAATAAGTGCCGGCACAAATCCCCTTGAATCTAGCCAGTGTGCACATACAGTAGCACAGAGGACATCATTAGTGAGGCCATGATAACACATGCCCGTCTCTCGTCTAGTCCTATTCCCACCTGTTCGATGATGAGGTTCTTGGAGGGCATTAACTTGTCCGTTTCCCTTGCATGTAAAAATGTAGAACTTGAAATTCAACATTTTCATTTTACTTGTCAATTTGTAGTTGCTAAATTAAGTGGATGATGTTATTATGGGCATGAAGTGATTGTGAAGGTTCAAGCCAAAATTTGATTGGGATACTCTCTTGCTGCACATCACAATGAATGTTTCCCACCTCGTTACCATCAGAGCAGATCTGGCCATTACTTCCAGTTCTCTCATTTCTCATATCCACACCAATAGGGAGCTAAGTAGAGGTGTACCAAAATCGGTCATTCGTGTCAGTTCAACATAGACCCATTCGGGTATTCCTAATAGGTGTGGTGAAATTTTCTCAAGTTCAATTGTGTACTTACCTT
Organism: Adiantum capillus-veneris; assembly: GCF_014529385.1. Classification (NCBI taxonomy): domain Eukaryota; kingdom Viridiplantae; phylum Streptophyta; class Polypodiopsida; order Polypodiales; family Pteridaceae; genus Adiantum; species Adiantum capillus-veneris. The sequence goes on along the minus strand of NC_140945.1, from coordinate 18,513,862 downwards.
GGATCATCATTCTTCTACGCATCCTTCCCATCGAACTATGGGCATTGTCTCCGATCAAAATGGTGACCCACAACAGATAGGAAAAATTTTCTCTCATTTTCATAAACCGGATAAAGAGGAGCCAAAACCAGGTGAGTTGTTATCTCGGAGGCTCCGACCTCCCAAGGTAAGGTCTTTTCTGTTCCCAGTTCTCTTTTTTTATAAGAAACCACGCTTATCTTATCTTTGTGTGGGTTTGTGTGGGTTTCAGGGCACTCTGGACAAGGATGGTCAAATTTCGGTCTCCTACACCTCACATTGCTGTTCTATTAGAGCATCTACACAAGGGAAGGAAGTTTCCACAATCAAGTTAATGAGTCGCCAACACAAGGGTGTTCTTCTGAGTAGCAGTGCAAGAGGATCCACCAGACGTCATTGGTACAGTCAAAGTCATCAAGCCAAAGCGTATTCGATTGCTTCCATTCCAGCTCGGCAACCAAATGAAGGCAATAAAATTTCCTTACATGTAGTGCAAATGACACATGATGCTACATGGGTGGATGAAAACTTTCTCACCATATTCCCAGTCATGCTATCAACCTTCTAGAGGCTAGGAAGCTCGACAATCGTGTCTCATCTTAAGCAGTAGGTGATGTCATGACCTCATGGACATGCTGAACCGAATTCTAGCAAATCCTGTAAATATCTTGGTCTATTTTTTGTCACATCGCAACGTTTTCAACACATCCATCAGGCTGGGGTTTCCTCATACTACGATATGTAGCAGTCCATGCAGCGCTCCTCAACCCTGTCGCAACCTCCCATGGTCCAGTTGCAGCCAGCCAACTGGCTATCCCTTTCAGTCCCATCTTTACTTCGTTAGCGTAGAAGGCAGTTTCAACAAGTGATAAATTCACGAGGCCTGCCTATAATTGATAGATATATTGGTCACATGATAAAATTTAGAATGCTTCAAATAAAAATCTTACTTTTAACTCGCTAAATCATTTGCAGAATCGTGGCTAGATTTAAATCTTGCCTTGAAGGAAACTCTTAAAGTTTTTACAAGCTTTTAGGGAAGATGCTCAGGTTCATCTAATTGAACTAAGAGCCATAGATCATGGACTCACACCAAGTGAACCAACATGTGTAGAGTTAAAGTGTTTTGTTACTAAAAATGCAAAAAAATGTTGATTGGTGGAGAGAGAGAGAGAGAGAGAGAGAGAGAGAGAGAGAGAGAGAGAGAGAGAGAGAGAGAGAGATATTGAAGCAACTTCAAACCATCCTATGTTTAGTGAAGCGTGACAGGATTGAAAGGAATCATTACTAGAACAACATATGGTAATATTGTTTCAAGAACATCTAAAAATGATCGAGTATCTTAAATGGTTAAGAATTCGAGAAGGGCGACCAAACTGCCAGGTAAAGGACATGGTTTTGAAGGGTAAGACCTCCTCAATTGCACAAGGCATAAAGTCACCAAGAAAACACTGTTGAATATTAAATAAAATTAGCGTCTTTATATAAAATCTTCAGAGTACAACATCTTAAAGGTTTGCGAAGTCGAGGAGGGGCTGCCCAAGTAAAGGACAAGGTTTCCTCGAAGAAAAGTCCTCCAAAGATACTAATTTGATCTAATATTTAACTTGTCTTATACATTTAAGCAAAACTATTTCAATAAATGAGCTAAAACTTTTCAGTAAGCACGTATTACAAGAAAGGCATTTGAATGCGCTACGTTACTAGCTCCAATTGCTGTCGTTTCTCTCAAATTCCACATGTGCTCCATCTGCATGAACAAGTAGCATTTATCCAACAAAAATGGACAAAAAATTGCCACTACACATACATAGCACAAGGGGGATATAACTCATAGCAGAAAAAAGCCTCGAATAATGTCGATGTGCTCCATCTGGCATAAAATAGCGACAGCAATACAACACAAAAGTAAAAAAATCAACCCATTCCACATAACAAAGAGAGAACATGGCTCCCAGCACAAAAAAACCCTCACATACTCCCACTCAAAATTGAGTGCAAGGCGTGCACATGAAGTTTTATTGAAATCACTTTGTGCAAGGTTGCCCTCATAGAGTCTTCTACCGAGTCAGACCCCGCTTCTTCTTAGGACAAGCCCTAGGACAAAGCTGCATGCTTTTGCCTTTCTTTTCGCCGAGAGCAGAGGGAATTTGAGCTGTAACTAGGAAACTGGTGTGTCAATTGTACCCGCTGAAGGAGGGTGTGAGAGATGCCGAAGTTCGAACCCTTCACCTCCATTTTTAGAAGAGAGGACTGGACAGTCCTTAGATCTGTCATCCCTACCTCGTGTGTTGGTCGAGGAGGAGGTGACTTGGGCAGCAGCCTTTGATATGTTGCCATACATGGCAGAGGGCTCGCCTGTGCATGCATAGTTTTCCTCCTATAAATGCTCTCATTTTGGGCATGCCTAGTGGGACCTGAACTGAAATCTTGCTCTCCATTGCTCACTCTAAGCCAGTGGAATAGCTTGCTAAGCTGGAACGTCTTGGGTAGCCAGGCTCTTCGGTCCTAAGGCAACTAACCTGATCTAAATGGTCGGGCAAGTCGATCGGGGTCTTCTTGATGCCATGAAGAACTTCGCAAGGCAGCAAATACTGGTTGTCATCCTATGTTTCTTTGTTTCAATCGGCAGCGCTCATGGATCCTCATCTGCAGCAGGTCATGAAGCAAGGCCTTCCACCCCATATTTGCCTTTGGCGACTCGTCCTACGGCAGCAAGTATAAAGATGGCTAGCTAATGGTGGATACTTTTGAGGAGCGCTCACCCTTATTGGACATCGCCACATGAGGCCATCATGCCTTGCAGCATAAAGGTTAACCATCTCTCACTCACCACCATGGGCTCTCACAAATGGCTCGTCTCATTCCCCTCTTGTCTTGCATGGTAATAAACTCTGACATGTCTGTTAGGAAGGCGATCTCAAGCCCCAATGTGCAACCATGCAAGGACGAGAGAGCGGACGAGGTCAAAACAACCTGTTGTTTTCATGGCTCCGCAATCAATGTGTATACTAGCTATGGACACTTAATATGACATAATTTTTGATGAAGAAGAGGAGGAGGAGGAGGAGAGAGAGGAGGAGGGAAGGAGAGAGGTAGTTCTAAATACTTGCTAGCCATAGCACAGAGAGACCATTTGTAGCTGTGCGGGTCTCTGAGAGAGAGAGAGAGAGAGAGAGAGAGAGAGAGCCAGCAAGCAGTGGCATATTTAAAGTTGAAATAATGAAACATTTAAAAAGTAAATACAATGGGTTCTCAGGGGTGCAGGTCCCTTCGCCGCTTGCAAAACTACACAGATAAAGAAGGTTGCTTGCCTGGCAACCTCTCTCACTGCTTCGAGCTGGGCCGTCGTTAGGGCTACAAAATACCACAGCGTAATGTCAGCATCAATGACATGTGCCCCATGAACTCTTAGAAGTTCCAGCATCAGAAAGTTTCTCAGCACCACCTTGGGGTTGTCATCATTCACATATACAATAACTTTGCCTTTAAATCCGTCCAGAATCTAGCAAACTGTTTCAATCACATTGCGGAGGTCCCCACTCGCAGCAAAGCACAAGCGAAGTTCATCGCTTTGGCAAGCATCAGTTGGGAGCGCAGAAGAGCCAAGGGGGCCAAAGCCACTCTCCTTCGAAGGGTTGGGAAAGGGAAATCTCGGGAGAGGGGGGACATACGAAAGAGGCATTAGTCTCTTGATCGGGCGAAGTGAAGGAGGGGGGGTGCAACTCGCGGATCCATGAGGGCTGCATCAAGAGCAACTTACAGAGTAGACTGTAAAGCTTCCAATCCTGCTTTTGGGAGAACTAGAAGCGCGATGGCAACAAGTGGTGGCATTTGCACAAAGCACAACATCTAGCTGCTGGCCATGTTGCCTCGACCCAAGCCCTGATCGCTCCTGCATTGCTCATAGAAAACCCAAAGCACCATCCTCATCCTCATCTTCTTATAATGCAGTGTGCACTCTCTATTGCTCGCAAGCGTGATGCAGTTAATGCTCCAGCCTCTCGACTCGCAATATCGGAGTCCCTGCCTCAGCTTTGAGTGCTTGGCCGGCTAACAAGGCTTTCATGCAGTGAGTTTGTGGAGCCTCTAAGGATTTATCATTTAATCTCTAAGGCTGTCGATGTTTCATGCTTTCAAAGGTAGCCCAAAATCTTTTCTTTGATAAATGAGCATTCATTCATATTTCAAAACCCAAGACATGTTTATCATTAGATTTACACACTCTTCATTTAAATGAGTGTCCACTTCTTATTTCAACCAATCATCTTATTTATAAAAAAATGCTTGAAAATATAACTCAATCTTTTTTCTATTTTAGTCAGCAAAAAGACAATGCATCACTATAGCCTTGTCCCTTAGGCAGGCCAAAAATCTGGCTGGAGATTTGTCCACGTGTCAGGGATTTCTAAGGGCTCCATCGTTTTTATGAATTGCGCGTACGCATCACCTTTATATAGCTTCTGCTACATGTGTCACCTTCGTCAACATCGACAGCAAGAGCACGACCACATTGCCATGGCCGGCTGGAACAAGCTGGACTCTCTCTCTCTCTCTCTCTCTCACACACACACACACATACACATACACACACACGTACACACACTTGCCCAACTTTCATAAGACTAGTGGCCTTCTCGTGCGATGTTGGTGCCTTTGTAGGTGTGAAGCTGCGGTAAGGAAGCTTTGCAATAATTGGAGTGGAAGTATGTGCGCGTATAATCTGACTTAGACATGAATCTGATGTCATCGTCATCATCCTTGTCTTCATTCCTATCATCATCCTCATTTTTATTGATTATTACTGCTTCCATCTCGATCAGCTAGCAGCATCTCCATCAGCATCTCAACAATCTTTAGAGTTTCCACTGTGATCGCTATAGCCACGATTCCACTCTCTCTCTCTCTCTCTCTCTCTAAGGTTATTTTGTGAAACTTTTGAAGGTATTTGAAGCCAAGGATGTCGCCATCAAAGCCAACAGAGAAGAGAAAAAGCGTTCCGCAATCGACCTCAACTACTTGGTTTTTCCCTCTCTTACACCTTCTTCATCAGTTGGTGGTGATAGTAATGCGGCAACGACGACGACGACGACGACGACGACATTTTGATCAGCATTTTCAATGCCTAATCTACTCCGGTCTCCACTCTCAAATCTCACCAACGCACCCTATATACCACTTGGGATCCAAAAAGGAAGGAGGATGTGGATGCAAGTGTTGCCCGCTTTTTCTATCATGATCACATCCTCTTTATAAAGGCTTGGTAAGACTTGCTATCATTTTCTCAGAATGAATCATCTCAATTCTTATTCTCATCTAAATAGTAAATCCTAATACCTCTTGTGTGCATTGTGTAGGTCAGAGTACTTCTAGACTATGTGCACAAGGATTGGAGAGTATGGGGCACGCTATGTGCCACCCTCTTGCGGTGCGTGTCTCTAGACATGCTATGAGGTCCATAGCCCCGGCCGTGCCACTGCAACTGCTCTAATTGTCAATTCCATGCCCCTTCACTCCACAGAGGCAGCATATGGTGAAGCAACAAAGATCTTTCATGCTCCTCGCAGTGTTGAAGCATTGAATTTGGCATTGCTTTGGTGGCACTATACAAGCCATACACGCATTTCATCAAAGGGCTGGGCGTTAAGGAAAGCTCTTAGGCATCACATGATAGCCCGAAGGTGCCAGGCCAGCAAGGCCTATAACATCACACTACAACAATAGCAGCACTTGCTGGAGTTGCCACAATTTGACTTCATCACTAACGAGGGCTTGATCAGCTGGATGAAGGTGAGGGTGAGACTTAGGGCAAGCAATAGCGCGGCATACATGTCATAGATGACGTCGTTGCAACTTTTGAAAACATAGTTTCTCCTTTTTTTTAAAACAAAAATTTATCAAAGTTTTTTTTATAAAATGTATCAAGCTAGTGGTTGTTCACACGTAATCGATGTTGTATTGGTCGAAGCCCACCTCTTTTGTATGCTTCTCAGAGTAATAGGGAACGAGCGGAACAGGGCCCTCCCGTTCTCGGAACGTCTTCCCAACCTAATCTGATATCGAAAGGGGAATGGGAATGGAACAGTGTTTTGTTGCAAATCATAACCGGAACGTTGGGTGGAACGGTGGGCGGAACAGCGGGGGGAACGCGGAATGGATCTGGGCGGAACGACAGTTAAAAAAATAGCAGTTTTTAGATTTTCAAAAATTCTGGCCGTTTAGGGCTCGGACGCCTTCTGAAGTTTGAACGTTTGGGGAGAGGGGGAGGACTCTAGCCTCTCCTATTTAAAGCCTCATGGGCAAGCTTGGAAACTCAATCTCACCCCTTCCTTAAGGTTTAAGCTCATTGCTCAAGCCTCATTGTCATCCCTCCGTTTGGCGTCAAGCTCCCAACCTCAAGATCTCTCCTTCTCCCTTGGGCCTCAAGGCATTAAGCCTCAAGGCTCAAGCTTGAAAGTTGAAGCTCCATCTCTCCCTTGCTCTCTCTCTCCATCTCTCCCTCAAGGCTAACTCTTCAACTTTGAAGCTCCATCTCTCCCTCTTCCCTCAAGCCTCAAGGCTCTCTCCCTCTACCTTGGGCCTCAAGGCTCAAGCTCCATTTCTCCCTCTCTCTCTCTTTCTCTCAACCAGTTCAGTAGACACTAAGTGTAAGTACCGACACACTAGACAACACATATCTAGTACTTGCATGAAGATGATAGTCATTGAACATTCACAATACTATCCCCGTTGAGATATTTGATAAGAATCACGGTCATCGTAACGTATTTAGCAATCACATTCAGATCTCACTGATCTCTAGTAGATGTCGGGATTTACTAAATCTTGTTACTATCATATGGACATGACCCTCAGGTGAATCAAGACCGAAATGCTGCAGTCATTTGGTCTTTCAATCATGCACTCAAACATCACACACATGAAAGCACATATATCAAAATCATTCAAGGAATTCCCATTACAAAGTACTTCTTTCTTAAAGTCATACAACATAATACTGTCAGCCTATCAATATCCCCGAAATCTGAAAAGAAATCGGTGATTTTAATCCATCTGGGTAACCTGTGACAAAGAAACGGAGTAACTCCTCTCTTGTGCAGTCCGCACCGCACCAGATTCAGCCCGCTGATCATCTGTAACTCTTGGAAGAGTCCAGGCTAGACGAAAAGCCTCAAGGTAAAGTTCTATCTTAGGAGTATCTGCTAGGCCCTCCTCCTCCATCCATTTCGCATCCAATGCCGGATAGTTCTTAAACTTGACCAAATACCTGTGTATCACTTTACCGTTCACTTTCCTTTCCTTGTGAGCCAGTATCTGTTCTGGAATGAGAATCTCTTTAGTCTCTTCTACTTCAGGTTCCTCCTCAGACTCCCTGTCCACTAGCACCTCACATTTGAAAGGTTTCAACAGACTCACATGAAATGCATTTTGAGTCTTCCAAGTATATAGTAACTTCAGTCTGAAGGAAAGGCCATAGTATCTCATACCGAACTTTGGAAAAAGTCGCTCCTTATCCTTTCCTTTCCGTAGGTGTGCCTTCTCAAACCTTAGAGGTACCCAATCATCTTCCTTCAATTGCAAGTCACATCGATACTTGTCCGCTGCCTTCTTATGCCTTGCTTGAGACTTCTCAAGAGCCTCACGCACCTTTGCAAAAGCAGTTTTCAGATCTTGAACATACTGATCTGCCTCAAAAATCTTCTCCTTGGTGCTTAGAATAGGTGGAACCTTCTTAGCACCCTCAATGATCTCAAATGGCACCTCCCCTGTAGACGTATGTATTGTGTGCTGTAGGTAAACTTTAAGGGAAAAAACTTCTCCCACCGAGCTTTCTGATCAGAGATGTAAGAATTTAAGAAGTCTAAAACTACTTCACAATCTTGCGATTTCTCCCTCTCTCTCCTCTCGCCAAAAATAACCGCCAGTCCCTCCCCCACTCTAGCACTACCTGATGCCCCTATTCCGGTCGGCGCCGTACCAGCTATTCATCCCGTGTGCGAGAGCATATAAAATCAGCCCACTCTCTCTCTCAATCTGGGAGAAGCACCAACGCTAGCAACAAGGAGCACATCCGGCAGGAATCTGCAAGTGATTAAGAGAAGCCGATACTTGGAGTTCGCTTTCCCGTACTCGGAGCGACAGGTGATACGCATTGTTGTTTCGTGTTTGTGCTTTTGCAGGTACTCCATCTCGGAGAAGGAGCAACGAGGCCTCGGCTTATGCTCAGGATTCTGAGAACGGAATCGGGAATGGTTTGAAGGCCTTTATGCTCTAGGAACAGACGGAAACAGAATTGAGAGCTCGTCTCTCGGGAATTTCTCGCATGGGAAGGAATTGACCATTGAGTCTTAAGATTTAGAACGGAGGGGTCACTCCGGTTCTTGTGCATGTAGGGGAGACTCTCCGAGTGAGAAAAAATATGTAAAATGAGGCCTAAATCACGAGATGGGAGGAAGAAAAAGCCACGCTGTTGGCTTGTAGTGCCATCTAGGCACACCCTGGACCATGGTTAAGAAAGGCCCTCGGCGCCATAGTCACAAGGAAGCCTCTCAGCGCTCCTGCATGCAGTCGAAGCTCCCTGAAGTCTCTCAAATTGACCCCTAAGTGTGTATATCAGCTCCAGCCAAAGGTCTCTTGGATCACTATCATCCTGTTGGTGGAAGCCAGCTCAAAGTGGAGTGATGGGCCTGTGAGACTGGACCAAGCTGCAACACCCAGGTGTATTGTCGGGCATAGAGAGGGCATTAGCCGAAGAACTTGAAGCCAAACTTGCTGTGCCATGGGGCAATCCCACAAACAATGTTGCTGACTCTCCACAGAATGGCCACAGGCCGCACATGCTGCCGAGAAGCCGCTGTATACCAACCAACTCCCAATTGTTGTAGCCCTGTGCAGCACCAGCCACTAAAACATGGTAACTCTCCTTGGCTGCTTGCTGTCCCACAACCGCTCCCGAAAAAGTGACAGGAGCTCAGCCGTGAGACCCTCTCCTTGCGAGTGAAGTGCAACAGCTGGGCAAGCCTCTCTCTGTGTTGTCAGTATGTGTCGCCCCAAACGAGCTGTGGACTAGAAAAAGGGAGTCCCTAGGTGGTTAGCTGAAGAGAAAGGATCGCGCTAGAACCACTCACCTGGGTCTCACTACACTTGTGCCAGAGGGAGGCTCTCCCACGCCCAAAGCCACCAGTGTCCTGACTCAAGATCTGCTAGGTCAAGATCAATGGCACAAGTCCTCCCACAGATGCCCACAACTCGAATCCTTTAAAAACAGCACTCTGCAAGCTCTGGCGCCTCTACTGAGACTCTGTGAAGCCGGCCATCCCCCTGGATCTTGAAAAACATGGGGAGTACTGTCTCCAAGCAAGCCCTAATTGCAATGAGGACCTCCAAGTGCGTGAAGACCCCCATCCACCTACGAGCTATGGCTTCTAGAGGGGTGTGCCACTCAGCTGGGATGGCCTCTGTGATATCCTGACACATGGGCTGCACTCCCCTCATGCCTCGTAGCTGGATGCTCTCGACCTCCTTGGGAAGGTGTAAAACCTGTAGCCAGTCACCGAATGTGCAAGCTGGACCCTCTACCATGGGACCCCAAGAAACATGAAGCCTGCTGCCCACCAAGTGGCCTATGGTCCACAGATATTTGGTTATGTTCAGGTATTATCCTACGCTTGATGCAAAGTAGATGGAGAAGGACTTCGCAGATACTCCTCAATTGATAGAGCTTTATCTCGAGACTTTTGCTCGAAGGTGTAAAACCTGTAGCCAGTCACCGAATGTGCAAGCTGGACCCTCTACCATGGGACCCCAAGAAACATGAGGCCTGCTGCCCACCAAGTGGCCTCTGGTCCACAGATATTTGGTTACATTCAGGTATTATCCTACTCTTGATGCAAAGTAGATGGAGAAGGACTTGGCAGATACTCCTCAGTTGATAGAGCTTTATCTCGAGACTTTTGCTATCAGCAGTAGCTGATACAAAAGCGCACTGAGATTCAGAAGTTGAGTCTGATGTACATAGTGCTACATGAGAGGGGAGCCACTCCTCTCCCTTGTCAACAGATCAACAACAGATTGCATAGCATCTGTCGGCAATGTTTGACTTGTCGAGAGTATGAAGAGCTAAACATACTCTGCTTGGGGATGATGTAGATATGTACATAGAAAGAGAATGGATGTTCATGACTGAATGATGTACTCTTGCAATTGTGTAGAATCTGTTTGAGTATATGAGATGAGAAGGTTTGCAACATTAAATCTCTATGATTTGTGATGTATTTAGTGCATCTAGATGTCTATGAGGAGTTTGAGTGACCTAAGCTGTGATGACTAAATGCATTACTGTGAGCATGATTGCACCTGAGATCTCGATGGAGATGACGATGTAAATATGTGGATGTGTATCATGTTTATATTTGAGGTCTCAATGGGGAATAAGATATAAATGTGATTTTGTGATACTGTGTGGATCAATGTGCATTTGGGGTCCGTAGACATCTAGAGAGTGACTTTGATTCAGACACACAGTATTGTGATGCATGCTCTGTGGTTGTGATGCCATGTGTGAGTACTGTCTTGTGTGGATAGTAGATGAGATGCTCGACTGTTGTCAGTATTTGCTGTTTATTATCTTTTTTTTGCAAGAGTAATCGAGGGCGATTACTCTTCTTTTAAGGGAAGGGTATGTCACAAAATTGATGACGCGGCATTATTCCTAGCCAATAAACTAAAGAGAGACTGCAGAGGAGAGAGAAATTAAAAACTGTATGCTGACATGGCAGTCCGTACGCATTGCTGCGTGATTTACGAAGTTGCTTACGTGGCACTGGATGTACACTACTGATGTGGCAGATCACTTATGTTGCTGAATTTTGAAAGCTTTTTGAAGCGGAAAGGCCTCAGCTTTTCAAGGGCCAAAAAGCAAGGCTTTTGGGCCTAGCCTGGAGGTAGGGCCTGCATGCCTATCTGAGGATCAGTCAAGAGGATGACCTTGTGTAATCGGAAGCCCATGTGAGCCTTAGCACTCTGATGAAGTCCGTGTGAGCCATAGCACTCTGGTCAGTCTGGAGTTGTATTGTTTGCTCTCCCCCCCCCCCCCCACCCCCCCTCCCCCCAATAACATCTTTCTTATAAAAGGAACATGAAAGGAACCAACTGATTGCACATATAAAAAGGACTTAAGGATTGGTGAAGAGTATATACTATAAAGGTAGATATTGTTAGCAATCTTATCCGCTGAGCCTGACATCATCCTCCATTCATTTTGCATTAAGAAAAGGGTAATTCCTTTGCTCTTCACCAATCCTTGAATCCCTTTTGTTTGTGCAATCGGTTGATTCCTTTTATGGTTCTTTCTATGTTCCTTCTATGTGAGAGATTTTATGGAGAGAATTAGAGATCTGCACCAGATTTGTGTGTGTGTGTGTGTGTGTGTGTGTGTAATATGGAGAGAGAGAAGTTAAACACTCGATGGGGTCCCAACCAACCCTCTCAAGGGCCACCCACAAACTGGCTGGTGTGGTATTTGCTTTCTATTGTAGTATTGGAATGTACGCAAAGATACCTATATGCATGACTCTTCTAGATTTGGAGATGAATGAGGAATTTGCATCGGTAACTCTCCAATTGGAGCACCTCCGGGGCTGATGTGGATGGCCGAGGCTACGATTTGATATTGAGGCCAAGAATGGCACAGACGGGGAGTGGGTTGGTATGGCTTCACCGGAGTGGAGGGTAAACCTGGCTGAAAACAGGCCTGATGTGGAGGTTGCAGATGGCTCCAAAGGCTGCCAATGGGAGGATATGGAGGAGGTCAATGGACAGCCAAAACAGGCAACAAAGGTCTCAATGGCAACTAGAGTGCTTCGTTAGCCGCATTTGTATTGAATTGAATTGAGTCGGAGGGTCAGAGAAATCAAGAACCCAGAAGAGAAAATCTTGGGGAGAGAGAGAGAGAGAGAGAGAGAGAGAGAGAGAGAGAGAGAGAGAGAGAGAGAGAGAGAGAGGAGAAGAAGAAGAAGAAGAAGAGTATTTTAACGTCGTAGGAAACTATCTCAAGAGACCTTAAAGATCTATCCAACGAGGAGAGTTGAACTCAAGACATGCTATGAGAGAGAGAGAGAGAGAGAGAGAGAGAGAGAGAGAGAGAGAGAGAGATCTTGTGCTTTGTTTTCCACATAATCCTGTGTTTACAACACCATGATCTTCATGTCCCAATTTTGATATGGCTAAACGTGTCCCTAGCTTTTTTATCGTATTAATTCTTTGATTCAATCTCGCTCTGTTGTGTGCATTCTTGTCATTTGTGTAGTGCGGTTGTCATTTGTGTGAAGGACACCATTTTTGGCGTACATGTCGTCCTAGACAATGCCAAGCACAACTTCTTTTTTCAACAGCCCTTGACTAAAGATATTGTCATGAATTTTGCTGCCCACATTAGCGTCTTGCGTAGTGCCACATGAATTTAAGAGGAAAGTATAGGTGATTACGTCTGGAGCGATGTCCTCGCTTTGTATCTACTAAAAACAGTGCAGGGCTTCCTGGCCCCACCAGATTTGGCATACATGTCGACCACGACAATGCCAAGCATAAAGATTTTTATGACAATCCCTTTTCAGGAGCCCCTTACTAACAAGATCATCGTGAATTTTGTTGCCCATATCAGCATCTTGCATAGTGCCACCTACCTTCAAGACGAAAGCATAGGTGATTGCATCTAGAGCGATCACTTGCTTCGCATTGGCTGAAAACAGCCCAGAGCTTCGTGGCCTGCAGAATTTGGCATACATAGGCAGTGCAAGCATAATATTTTGTTTTCGACAGCGGTTGAGTAACAATATCATCGTGAGTTCTTTTGCCCATCTCGGCATCTTTCAAATTCCTTCACATTTGGTGAAAACAACACAGAGCCATTTGTGTTGAGCGTATCCTGCAATCAGTGTATTCCAAGAGAAAATTTTTTGGACAGAAATTTCCTCAAGCACTTTTTGGTGCTTTCTCGAGAGCATCACATCTCGCATTTGTGATCATAGCTCCTACGTAGTGCTACATGCCTTCAAGATGCAAGCATAAGTGATACATCAGGAGAAATGTCCTCGCTTCGCAAGTTCGAAACAGCTAGTCAGAGCTTCTTGGCCTTTTAGCCCTGTCAATATTGGGCATATCCCACAATCAATGCACTTGAAGAGATGACATTCCGACAACCAGTCACAGCATCTTGGTCCCGTCCCTGTTGCGCATATCTCGCAATCGTTTCACTTGAAGAGACAACATTCCAAACATCAACGCAACAGTGCCACATGTCTTCAAGATGAAAGCATAGGTGATTGCATTTGGAGGGATGCCCTCGCTTTGCATCTGTTGAAAACAGCCCAAGACTTTTGCCCATCTCAGCATCCTCCAACAACTTTGCGAAGAACTCTAACTCGCTTGATCATTGGCACCAACTCCTCCATGTGAAAAATGTAAGTCGGAGTTTGAGCTTGGATCTACGTAAATCTGTAATTCAAGTCGGAAAATTGGAGACCAAAAGTCGCACAGCAAGTAAGGATTGGGTTTCGATATATACCAGGAGGAAGACTAAGACTGAAGTTGGGAATAGGAAGAGCAAATTTTGTTGCCCATATCAGCATCTTGCATAGTGCCACCTACATTCGAGACAAAAGCATAGGTGATCGCATCTGGAGCGATGTCCTCGCTTCGCATTGGCAGAAAATAGCCCAAGGCTTCCTGGCCTTACAGAATTTAAGGTAGTGCAACCATAAGATTTTGTTTTCGACAGCCGTTGAGTAACAATATCATCGTGAGTTCTTTTGCCCATCGTGATGAAGTCAAATTGTGGCTATTCCGGCGAGTGTTGTTGTTGTTGTAGTGTGATGGCACCGGTCCCATTGGTCTGCCTTTGGGCTATTATGTGATGCCTAAGAGATTTTTTTAATGCCCAGCCCTTCGATGGACTGTGTGTATGGCTTGTATAGTGCCACCAAAGCAATGCAAAATTCAATGCTTCAACACTGCGAGGAGCACGAAAGGTCTTTGTCGCTTCACCATATGCTGCCTCCGTGGGGTGAAGGGACATGGAATTGACAACCACAGCAGTTACAGCGGCGGGGGTGGGGAGGCGGGCTATGGAGATCATAGCACGTCTACAAATAGGCACCGTAGGGGCCTTCCCCTTTGAAGCTTTTGAAGGTCCGCATGTCAAGGGAGCATGAGTCTTTACATTTGCAAGTGTCTTCATGGAGCTCAACGAGGAACTTGTGAGAAAGGAGCATCCAACATCCTACAACAATGAGAGGATTGCTGAAATCTCTATTTTCAGCCCCCTTTAACTGCATTTTTCGGTGTGGACAACACCTCACCTTCACATTATTGTTGCTGGATTCTTTTCTAATTTCACAGGTATTTATTGCTCTATTCGCATCAATGTGGCGATTCTACCATGTGATTTTTAGATCACATTGTAATCTTGTTTCTTCTTCTTGAGACGTGAAATTTCAAGATCAAAGCATTGGTATTATGGATGGGATCTTCCTCAAAAATGCGAATCTTCTTGTCATGTGGCTCTCTTGCCCAAAAGAGATTATGCACAAGTTGATGTTGCTACAAGCAACTATCATGACAACATTTCTAGTGTGTCTGATCATATGGGAGTGTTACAGAGAATTATGCTACCTGACCATTCAAGGTTGCACGTTGGTCGGTTGACTAGCTTCAGTGCATGAAGATGCATGTTCCTCAGCTACTCCTTTTTTCTCCAAATATACGACATTGCATACTAGCTACTTTGGTGCGGATTGAGATTTTTCCAAGCGTATACGCACTCCTTGTGATTGCGGGGACTTTCTCTAGAGTTTTACCTTGATTCATTTTGATAATGGGTCTATCATAAGAAATATCCAATTCATGATACATTCCTTAGAACGGTATATTTTTGTATGATTTCATGGTCTTTTGGATGGAGATTTTTTGGTCGTGATAATAGCTCTTAGAGTTTGCAACACATCTCTTTTCTTTGGCCTCATTCCTTTACTTCTTTGGTGTTTCACATCATGGTCTTGGAAGGCTAGCGTATGCGTGGATGGACCACCTATATTTAGGCATAGCCCAATCGCCCATTTTAGTAGAGTCCACAACGGAGCCGAAGCAGAGTGAAACAAAATATGCAAATTCATATCTTAGGAGACTATAGGCTTTTGGGTAAATAGACAAAAAAACACATTTCTATTGATTTTAGTTATTTATTAAAACCAAAATTCAGAATCCACATGAAGTGTAGTAGCATCAAGGCTCATCAATAGCATCACCATAATTATACCTTATAAAAAAAATATAGTAGACCATTCACAAATAATTAAACGAACATAGCATATAGATAATCAAACATGACATAACATTAAAAGTCTACTAAAGCTAGAACATAAACAAAAAAATCAAGAAGTAAAACAATGAATTGAGCAGCTTGTACCTAAAATAAATGTGAGATCAAACATCTTCAGTCCGATGTGATGCGAAGAATTAAAAATCGGTGTGCCGGAAAGTCGAGGCTCACCTAAGCACCAACCGCCTTCAAAAAATCACAGCCAGCAATGTTGACGTCACTAAAGTGGCTATGTGTGGGAGATAGGTTCATGCGCAAGTAGATACCATGGATAAGAAAAAGTAAAGAATCCTCCTCCATGCGTGTGGTAGGTTCCACGCCAAGGGCCGTAAAAGCGTTTGTAGACATGTAGGTTCAAGGTGATCTAGTATCCAACACAAAATGCAATCGCTTGCGACGGGAGATGTGAAAGACTCTAGTGTGTATTGAACATATGTCGACTATTGCGGCCATACACAGTCCAACGTAAAGGCCAAAGCCCTTTTGCTTCGGCTTCATCCCATGGGCACAATATGAGACACTCAATGCTTCTGAAAGACCCCCTCATAGGATATCTTCATTGATATCTGAGAGGAAGAGGTCTTGCTCTCGCAAAGAGACCTATAGCTTTCAATGGCCTCATGCTTGAACATCGAGGCCCACTAGAAAAGCTCTTCGCAACCGTATCTGCACTTGCCCTTTATGCTCCTGCCAAAGATCTGCCTGTTGAGCCTGCCGTTACCTCTTCCCAAAGCTCTCAGAAGAAACATATTGTGTAGTATATGTCGCTACTCCAACTCAGTCGGACAATTTTGAGTTATAGTCAAACTGTTCACTCAAGTTTGACTATAACTCAGAATTGTCCGACTGAGTTGGAGTAGCGGCATATACTACACAATATGTTTCTTTTGAGACCGTTGACAAGCGGCAAATGTAGCCCTAACAGGCAGAGTTTTGACAAGAGCAATAAGGCAGGTGCAAGTACGGTTTCAAAGAGCTTTTCTAATGGTTCTCGATGTTCAAGTATGAAGCTTTTGAAAGCTATGGGGTTTGTCTCTGTGCAAGAGCAAGGCCTTCTCTTCTCATATGTCAATGAAGATGTCCTATGAGGGGGTCTTTCGGAAGTATTGAGCGTCCAATATTGTGCCCATGGAATGAAGCCAAAGCAAGAGGGCTTTGGCCTTTACGTTAAACTGTGTATTTTCGCAATAGTCGGTTTATGTTCAGTGCACGCTCGAGTCTTTCATTCCTCATGTCGTAAACGATTGCATTTTCTGTTGGATACAGGATCACTTTGGACCTACATGTCTATAAACGTTTTTCGCGTACTCGGCGTGGTGTCTACCACATATATGAAGGAGAATCCTTTATTTTTATTATCCATAGTGTCCACTTGCGCGTGAACCTATCTCCCACACATAGCCACTTTAATGACGTCAGTATCACTGGATGTGATTTTCTAGAGGCGGTTGGTGCTTACATGAGCCTTGACAATCTGACACGCCGATTTTCAATTCTTCACACCACATCAAGCTAAGGATGCTTGATCTCATATTTATTTCAGGTACAAGATGCTTAATTGTTTTGCTTCTTGATTTTCTAGTTTGTGTCATAGCTTCAATAAACTTTTAGTAATTGTGTCATGTTTGATTATCTATATGCTATATTCGTTTGATTATTTGTGAATGGTTTAGTATGTCTTTTCTATAAGGTACAATAATGGTGGTGTTGTTGACAAGCATTGATGCTACTACACTCCATGGCCATTTTCTATTTCAGTTTTAATTGATAATTAAAATCAATGGAAATGTGACTGTTTGACTTTTTAGCCAAAAGCTTAAAGTTTCCTAAGATGCGATTTGAATATTTTAATTATTTTATTCCTCTGTTCGATTCTTCTTCTATTTCGTATATTTGGCTCCGTTCTAGATCCTACTAAAATGGGCGATTGGACTAGGCCTAAATATAAGTGGTCCATCCAGGCTTACACCAGCCTTGCAATACTATGATGTGAAGCACCAAAGAAGTAAAAGAATGAGGCTAAAGAAAAGAGATGTGTTGCAAACCCCAGGAGCTGTTATCACGACCAAAAAATCTCCATCCAAAAAGCCATGAAAGTTCGTTTTGATACAAGAATATACCGCTTTAAGGAATGTATCACGAATGAGATATTTCCTATGATAGACCCATTAGAGGAATAAATCAAGGTAAAACTCTATAGAAAGTCCACACAATCACAAGGAATGCCCATACGCCTGCAAAAATTTCAATCCGCACCAAAGTAACTAGTATGCAATGTCGTATATTTGCAGAAAAAAGGAGTAGTTGAGGAACATGCATCTTTATGCACTGAAGCTATTCAACCAATCAACGTGTAACCTTGAATCATCAAGTAACATAATCGTCTGTAACACTCCCATACGGTCAGACACACAAGAAATGTTGTCATGATAGGTGTCTGTAGGAACATCAACTAGTGCATAATCTCTTTTGGGCAAGAGAGCCACATGGCGAGAAGATTCGCATTTCTAATGGAATTTTCACGTGACACATCCAACCCTATGTGTACGTGGACAAGCTACAACACGACAAGAGTTCAGTCATTCAGT
The DNA here is from genome assembly GCF_014529385.1 of Adiantum capillus-veneris. Taxonomy (NCBI): domain Eukaryota; kingdom Viridiplantae; phylum Streptophyta; class Polypodiopsida; order Polypodiales; family Pteridaceae; genus Adiantum; species Adiantum capillus-veneris. Next base: position 18,495,880 of record NC_140945.1, on the reverse strand, counting down.
CAGTCTAGATTTAGAAGTGATCTGGCACTTTTTGTGAGTATTCGTAGACCGTGCATGCCCAGTCACTTAGTATAGATGCATATCCTCTGGTTGCACACAGCATGATCATCAGTATTCCCTTCAGAATCCATCAGATTCAGTCAGGGGAATTTTCCAGTGTATTTAGCCTATTTTCCCTATTTTTGACATTTTTCACTTATTAATTTAAGTGACTTTCCAACAAAAGTAGGTGGGGCAATTTTGCTAAGTTTGTATATAAGCAAACCCAAGTTAGCATAAATGGCAGAAGAGGCAGTAGGAGCTTCCGGCTCAACAGGCAATATCCTTAGCACCCGCAAGGCCTTGGCGACCTCCCTCCCCAAGCCTAGCGTTTCGAGTTCCCGGCACCATGAAGACCCCACAATTTCTTGGCGTTTTCCCTTGCAGTCATCGCCAACAACTTTAGCACCTTGGCGTTTTCAGCCATGATCGCCAGCTTCCACAGATAGCCAGCGTTTTTATTACCGCTCAGCAGGCTTGTAGCGTGGATAATGTGTCGTGCTCTCTACAGTGTGGGTGCCCCTCAGTGCAATGTGCGTGACAATCTCACTCAAACAAATGGAAACTCTCTCAAACAGAATGAAACAGAGAAACAATGGATAACAACAGAGACACAACAGTGGACCAAAACATGTGGACTCGACTAGCTCAAAGAACCATGTACAGACTCTGGCGTGGCAGCACACTCAGCTCCAGCCCAGGACTCATAGGTACAAATGGGGTGTCGAGGCTCAGATGTGCAGGGATGGTGAAACAGTGCTCTGTGTAAGACTCGCTACCTCTACGATGCTGGACCAAAGGTGAAGAAGATGATAAGATAACCGACCGCTACTACTCATATGTACCACCGTAAAGAGCCACCAACGGCTCATAAATGTCAGCCATGTGGTGACCTGGCCACGAGGTCCACTAGACCACCAGAGGTCCGTCCAGAGGGTCCGTCCAGTGTGAACCAGTCCCAGTGTAACCCACTATCCAACTGTATGTCTTGTGAAGCGTCCAGTGTGAACCAGTCCCAGTGTAACCCACTGTCCAATTGTATGTCCTGTGAAGTGACTGTAGCCCTGCTACAGGTTGCCCGCCACAAGACCGCTCACCCTCTCGGTGAGAGGAATACTGAAAAAACTGTGAAGGAAAACCACTAGCTACTGCATCCGTACATCTCTCTTGATTGCAATCGCCTTAAGCTTGTAACTAAGCAGGAACCACTAGCTACTGCATCCGTACATCTTTTCTTGATTGCAATCGCCTTAAGCTTGTAACTAAGCAGGAACCCAGTATGTATGATTGCATAGCCTGGTCCGTGCTTGCAGTTGCAGATGAACCTTGCCATACTTTTCTGCAACAACACTCTTTTTGAAAAGATGGATTACCATAAGCCCGAGTAACACCGCAAATAGGTTCGTAGTCCAAGAATCCCAACTGGAACAAGATGAGTACACCACAGATATGCTCACTAGGTAGCTAGGTAGGGGTGAGGGAGGGAGAGGAGAGACTAGGTAGGGGCGAGGGGGAAAGGTGTGGTTGGGGGGCTAGATAGGGGCGAGGGCAGAGAGGGGTGCTTAGGGGCGAGAGTAGGGGGAGGGAGAGGGTGGGTAGGGGTGAGAGGTAGTGAGGGGGTGGGTAGGGGTGAGAGGGGGAGGGTAGGGGCGAGGGGAAGGGAGAGGGTGGGTAGGGGCGAGGGGGTGTGAGGGGGTGGGTAGGGGCGAGTAGGGATAGGGTAGGGGCGAGGGGGGTGGGTAGGGGCGAGGGTGAAGGAGGGGGAGGGTAGGGGCGAGAATGGGGAGGGGGTGGGTAGGGGCGAGGGTGAAGGGGAGGGGGAGGGTAGGGGCGAGAGTGGGGAGGGGGAGGGTAGGTATGGCGAGGGGGGCTAGGGCAGTAGATGAAAGAGGAGATGCTATAGAGCGCAGCCACTATGAGCAGGAAAGGAATTCATCAGGCAGGACAAGCTCTGTGAAGGGAGCTTTAATCTGGGAGAAGCAGACACCAATGGGGCTGATTTTTGATGTTGGGTGAACTTCTGTCGAGGAGATTTCTTCCCACTTCTATTTTCCTCCATAGGCTCACCAAATTCAAAGACTTCCCCCGAGGGCGCATCCAAAGTTTTTTCTAAGGCCTTCCACCTTTGAGCTGGCTTAGGTGGCTCATTGGGGTTAGTTACTGTGGAAACAATGGAAGAGGGTGTACCTTCATGCAAAGAGTGAATAGAGACTCCATAACAAGGCATAGATTTGGTAGCCTCTAACCACTCCAGCAGATCTTCATCTGACCCTTCAGGTGTAGTAGGCTGTTCTTGTTCAGGTTTGGTTTCCATTGACAAAGAAACTTGTTGCACCACTGGATCCATACCACCTTCTAAGAGAATGGGTTACATCGAGGAGCCAGAAGTATGTATCCACATTGCGTCGTTTCCCCAATCATGAAGTGCTTTAGTGTGTCGTAGCCATGGTCTTCCAATGAGCAAAGGAAATCCGCCCTCAACCTGGGGAAGACGAACCACAACAAAATCCAAGTTGAAAGTAAAGTCTTGTACCTGCAGAGGCACATTGTCCACTATGCCCACTGGGTAGACTGTCCGCTGGTCGGCCAATGTAACTGTGAAGGGAGCAGGGCGAGTAGGTTGTAGACCTAGAGCTAACATAGTGAACTCGGGCATCAGGTTGATGCCAGATCCACCATCCACTATCACTCTTGAGAATTGTCGACCCAAAACGGACACTGTCAGGCGAGGGCTTCTATAATCAGTGAGTGGAGCAGCAGGATTGGATATCATATAGAACTCTGACGGTTGCACTGGGAGGTGCCCGCCACTAGGACCTGCTCCAGGGTAAAGTGACTGAATAACTGCAAGGTTTTCACTTCTGAAACTCGCATCTAGCCGCAACATGTCATAGAGGGACACTTGTTGGCAAGTGTTCTTCAAGACTGTCTCTGCTGTATGCTTCGCTTTTTCTACCTGTTGTTGTTCCTCTGGTACTTAGATCTTCTGTAGATCGGAAACTGCTTCCAAGAAAGCTTCATCAATATCTGAGAGCAAAGATTTGGATTCTTTCATGGCACTAGGGGATGGCTTGTTAACAGTTGCAGGCAGGGTATCCATTGGTGTGACAATGTGTGGGGAAGTTGAACTTGATGGAATGCTAAGATCGAGAGCGGCTCTCTGGGCCTGGGTGAGGACGCCCGATGGCTCCTCTGCCAACTGCGGCGGCTTATTTTTAGGGGTAACCACGTGGGTAGAAGGGGGCGGCTGAGAAACAGTGCTAACTGCTATCAAATTGAGCTTGGGAAAGGCAAACTCAGTCTGGCTTTGACTTGGGTTCGAAGCCATGGATGCATGAATTTTAGGGCAATCCTTACTGTAGTGATCTTTCATATCAAGGCAATGACGGCAGGGAGGAGACCCTTCGGGCAGAGGGCACTTGCTTTGGTAATGCCCATATTCCCCGCACCTGTAGCATAAAATGGGCCGATTCAAAGGGCGAGTTGAAGGGCGAGGTGGTCCTTGCTCCTGGTGCATTGAGTTGGAGGTGGATGTATAGAAGCTTTGAGGTGATGAGGGAGCAAGGGTATGATAAAAGCTCTGGGACAGAAAAGTACTTGGCATACCTTGCATAGGAGGGGCTGTCAGCAAAGGTGGCATATGGTGCGGATGGCCACAAGGAGAAACCATGTTAGATGCAGGTGCTGGCCCTTGTTGAAGAGTAGGACCAAGACTTTGTTGTATTTGTCGCAATCCCTTGAGGTAGTAACAGTCCTTGTCCTCATGTCCAGATTTTTCACGGAAGTGACAGTACACCCGAAGGGGGCATTCCTGTGGAGGGTGCCCTGGAGAGCGGCATGAGCTACACCAAACCGTAGCCTTGGTCTCTTGCTGACACTTGAGCTCCTCCAGCTCACGCTTAATCTGTTCTAATGCCTCGTGATGTGGAGGCTTCTCTTGTCTAAGAGAGAAGGACCTCTCCTCTTGAAGAGCTCGTTGTAACTTTAGGGCTTCCAGTTCCCTGCGTAAAGAAGTTACAGAATCAGAAGGGCTTTCCAAAAACACAGAGGGGGTCTCTGTGTGAGGGGGGTTGGTGAACAGCTTCCTAGCCCCCTCTATCCTCGTAGCAGCTTCGATGAACTCTTCGAGAGTGGCGTCGGGTCGGAGACTCTCGTAGTTTTTGCTGAGAACTTTTGGGAATCGCCTTCTCTACCCACTTCTTAACCATAAATTCACCTGGTTGCTGGGGAAGCTTGGCAACCAGAGACTTGGTTTTCGTCATAAGTTCTGCAAAAGTCTCCTCTGGTTGGAGCACCATGTTGGCCAACTCATCCAACACCTTCTCCTGGTAGTCACCGGCCTGAAAGCTGCACAGAACTGTTGCCTTAAGGCTGCCCAGATTGCAAAATGGTTCTCTGTAAACTGGCCGTACCATTTGTCTGCTAAGCCATCCAAGGTGGATAAAAAGAGTACCAAATAAGCATCTTCCCTGTTAAGACCACGACCCCTACAAAGAGATACAAACCTCCTTGCATGGTCGTCAGCATCTTCTGAAGAAAGACCTTTGAATGTAGGGAACTTGATGTTTACCTTAGCCAAAACGCTAGCTAATGGCTCCATGACCCCTTGCTGAGCTTGTTGCTCAGTAGCTTGCTGTAGCAAAATAGGAGAGAGCTTCACTGGAGAAGGTGATCTGGAAGATGTGGAACCGGAGGGAGGAATGGGTGATGTCGTATGTGGAGGTATGGGTGATGAGGTTGATGGACTTCTAATAGGTTCCAAGGGTCGTCTTCTGTTGTAGTACTTCAGAGGACTCAATAGTGCACTTTGACGCTCCAATGACCTCCTTGTATGTGTCATGCAGTAACCTCCAACCCCACCAAGCTTTGGGCAAGACAACCTACACTTGGCTGAACATTGGTCTAGACTCTACTAGACCAGGGCGAGCGACTAGACCACCTGGCCTGGACCAGGACGATGAAGGACTAGACCAGGACGAGGACTGGGTGGACCAGGGCGAGAGAGGACCAAACCAACAAGGCGAGAGACTAGACCAGCTAGATTAAGCTGTCAAGGGTGAAACTGGACGAGAACAACATGCTAAACAGGCGAAGCGAAGAAACAAGCTACTCAACAGAGTGAGACTTCAGTTGAGGTCCCACCGTGATCGCCAAAATGAGAGAACCTGTAGCGAGGATAATGTGTCGTGCTCTCTATAGTGTGGGTGCCCCTCAGTGCAATGTGCGTGACAATCTCACTCAAACAAATGGAAACTCTCTCAAACAGAATGAAACAGAGAAACAATGGATAACAACAGAGACTCAATAGTGGACCAGAACATGTGGACTCGACTAGCTCAAAGAACCATGTACAGACTCTGGCGTGGCAGCACACTCAGCTCCAGCCCAGGACTCACAGGTACAAATGGGGTGTCGAGGCTCAGATGTGCAGGGATGGTGAAACAGTGCTCTGTGTAAGACTCGCTACCTCTACGATGCTGGACCAAAGGTGAAGAAGATGATAAGATAACCGACCGCTACTACTCATATGTACCACCGTAAAGAGCCACCAACGGCTCATAAATGTCAGCCATGTGGTGACCTGGCCACGAGGTCCACTAGACCACCAGAGGTCCGTCCAGAGGGTCCGTCCAGTGTGAACCAGTCCCAGTGTAACCCATTGTCCAACATACACCCAGTGTAACCCACTGTCCAACTGTATGTCCTGTGAAGTGACTGTAGCCCTGCTACAAGGCTGATTTTCGTTTTTGGTTTTCAGCCATTGCCGCGTTAGAACAGCAGCGTTTTCAGCCCTATTGGACAGTAGACAATTCAGCCCTAGAAGCATTGCAGATACCCCCATTTTGAGCCCTTGAAAACGCAGCCAAAATAGTCATTTTCAGCCACCGAAACAGTCTCGAATTTCAGCAGATAGAAGACCACAGATTTCAGCCCTAAAGTCGTCGTCGTCATCATCGTCATCGTCATCGGCATAGTCCCAGATTGCATCAGTCCATTGCATCGTCTGTCACAAGGCTGGCTCCACGTGCCAATAGAAAAGAACAGACTGAACAAACTTTTAGCACTGAATTGAAAGAGAGAGAGACGACACGCGACACGGAGTGGCGGAATTCCACCCCAGAGAGTATTGGCCCCAAACCTTGGCGCCCCTTTCGGTATTTCTTTATATTGCATCATCAAAGTACAAGTCGGTACTCCAGACTCTGCACCTTCTCCAGGAAGCATGCCAGAGAATGAGCCCTAGCCTCATATTTAAAGGCCCTTGGCCTAAAAAGCAGTTTACATGAAAATCTTTCAAACTCAAAAGCTTCTGGTCCAAAAAGCAGTTTACATGAAAAGCTTTCAAACTCAAAAGCTTCTCGTCCAAAAAGCGATGCCAAAAGCTGCCAACGTAAAACATTGAAATCCGTACAGCCTGCCACGTCATCAGCCAGCGCAAAACGTAGAAATCTGCCCTTAGGGTTAGGGTTAGGGTTTCTGCAGTTTTAGGGTTTCTGGCACAGCAGAATTAGGGTTTGCAGGTTTTAGGGTTAGGGTTTCTAGAATTAGGGTTTCAGCAGTTAGGGTTCTTGGCAGAAATTAGGGTTTGCAGGTTTTAGGGTTAGGGTTTTCAGAATTAGGGTTTCAGCAGTTAGGGTTTTTGGCAGAAATTAGGGTTAGGGTTTTTGCTCTCGGGCAACCACGTCATCACTTCGTGACACTTCTTCTGTTACTTGTTCTTCTTAGGGTTTAGGCCCCTCGGCCGACATCTGCAAGTTGGCTCCCTTCTTCAGGGCTTTGACACGTCAACAATTTGTTACATCTCCCCTTCTTGAAAGAGAGTAATTGTCCACGATTACAGCATATCTGCAAAACAACTCAAGTTAGCTCAAAAATTTCCAAGGGTCATTCCGAGGGACAATCAATTTGCTCTTTTTATTAAGGAGTTAGCTTCTCCTTTCTGCTCTTTTGATCAAGGAGTTAGCTGCTCCTATCGGCTGTTTTGATCAAGGAGTTAGCTTCTCCTTTCGTCCAGATCGGAAATCTTGATATTCCGGCGTAGTAAAATTAGCCATCACACCCAGACCGTACTGATCTTCCTCGGGTGTCTTGATGCACTAAAATTACATACCCAGGCAATCTCATCCAATTAGAAATATTCAGTGGTTGGCACATCACAATGCAACACAAATGCTCACATATGCATGTTACAAGACATAGAAACATAAAGCCGCCGATGAACACTCCTCCCGCATAACCTAACAAGGTCCGGGCCGGGAGATATTCAACGACTCCCTCATCACTCCTCCCGCATAACCTAAAAAGGTCCGGGCTGGGAGATATAGAGGCCTTTTACAACCAAACGCCCCCCAGACCGCAGCCTGCGTCGTTTGGAGGTGCTGAGAGTAGCCACTGCTCAGACTTCTTAATACTCCTCCCGCATAACCATCCAGGTCCGGGCCGGGAGTCACACCAACAATTATTTTACAAGCATACAACCAAACGCTCCCCAGGCATCGGCCTGCGTCGTTCGGAGGTTTTCAAACATACAACGAAACGCTCCCCAGGCATCGGCTTGCGTCGTTCCGAGGTTCAAACAATACGTGGAGCCAGCCTTGTGACAGTGGTATCAGAGCATCAGCCGTGTGCTTTTCTGAAAGCATACCGGTCCTACAAAAGAGCAGACAGAGCTATTGGAATTGAATTATATTTGAGATATCAGCCACTCCCACCCTTACTTCATCGCGCATCGGGTGCGCTCTCGTCTTCACCGCAGTGTCTTACAGGGCATAAGCCAATTAAGATCACTTGCAAGAGAAGGATCCAGATTTGTTTCAAGTCACTGTTTTTTTCAGAAGCAGTGCCATGTAGATGTTGACGTCTACAGCTACCAAGCAGCATGCTCCAAGTACTTGGCAAGCTTTCAAGAAATTTTTTTGCCCGAAGTTATATGGTTTCTGACATCTTCCTTCGGAGTGCAACTTCTGGCAGAGTGGGGTATCCTGAAATGCTTGCCATGGAAACCCTAGCAGATTAAAACTTGGAATTTCTCGATATCTCCCAGTAGATGTCTCTTCACAAGCAGGAGATCCAGTGTGATTGCTATCTTGGGACTATCATCGCCGCCAAAGAAACATTGTCTGTCCAAGAGTGGGTATCCATGAAATGCTTCCATCCGAAACCCTCATTAAAAGGGAATTCTCGATATCTCCCAGTAGATTTCTCTTCACAACAGAATCCATGGATTGCTATCTTGGGACTATCATCGCCGCCAAAGAAACATTGTCTGTCCAAGAGCTGATGGACCATGCCGTGCTCGGCTCCGACCTCATGGAGGGAACCTAACCCTAATTTTTGGTGCAGGTTTCAAGATGGAAAGTCAGTCGACTTTTCGAGCTCGACTGATTTTGAGATTGCTTTTTAAGTTTGAGTTCTGTTGGATCTTGTTTGGAATTTGTTTGAAATGGATGGTATGTGTTTTGGTGCCGATTTGAATTGTTTGACTCTGGTTTGATATTGGTTTCAATGATTGGTGATCTTACTCCTGGGTGGAGAAGTAAGAAATACTGTTTTGGTGCCAATAGAAAAGAACAAACTGAACAAACTTTTAGCACTGAATTGAAAGAGAGAGAGACGACACGCGACACGGAGTGGCGGAATTCCACCCCAGAGAGTATTGGCCCCAAACCTTGGCGCCCCTTTCGGTATTTCTTTATATTGCATCATCAAAGTACAAGCCGGTACTCCAGACTGCACCTTCTCCAGGAAGCATGCCAGAGAATGAGCCCTAGCCTCATATTTAAAGGCCCTTGGCCATAAAAAACAGTTTACATGAAAAGCTTTCAAACTCAAAAGCTCTGGTCCAAAAAAGCAGTTTACATGAAAAGCTTTCAAACTCAAAAAGCTTCTCGTCCAAAAAGCGATGCCAAAGCTGCCAGCTAAAACATTGAAATCCGTACAGCCTGCCACATCATCAGCCAGGCGCAAAACGCAGAAATCTGCCTCTAGTTTTTAGGTTTCTGCAGTTTAGGGTTTCTGGCACAGCAAATTAGGGTTTGCAGGTTTTAGGGTAGTTTCAGAATTAGGGTTTCAGCAGTTAGGGTTCTTGGCAGAAATTAGGTTTGCAGGTTTTAGGGTTAGGGTTTTCAGAATTAGGGTTTCAGCAGTTAGGGTTTTTGGCAGAAATTAGGGTTAGGGTTTTTGCTCTCGGGCAACCACGTCATCACTTCGTGACACTTCTTCTGTTACTTGTTCTTCTTAGGGTTCAGGCCCCTCGGCCGACATCTGCAAGTTAGCTCCCTTCTTCAGGGCTTTGACACGTCAACAATTTGTTACATCGTCATTGTACCACTTTGCGCAATCATAAGTAGATGACTCTCGCCGACGAGAGTGGGGCCTTCGGAGGAGGATTTTACAACGTCTCTGGTGTCGTATCCCTCTTCTCTCTCTATCTCTCAGTCTCATACACTTGCACGCACATTTTCCATTCACTTTGTTGTGATCATAGCACTTTCCATTAAGAACGGAAGGCTCTCCCTTCCATAAGAACTAAAAGGAACCTTGAGCACAGTTCGGAGCACTCATCTTGAGCAAAGCGCAAACAATCATTCCGCCGCACCTAACATTGGTATCAGAGCTTTGACAGTGTTCTGTATCACTCAAGGAAAGAACCCCAAGAACCACAAGAATTTTTTCTTGCTTGTTGAGGTCGCACGGACCCAAGTTCGCTTAGGCGTGTCGATTCCTAATCGTGCTTTGTTGAAGAGTGACAGGAATCCCAAGAAAGAAGGGCTTGTCCAGCCTCCCCTTGTGTCTCTTTTCACTCATTGAGAGCAGACTATGTACTTAGCGGCCGGCCAATCGTGTGAGGTGGGAAAAAGCAACCTTGGTGTGAGCGTAAGGCCGCCAAGGGGTGCGCCCGCAGAAAGGAGTAGAACTGGGGTGAAGAGAAGACCCTTCTCAAACGCGATTTACAAGCGAAAGAAAACCTCAAGAACTTCAAGAACGCAAGAACCCAAGACCCTCAAGAACCCAAGTTCCTCGTGCACTTAAGAACCCAAGACCACAAGAACCCACAAGAACCCACGATTGCATAATGGTCATCACTCGAAGCGGAATGGATACTTCGGTTGGAGGTGATGAGCATGAGAGAGGCGAAGAAGAATTTTCCCCACCAGGAGGTTTTTCCGACCCTCCCCCTTTTCCATCTACGTGAAGGATTGCACTAACTCCTATGGAGGAGTTGAAGCAGTTGTTTAAGGAAAGACAGTTAGAACGCGAAGAAAGAAAAGCAGAAAGAGAAGCAGAAAGAAAGGCCTACGAAGAACGAAGGGCAGCCATAGATCGTGAATACAAAGAAGAAATGGCAGCCATAGAGCGTCAGTACGACTTGGAAGAAAAAGAAAGTCAAGCCAAATTTGATCGCGAGAACAAAGCAAGACAAGCAGAATTTGATCGCGAGAACAAAGCCATGAAAGAAAAGAGCGACCAACACGTGAAAGAATTCTTGCGACTCTTTTCTCCAGTTCAGGCACAGATGCAAGAGATTCGGGAAAAGGAGACTATCTTAGTCTCTTCTTCTCCAAAGCAAGACACATATGATTTGCATGATGATTTGAATGACAATGATTTGGATGATAGTGATGAGCATGATGATTTGCATGATCAAGATGTGATTTGTCACAAGCATGATGATTTGCATGATAAAGATGTGATTTCTCACAAGCATGATGAGTTGCACGAAGATGATGTGATTGTTCACAAGGATGATGTGTTAGTGGATGCTTTTTCTAGAGAAGCTAACCTCGTTGTAGATTCGATCAATCACAAAGAACCGATCTTGGCTTTCGAGTCGAGGTCCAAAGAACCCCCACAGGACGATTCGATCATTCAGGAAGAACCGATCTTGGCTCTCAACTCTAGGTCCAAAGAACCCTCATAGGAAGTATTATGTGTTCGCATGATTGATACGTACGCATTGTTCGAGTGTTTCATTCGTGATCATTTCTTGTATTTTAATCAACGTATTTATGTGATCCCTTTTCCTAGGCATGACATATTGTACGTTGAGCACGTTTCACTCATGGATGAGCACGAATGTATGCGGATTTTTCATGAAAAGCCGAAAAGTATGTATTCAAGGAAATCACAATCCATGTCTCTTTCTTGGCACGACACAGTTGTAGAAAGAGCGCATAAAAGTCACTTTACATGGAATAGGTATGTTCATGTTTTTGTGTTGGAAGTGGTTTCAGGAATTTTCAGCCATGGAGATTCTTGAAGAAGGACGAAGCATGACTTTAGACAAAGTTGAAGCATTGAAGGAGCCACAGAAGACTTTGTGTCGCTTTCGGCGCGGCCCAAAGAAGCAAGCATTACAGACCTTTATGAAGTTCAAGTACCGCACGAACCACACATTAGAGTGGGCCGACGAAGAGTTCCTTCCAGGATTCCGCATGCTTTTGGCGATCTCCCTCGACGCCATACAATTCGGTACCAGTAACTCACTTTGAGAAGGAGGGGATGTCACGTGACACATCCAACTCTATGTGTCCGTGGACAAGCTACAACACGACAAGGGTTTAGTCATTCAGTCAGTCTAGATTTAGAAGTGATCTGGCACCTTTTGTAAGTCTATTCGTAGACCGTGCATGCCCAGTCACTTAGTATAGATGCATATCCTCTGGTTGCACACAGCATAATCATCAGTATTCCCTTCAGAATCCATCAGCTTTAGTCAGGGGAATTTTTCAGTGCATTTAGCCTATTTTCTCTATTTTTGACATTTTTCACTTATTAATTTAAGTGACTTTCCAACAAAAGTAGGTAGGGCAATTTTGCTAAGTTTGTATATAAGCAAACCCAAGTTAGCATAAATGGCAGAAGAGGCAGTAGGAGCTTACCCAAGTTAGCATAAATGGTAGAAGAGGCAGTAGGAGCTTCCTGCTCAACAGGCAATACCCTCAGCACCCGCAAGGCCTCGGCGACCTCCCTCCCCAAGCCTAGCGTTTCGAGTTCCCGGCACCATGAAGACCCCACAATTTCTTGGCGTTTTCCCTTGCAGTCATCGCCAACAACTTCAGCACCCTGGCGTTTTCAGCCATGATCGCCAGCTTCCACAGATAGCCAGCGTTTTTACTAACGCTCAGCAGGCTGATTTGCGTTTTTGGTTTTCAGCCATTGACGGTCAGAAAAGCAGCGTTTTCAGCCCTATTGGACAGCAGACAATTCAGCCCTAGAAGCATTGCAGATACCCCCATTTTGAGCCCTTGAAAACGCAGCCAAAACAGTCATTTTCAGCCACCGAAACAGTCCCGAATTTCAGCAGATAGAAGACCACAGATTTCAGCCCTAAAGTCGTCGTCGTCATCACCGTCGTCGTCATCGGCATACTCCCAGATTGCATCAGTCCATTGCATCATCAATGTACCACTTTGTGCAATCATAAGTAGACGACTCTCGCCGACGAGAGTGGGGCCTTCGGAAGACGGTTTTACAATGTCTCTGGTGTCGTATCCCTCTTCTCTCTCTATCTCTCAGTCTCATACACTTGCACGCACATTGTCCATTCACTTTGTTGTGATCATAGCACTTTCCATTAAGAACGGAAGGCTCTCCCTTCCATAAGAACTAAAAGGAACCTTGAGCACAGCTCGGAGCACTCATCTTGAGCAAAGCGCAAACAATCATTCCGCCGCACCTAACATTGGTATCAGAGCTTTGACAGTGTTCTGTATCACTCAAGGAAAGAACCACAAGAACCACAAGAATTTTTTCTTGCTTGTTGAGGTCGCACGAACCCAGGTTCGCTTAGGCATGTCGATTCCTAATCGTGCTTTGTTGAAGAGTGACAAGAATCCCAAGAAAGAAGGGCTTGTCCAGCATCCCCTTGTGTCTCTTTTCACTCATTGAGAGCAGACCGTGTACTTAGCGGCCGGCCAATCGACGTGAGGTGGGAAAAAGCAACCTTGGTGTGAGCGCAAGGCCGCCAAGGGGTGCGCCCGCAGAAAGGAGTAGAACTCGGGTGAAGAGAAGACCCTTCTGAAACGCGATTTACAAGCGAAAGAAAACCTCAAGAACCTCAAGAACCCAAGACCCTCAAGAACCCAAGTTCCTTGTGAACTTAAGAACCCAAGACCACAAGAACCCACAAGAACCCACGATTGCAGAATGGTCATCTCTCGAAGCGGAATAGATACTTCGCTTGGAGGTGATGAGCATGAGAGAGGCGAAGAAGAATTTTCCCCACCAGGAGGTTTTTCCGAACCTCCCCCTTTTCCATCTAGTCAAGGATTGTACTAACTCCTATGGAGGAGTTGAAGCAGTTGTTTAAGGAAAGACAGTTAGAACGCGAAGAAAGAAAAGCAGAAAGAGAAGCAGAAAGAAAGGCCTACGAAGAACGAAGGGCAACCATAGATCGCGAATACAAAGAAGAAATGGCAGCCATAGAGCGTCAATACAACTTGGAAGAAAAAGAAAGTCGAGCCAAATTTGATCGCGAGAACAAAGCAAGACAAGTAGAATTTGATCTCGAGAACAAAGCCATGAAAGAAAAGAGCGACCAACACATGAAAGAGTTCTTGCGACTCTTTTCTCAAGTTCAGGCACAGATGCAAGAGATTCGGGAAAAGGAGACTATCTCAGTCTCTTCTTCTTCAAAGCAAGACACACATGATTTGCATGATGATTTGAATGACAATGATTTGCATGATGATTTGGATGATAATGATGAGGATGATGATTTGCATGATCAAGATGTGATTTGTCACAAGCATGATGATTTGCATGATCAAGATGTGATTTCTCACAAGCATGATGAGTTGCACGAAGATGATGTGATTGTTCACAAGGATGATGTGTTAGTGGATGCTTTTTCTAGAGAAGCTAACCTCGTTGTAGATTCGATCAATCACAAAGAACCGATCTTGGCTTTCGAGTCGAGGTCCAAAGAACCCCCACAGGACGATTCGATCATTCAGGAAGAACCGATCTTGGCTCTCAACTCTAGGTCCAAAGAACCCTCACAGGAAGTATTATGTGTTCGCATGATTGATACGTACGCATTGTTCGAGTGTTTCATTCGTGATCGTTTCTTGTATTTTAATCAACGTATTTATGTGATCCCTTTTCCTAGGCATGACATATTATACGTTGAGTACGTTTCACTCATGGATGAGCACGAATGTATGCGGATTTTTCATGAAAAGCTGAAAAGTATGCATTCAAGGAAGTCACAATCCATGTCTCTTCCTTGGCACGACACAGTTGTAGAAAGAGCACATAATATTATGAGTACCAAGCTTGGGCATTTTCGTTGTGATTTGCCACAGTTGATTGATTTAGATCAGAAACACAAGATTCGATCTCATTGTTTGCGTGTGTGTGGTGAACGGGTTGACACTCCATCTATTTGTTCATCTACATTGCATACACAGTCTTTAGTGAAGACGAGCTTTTTTCCAGTCACTTTACATGGAATAGGTATGTTCATGTTTTTGTGTTGGAAGTGGTTTCAGGAATTTTCAGCCATGGAGATTCTTGAAGAAGGACGAAGCATGACTTTAGACAAAGTTGAAGCATTGAAGGAGCCACAGAAGACTTTGTGTCGCTTTCGGCGCGGCCCAAAGAAGCAAGCATTGCAGACCTCTATGAAGTTCAAGTACCGCACGACCCACACATCAGAGTGGGCCGGCGAAGAGTTCCTTCCAGGATTCCGCATGCTTTTGGCGATCTCCCTCGACGCCATACAATTCGGTACTAGTACCTCAGTTTGAAAAGGAGGGGATGTCACGTGACACATCCAACCCTATGTGTCCGTGGACAAGCTACAGCACGACAAGGGTTCAGTCAGTCCAGTCAGTCTAGATTTAGAAGTGATCTGGCACTTTTTGTGAGTCTATTCGTAGACCGTGCATGCCCAGTCACTTAGTATAGATGCATATCCTCTAGTTGCACACAGCATGATCATCAGTATTGCCTTCAAAATCCATCAGATTCAGTCAGGGGAATTTTCTAGTGCATTTAGCCTATTTTCCCTATTTTTGACATTTTTCACTTGTTAATTTAAGTGACTGTCCAACAAAAGTATGTAGGGTAATTTTGCTAAGTTTGTATATAAGCAAACCCAAGTTAGCATAAATGGCAGAAGAGGCAGTAAGAGCTTCCCGCTCAACAGGCAATACCCTCAGCATCCGCAAGGCCTTAGCGACCTCCCTCCCCAAGCCTAGCGTTTCGAGTTCCCGGCACCATGAAGACCCCACAATTTCTTGGTGTTTTCCCTTGCAGTCATCGCCAACCACTTCAGCACCCTGGCGTTTTCAGCCATGATCGCCAGCTTCCACAGATAGCCAACGTTTTTACTAACGCTCAGCAAGCTGATTTGCTTTTTTGGTCTTCAGCCATTGCTGCGTCAGAACAGCAGCGTTTTCAGCCCTATTGGACAGCAGACAATTCAGCCCTAGAAGCATTGCAGATACCCCCATTTTGAGCCCTCGAAAGTGCAGCCAAAACAGTCATTTTCAGGCACCGAAACAGTCCCGAATTTCAGCAGATAGAAGACCACATATTTCAGCCCTAAAGTCGTCGTCGTCATCACCGTTGTCGTCATCGGCATAGTCCCAGATTGCATCAGTCCATTGCATCGTCATTGTACCACTTTGTGCAATCATAAGTAGACGACTCTCGCGGACGAGAGTGGGGCCTTCGGAGGAGGGTTTTACAATGTCTCTGGTGTCGTATCCCTCTTCTCTCTCTATCTCTCAGTCTCATACACTTGCACGCACATTGTCCATTCACTTTGTTGTGATCATAGCACTTTTCATTAAGAACGGAAGGCTCTCCCTTCCATAAGAACTAAAAGGAACCTTGAGCACAGTTCGGAGCACTCATCTTGAGCAAAGCGCAAACAATCATTCCGCTGCACCTAACAGGAATCCCATCCATAATACCAATGCTTTGATCTTGAAATTTCACGTCTCAAGAAGAAGAAGCAAGACTACAATGTGATATGAAAATCACACCGTAGAATCGCCACATTGATGCGAATAGAGGAGTAAATACTTGTGAAACTAGAAAAGAATCCAGCAACGACAATGCAAAGATAAGGTGCAGTACAGAGTTTGCTGAGAATTCCCATGCAAGTACAGCCATAGGGATCATTTGTACAGGAAAGTTAGAGGATCCCGAGTTCTGGGAGTCTTCCAAGACTCTTGACAAGATGGTGAAACCGGTGATCCACTTGCTTAGAGTGATGGATGGTATGCAACCTTGCATTAGCAAGGTCTATGAAGCAATGGATCGCATCGTGGAGGCCCTTGAAGATCTTGAGAAGGATCTAGATAGGCTCGAAGAAATCAAAGACCTTTGCAGTAACATGTGGAATGCCTATAGTTCACATCTTCATGGTGTAGCTTTTGTGTTGGATCCAGAGTTCCAGGGTGCAGGACAGGAGCATGATTCGGAGGTGAACAAACATTGGAACATTATCTTGAAGAAGCTTCACCCTGATCGTGACATGCAGTGCAAAATTAAGGATCAACTTGCATTTTGCAGGGATATGCGAGGATCATTTGGAATAGTTGATACCCAAATTGATCGCACCAAAATTTTCTTTGTCTTGTGGTGACAAGAAAATTGATGGTCCCGATCTTCAGCGACTTGTCATCCACATTCTCAGCGAGGCGGTTAGCTCCTCTTGCTTGGACTAATTGTAGAGTATATATAGCCACATTGCATCTAGAAAGAGGAACCGACTTGGAGTGGAGAAAGAAAATGACTTTGTTTTTGTCAGAACAAACTTAAGAATGCTTTGCAAGTTAACATTCAAAGTGACGGATCCTTTTCTACAGTGAGAGATGGAGACAAAGGCAGAGGTGCTTGGAGAGGCGGGAGGATCTACACATGCGGATGAGCTTATGCAGGAGGATTGGGATCATATTCATGACATCCAGGACACCACTACACATTCTGAGGTGGGATGCTCTTCTGCCCCTACCCAGAGGTGAACATCATGCATGAGTCATGACTCATTGCTCATTGGTTTTTGGCATTTGTTTCCTTTGTGGCCGCCAGCTTTGTCCCCTTTTTGTATTGCACCACCACATGAGTGATTGAGTCTTGACGTGTCACATAGTGACTAATACCGTTGTTATTTGGCACTCTAGTCTCTACATCTCTTTTTGTAGCGCCTTGGCTGGCCTTGTAAGCCATCTTCATAATCTATTATCTTTTTGCTCCAAGATTTTGTGTGGATTCTGGACTCTATTCAACTTTACTTCTTTCTATCAAGAATCATTCAACCAAGATGCTTTTGTGAAGGATGATCCTAGTTCATGTGTTGTGTGTAGTGCGTTTGCAACCGGTTATCACGTCGAGCTGCGGCACGTAGCGCAATCGCGTGTAAGCCTTAAGAACTAAAAATCATTGCAAAGCATGCCTAAATAGGATTCTACTTGGACTAATGGGTGTGTATGGATCTCTACTGACATATAGGTTAAATCCGACCTAATTTAAGCATATTTTAAGCTTATCGTTCCGGCCCCCCCGTTCCTGTTTCACTTTTTCGGGGAGACCCTGTTCCCATTCCGTGTAACTTTGCTTGGACATTCCATAAGATAAGCCTCATGAGGTCAATGGGAGAAAACGGATACGGCCATAGCAGCCAATCGAGCAATCTTCGAAGCCGGTTTGGATGGTGAGTAATCCACATCCAAGCGACCTTGAGATAATCTGGCCTACATAACATGTCTACTAGTGCCCAAGATGCATGTGCCGTTCTATGACTTACATCCTCTAACCAAGAGTCCTCATGAGTATATACATAGCAAGGAGCACATTGTGCATCTGCAAACAGCGCTGGATCATGTCAGTGATCCCTAGGTCTCCCATATGGTGAGAGAACTCTAGGGCCTGCGTCTTGATCCAGCCAAGTACTGAGTCCATAGTCTAGTCCTGCTAATCCTTGCCACACAATGGAAAGGAGAAGCCCACTGCTGTGTCAAGGGCATCTATCCCTCGTGCGCCACAAGAAAGAGAACATGAACTCGAAAACATGCAGCCTCTAAATCAGCATGTGGGTCACCACGGAAGCGTGTAAAGGCGTAGCTGAAAGTAACCTATCGTCTGTTGATATCAAAACTGGAAAGGGCCCCAGGAATGGTCCCAAAGGTTGAGGTCCCTACTAACAAGTGTAGTCACAGAGTGGGCTGCCCTTCTCTAACGCGCTTGCTAGCAACAAAAATGCTGCCAACAGATCTCTTAGCAGATAAGGAGTACCCTGCTCCTTGAGCCTTAAATGGAGTACAAGTCAGACTGGAGGAGGAGGCTATGGGCCGAGTAGGGGAGGTTTTGGGGGGGGGGGGGGGGGGGGGGAGGAAGCTTGCAATGGCTAGGCTCGAGTGGGAGGTATCTCCTCGGGGGGGCATCCGGTTCCCTGTAGGAACCCAATGTTGCTGTATTGACTTAGGTCGGCCCCCTTGTGTGCCCGTTTTTGGCGATAGCGACCATGCATTTGCTGCACCTGTCATCCCTCTGTAGAGTGCGTGTGCGTGTGTGTGTAGGTGCACTATCAAGGGAGAGTGTGTAAGGGGGAATTAGGAAAGAAGAAGCACAAACAACTGCTTGGGTTAGTGGGTAGAAAGAGTACAAGTCAACTCTGACTTTCTCTCCCTATATTTCATTATAGAGAGAATAGTTAGGGATGGTTCTCATGGCCACCTGGCCTACACCCCAACAACCTCCCACTTGAAGGTACCAATAGTGGCGTCAGTATAGTTAGTCTATACAAAGTCGATGAAGCATCACCTAGGCTTCATCCTACACCCATAAGCTCTAGGCAGTGTGTAAACCGCTTTGAGGCTAGACACTTTGTGAGAGCATCTACGGGGTTGTCGTCAGTGTGAACCTTGACAAGCTCAATGCACTTGCCAACCAATACATTTCGTATGACATGGTATCTGACCTCTATGTGTTTCGACTTTGAGTGAAACACGAGATTCTTTGCCAAAGCATTGGCACTTTGACTATCACAATGCAGTACTGGAACCTCGTAAATGCCCAAATCTCCTACTAGACAAGCTAACCATACGGCTTCCTTGCTAGCGTCAGACGCAGCAACATACTCTACCTCAGTGGTAGATGAAGACATGCAGTCTTGGAGACATGACCTCCAAGAGATAGCCACTCCAGCAAACCTGAACACATAGCCAGATGTGGATCTTCTACTATCCACACAACCCCACATAATCCGCATCTGTGTAAACCCACAATAGATGCATCGTTGTTCCCAAAGCGTAAACACTTGCTAGCTGTACTCTTCAGGTATCTGACGATTTTCTTCACCGCTTACCAATACTTCTTGCTAGGGTTTGACATGTATCTACTAACCACTCCCACTACATGTGCAATGTCTGGTCTTGTGGCTACCATAGCGTACATCAAATTGCCAACTGCTGAAGAATATGGCACTCTCGCCATTTGCTCTTTCTCAACATCTGTCTTGGGGGAATCTTCCTTGCTAAGGTTTAAGTATGCTTGCATTGGGGTACTCAATGACTCCCCCCCCTGCATACTAAAACGTTGCAAGACCTTGTGGATGTACTTTTCTTGAGACAATTCAAGAATTCCACGTTGCCTATCTCTCTTGATGCGCATACCAAGAAAGTGATTGGCATTTTTTTTTTTCGAGAAAAAGATCCTTCTATAGTTAATGAAACTGCCCATAGGGCTACAACCACCTCTACTAGAGAGGGCTACAACAATCATAAGGGGAGACTCTCCCAATGAAAAAACAGCATATGTACCATGAGGCTAAATCAGGAGATGGGAGATGGGAGAAGGGCAAAGCCACGCAGGTGGACGGTAGTGCCATCTGAGCACACCTTGAACCATGGTGAAGAAAGGCCCAGGACGCCAGAGTCGAAGGAAAGCCTCTCTACGCTCCCCATGAGGTCGGAGCTGCCCTAGAGTCTCTCGAACTATCCCCTGAGAGTATGGATCAGCTCTAGCCAAGGATCTCGAATTGTCTCTGTTGGTGGTACAAGGTGAGCCTTGAAGATGCGGAAGCAACGGGCCCGCTAGATGAACCAGAGTGTCAAGCCGCAGATGAGCTCCCAACACTCCTCTCTCACTCCACCACTCCTGTGGAGTGAGCTTTGTAGCAGGCTTGAGTGTATGTCGGCCCCCCTGGATGAATATCATCCTGCTGGTGGAGGATAGCTCAAACTGTAGTGTTGGGCCCGTGAGAGTGGACCAAGCAGCTGCCCCCCAAGTGTACTGTCGTGCCGTGGAAAGAGCTGGCATCGGTTGAAGGACACGAAGCCAAACCTATTGTGCCATAGAACAGTCCCAAAGACAATGACACTGACTCTCCACAGGATGGCCACAAGCTACGCATGCTGCCGAGAGACCACTAAGCCAGCTCCACACTTGCTGTAGCTCTATGTGCAACCAGCCACTGGAACAAAGTGACTCGCCGCGGTTGTCTGGCGTCCCACAGCCTCGCGCAACAAGCTGACAAGAATTCAACTGTGAGACCCTCCTCCTGCCAATGGGACGAGCCTCTCTTCGTGTTGTCGAACAGTGTACTGAAAGAAAGGGACACCTGGATGGTCGACTGAGGTGAAAGGGTCCCGCCAAAACCACTCTCCAGGATCCCACTGCACTCGTGCCAGTGGGCAGCTCTTCCAAGCCCATAGCCTCTAGTGGCCAGTCTCGAGAGCTGCTAGGTCAGGATCTATGACACAAGTCCCCCCACAGATGCCCACAACTCGGATCCTCTGAAAACAGCACTCTGCAACCTGTGGGGCCTCAATTGAAACTCGGTGTAAACGACCCTCACCCTGTAGGTCGAAAAACAGGGAGGGTATAGTCTTTGAGCAAGCCCGAATTGCGCCAAGGACCTCCAGTCGCGTGAAAGCCTCTATCCGTCTGGGCGCTGCTGACTCGAGAGGTGTGAGCCACTCAACTGGTACTGCCTCTGTGATGTCCTGACACATGCTCTGCACCCCTCTCATGCCCTGTAGCTGGATGCTTTGAAGCTCCTCTGACAAGCCTGAAAAATTTAGACAGTCACATAAAGTGCGTGTAAGGTGCAGCGGAATTAATGATGAACTTTGCTCAAGATGAGTGCTCCGAACTGTGCTCAAGGTTCCTTTTACTTATGGAAGGGAGAGCCTTCCGTTCTTTAATGAGAGAGTGCAATGGACACAAACAAAGTGAATGGACACTGTGAATGGAAGTGCATGAGACCGAGAGATAGAGAGAAGAGAATACGACACCAGAGACGTTGTAAAACCCTCCTCCGAAGGCCCCACCCTCGATGGAGAAAGTGGTCTACTATTGATTGCACAATCTGGTACAAATGAATGTGGAAGCTAACTGATGCGAGTCTAATGGGCTATGTCGAGGCCGACGGTGATGATACTATGGCTGAAAACTGAATGCTCGATGGGTCTGCAAAGGGGGGTCGAAGATGACTGACTGATCTACTATCGTCTTTCTGGGTAAGTTGTCTGCTGAAAATTCTGCCTGAAAACACTGGCTTTGGCTGAACCAAAAACGCTGACTTTGGTTGAAAATAAAACGCTGATTTTGGCTGTTTGTAGGCGCCTTGGGGTTGCTTGAGAACACTGCTACTTTGTGCATCTGCTGGCTGAAATAGCCTTACTGAAAAACGCTAGACAACTGCTGCAAAACGCTGAAGGAACTGGCTGAAATCGCTAGATAATAAAGGGACCCAAAAACGCTACTGAGAGAGCCTCTTGTTGCTGCCGTTCCTGACTGAAAACGCTGAGGGGAATCGCCAGGTAGGGCTGAATTTGCTGATGTGAAGCGCCAAGGCAAAGTTGATGGAGCTTGGTAAAAACGCCAGCAAAAGAGGTGGAAGTCTTGCTGAGAGAGAGAGGGGGAACCTGTTGCTCTTTGGCCTGTGTTCTCCTTGCTCTTCTGCCAAATGGTGCTAGGCTTGGCTTTCTTATATATTATCTTACTCAGTTTGCCCTACTCAGTTTCCAACAAAAGTCACTTAAAATAATAAGTGAAAAATATCAAAAATAGGGAAAATAGGTTTAATGCACTGGGAAAAGCCCCTGATGGATGCTGTTGGATTTTGATGGTAATGCTGATGATCATGCTGTGTGCAACCAGAGGATATGCATCTACTATAAGTAACTGGTCATGCACGGTCTGCGAACAGACTCACAAAAGTGCAAGATCACTTCCTATTCTAGACTGACTTGACTCACTTAACCCTGGTCATGCTGTATCTTGTCTACGGACACTTAGGGTTGGATGTGTCACGTGACATCCCCTCCTTTTCAAAGTGAGGTACTGGTACCGAACTGTATGGCATAGAGGGAGATCGCCAACAACATCCGGAATCCTCGAAAGGAGTCTTCGCTGGCCCACTTTGATGTGTGGATCGTGCGATACTTGAACTTCATAAAGGTCTGCAAAGCTTGCTTCTTTGGGCCGCGCCGAAAGCGACACAAAGTCTTCTGTGGCTCCTTCAATGCTTCAACTTCGTCTAGAGTCATGCTTCTTCCTTCTTCAAGAATCTCCATTGCTGAAAATTCTTGAAACCACTTTCAACACAAAAACATGAACATACCCATTCCATATAAAGTAACTGGAAAAAATCTCGGCTGCCTCAAAGACTGTGCATGTGTAACAAACTTGGACACTCCAAGTCAAGAATCAATCACGACAGCACCAAATAATAACTTCAAAACAATTCACAGTTCACGATAGATTTGCACTCGCTCGGCGGAGTTCCGTGCCTAGAGATATTGGCCCCAAAGACTGGCGCCCCTTTCAGTATTTCTTTATGTATTAATCAGTTCAAAGTACAAGAGAGTGGTTCGGGTTTCACTCTCAGACTCTGCGTCCAAATGCTCTGCAGAGTGTGAACCCTCACAACTTATTTAAAGTTTACAAGGGTTGCCAAAAGCAGAGCCCCAATAGCTTCAAATCAAAAGCTATATAAAAGCAAAAGCTCTCTCTTCTCTCTCAAACTCTCTTGAGTTTTCAAATAAAGCAAAAGCTATTTTCTTTCTCTCTCTTGCGTAGAGAAGCAAAACTGCCGCACTGCCGTACGGTGCCACGTCAGCATGCCAGCGCATTTCACGGGATTCTGCCTTTTAGGGTTAGGGTTAGGGTTAGGGTTAAGATTAGGTCAGAATTTAGGGTTAGGGATTTTGGCAGATTTTAGGGTTTGCAGGTTTTAGGGTTAGGGTTTCCAGATATTAGGGTTTCAGCAGTTAGGGTTTTTGAAATTAGGGTTTTCAGTAGCAGTCAGGGTTAGGGTTTCCCGCATGCTCTCGGGCAGACACGTCATCACTTTATGACATACCCCCCTCTTGAAATCATTATAATCGCCCTCGATTACGCTTGTAAAACAGACAGAAGCCATAAACCGTCTTAGCAGACACTGACTGTTAGTACCTACGTACTAGGAACGCACATCTAGCACATGTACCAATCGACAGTCACATCACACGACATCACAAGACATCACTAGATATCACATGACATTCAACATTCATTCGGATCTTAGATCATGATTTATCGGCAATGTAGCTAGCAATCGCA
The DNA here is from genome assembly GCF_014529385.1 of Adiantum capillus-veneris. Classification (NCBI taxonomy): domain Eukaryota; kingdom Viridiplantae; phylum Streptophyta; class Polypodiopsida; order Polypodiales; family Pteridaceae; genus Adiantum; species Adiantum capillus-veneris. The sequence goes on along the minus strand of NC_140945.1, from coordinate 18,472,276 downwards.
TCTAGATTCAATCGGGACCTCATTGATGTCCGATTGACCAACCCCTATTGCAACCATGTCTATTCGAGATCAATCAGACCAAAATGCTGTAGTTATTTCGTCTATCAGTTCCTGCACTCAAAAAGAAGTCAAGAACAAATCAGTATCATAATCAGGAATTCCATTTCATAAAGTCACCCAGCAGAGTACTGTCAGCTCTCAGTATCCCTGAAGCTCGAAGAGACATCAGTGACTTTAGTATCAAAATCGAGGCTTCTGTTGACAAAGGAGCGGAGTAACTCCCCTCTTGTGCATCCCACTGCACCAGATCTCCGACCAAGCTGAATTCTGGGTTCCATTTGGAGTAGACTATGCTAAACCAAAAGCATCGAGGTAAAGTTTCACAATCCGAGGAGTATCTGCTAGGTCCTCCTCCTCCATCCACTTCGCATCAAATGCAGGGTAGTTCTTGAACTTAACCAAGAACCGCCTTCGGACTTTACCTTTATTCTTCGTATCCTTATGTGCCATAATTTGTTTAGGAACAAGGATCTCCTCGTTTTCTTCCACTTCGGGTTGCTCATCAGGCTCCCCATTATCAGGCACATCACCTTTAAAAGGTTTCAAGAGACTCACATAAAATGCATTGTGAATACTGCAAGTATCTGGCAGCTTCAATCCTAAGGAAATATCGTTTATCTTTTCGGAAAATCTGGAAAGGTCCACACTATCTCATGCTAACTTTCAAAGAAGCCGCTTCTTTCCCTTTTTGGTTTCTTTCTCGAGAGTGCCTTCCCATAATGTAAGAGCACCCAACCATTCTCCTTCAATTTCAAATCGCGACAATGGCGATCTGTTGCCTTTTTCTGTCTTTCCCGAAATTTCTGCAAAGCCTTCCGGACCAAGTCCCTCGTGAACTGGTCGGCTTCCAAGAAAAATCTTATCTTTCGTGCTAAGGAAGGGTGAAATCTTCGTAGCAATTTCAAGAATCTCAAATAACACCTTCCCCATCAAAGAGTTTAAACGTGTTTCTGTAGGCATATTCCACCAAAGGTAAAACCCTTTTCCAAGTAGTCGTTTGATCCAACATAGAAGACTTTAACAAATCCAGTACCACTGAATTAGCAATCTCTGATTGCCCGTCAGTCTGCAGATGGAACGAGAACTACAACCACGTGCCTATGTTCTCCCAAAGAGCCGTTCGAAAAAAACTCGTGAACCTGGGGTGCCTGTCGGAGACAATCGTCTTAGGTATGCCATGTAATTTGAAGACCTGGGCCACAAACAGTCTCCCTAAGTGATCCAGCTTGACTGTTTTCTTCACTGGAATGAAATGAGCCTGTTTGCTAAATCTGCCAATAACAGTCCAGATACCATCGTGACCACTTTGTGTTCTCGGGAGATCAAAAATGAACTCCATTGCAATACTTTCCCAGGGGCGGGTGGGTATGGGTAAAGGCTGTAATAATCCCTATGCCTTATGCCCGTCAAACTTGACCTTCTGGCATACTAAGCAACTGCGCACAAACTCTTCCACATCCTTCTTGAGTCTCGGCCAAAAGAAGTATCTACCCCTTTCATGGTGGTAGCAATGCCGCGGTGACTCGTAAAAGGTGGACAATGGCATTCAGTCATAACCTTTTCCCTCAACGGCTGTGTAACGCACAACATGGTTTTTCTCATCAAGTAGCCATCTCGAATGGAATATCCCGCTACTGTCTCCCCATCCCGTATCCGTGTGAAAACGTCTGCAAAATCTGTATGTATGGCATACTGGTCGAACATATCCTCGAAGCTCCTATGATGTATCGCGGAAATAGCCAGAACCAATGGCTTCCGAGACAAAGCATCTGCCACCACATTCTTCTATCCCTGCACATGGACAATCTGGAAGTGAAACTGTGACAAGATGTTCGCCCACCGCATCTGCTTTTCCGAAAGCTGCTTCTGTGACAAGAAGTAGCGCAAACTTTGATGGTCTGTAACGAAAGTAAAATCCGCTCCGAGTAGGTAATGTCGCCACTGAGTAAGAGCATGGATAACCTCCAAAAGCTCTTTCTCATAAATCTGTGCTGTCATTTCCGGCCTTGAGAACAATCGGCTCTCGTAAGCAATGGCATGGCCTTCCTACATTAAGACCGCACCCAGACTACCACCACAAGCATCACAATATACTTCAAATGACTTCTTTGTGGATCTCCACGAGAAAGGGACTGCTTTCTGTGTCAAGATATACAAAGGGGAAGCAACCTCTGCAAACTTTCGAATGAACCGCCTGTAGTACGAACACAGTCCCAAGAAGCTTCTAACTTCATGGACATTCTTCAAATCGGGCCAATCACGTATAGTCTCTATCTTGGCCGGATCCATTTGCACTCTTGTTGCTGAGACAGCGTGTTCCAAAAAGTGTATCTCTGGTAGAAAAAATACACTTTTCTTTGCATTAATCACTAACTTGTGATCTCGTAATGCCTGAAAGACCTGAAGCAGATGATCTCTGTGTTTAGCCTCATTCTTGGAGAAAACAATGATATCGTCAAAGAAAGTGCCAACAAATAGCCTGTACTCTCGAAAAATCCTGTCATCATCCGGTTAAATGTCGCAGGAGCATTGGTTAATCCAAAAGGCATCACCAAAAAAACCCAAAAGTCGTCCGAAAAGCTGTCTTGTAGACGTCTCCCACGCGATTCTGATCTGATGATATCCACTCTTCAGATCAATCCTGCTAAAGCACGAGGATCCCTGTAATCTGTCGAGTATATCATCGATCCTAGGAATCGTAAATTTGTTCTTGATGGTGATCTTGTTGAGAGCTCTATAATCGATGCACATTCTCCAAGATCCGTCTTTCTTTAAAACCAACAACACTGGAGAGCAATACGGTGAAGTACTAGGCTGGACAAGACTTTTTTCCAAGAAGTCTTTCACTTGGTTCATAATCTCTTCATTCTGTGCTCGGCTCACATGGTAAGGTGGCCGGTTCGGTGGTGTGCTTCCAGGTATCAGATCAATGGTATGATCTTTAGGCCTTCTAAAAAGCAATCGGCATGAGTGTGGAGAAAAATCTTGGCGTTCTTTTGTTTAGGTCAAAACATATTCGACCTTTATCCATCGTTCAGTTCTCTCCCAAAAGAATGAGTAAAGAAACTGAAGTTCATCAAGTACAATCTCTGAGCCCTTTATTTGTCAAAGTCGCTTTCTTGGCCCAATAGTCAACCACGGCGTAGTTCTTTGTGGAACCAAGGGATTTCGAGTAGAACGTCACTCGCGTGCCGTGAACACCCCTGTCATTGCAAACGACGTTTGCCAATGCTCGGTGTAATGGCAACATCCCGTCCGGGTGCCACTCAAACTACCTCCGCCTGTGGCCTCAGTCTGTCGGGCGTAGTTCCAAATCGAGCCGCCAATGCTAAGTGAAAAGAGGTTGGCCTTGGCTCCTTCAAAAGAGCTTCCTGATCCTTCACATTACCCCAAAAGCGGCAAAGTTTGTACTTTCATTCATTTGATTCGGTTCAGGTCCCACGCCATATAGTACCAGTTTTGCTTTTTATCTGCCTTTTCTGCCACGTCTGTCAGCTGCTTTAGTTGCTTTAGAACTTTCTGTTCTTTCTTCATCTTGTTCATTCGGTGCCTTGTTAGGGCACTTCGCGGATATATGTCCATGTTCCTCGCATCCAAAGCACTTCCCCTCCCTGATGAAGCGAGCTATCTCCTCAAGTGTAAGCTTGGGTCGTGCATCCTCTTTTCTGGGTTGCTCTCTCTTTCTACTTTCATTCGCTAAAGTCTGTTCGGCTCGTTGTGCCATAACCTCATCGGTGGGTAGGTCAGACTACCAGAGTGAATGGCAAAGCCCCGTTTCGCATGACTCATCAACTCCTGAATAGAAGTTGACTTCTGTCCCAAGCAGTGATCTCGGATCTTTGTAGGTAGACCCAAGGTAAACCGCTCAATCTGTTCTCTGAACGAGATCTTCTTGAATGAAGAGGCGGGTAGAAAAGAGCCCCAAAATCTCTCCCAATAAGCATCCACTGTATCTCTCTTGGTCATTCGAAGATGGTTCCAAGCAGCTCGTATATCACGTTCATACTCTTGCGTCAGCCAAGAAGAAAAAAAAAGCTTCTTAAATTTCAACCATTTAACTGGCGTAGTCTTGTTTAGAAGAAGCGTGGACCACCAAGTTCGAGCATTCCCCTTAAAATAAGAGGCAGCTCTCCGAATCTTGGAGTGCTCTGAGTAGCGTCCTCCCGCGAAAGCGATGTCAAACTGCTGTATAAAAGACAAAGCCTTCGAAGCATCTTTGTATCCTGAAAAAGTGTCAAATTTGATCGATTGTCCACCTTCCTTAAACTCTCGAACTTTCTTGCTTTTATCTTCCAGAAAGTCATACTTGACTACATACTGGCAACTTCGAAATGATATTGCACGCGAATCTCCGCTGATGCCTTTCCTGGCTTTCTCTGGCGCACACGGAGCAGTAAAACCAAGGAATCATCGTGGTTTTGAACGCGGACGGACTCAACTCCCTATCATTGCTCTAACCACCTGAGCACGCAGCTTTCACTGAGTCCTACATTATGCCTGTAATTAGAGTAGAAAACATTCGACCCCCTCCCAGCCCCTTCTCCATCTCAAGCGTTGCTGAGGGTGACCTTGCCTCCCACGTGCGCGCGTCGGCGTCTGTTGCTCGAGGCATTCCACCCGTAATTTTTTTAAAAAAAATCTCATTTTCCTCCATCCACGTCGCCTGCTTCCACCCATTTCTTTTCAAGGCATCTCATGAGATTCTTACATCTTTTCTTTTTTTAAAATCGTAGTCACATACTGGTTGGCTTTATAAAAATTCTTCTTGTTCGCATAAAATTTGCCGTCATCAGAGTCTGAACTATTTGTAGACGATTGGTAGAATTGTCACTTACTAGGCAAGATTTAGACTTCTTTGCCTTTTTCTTGCACTTTTCGAAGCGTTGTTCCTTGCTTCGCTTTTTGCCTTTTCTGTCTTCTTCACTCGAATCTGAAGAGCTAGAAGAACTGTCAGAAGAAGAAGAAGAAGAAGAAGAAGAAGAAGAAGAAGAAGAAGAAGAACTCGATACTCCTTCAAATCGAACACGTTTCTTCTGTTTCTTTGCCTTATCAAACGTTGACTGGCGACCCAAATAACCCGAAAAGTCAGTGCCTTTCTTCTGCTTTTTGCCGCGCTTTTTGGCTTTGTTCTGTGCGTCAAAAAGCTGAGCAATCCGTTCATCAACCACCTATTCTAATTCCTTCTCCGAATATGTCTTGTGAGCAGAAGGTTTCTTGAGAGCGGGTTTCAGGGGTGGTGGTGTGGTTTTTTGCCACTGCTCATGCACTTCTTGAAAAGAAGTCTCGCTCATATATTTTGCCAATTTCGGATCCTTCGCAAAACTGAGCATCATCTTTGTTGCATCGCCGATCAATTGACGACGCTTCATCTCTTGTTGCTCCGCTTGAGTAGGCCGAGGCGGCCATACTCTCTGCCGGAATCTTCGTTGTGATCCCTGCCCGCATCTCCGGATGCAGAGGGAGTTGATTGATCCTTGCGTGAAGCCATAGGTGCCGTGGAAAAAAAAAGTGGGGATCAGATTTCCCGTAGAAGAGAAATCGGCCGTGCTCTGATACCACTCTAACAGACTTGGACACTCCAAGTCAAGAATCAATCACGACAACACCAAATAATCACTTCAAAACAATTCAAAGTTCACAATAGGTTTGCACTGGCTCGGCGGAGTTCCGTGCCTAGAGATATTGGCCCCAAAGATTGGCGCCCCTTTCGGTATTTCTTTATGTATTAATCAGTTCAAAGTACAAGAGAGTGGTTCGGGTTTCACTCTCAGACTCTGCGTCCAGATGCTGTGCAGAGTGTGAACCCTCACCACTTATTTAAAGTTTACAAGGGTTGCCAAAAGCAGAGCCCCAAAAGCTTCAAATCAAAAGCCTAAATAAAAGCGAAAGATCTTTCTTCTCTCTCAAACTCTCTTGAGTTTTCAAATAAAGCAAAAGCTATTCTCTTTCTCTCTCGTGTAGAGAAAAGCAAAACTGCCGCAAATACTGGAAAACTACCGCACTGCCTTACGATGCCACATTAGCATGCCAGCGCATTTCACGGGATTCAGCCCTGCTGCCTTTGAGGGTTAGGGTTAGGGTTAAGGTTAGGTCAGAATTTAGGGTTAGGTTTTTTGGCAGAATTTAGGTTTTGCAGGTTTTAGGGTTAGGGTTTCCAGAAATTAGGGTTTCAGCAGTTAGGATTTCTGAAATTAGGGTTTTCAGCAGGAGTCAGGGTTAGGGTTCCCGCATGCTCTCGGGCAGACACGTCATCACTTTGTGACAGCATGCAATGTAGATGAACAAATAGACGGAGTGCCAAACCGTTCACCACACACATGCAAACAATGAGATCGAATCTTGTCTTTCTGATCTATATCAATCAACTGTGGCAAAACACAATGGAAATGCCGATGCTTGGTGTTCATACTTTCATGTGCGCTTTCTACAACTGTGTCGTGCCAAGGAAGAGACATGGAATGTGACTTCCTTGAATGCATACTTTTCAGCTTTGAATGAATAATCCGCATATATCCGTGCTCATTCATGAGTGAAACGTGAACGTACAATATGTCATGCCTAGGAAAAGGGATCACATAAAGACGCTGACTAAAATACAGGAAACGATCATGAATGAAACACTCGAACAATGCGTACTGACGAATCATTCGAACAAATAGTACTTCTTGTAAGGGTTCTTTGGACCTAGGCTCGAGAGCCAAGATTGGTTTGTCGTGTTTGATTGAATCTGTAATGAGGTTAGCTTCGCTAGAAAAAGCATCAACTAAACCATCATTCGTGGGAACAATCACGTCTTGATCATACTAATCATCATGCTTGTGAGAAAACACATCTTGACCATCATGCAAATCATCATGCTTGTCATTGGCATCCAAATCATCATGCTTATCATTATCATGCAATTCATCATGCTTATCATCATCATGCAATTCATCATGCTTATTATCATGAAAATCCTACAAAGAAGAGACGGAGAGAGTCTCCTTTTCCTGAATCCTTTCAATTTTCGCCTGCACATTAGAAATGAGAGATGGAGAATGAACAACTTGCTCTCCATGAATGACAATGGGAGAGTCACTTTTGGCATTGAAAGTGAACGTATTTTCCGCCCAATCAATGAGAGGGTTATGCTCACGAAACCATCGAATGCCCAAAATCATATCACATCCTGAGAGAGGAAAGACAAATTTTTTTTCTACGGAAGGCAGCTTGTTGAACTCTAAACAACACATCAAGGCACTCTTTCGTGATGAGAGAGTCTATACCGGGAGCGAAGCCAGAGACCTCAAGAGGAGATTTCTGACTAACCTCCTGACTAACCTCTAGGCGGGCTCTCTCAACAAGAAAAGGACTGATCGTATCATGTATATTGCCTGGGTCAAACAATATGACAAAACGCTACCCCGTCATATGACCATAACATTTAATGAGAGACTCATCAATGGGAGGGTCATGAGAAACTTGGGACACACTCATGTTGTCATTGATTGCATTGACAGAGAAAGGGGGTTCTATGGATTCTTTAGATTCATTCGATTCAAGCTTAGGACATGTTCTTTTTATGTAACCCTTAATGTGACAATGAAAACAACGACCTTCCTTAGAATAAGTGCTTTGCTCTTTCGACGTGACGTATACTCCTAGAATTCCTTGTGCTACCTGTTCATCTGGAGTGAGCTTAAGTTTAGCAATTGTGTTAGCTTTACCCTTAGGTTCACTTTGAGAGTTCTTTTCTGAGAGACTATTGGAAGATTGGTTAGAAGGGTTACCGTTTTTACCATTCTTACCGTTCTAAGGGTTCTGAGAAGTCTGAGAGGTACTTGTCGAAGTCTTGTTTTCCTCAGGCTTTCCCTTGTTGTGCTTCATCTCCTGTGCGAGAGCAATCGCTACCACCTTGTTGAGATCGATTGGATCGAGCACCTCGACATCATACTTTATATACTCATCCAATCCATAAAGGAATGCCTCTTTGCGCTCCGTATTCGATTTACATAATTGAGTGCCGAGCTGCAAAACACGATTAGAGAAAGACATAACTGGCATACCATTTTGCTTGAGAGCGCGCCAATCGTCCTTCAATCGTGCGAGGTACTGAGGGAGGATAAACCGTTCCTTGAGCTTGTCTTGGAAATCAACCCAATTGAAGGAAAGGGGCGTGAATTCGTCGGCTTCCTCTAGGTGCACGGACAATTGTGCCTCTTGCCATGCGTGGTACCAATTGATGGCATCACCGGCAAGGTACATAGTTGCCGTCAAAATCTTGCTATTTCCTGTCTTCTTAGTTGTCGCAAAATAAGCATTAAATTGATGCAACCAAGAATGAATAACCGTAGCATCCATCTTACCATTATACTTATTTGAACTGGATCTTCTCCGTGAATGGGTTGTTGGAGTCCGAATCTCGGCTTGCGTCACTTGATGAACTACCAACATCTTTGGCGGGCTCGGACTTCGAGGTGAGAACATGTTGGACCAACTCTTGCATGCGTTGTTTACTGTGCCACACGCTCTCTCTGCCTTTCCTCTGCTGCCAAACGATTCGCTTCTTTTTGTGCCATCATGTCCAGCATTGTCTTGACCAAAGCCTCCATAGGAAACAAGGGGCTATCGTAGGCTCTTCTCCGTGCAAGTAGGCTGGTGCTGCTCTGGGCCTCTCCTCAACTGCTCCCAGGAGTGGAGCAGACTCACAACAAAACAATCCTTCAGTCTCCTGCTCAGGCCAACTCTGCGCATCTCTGTGAAAATCCATCTGGTCGAAGGTCTCCAGGGGCCTCCAACTTGAGGCACTCTAGCACTAAGCCGCTGAAGCAAAAACTCCTTCCAAGGCTCCTCCCCTGGAAGCAATCCTCTGACAACAAACTTCCCAAGAAGGGCTATGCTCTGTTGTGTTGGGTCTACCCGATATTTATACCTCCTTGTTGGGCCCAAAGAGCCTTGCTTTTTGGCCCTTGAAAAGCCTCAGATTTTCAGCTTCAAAAAGCTTTAAAAATTCAGCAGTGTAGGTGATCTACTACGTCAGCAGCGTACGTCCAGAGCCACATCAGCAGCTCTGTCGCCACAAAATCCGGGTCAGTCCGTAGGGATTGCCACATCAGCATGCAATTATAATTTCTCTCCTTTGCAGTCTCTCTCTTCAGTTTATTGGCCGGGATAATGCCACATCATCAATTTTGTGAGACAGGTTACAATGGGGCTAAGGATGGTGGCCTTCAATGGTGGCCTATTACGGTTGCCTTGACCTTGCAAAAGGGGGCGATGGTACCAGCAGAAGGGATCGCAGGTAGATGGGGAGGAAATGCAGCCAGTTGGAGGTTCGTGGGCTACAGCAGAAAACGCCAGGAGTCTCTCTAGAAAACGTCAATGGGGGCGCTCCGATTATTTCCAAAAGAGAGAGAGGAAGGGCCTTAAAATCATGCCTGAAGTGGCCTCGAGTTTCTGTCTTGTGCACACTGGCTCTGTGTGCCACATGGACATGCCAAACCGACTTCCAGAGCCATTCCCGTGTCACTTCTTTGTCCATTTATGGTCTAGATCCTAGGGGATTATGTACCGGCACTTTTGTGAGCCCTTAGATGGGGCTTGCATGTCCAGGCACGTGGATTTAAGTGGTCAATTTAAGTGGCGACTAACCAAAATTCGAGGCCACCTGAATACTACGTTTAAAGAGGAATCTCAAAGGCCAGATTGCAGGGCGCCTTCATCCACCTGATGTTTCCAGAAAGGGGCTGTTGGCGAGTGTTTCCTACGCCCTCCCACCCTTGGCGTTTCCGGCTTGGATTGCGATCTGGTATTCCAGCCCAGGCGCCCCTGTTTTGCAGCCATCATGTGCCCTAGTCGGTCTCCTTCAAGGCCCAGATAGGCCTCCAGGCTGTTTTCCAGCCTCCCATTGGCCACCATTGGAGCCTCTCCACCATCCACATCAGGCCTGTTTTCCAGCCAGGTTCACCTTTTCAAGTTGAAGGCCCATTTCAGCCCGGCAATTCCCCATCGGTGCCATTCTTGGCCTTTCCATCGAGTCGTAGCCTCGGCTATCCAAATCAGCCCTGGAGGTGCTCCTTCACGAGAATTAGCGGTGCCATCTTCCTTCATCTCAGAGTCTAGTCGAGTCATGCATTCAGGTATCATTGTGTACATTCCTACCATTGCAATACTAAGAAAACACCACATCGACAACAGTGTGGGGGGACCCTTGAGAGGGCTGGTTGGGACCTCATCGGGTGTTATTCTCTCTCTATTTCCCCCACACACACAAAAAGCTAGTGCACCTCTCTATTGATCTCTCTCTTTCCATCACAACTCTCTCATAAAGGAAACATAAAAAGAAGCATCAAAGGAATCAACTGATTGCACAAATAAAAAGGATTCAAGGATTAATGAAGAGCATAAAGCTAGATCTTGTGAGCTATCTTATCTTTTGCCCCTGACGTTGGTGTCAGAGCTTTAGGCTTTGAAAAAACTCACTAATCCCATTTAAATTTTTTCTATTGTGTCTTGAGTTGGTGCAACAAGTCTCCTCTAGGTATCTCTCTCTTACTCTTGGAAATGTAGGCCTTCCACTCGCGACAGGCCATGCACCTTGAACATGGGAGAAAGCAAACATTGTGTACGCAAGGTCATCTTGTGGTGCACTCGCGAGGAAGTTTGATCTTGCAGTGAGAGTTGCATCTCTCTCTCACAATCAAGAGAAGTCCGTGCATGGTTGTGACCCATAGCGGGATTGATACTTCGGAGCCAATTGAATGTGAAACCTCTCAACCCTCTTGACCAAAAACCTCTCCAATTCCCCTACCCCGAACCCCACCCTCTCCCATGGAGTTCATCATGAAAATGATGATTGACATGATGATGCACCAAGAAGAAGCGCGTAGAGTTCAAATGCTCCGCCAAGTGGAGGCAAGGCGAGCTGACATGGCACACCTAGAAGAGCAAGTATTGCCATAGGAAGTGGCTAGTCACGAAGAACATCGCAAGGAGACTTTACGACAAGAAGAGATACGTCGAGAAGAGCGTTGGGACTCGGGAGGCGGCTGAATGGAAAGAAAAGGGGCAACGACAAGGGTTGGATAGGACAGCGGCCGACAATAAGGCCATGGGTGACCTTATCATCACACTCACTGATCCCCTTGGAACTTCATCATCGACCAACTATGAGCCGACGTATTGCCACTATCACGGAGGTGGCTACCAAAGTGGTGTCGCGCGATGCACACCCATTCTGGAGAAGATCGAGTTCAGTAAGTATGACGATAAAAGAGATTCTCTAGTTTTGCATTCATGGCTACATCAACTTCAGTCTTATTTTGCGGTCACTAAAAAATCTGACACTAATAAGGTTCTATAGGTCTCTATGCATCTCAGGGGTGATGTCATCACTTGGTACCAAGAGTGGACGGAGCGGCAATTGGAAGCCCACACGGCCGCCACAACGTTGACTTACTCGGACAAATCCCGCACAATACCTACACAAGATCAAAGAGGAATTTTGGGCTTTGTTGCAAAATGGTAAACCTATTATGTCTTCTGTTAACCGTGTGTCGCAATTAGGAGGACAGTTGAGGAAGTTTGGCAAGAAGCGGCTGGAGGCATTTCTCTTTGGTTTGGACCACTCCATCAAGTTCGATGTGGAGGCCATGAATCCAAAAACGTTTGATAAGGATATTCGGCTAGCCTTATTTCAAGACATGAAGCATAACAAGGGTAAAGTCAAGACGGTAGCCTCTAACCCTCCTCAAGACTCTTCTAAATCAAAACCTCCTTATGGAAACAATAATGGTTAAAATAAAAATACTTTATCTCAAATTTCTTCTCAATCTCCTTCTTCCTCTACCTCTTCAAAAGATAAAGGAAAAGGAAAAGGAAAAGTAAACAAATCTAAACTCACGCCTAATCAAAAAGGCTTCTCAAGGAATTCTAAGCGGAACATTGCCTAAAGAAGCATGGGTATGGGTACTTCATGTCACAGAAAAAAGGTGTTTTCGTTGTCACAATGTAGGTCACATGAAAAAGGATTTTCCTAAGAAAGACACTAAAACGAATGAAGCCGCTTTCTCTTCTTCGGCAACTACGAATCAGGTCAACCTGACTGTAGATGACGAAGCTAAGCAGGAGGGGGACTTCGATGAGGATGATCTCATTAAATGAGGAAGCGTGTCGAACAGAGCGTTGGGAGACAGCCAAAAGGCAAGAAAGGAGGCTTTAATTGGACCTCCAGAGGAGGACAGCCGAGAATAAGGCTATGTGTTACCTCATCATCACTCTCACTGATCACCCCAAACCTACACTAGCACCCGACTACGAGCGCATTGCTGCCATCATTGCCGAAGCGGCAACCAAGGCGGTTTCTCGCGATTCCATAAGTATGACGGTAAGATGGATTCTCTAGTTTTTCATTCTTGGTAAAATCAATTTCAGTCCTATTTTGTTTTGTGGTTATAAAGAAGTCTAATACTAACAAGGTTTTGTTAGCCTCTATGCATCTCACGGGTGATGCCAACACATGGTACGAGGAGTGGGCGGAGTGGCAATTGGACTGCCACCGCGATGACATTCTTGGATGAACCCTCAGTTACGTGTGGGTGGACTTCAAGGCTGCTCTTCACACGTGTTTTTTCCCTCCACAATATCTTGATAGAATCAAAGGGGAATTTCGTTCTTTAATGCAAAATGGTAGTCCTGTTATGTTGTATGCTAAGCGTGTGGCATAGCTAGGAAAAATAATTGAGGAAGTCTAACCGAAAGAGGTTGGAAGCATTGCTCTTTGGTTGGGACCATAGCGTCAAGTTCGATGTGGAGGCCTTGGATCCAAAGACGTTCAACGAGGCTGTTTGGCTAGCTTGCTTCAAGAGATGAAGCATACCAAGGGTAAGGTGAGGACAATAACTTCCAACTACTAAAAGTTTCTCTCAATCTAATTCTAAAAACTCTGAAAATTCTCAATCATCTTCTTCATCTCCTTCTCTTGAATCTCCAAGGAATAAAGGAAAAGGAAAAGAAGACAAATCTAAACTCATGCTTGATGCGAAGGCTTCTCAAGGAATCTTAGGTGGTACAATCTCTGAGGAAGAACAAACACTATGCATCAGAAAAAGGATGCTTCCATTGTCACATAGTGGGTCACATAAAAAGAGATTGTCCAAAGAAAGAAAAGTATGCTAGTCAGGCCACTCCTTCGGCTTCGACCTCTACTCCTCGAGTTAACACCCTGTCGGTATAGCCAGAAGCTAAGTAGAAGGGGACTGTTCCAGATGATGCACTCATCAAATGTTATGGTGAAATTAAAGATCAAAAGGTCATTGTGTTATTTGATGTTGGTAGCACACAGGATGTCATTAGTGAGGCCGTGATGGTACGTGCCCGTCTCTCGTCTACTCCAATTTTCATGTATCCGATGATGGGGTTCTCGGAGAGCATAAATTCATTTGTCTCTTGCATGTCACAATGTAGATCTTGACATTCAACACGTTCATTTTACCTATCGGTTTGTAGTCGCTAAATTGAGTGGATGTGATGTTAGATTGGGCATGAAGTGGTTTTGCGGGTTCAAGCCAAAAATTGATTGTGATACTCTCTCGCTGCACATCACAGTGTATGTTTCCCAAGCCGTTACCATCCGAACGGATCCGGCCATTGCTTCCGGTCCTCTCATTTCTCATATCCACACTAGCACGGAGCTACATATTGGAGTACCAGACTCGGACATTCATGTCAATTCGACATCAACCAATATAGGTATACCTGACAGATATGGTGAGCTATTTCTCTCAAGGTCAATTCCGTGCTTACTCAAGATCATCATTCTCCTACACACCCTCCCTATCGACCTATGGACATTGTCTTTGACCAAGTAGGTGGTGCAGCACAGGTAGGTAAATTTTTCTCCCATTTCCATAAATCTGATAAAGAGGAGCCAAAACCAAGTGAGTTATTATCTCAGAGGCTCCGCCCTTCCAAGGCACATTCTTTTGTGTTTCCAGTTCTCTTTGTTCGTAAGAAACCAGGCTTATCTCGTTTTCGTGTGGATTTCAGATAAGGATGGTCAAATTCTGAAAGTCGATACCTCGCATTGCCGTTCCATTGGAACGTCTACAGAAGGCCAAGGTAGTTTCCAAAGTGAGCCTGATGAGTCGCCAACACAAGGGTGTTCCTCCAAGGAGCGGTCCAAAAGAGGAACTACCAGAGATCATTGTTCCACTCAGATTCATCAAGCCAAAGCGTATTCAATTTCTTCAATTCCAATTCGGCAACCAAGAGAAGGAAAGGGAACATTTCCTCACATTCAATGTGCAAAGGACACATGATGCAACATGGGTAGACGAGAACTTCTTTACTGAATTTTGAGTCGTGCTATCAGTCTCCCGGGAGGCTAGGAAGCTCGACAACTGTGTCTCATCTTAAGCAGGAGGGGATGTCATGTGCATACTAGCTCTTTGTGTCACATGGACATGCTGAAACGACTTCCAAAGTCAATCTTGTAAATATCTTGAAATATTTGGAGTAGATCCTAGGGGATCATGTGCCGGCAATTTTGTGAGGTTTTCTCAAATAACCTCTTTACGGACCTTGGTTTCACTTACAAAAGGGAATTCTGTGTGCCCCATATCGTTGGTTGTCGGCGTTTCTAGAACTCGAGTGCTGGCGTTCCTCAGCCACCTGCACTGAAAGGGACATTGAAGGGACTACCATTACAGCCCCCCATCTGGTGCCCTCCATCCTCTCCAATTTTTCACCCCCAATCCCCCCAACATTCCACCATCTGAAGGCCATACCCTTCCCTTCAATTTTGGACAGATTTGCTGCTAAAATCTTCCCTCCAATTCCCCCATCTTGGAAGTCAGATTCCATCGTCTTCGTCAGGCCAGATTTTAGCCAAGTTGCCCTCATTCTTCAGTAAAGCCAAATCAACCCGGTAATTCCCTGTTAGTGCCATTCCCAGCCTCTCCATCGAGTTGTAGCCTCGGCCATCTATATCAGCCCTAGAGATGCTCTGTCAAGAGAGTTACTAGTGCCAGTTCTATCCATCTCAGAGTCTAGAAGAGTCTTGCATATTGGTATCCTATATAGACTTCAAATATTGCAATAGAAAGCAAATACCACATTGGCAACAGTGTGGGAGGATTGGATTGTGGGTGTTTATCTTCTCTCATCTCTCACACACATACACAATTCTCTAGTGATTACCAATTCTCCCAAAACATCTCTTTCATAAAAGGAAAAAAGGAACCATGAAAGGAATCGATCAATTGCACAATAAAAAAGGATTTAAGGATTGGTGAATAGTGTAAACCTAGATCTTGTCAGCTATTTTATTTGTTGGGCCTGATAGGAAAGGTCAAGTTCTCTCTCATGAACATCGGTCTTCTCTCTCTATTTGAAAGTGTTAGTTTTGATGAGATGAAAAATAAATATGTTGATTCTAAATTTGACAAACAATGGCTTCAAGCGATAGATGCACAAGGTCCATGCAATTATGCTATTCGTGAAGGTCTACTGTATTTTCGGGATCATCTTTGTGATTTGGAAGATTTTAGAGCATCCATTTTGCATGATGCACATGACGCACTCACGAGTGGTTAGAGAAATATTAATAGTACATTGGAAAAGATTGAGCGGCATTTCTATTGGCCTAAAATGAGAAAGAATGTGTATGAACATGTGAATAAATGCAAGGTATGTCTAAGGTAAAATCTCCTCGTGAGAAGATATAGGGTCTTTTGATGCCTTGGTCTTTTTCGGAGGGACGTTTTGAGGATATCTCTGTGGATTTTGGTCACTAATTTACCTCCTTGCACAAATGCACGAAATACTTAGTAAGATTTGTATTTTAGTGCTATGCAAGCCAAATGTCATTGTACAAGACGTCGCAAAATTTTTCATTAAGCATTGGTATCCATTATGTGGTCTCTCTAAATCAATTGTGTCTCATTGCGATACTAAATTCACCTCTCATTTTTTGCGTGTATTGTTTGAAAATTTTGACACCCAACTAAACATCTCAAGTGCATTTCCTCCACAATCTGATGGTCAAAGTGAAATTTACAATCAGCTTGCATTCGATGTTTTGAAAGCACATATACATGACCAACAAACAATATCTTCCATTGGTTCAAGAAATTTTAAATGACACCTATTCTAGTGATGTGGGTCGCACTTCTTATGAGACTGCTTTTGGTCGTCCTTTTCATTCTCTTTTGACTAGGCTTATCTCTAAAGTTGTTGATGCTAATGTTGTTTCTCAAACCTATGCGGAGGTTCTTGAAAGTGTTAAGCTTAAGCTAAGCAAAGCTCAGGAGTCTTACTCTAGGTATGGTAATGAGCATCGACAGGATGTCTCTTTTAAGGAAGGTGACCAGATAAACTTGAGAACCCATGAAGGACGTCTCAAGCAAGTTAGTAAGAGATGTCCTAAACTCTTTTTTTGTATGTATGGTCCATTTTCGATCATTCAAACAGGGTTAACCTCCTACAAGTATCTTTGACAAGGAGAAACCTGAGATAGTGGATGAAGTTGAAGTCATGGATCTAGGGTAGATTCTCTTGCATCGATTCGAGCACGGCATGAAGAAGAAGGCAAGGCAATATTTCCTCAAATTCAAGGATCAAGGAACGCATGAAGGTTCTTGGGTGGATGAAGATTTCTTCACCGATTATCCTGACATGTTAGCCGTCTACAAGGAGGCTATGCAGCTAGACAACTGTGTCTCACCTTAAGCAAAAGGGAATGTCATGTGCACACTGGCTCTGTGTGCCACATGGACATGTCAAACCGACTTCCAGAGCCATTCCCATGTGTAATGGGAATGGCCTATAAACTTAGAGAATAGCGGAATTAAGAGAATTAGAGTGAGCAATTTTGAGAGCATAGAGGGTGAACTTAATTGGTAGTAGCAACTCTATCATAACACTTAATTAACTAGGCATGAACAATACTTTTACAAGAGAGAGAGTGTAGAGAATATGACAACAGTTGAGGACCGGATTTATGTGGAGCCGGTCCCCCCTCCAAAAGGCATTTGTATTATAGATTCTCTCATTAAGAGAGACTTGGTACAATACAATCTTTGTGTTCCTTGAGATCTCCTTGGCAATATGAAGATGGAAGGTTCACACACCAAGATTTTGCATAATTTCAACAATCAATCTTAGCTTGGAAACAATCAAGAACTTGTGAACATCATTAATCTTTGTGTTCCCTAAATCATTTGAGTGCATGAAGATGTATACTTTTATGCATCAACTTGTGCTTAAAGCAATAATTAATCTACCTTATAATACAATTAATCTACTTGCATTAAGTAATTAATCTACTTGCAATAAACCATTAGCCTTCTTGCAATAAGCATAACATGCACTTGTAGAAAGCATTAACTATCCCAAGCCTCAGTCCCAAGACCTCAAACACCTTCGAAGGTGGAGAGATCTAGCAGGGAATGAGGGTAGGGAAGAGGAAGAAGAAACATTTCGTAGGAGAAAGAATTAGTTCCTCACTTATCATACTCTTGTTGCTAGCATACATAATAGCATAGTAATGAAGAAGAAGGAGATGGCAAGCTTAAGCATTGAAGCATGGCTCTTGGTTGGATTTGCACTCCATAGCCAAGAGTGTTGGTGTAGGCTCTCAACCTCTACTTGCTTGGAGAAGGAGAGGGAGCTCTTGCACTTTGCATAGTACCCATGAGAGTGTTTGTGAGTGTGTGTGGGTGAGTATACCCCCTAAGCAACCCCCTAGCTTGCTTGGGTCGACCCCCCCTTGTAGCTCATGCTTGAAGATCATTGGACCCCTCCAGGCCTAGCCAATCACAAGAAGGAGCCATTACAAGCATCAGAGGTAGCCTTGGGACAAGTGTCCCCCTTTCCCCTTTGAGAGAGAGGACTTGATAAATGAAAAATCAATTAATTAAATATCCTAAATTATCATTGGACCCCTTGGGTGGCCAACCAATAGGCTTCAGGCACACCATGAGGGCAACATGGGGAGGAACTTGACAAGTGTCCTTGCTGCCTCTTCAAGCTGAGGCTTCCCTTGTGTGTGTGTGTGTGTGTGTGTTCTCTCTCATCCCCCCCCTTGTAGGCTCGCCCCCCTCCTTGTAGGGATCTTTTTGACTTTGGATGAGCAAGCCCCTTAGTCATCAAGCATGACAAAGCACTTGAACTAGGGGGTGTTCCCACAAGCATCTCAAGCAAGCATCTCAAGGCACCTCAAGCACCTTAATCATGTAGCAAGTGAAGCACCTCAAGCATGGAGCCAGTCAAGCACCTCAAGCATCTTAATCAAGCACCTCAAGAATGTCACGCACCTCAAGCACGACAAGCACCTCAAGCAGGACAAGCACCTCGAGCTTAGGCCGGGTTCCCACCTCAAGCTCAGCCCTAGCTTGCCTAAGGTCAAAGGACTTTTACACACATTATTGTAGGTCTTCAATGAAGCTAACCCTAAGGTCTTATGCTCCATTGGTTAGCCTTGCTCTTTGATAGACCATCTCTCATTTGGGCCCCTTAACCATTGGCCCCGTGTTGAGATAGATCTATAAGCACATGTCTATATCTTAACCCTTGTTCCCGTGTATTCTCCCACATTAAGTGATCAATTTAATATGAGAAAATCATTTGGGTTGGATAGATATTAATTTTTATGACATTACCTCTCTCTTGAAATCATAGTCGTCCTCGACTATGAGGTAGAGATGGTAAAGTCTCACCCATTAGTCCATTGGTCTTAGCGGGTAGAGGATCCATTTTTACCCTACGACATCATTCCAGAGTGGATGACTAATCCACTTGGTGCTTGAGAGACATTGTCTGCCGCAAGCATGTCTGCTCTTTTTAGTCCATATCATACTTCCAAAGTAGAGTGACAAGTTCTACTTGGTGTTTGGGAGACGTAGTCACCACAAACATGATCCTAAGTATGCCTACTTTAAAATTTGTGCACAAAACATAAAAAGAGAGTCCTATAAGACAAAAACATTGATCATTTAAAATGCATTTCTTTTACATTTGCTTACTCTTTTGTGTCATTGTAAGCATCATTAACAAGGTTCATATTATCCTTAAGCCATGTTCTTTGCATGCATTTAGCATCTTTGAAAGGATAATTAAATAAGATACTGTCAGTAATCTTACCATTTCTTAATACCTTGTCTTCTTGATCTGTGGCGGGTCTTTATTTGTGTATAATTTGCCTTAGATGAGCCTTGGGGAAGTTTAGTAAGACCCAACTTTATAAAAGAAAAAGAAAAAGGATAAGGCTCTTTTGTGCCTAACGGCAGGAGCCTCTTTTGCCTAGCTAATAAATGGATATAGCCTGTTTAATCTTGTAAAAAGATTCGTTTTGATCTCGGCTATACTCCTTTCCAATGAAGATCTTCCCAGGTATCTTAAGCTACAAGGGACTTTTGGATCTTCCGTCTTTAGCCTCGAAAGGTAGTTTCTCCTTAGAAGTATGTTCATGTTATTAGAGACATACTGTTGTTAAGATAAGTACTTCTCTCATTTTGAGCATTGATCTACTTCGAATCACGGGCTTTTAGTAGATCAAGGATCATTAGTTTTGTAACTTTGCTTTTGGCCATCCGTTGGAATAGTAGGCCGACATAAGAGGATTACTCTAATTCTGATAGAGACTCTATCAAAAATTAGTGGTCATAGTAGGATTTCTATTTGACACAATTGGATGTTGGCAAGCCATGGTCCTTTTTTCATACTTCATCTTTTGGTATACCATACATTTTGAAACATTCTCTTGTATGTTATTGTTTCTTGGTAAGCCAATACAAGTATGCTTTTACTCCTAGCAGAGTAAATTCGAATTCCTCTTTGCCCCGCATATGGAAGGAGCATGGGAAGTAAGGAAGACATAGCCTACTGAGGTATGGAAGATAACCATCCTTTTACGTGAGTGGTTCTTTTTCTTCCATTTGTAAGGCTATTATCATATCGCTAAAGCCTGGGTTAGAAGCATATTTAACTATCATAAAACATAGCTCATTGTAAGTTGCTATTGATATCCTATCTACCCTTGGCCATTGGGAAAGTGCATCGGCTACATGATTGTGCTTGCCAACAATGTGAGCAAAGTAGAATTTAAGTTGCAAAAAGAAATTTTCCTACCTCATTTGATTGTCCGAGAGCTTGGTTTGCATCATGAATGGAGTCCGCAAGAAGTACTTCCATGTGTCTAGAGCATTTAAAACAGCTCATAGGTCCTTTTGTATATGACCAACATTCGCTCATTGGAGTTGAGTCTTTGAATCTCGTATGCTATGGTATTCCCTTCTTGAAGCAAAGTTTTGCTCAAAGGCAATCATCCAGGCATTACATGGACCTCAAATAGCTTTGAGAGATCCCATAAGTTGAGAAATAAGTTTCTCTTTAAACTTTTAGAAGTATTTTTCTCTCTTTGCGGTCCATGTATACTTAACGTTCTTTTTTGTTAAGTCATGTATTGGACCTGCTATAAGCATGGATTTTTCCTATGAAGCATCTTTAGTATGCACTCATACCTTTAGAGCTTTGCAACTCATGTAGATTCCTTGGATTAGGCCATCTTTTATTACCTCTACTTTTTGTGATCCATAGAAATACCACCTTTAGAGATAATGTGACCTAATTATTGAATCTCTCTCGAAATTTACCAGTCCATGTTATTGCCTTTTTGAACTCCTCTTGTGGAGCTTGTAAAGCTCAATAAGGAGGCTTATTAGGCAATGAGCTTCATGGTAAAAGCTCCATTGTATGGCCATTGTCCCCTCATTGTGGAGATAGCTCACGGGGGTATCATCATTAAAAACATTTTGGAATCCATTTAAGAATTTAGACAATTCTAATTCCTCTTGATTCCCATTTTAATTCCTCTTGATTCCCATTTAGACAATTCTAATTCCTCTTGATTCCCATTTTTTATTATTATTATTATTTATTTAATAATATTGTTATTGGTTGAAACATTAAATTCATTTATAGACTTTCTAACAGAAATCATGTATATGAAAATATAAATTTTCATTAACTTGTGAAAGCATGCATATTTACAAGGAATATGATACTATCCGACTCATAAACATGTATGTACATATCTCCTAGCATAGGAAAAACAAAAGCCTTTTTCTATAAGCATCCTCTTTTGGAGTTTCCAACATAGAAACTCAAGGTGGCTTGTTGCGTGCATTTCTTTGGGGACAAGCACGATAGACATGCCCTTGTTGTCCACACTTGTAGCATTTGTTATCCTTATGATAACACTCTAGCTCTATTGCAGAGAGTTTATTCTTACCTTTATAGACTCCTTTCTCCTTAACTTTGTTATCGGTGTTGCTAGAGTTGCCTTTGGAGGAAGTTTGAGCATTAGTCCTCCCTCTAGGCTCATTTTGATCCTTCACTTCCATGGGTTTAGAGTTCTTCTTAACCCCTTGTTGGGAATCGATTTGAGAGGCGACCATAGTATGGTGTATGACCGCCGATATGGTATTAGGCCTTTGTGAGTTAATATACTCGGCCTTCTCTTCAGAAATACCCGCACATAATTGTTGCTCTTGCTCCCCAAAATCTATCTTTTTGTAGATAGTGGCTTTGAGAAATAAATCCCAAAACTTATCTACATACTTTTGGATAGACTCGTAGGGAGAGAGTTTCAAGTTTTGCCATTCTGTGAGGACATTTTCTTGAGCGTTGCTTGCCAAAAATTGTTTTATGATGGAGGCTCTTAAAGCCTTCCATGTCTTTGGAGCTTTTCTTTGGGCTCGTAGGCTATCCCACCATTGTTGAGCGGAACTTTGGTAATGCATAGATACTTGACGTGTTTAGAGGACTCTGTGAAGCCCTCATCACCAAAGGCCGCATCAAGCTGTTGGATGAAGTCCAAGACCTTGTCCATAGCACCAAAGGTGCCAGCATAGGCAAGAAAAGTGGTGTTCTTCCCTCCCTCTTTGAACTTCTTTAGCTTCTTGGACCTTCTCCATACCGGATAGAACTTGCGATGGCCTTTCCTCTGGGGCTCTTTGAGAGAAGAGCCGCTACCTTCATTGGAATATGAGGAAGTTGATGAAGATGGAGAAGAGGGTGTCCTCTTTCTCTCCTTTTCCTTTATTTGGTACCTCTCTTCCCTTTTGTGATAACGAGGAGGAGGACTTTGCAGTGATCTTTCCTTCTTGGGGGAAGTTGGAGATCGTTGAGGCTGCCGTCTTCTTGGAGCCATATCTTTGGAAGTATTGGAAGACTCACTTCCTTCTCCTCCTCTTGGTGAAGGCTCTAAAGTAGAGACTTTATCTTTCTTCTTGGATGGAGGTAAGCCCGCTAGTAAACATTTAAGCGCTTCGTATGGGTTCTCCTCTTCTCTCGCCGTAGAGAGCCCTCTCTTGGAAATCTCATGAAGAGACTTCTCAGGTGCTCTCTCTTTTGGGGGAGTTTGGAGAATCCCATTACTATGAAGTTGTTGGAAAACTTCACCTTGTAGGAATGGGTTTTCCATAGCTTGTTGCAGCTTAGAAACAAGACATTTGATAAACATGGGAGCATCATCATTAGCACTTTCATGTGCAAAATCAAAGTTATCAATGTTCATTCTACTCTCTTGATTATTGTCAGCCATGTTAACAGAATTTATGTATGTACTTAGTGTATGCTTTGGCAATTCAAAACCTTAGTTGCCACTCCTCTTAGCCTTTGAAAATTGGCTCTTAAGTATCTACACCCACGGCTCAAAGTGGTTAATTATAGAGAGTAGAGGAGTAGGTCTAACATAGCAGAATTGCCAAGGGCTAGCTCCTTTCGGACTTCTTATGGCTCAATAATGGTAAAGCCGTAGGCAAGTCTAAAAAGACTCCATTATTAAGTCCAAAGCTCCCGAGGTGTGCACCATCCCCCACATAGTGGGCTTAACAAAACCGATATTAGATCCCAGTTCCACTTACCCTATTATAATTAACAACATCAACCATTTATAGGCTACTTAAGGACCCCTCTTCTTAAGCAAGAAAAGAGAAACCAAATGCTCTGATACCAATGTAATGAGAATGGCCTATGAACTTAGAGAATAGCGGAATTAAGAGAATTAGAGTGAGCAATTTTGAGAGCATAGAGGGTGAACTTAATTGGTAGTAGCAACTCTATCATAACACTTAATTAACTAGGCATGAACAATACTTTTACAAGAGAGAGAGTGTAGAGAATATGACAACAGTTGAGGACCGGATTTATGTGGAGCCGGTCCCCCCTCCAAAAGGCATTTGTATTATAGATTCTCTCATTAAGAGAGACTTGGTACAATACAATCTTTGTGTTCCTTGAGATCTCCTTGGCAATATGAAGATGGAAGGTTCACACACCAAGATTTTGCATAATTTCAACAATCAATCTTAGCTTGGAAACAATCAAGAACTTGTGAACATCATTAATCTTTGTGTTCCCTAAATCATTTGAGTGCATGAAGATGTATACTTTTATGCATCAACTTGTGCTTAAAGCAATAATTAATCTACCTTGTAATACAATTAATCTACTTGCATTAAGTAATTAATCTACTTGCAATAAACCATTAGCCTTCTTGCAATAAGCATAACATGCACTTGTAGAAAGCATTAACTATCCCAAGCCTCAGTCCCAAGACCTCAAACACCTTCGAAGGTGGAGAGATCTAGCAGGGAATGAGGGTAGGGAAGAGGAAGAAGAAACATTTCGTAGGAGAAAGAATTAGTTCCTCACTTATCATACTCTTGTTGCTAGCATACATAATAGCATAGTAATGAAGAAGAAGGAGATGGCAAGCTTAAGCATTGAAGCATGGCTCTTGGTTGGATTTGCACTCCATAGCCAAGAGTGTTGGTGTAGGCTCTCAACCTCTACTTGCTTGGAGAAGGAGAGGGAGCTCTTGCACTTTGCATAGTACCCATGAGAGTGTTTGTGAGTGTGTGTGGGTGAGTATACCCCCTAAGCAACCCCCTAGCTTGCTTGGGTCGACCCCCCCTTGTAGCTCATGCTTGAAGCTCATTGGACCCCTCCAGGGCTAGCCAATCACAAGAAGGAGCCATTACAAGCAACAGGGGTAGCCTTGGGACAAGTGTCCCCCTTTCCCCTTTGAGAGAGAGGACTTGATAAATGAAAAATCAATTAATTAAATATCCTAAATTATCATTGGACCCCTTGGGTGGCCAACCAATAGGCTTCAGGCACACCATGAGGGCAACATGGGGAGGAACTTGAGAAGTGTCCTTGCTGCCATTTCAAGCTGAGGCTTCCCTTGTGTGTGTGTGTGTGTGTGTGTGTGTGTGTGTGTGTGTGTGTGTTCTCTCTCATCCCCCCCCTTGTAGGCTCGCCCCCCTCCTTGTAGGGATCTTTTTGACTTTGGATGAGCAAGCCCCTTAGTCATCAAGCATGACAAAGCACTTGAACTAGGGGGTGTTCCCACAAGCATCTCAAGGCACCTCAAGCACCTTAATCATGTAGCAAGTGAAGCACCTCAAGCATGGAGCCAGTCAAGCACCTCAAGCATCTTAATCAAGCACCTCAAGCATGTCAAGCACCTCAAGCACGACAAGCACCTCAAGCAGGACAAGCACCTCGAGCTTAGGCCGGGTTCCCACCTCAAGCTCAGCCCTAGCTTGCCTAAGGTCAAAGGACTTTTACACACATTATTGGAGGTCTTCAATGAAGCTAACCCTAAGGTCTTATGCTCCATTGGTTAGCCTTGCTCTTTGATAGACCATCTCTCATTTGGGCCCCTTAACCATTGGCCCCGTGTTGAGATAGATCTATAAGCACATGTCTATATCTTAACCCTTGTTCCCGTGTATTCTCCCACATTAAGTGATCAGTTTAATATGAGAAAATCATTTGGGTTGGATAGATATTAATTTTTATGACACCATGTCAATTCTTGGTCTATTTGATGTCTAGAGCATGGGGGGATTATGTACCGCCACTTTTGTGAGCCCTTAGATAGGACCTGCATGCTTGAACATGTTCAATAGAGTAGGTTTACCAGCTCCTTAACCCTCTTGCATAAATGGTCTATACATGGTGTTTATTGATGGGTATTGGTACACTTATGTGGGCATCTCGCGACACTAGCATATAGGATAAAATAGGAGTCAAGTATGGTCCAATGCCCAAGTCCATTAGATCACCAGTTCATGACATTTGAGCAATTCTAAGGGCCAAACATGCACATAATTAAATGGCTGAATTTAAGTGGCTACACACCAAAATTTGAGGCCACTTGAATACTATGTTTTAGGAATCTCCAAGGCCAGATTGCAGGGCTCCTCCATCCACTTGAGGTTTCCAGAAAGAGGTTGTTGGCCAGCATTTCCTACGCCCTCTCACTGTTGGTGTTTTCAGATTGAATTGTGATCTGTTTTGTAGCCATCATGTGCCCCAGTTAACTTTCTTCAAGGCCCAGATAGGCCCCCATTGAAGGTCCCCTTTTCATGCCCAATGTTTCCAACCTCCCATTGGCCACTGTTGGATCCTCTCCATCATCCACATCAGGCCTGTTTTCCAGCCAGGTTTACCTCTTCAAGACGAAGGCCTCCTTCAGCCTGGCAATTCCCCATCTATGCCATTCCCAATCTCTCCATCGGGTCATAGCCTTGGCCATCCAAATCGGCCCCGGAGCTGTTCTTTCACGTAGAGTTAACATTAGGGGATTTTTGGGGTCCCTTGAGCGCCTTTTAAGAATTGAAAATAAATCCAACGCCACCAATCAAATGGTAGGCATCGTGACAGAGATGTTTTCTTTCATATTATGCATAAGATTTTATTTTTTCTAAGAAAAAAACAACTGATAAAAAGAAAAAAATACCTTATTAATGAAAATGTAATGAATGTAATCTCCTGATTGTGATTTTGTAGAATTTCGAGTACAAGCGAAGCTTTCTTAGATTCTTCTCATTCAAAGAAGCACTCATAGTAAGGAAACACAAGAGGACTGAGCGACAACCCGATCTTTTCCTGTTCCAAGTTGATCTTAAGCTCCTCTCTTTATGAAACACTACAAACAAATTCTCTGTCATTTATACTTTTTATAGCTTCTATGGAGAGATCTAGAAAGCCATCAGTAACTATTGAGTCTATTATAGTCACAAACACCCTTGATGAGCGAAACCAATGGATACCACTTGCAATAACAAAAGGCTCTTGGATATTTACTTCAATCAAGAAAGAGAAAGAGAACGAGCTCAAATGAGTTTTTGGCTTCATGGAAAGGAAGAGTAAAAGACTTTAGAATCATTGAGAGCAAAAGAAGTGTTAAATAAGTTCTTGTTCAGCATGTATATATGCATAAAGAGCTTACTTTAAGTGAATGACCAGTGTATCTTTCGATAAGTAGACCTAACTGTAAGTTCATTTGATAAACATACCTAACTGTAAGTTTTGTATTCTACGGAAAAAGTCTTCATTTTATATTTCTTTTACATTGTAGATGTTTAGTTCTTTATGTTAGATTTTTCTTTAATTTGCAGATGTTTATCCTTCCTCTTATGAGGAATGGCAATCACTGGAGTGCATCATTGGTGTTTTCAATGTTTATCATTCATTCATAGGCAACCAACAATATCAATGGAGGACAAATAGGCAACTTGCTGAATTGGGAGTCTTTTTCTATGATGATTTCTTTCATGTACGAGATGACCTCTCTTTTGGTACACTAGAGCTTATCTCTTTACCAACATTCACTAGTATTGATTGGCCTCTTCCAACAAGTGAGATTAGTGAAGCTTATCATCTTAAACTTTTTCATGAAGTTCAAAGAGGACTGAAGCCAGGAGTTGCTTGTAGAGTGGTGAAAATCAAGATATGCATGCCCATTCATGTTTTTGTTGATTTCTTTGTGACCAGTGAGACCATCAGATTAAAACATACCATGCTAGTTTGTAATAGTATCGATTATGATACTATTTTGGAGTTTTTGGATAAGAGATGCGATTGCAAAGTCAATGAAAGAATTCAATGCAAAGTAGATTTGCAATCTGTAAATGTTAAATACATGATAAAATCTCAAAATTTTATTTTATCATTTTATTATCATTGATCTCATAGAGTGAGAGGTGTTTGGATACTACTCCATCAAGATCTTGAAAGCATGCAAGAAAATCAGTTGAAGCAAGTGGACATTTGGATGGATGTGCAACTTCAAACAACTATATCAATAGGTCAACGATGTACTCTCTCACAACTTAGACAAGATTTAATCACAGAGGATGAAGTGGATCTTCTAGAGAACTTTATATTTCAAATGAATGGATGAAAGATAAGATATTTTTACTTTCTATTTTTTAAAAGAACATTCTTTAAAAAAATTTCAATGCAGATTTCTAAAAGAAGAGAGAGCAAAATGAGCTGTGAAAGTCTTCAATACAACTTGATTCACATAGTTTCCATATGAGTAAGTTTTCTCTACAAAGCAATTAATAGCAAATATCTTTAAATCCAAATTAAACTAGTCTTTTTTATGTTCGATATCTGCACTGTCATATTGAATTTTATGCTTCTTTTCTTCACTTTGATCTACTATTTCAGAGATATTCAAAATTGTGGAAGCTAAAGCATCATGAGGTTGAGAGCTTGTTAAAGGAAATTCACTTGTTTGAGGATCTAAAACTTTCCAGTCAATGTCTTCCAATCCATCATGTGGAAGATATGAAACATCCTCCAAATTTAAATCAGTCTCTTCAATGGCGCTTTTTCTCTTTGATGTGCACCTTTTCCAGCTTAGCTCTTCCTCTTTGTCTTCGTTAGAGGCCTCACCTAGACCTTTAGGCTCTTCAGATTTCGACAAGTTCTTTGGCTTCTCCCAGCTTCTCATCGAAAGTCTATCTACTACATCCTCGATCATATCCATTCTGAATTTTAGCAAGTCAAGCTCCTTGTAATCTTGCATTGGCATCTACAATGAAATTAAACCACTCAACTAATTAAAAAAAATTTCAATACTCTTTGTCAATTTAAAGTTGCAGTCTTTACCTTTTCTTTTTGATCGTCATGACTATATAAACGGCTCAGAAGTGCTTTCATACCATAGAGCAAGTACCAACCACACTTGTGACTATCTTGTTGTGTAGGTATTTGCAACATTTATAGATTCTCACATTGAGAATCAAAATTTTTTCTTTCAAATATCATTGTAATTCATGACAAAGTGAGTATTTCTTACTCGAATGTTTTTATGTGTTGTTCCTTTGAAAATAAACCTCCTTGGTGGAAAGACTCAATTGTGGCAATCAAGAGGTTTGCATGGCTAAAAAAAATAACTTAGCACTTTTAAACTTTAAGGGCTTTAGAAAATGAGATAATCAAGAGGTTTGCATGGCTAAAAAAAAAAAGTTAGCACTTTTAAACTGTAAGAGCTTTAGAAAATGAGATCTTACTTTTTGATTTCAGAGTGGATGGTTTCCGGAAGAGAGTTGAAATACATTGTGTATTTCTCTTGGATGTCTATAATTGCAAGGCTCCAGTGTCTCCTATTAATTCATAAAACAATAACAAAAATCATTTTCTGAGATATTAACTCAATGGAATATATAAACAGTTTACCTTGAGCAATAAGGAAATACGGCCAATCTCATTGTCTCTGGACAATATGTAAACCATGGAAGGAGTTCTTTTGGAGCTTTTCGTGCATTGAGGACTTGAGAAATTGCACAATCTAGAATGAAAACCTCTAGCTGAAATCGAGTTCGGATTTTATAATACTACAAAACAATTTCAACCATTATATGTATCTTCAAATATATGAAAACTAAAATCAAGCAAAGAAAGAAAAATTACCTTGCTGAGAATTGAACAAAAGTATCTAATAGATCTTCTTCTCTACTTTTCAACATTTCAATTTCTTCAACTCTTAGAGCATAGCCTTCTGGATGTCCTTGGTCCATCACAAAAACTTCGACATTGGATCTAAACCTACTAATCTTTTGATCATAAGGTTTTCTCTATGAAGGATCATTAACTGTTGAGCTACAATTTGTTGTTTCAATTTATCTTCTTCTTGTCTTTTTAAATTTTCAAGTTTCTCTTGATTTAATCTTGTGGCCTTATCATGTTTATATCTTGAATCTTCACCCTATCTTTAGGAAGCCTTGCTGGAGGAACCAATAGAATATCTCTCAGTTTTTTATCTACAAAGATTGGTTTATGCCGAAAACTTTCAAACTTCGCTCTTAGCATTGCGAGACTACTAAAATCTTTCCACATGACAGTAACTCTATGTGCATGAGCAACAAGAATATATGTGTCATTTAAATACTCTATCAGATAGTCCTCACAAGCTCCTTGAAGACAAGCTAAAGCTATATGCCCCCATCTCAATCCCTCTTTGCATCCACTGCTTGAGCGAATGTACTTATTCTGCAAAAATTTCAGTTCTCTCATGAATCAAAATACCATTTTGGCATAGTAGGTATAGATCAAATTTTAATGCCATCCCCCACACAACCAAACCCCCCCCCCCCCCCCGCCCCCATCTCTCTCTCTCTCTCTCTCTCTCTCTCTCTCTCTCTCTCTCTCTCTCTCTCTCTCTCTCTCTCTCTCTCTCTCTCGTCATGTTTATTACTTGAAAGTCCTGTGGCTTGCCAAAAAGAAAAATGAAAAAGAGCATGTCTAAAATTCTCTCCATCTTTAGATCACACCTAGTAAAATTTTACCACTTTCTTCATGAAGGAGGAGGTATCACAAACAATAAGATGTCCTTCATTGACCACCTAGGATTAGGAGAGATGGAGGCTGCGGGAGAGTATATCTAGAAACAACAATATCAACTACATAATTTTGGTTCCTTTATAAGGATAATAATGTGCTTGGGTAGCAACATACATAAATAAGGCAGTTGCCTCGTTGAGAGGCAATAAAGTCACCACCCATGTTCAATGATTTTCACCTAGCTCTAAATTTTCCACTTTGGGAATATGTGGAGTATGAGTATGAGATGTAAGTATGGAATCTGGGAGGAATCTAGGTGATATACAGTCTCAATCCTTAAAATCCCCCTCCCTATCCCTCAATAACAAAAAGTAGCATTGCTAGGCACTAACATAGGGTAGACTAGCAACCTCCCCTCCCCCTCTCTACCCCTCAAGAACAAAATCTGCAGCACCGCTAGGCACGAACATCCGTAGACTAATGCCTTCTCATAAATACTCTCACCTATGTCTACTTCTTATCTATGTTGTTTTCGTTACATCATTACATACCAAGAAAAGCCTCTCTATGGATGTAATCGCCTATGCTTTCACATTGATGACCTTTAGCCTTGAGGACTTTCTATGGGAGAGAAATTTCACATGGAGAAAGAGACTCCTATAGTTGTAGAGGAGATGGATGAGGTAGGCATAGAAGGCAAATTGGAGATGAGAAGGGCATAGACTATTGCATATTGCAAGTGCTTGGGGTAAATCCCAAGTTTTTTATTTTTATTTTGAAAGACCAACGGGTATATGGGCACATTTTTTGAGACAAGGTGAAATTTGAGGCATCTTTTCAGCACAACAATGAGAGTTGTGAGCGCAATATCCCAGTTCTCTCCACCTATAGCCCCTCCATTTCTCTGAGCTATATGCCCAATATCTTGTGATCACCATATCCCGTCAAGGTTACCTACACCCTTGCCAGTGTTGCGGATTCTGCATAGCCACATGTGAGTGAGTGTAAAGGCAATCCCCATGGCCATTGAGTTGCTTTCTTCTTAGGGATTCTGGGAACCTTGGAGCTATGAGCAATCTTATTATAGTTAGTAGGGGACACCAGCTAGAGAAAAATAAGGCTCATTGTGTTTGGAAGGAAAAGAAAAGGGTGAGATTTTAGTGTTAAATTTAGTAGAACAAAGAGGTTTTAGAGCTTTCTCTCACACGTGGGCTGCCATGCGATTTTGGTCTATTTCTATCTCTTTGTCCATGAGAAGTTTTTAAAGATCATTCCCTCTCTCTTTGTCTCTCTCTCTGGCCATGTAGTATCTGTGGGACAGAGATCTCTTGACGAGGCGATAGGTGCCAGGTAGGCTAGAAGGAGGGAAGGATTGGGAGAGGAGCGACCAAGCAGGGCCTACACGTGAATGTGCTCCATCCTTCTTGTGAGAGGTCGTGTATTCTCTCTGTCTACTATCCCATGGTAGTGGTCGTTGAGATCTCTCTCTTTCTCTCTCAAAGTCGCATGAGTTGGTCCTTGCTCGTGCTCACAATGACCTGAGCTTGCGTACGTTGTTGCTGAATCGTCTAAGTAGACATGCTGCATCTAACAGAACTTTCCAATAGAAAGTGACAAGTAGAAGGCGGGCAGGTGCATGCAAGCCTCCCATCCCCATGGAAAAGCCATTAGACACAGAAAACATGGGTGGGGAGACTCCTGCATACAAGCTATACCTGAGAGGGTGGATTGTCTGTTGACCTGGGAAAACCAAGGTCATGGTGTTTAACACCACACCATAGTGGGTCAGGAGGTCAACACCTACTTTTACATATGGCCAAGAGATGGTGGATATATATATGCATACACCTATCTTGGGACAATAGACCGGCATTTTCATTGAGGAGAGCAACAAAGACTAGATTGACGAGAGCTTATGCAGCCTTGGGAGGTTTGAAGAAGATGTATTCACAGGTTCAGTTTCATGAACCTCGAACAAAGCTGTGGCTTTTTGACACTCTAGTGGCTTGAGCTATGCTCTATGGGGTTCAGATTTTGAGGGCCCTTAGTGGACCCCCAGGGAAAAATTTGGTAGCACTGATGGATGGAGATGTATGGAGAGGCCTCTCGTCTCGATGATCTCTCGGATGATTCGGGCTAAGGCCTTAGTGCCACATGAGATTAATCAGCTGAGCTAGAGCACCCCCCCCCCCCCCCCCCCCCCCCCCCCCCAAGTTGAGGCCCTTACTAGATTAGTTTCCTTCATGCATAGTTTATGGGACCTTCCGAGAGACATATATGCTTGCCTAGCACTTGAGTCATCCCAACAGCTAGCGCTACAAGGGGACACAACATGTTGGTATGGGTAGATGACTTCATGGTTTCAGTCGCATGGCTTCAACGTGGATAGACTGCCTCCATTCCAGTACTCCTTGGATCCACCCTCCCTTTCTCTCACATGGATAGATATCAGTAGGCTTATACGTCATGATTTGATTCAAGTAGATATTAGAAGCACAATGGGATTTGATTAAACAGGCGTGGATGATGATTTTCAGTATGACTTTTTAGTCTTTTGTTTTTACCCTTTCACTTTACTTCATTTCATTTTATTTTTTTACCAAGACATTGGATATGGATTGTATCAAATTGGTCTCATAGGTCATTTTGGCCTTTTGAAGCCGTTTAGTTTAACATCTCATTTCATTTGTGTGTGTGTGTGTGTGTGTGTGTGTGTGCCTTTTGAAGCCGTTTAATATAACATCTCATTTCATCTCTCTCTCTCTCTCTCTCTCTCTCTCTCTCTCTCTCAGACGGTCAGAGGCGGTAGGGGAGGTGTGTATGTGGGTCCTTTCTTTTGGGGAGGGGGTCTACAATGTTAAAAGTTATTTTAATACTAATGCTTAATTCACAAGGCAAAAAATCCTACCTTATCTTCTCTCACGATGTCGTCTTGCACAGTAGCCCGTAGTTGTCTTGCAGCGGCGCGTCCAAATAGAAACAATAGCAGCAGTGTTGTCTCTTGCAGTAACCCGTCATCCTCTTGCAGTAGCAGCATGTCGTCGTCCGAACAGCAACAACGCATTGTTGTCTAGGAGCAGCACGTTGTTCTCTTGCAGAGGCAACAACAACAGAGGTGGTCGTCCGGCGCGTCCAAATAGCAGAAGGAGCACTTCGTAGTCGTCTGCAAGCAGAGCAAGATTTTGTGAAGGTGTGTGTGTGTGTGTGAGAGAGAGAGAGAGAGAGAGAGAGAGAGAGGAGATTAAAGAAACACACACACACACACACACACACACAGAGAGAGAGAGAGAGAGAGAGAGAGAGAGAGAGAGAGAGAGAGAGAGAGAGAGAGAGAGATCAAAGAAACACAAACACACACACACACACACACACACACACACACACAAAAACACACACACAGAGAGAGAGAGAGAGAGAGAGAGAGAGAGAGAGAGAGAGAGATGCACCTATTGTGAAAAAAAAACCAATGCTTCTGTCGAGGATTGGCTTTTTTTGCACAATGGTTGCATCTCTTTTTTTTTTTGCTAAATATAAAATTGATGTGGCATTGAAGCTAGGTAAAAGGCTTAACACTATACAAAAAATATTTTTAATGCTTCAAAATGACCTATTAGACCAAACTGATACAATCCATGTGGATCTAATCCAATGTCTGGATACGAAAATAAAATGAAATGAAGTAAAGTAAAAGAGTCAAACTAGATGATTAAAAAGTCATACTGAAAATCATCATCTCATCATTATCCATGCCTATTTAATCAAATCCTAGTAGGTGCTACAAATTTTTGAAAAGAAACCCAACGCTGAACCTTTCTAGATGCGACGTGCGAAGCAGGGGAAAAAAGCAAAATAGAGATAGATCCTCCTCATGCAGAGTGATTGGGGTGAGGTGGCAATCTACATGCACGGAAGTCAGAGTCTCTCTCTCTCTCTCTCTCTCTCTCTCTTTCTCTTTCTCTGTGTGTGTGTGTGTGCCATGTGTGTAAGAAAGTAGGGATTGGTGGGCTGAATTAGAAACCTACTCTCTTTGAGGAAGAGCAGATCGAACTTCGTGCGCAACTTGTTGTGTTAGGAGAGAGAGAGAGAGAGAGAGAGA
Source organism: Adiantum capillus-veneris (assembly GCF_014529385.1). Taxonomy (NCBI): domain Eukaryota; kingdom Viridiplantae; phylum Streptophyta; class Polypodiopsida; order Polypodiales; family Pteridaceae; genus Adiantum; species Adiantum capillus-veneris. The sequence continues at coordinate 18,438,492 of NC_140945.1, read as the reverse complement.
GAGAGAGAGAGAGAGAGAGAGATGATGATCTACTGATGGAAACACAGAGTGTCAATCTTTGTATTGCTTGCATAGGAGGAAAGAGGGTGACTCAGCTTTATACAGGGTTATAGGACTACGAGAGAAGAGGGCGTGAAGGAGGCAGAAGAGGGCGAGGAGAGCAGGGGAAACCAAGACTATGGTAGGGCGGGAGCCATTGGGAGATTGCCATGGCAAGGGCCGTGAAGATAAGGGTGATGACAAGGCAGCAGTAGCCATACGTGCAGACCTAGCTAGAGTCTAGGTTGTAGAGGGCGAGGGAGAATGGACAAAAAGGGGTGGGGGATCTTTTGAGTTTCTCATATTCTTTATTTGTTAGGAGCATGTAGGAGCCATGAATGCGGAGATCTTGTTGAATCAAATCATGACGTATAAGTGTAGTGGTATTTGTCCATGGGGGGTTTCTGGGTATCTGGTTTTAGTCAATATTATTGGTTGCAAAGTAGAGTAGGAGAGGACATTTCAGCATGAACATAACATGCAATTACCATAGGATGTGTAAATTTGGGTCCTTATCTTTGACATTTCTTTTATGTGAAAATTTTTAATTTGAATGAGAGAACCAAATTGTTTATATAAAAAAGAAGTATGGTACAACTAGCAAGGAATAATAAATAAATAAATAAATAAATATGGTTTGAAGCCTTTAATATTGACTAAGAAAAAAGAATAAATATCTCTACTTTTTGTGTGGCAGACCACGGCTATGCCAAAAAACCAACCGATATTTCCAAAGCAAAGTCCTCAAGTATATACGATGATTTGGAAGAGCTTGAGAAAAAGAAAACTAAAAAAGGTAACTTTGTGCTATTAAAATGGCTAACAAAGAAAAAATGTGCATATGAATCTGGTATTGGTTTTTGTGACAGAAATAGAGGACCCAGAGAGTTTGATTATAGAGTTAATCTATGATAGCAAAGCCCTTGAAGATTATGATCTCTACTACAAAATGTTTAATACTCCTCTTGATATCGCAAAAGTATTATCCTTTCATTCATCTTTCCTAGAGGAGCAAGCGTTAGATTATGAGCGGCTAGTGAGGGCAAGAGAGGTAACCTACCTTACATAAGTTTATGTCCATGCAATAGGTCTTATAAAAGATTTCCTGTCAGCAACTTCAAGGCTAAACAAAAAATATGCGGCAATTCCTGAGAATAGCAAACTTATTCTCCTTCATTGTCCAAAGTGCAAGCATAAGTGTCAACTCCTTAAGAGGAATGAGGGCTTCTTAGTGTATTTGTTTTTGATTCGAGACGATGAGGGGAACTTGAGGACAATGAAGAGTTGAAGAGGTCAATGAGGAATTTGAATTTGAAGAAGAGCTCAACATGTTATTAGAGGAACACGAATCTGAAAAGCCTGATCTTGCAATTATTAGTTCAGACACCAAGATCTTTGAGAGCCTAAGTAAGCCTGTGGAACACTTACCTGTACCTATTCTTTCAACCTTCCCTCTCAATGAATGTGAGTATGTTCTATTGACCGATGTTCAAAGAGCTTTTAATCTGAGAGAAGATGAAATGCTTGCTATTCTTGCTCAAAGATGGAATTTCAATGTGGGTACTGATGATGAGCCAATGAAATATAAAGACTTTGTGGAGCAAGAATCTACATTCAAAATTCTTGAAACATGTTTTGACTCAGCAAAAGCTCTTAGAATATGTTTTGATAAAGCTTTGGAATATTGTGAACCTACTAAAGAGGAGTTTCTCTTGGCACAACAAACAGTTAAGGATCCCCACTCTCCAAATGAAAAAGACAATGATGTAGAGTCAAGAGGATCTCAAGTGACCGTTCCAATTGTAGAAGACCCACACAACCAGGAGAAGATCAAGGGATCGATCAACATTTTGAATGAAAACCAACTAGTCTATGATGAAAACATTAGCGTAAGTCTTCTTCACTTATTTTTGTATATCTCTTTAAGCTATTTGTCATTATGAATTAATCTATTTTTATTTGGTTTGAAGTTACAAGCACACAAGGATGAATTTTTGAAGAGACCAGGAGGATCAAGAGAGCCTAACTTTAGTAGAGATGCCGCTTTCAAGTTTTATATAGGACAAATAGCGAGTCCACATCTTATCATATTCCATTCAAAGTATTCCATTAATGCATACATATCAATTTTTGCTTTGAAAACATTGTCAAGGTATCTTGGTGGTTGTAAAGCTCCTGCAAATAGCAACAAAGTCATTCTGCTTGAAAGAAATACTACAATCAAAATTTTTGGCTATGCGCATGGTCTCCAAGGATCTTTAGCTAGATATTATCTAACTTACACAGGATATGCGCTTTCCATTGGAGAAAAAGATCCAAATAGGCTGACACCTAGTGGAAAAAGACATTTGCTACGACACTGTGAGTTTGAAAGGTTTCAAGACTAAGAAAATACATCAAAAGGAGCTTTGGAAGAAGAGGAAGACATGAAAGTACTCAAGAAATTTATGTAGAAAATCTCAAGTGGAAGTGTGTAGCTCATGTACTTGCTTACACTTTAATTTTTTGTTGTCTGATTATTAAGAACCCAAACTTTACTATCTCTGGTTCTATTGAGTCTCCAGGAATCTAACTTTTGTTGTGCGGTAGAATTCTTCCACTGTTGTCATCTTTGAATTTGCTGCGATATTTTGATTGCTTGTGCTTGTCATCTTTCTTTTGAGAGCTCGTTTTTTTGTTTTTGAAGAATAATCCTTCTATAAAACCAAAAGAAAACCTCTTTGTAACTGTTGGATCTAGTAGCTCCACCCCCATGTTGTGTATGGCGAAATTAAGCTCCTCGTGCTTGATAATGTGACTTTTCCATTCCTTGTGTGCTCCATATTGAAGGACACCCATATGTTTTTGTAAACCATGGAATATGGTTGTGTAAAATATGCTGTAAACGAGTAGTACATTACAGTAATACACATGAATAAAATCAATCTTTTCATAATAGCATGTAGTTTGTATATTTCTCTCTAAATAAAACTATAAAAAAACAATTCATGTATAAGAGAAAAAGTAACATACCATGTAATGTGTTAAGTCTGAGATGACCAAGCTTCTTGCATGCTTTTGCCAAAAGCTTGAAGTGCAAGTCTTAATTTAATGTTGTCCTCTTGGGTCCATGTTTTTTTGTCAAATATAGAAAAAATTTCATCTAAACATATCCATACCTCTGCTTTACGATTCCTTGCCTCACCCGTGTCAGCATGATCTTTTACTGCATTATGTAATAGCTTCCACAAGTTGAATCTGATCGTTGAGTTTGAGACCTTTCCATGGTTTGATAGAAACCTTCGTGCTTTAACACCACCAATTGATGGTTTTGTTGGAACTTCATGTGATGTTTTTGACCTTTTAGAGCATTTTGTGATTTTGACATGACCTCCATGAAGTCCAATGCTACAAAGGACTTCTTCGATTTTTTGAATACCCTCTTTTGATGCCTTTTCAGGTTTGAGCTTCCACGCAAATTGGATATACAAGTAGATTATTTTCTCTATAATTCCGCACAATGCATGTAATGTACAGACACGTACATGTGATAGTGGAATATTTAGAACAGGTTTGAAGTTTGAATCTTCAAGATCCCTTGTAGGTTTTTGTAATTGGCTTCGCTGATTTAAATAATCTGCTGATTGCATGCAATATAAACAAGGATATTTTTAAAGAGCACCCTTCGAGATGTTATACATGCATTTCAATGTTTTGAGGTCACCTATCATGTGCCACTCAACAAAAAAACTGCCAACACCCTTCACTTGTAAAAGTTTTCCTGCTGTTTGTTTTTGAATGATTGTTAGTACTTGGCTTTGATGAAAAGCCCAGTATAAAGTATCATGATCTTCCTTATCAACTTGTAGTATATAACCATCAATCACAGTCACTCATAAGGTTTTAAAAGTGTGATAATCTGCAATGTTTTGATAAGAAAAATATCACTTAGCATTTTATCTCAAATGATCCCAGCCACCAAATATGATTTTCTGATTGTACACTGAAATCTCTCTCCTTGTCTTCATCTGGGCTACAATTTGTATGACCAGAAAATTGTTTGGTAAGTGCTTGATTCATGAGTGTGATTGTCACAGGTTTGGTCTTTTTATGCTTGAGCATTTCACATTCATCGAGCTTGATCACAAAAATAAGTTTGTTGTTTATGTTGAAGGTTCTCCAAATCAAAAAATATATTGTTGAACTTGCTCAATGCGCCACTCTTTTGTTTGTAGAAAAGTCTCCTTCGATGTGTAGAGGAGGACCCAAAAAGTTTGTAACTTTTGAGTTGAGCATTGTTCTAAAAATTTCATACTAGCAAGGGTAGGCAATATAGATGAAGAGATTTTCTTATCTTTCAATCTATTTTTCGCCTCTTTAAAGATTTGTGAATAGCCCATTCTACTTATACCACTGTCATCAATGACCTTTTGTATGTTTGAAGTACTTACCTCTGCTTCATTAATAAACTCATTAATAATATTCCGTTTCACCTTCTTGAATTTGGAAGAATCAATAAGGTCCCGAGCAATAGATGATGAGATCAAACAAGAATAATATTTTTATGCCATGATTGGATCAATATTTTCTTTTTCAGGATGCATCATGTCCCTACAAAGTCAAACAATGCGCACAAAGCAAGATATGTAAGAAAAACAAGGAAACTAACTAAACATTCTATTAAAGCTTGCAAAAGAGACAAAATAAAATAAACTACTTACTTTATCGCTCTAATTCTTCTCTTAAGTCCACCACCTCCAACTTTCAATGTTTCAATATTGGATATTGTTGGACATCTTTGTTTCAATCCCAAAGCAGTATTCTTTATATGAGATTTTTTCAAATCTCTCTCCAGGTCAGATATAGTCTTGGTCAGAGAATTGACTTTTCAATTGCTCAAGTGATGATTTTGAATTAAAATAGCATTTTCTTCAATCAATTTTTAATTCAAAGCAATTACTTGCTTTGATGCCTCCGACAAATGGCAACAGTAACCATAAAGACCTTTTGCTCCATCTCCAACAAATTGTAAAAGAGATGTTGGATATCAAAAACTAGGAGTTGAGAACAAGCAAGGATTAATTGGATATATACTCCCATCACACCATAGATCTATATTTTGATGACCTAAACATCTCAACTGGTGTTTCTGATCATATGTAAAATTACGAGTTTTGTTTCTTTTTTGTAAAGGCTCGTATTCTTCCCCTATATCAATATGAAGATTATATTTACGTTTGTGTTGAGAACTAGAGTAAACATCTTGAGCAGAGTTCTCCATTGCAAGAATACATAAGGAAGAAGATGTCTTATAAGGAAAACACTATTAAAGCCTACATTTAACTTTTGATTTCCCTCCATTTTTATTTTTTGCCGCATAAAATTCATTTTACCACCATGAAGCTTGAAATAATCATGACAAGGTATAGATATTGATTACTTTTTCAAAAAATAAAGAAGGAAAAAATGTTTCGTAAAGAAAACACTATCAAAGCTTATGTTTAACTTTTGATTTCCCGCCAGTTTTATCTTTTTCCGCAAAATTCATTTTATTGCCATAAAGCTTGAAATAATCATGACAAGATATAGATCTTCAATACTTTTGCACAAAATCTCACAAAGATATACATACTAAGATATCACTTCATTTACATGTGTTTTTATACTTAATTAGAAGTTATACCAAAAAATATATAAAAAAGGACTTTTATTAAAGTGCTTGGCTGAGTTGGATATTCTTTTTGAGGGCCCAAAATGGACCCCAAAAATCCCCTAATGTGTCACGTACACATCTAACCCTATGTGTACGTGGACAAGCTACTTCATGACATGGGTTCAATTCAATTAGCTTAAGAAGTGTTCTGGCACTTCTGTGAGTCTGTTCGGAAACCGTGCATGTCCATACACTTAGAGTCGATGCATATCCTCTGGTCGCACACAGCATGACTATCAGATTACAGTCAGAACCCATCAAGAGCATTTTTACAATGCATAGACCTATTTTCCCTATTTTAGCTATTTTTCACTTATTATTATTAAGTGACTTTTGTTGGGAAAGTGGGTAGGGCAATTTAACTCGGCAAGTATATAAGAAAGCCTAGCGCTAGCATTCTCTGGCAGAAGAGGTAGCCGGAACCAAGCCCGGGGGATTCACCATGATAAACTTATAACCGCACTACGTAAGTGCAGGGGAGGGGTTTTTTTTACAAGTTACATAAGCGTATAAGTTAGGGGCAGGCCCCCAATAATTTACCTCTCAAGCTTAAAAATAAGGGAGGGGGGTATCATATTTGGGGGGGGGGGGGGGGGGGGGGGGGGGGGGGGGAGGGGGGCTCACTTGTGTTGATTACTTGCAACAATTGGTCAGCGATGTGAACTAGAACTCGGATGAGTTAAGAGGAATTTTTTATCAGGTCACATATAAAATTTTGCATCAAGCCGGTCATAGATAAGGGCTGATTTGGAGCAGATCAAGGGTTGATTTACACCAACTTTGGATGGGTCAGAATTAGACGAGTAGCCAGAGTGCAGTCTGATTGGGTACATAGTTTGTAGTCAAACTAAGACACATTGAGGGCATATCATTAGAAGTGGTTCCTTAGTACGTTACCGGTCACTATTCTACACACTCTTTGACTAGTTTTACACCAACTTTGGATGGGTCAGAATTGGACGAGTAGCCAGAGTGCAGCCTGATTGGGTACATAGTTTGAAGTCAAACTAAAACACATTGAGGGCATATCATTAGAAGTGGTTCCTTAGTACGTTACCGGTCACTATGCTACACACTCTTTGATTAGTTTTACTCAATTAGATTATGTGAGACCTAAATTTTATATGTAAGATAGGGGTATGATAGTTTTCTTCATTGACTATCGTATAAGGGTAGAAAGGGGGGTCATATTCCCTAATATGAGTTGTATATAGGGGTTTTATCAAAGTTGTCTGCTCGCAGGTGGCGTCCTGTTTTGTATATAGAGTGAATCCCCCAGGGAACCAAGTGTTTAACAGGCACCTTCTCTGCAAGACCTCCCCGATAGACAACATAGCGTTTTCAGCCAAGAACAAGCCCAATGTTTTCAGCTTTGTAGATCAGCCCAGCGTTTTGCATTTGCAGTAGCCTGGCGACAATAGGCATAACAGATGCCCCAACGTGTTTGTAGCAAACCCCAGATCAGCCCTAGCGTTTTTGGATCAGTAGTCAACATAGCGTTTTGCAGATTCTTCATGACAGAACCAGCATAGGCATTAGCGTTTTTAGTTTTCAGCAGTCAGACTCCGTAGTAGAGCCCCCGAACCTTGCAAATCTCACCTTCCCACAGTAGATCCTTGCCGCATGGTTAAATCAGCCAAGATTCAGCATCTATGTTTTCAGCGTGTCACCGTCGCATCGTTGTCATTGCCGTCGTCACTGACATAGAGTCATGATTCAACAGATAAAGATTTGCACATTTAAGCCATTAGTGTTTTCATATTTCAGCCCATCTCGTCGTTGTCCTCATCATCGTCGACATCATTGGCAAGTCCATTGTATTGTAGAGATTTGTGCAATCAATAGTAGACTGCTCTCGCCATAGAGAGCGGGGCCTTCGGAGGAGGGTTTGATAAATTTTATGGTGTCATATACTTATCTCTCTATCTCTCACTTTAAACACCTTTATTTACAGTGTTTTCCACTTTGTTTGTGATCATTTGCACTCTCTCACTAAAGGAACGGAAGGCTCTCCCTTCCATAAGTAAAATGGAACCCTTGAGCACAGTTGGGAGCACTCATCTTGAGAAAAGTTTAACATTCACTTCCGCTTTACCTTGCATTGGTATCAGAGCTTTGGCTGTGTTCTGTATCACTCAAGGAAAGAACCATAAGAATTCTTTTTGCTTGTTACGGTCACACATAACCAAATTACGGTCACACGTAACCCAAGTCCTCTTGGACGTGTCAATTCCTAATCGTGTCTTTGAAGAGTGACAGGAAACCCAAGAAAGAAGTGCTTGTCCAGCCTCCCCTTGTTTCTCTTTTCACTCATTATGAGTGGACCGTGCACTTAGCGGCCGGCCAATCGACATGAGGTGGTAAAAAGCAACCTTGGTGTGAGTGCAAGGCCGCCAAGGGGTGCGCCCACAGGAAAGAGCAGAACTCGGGTGAAGAGAAGATCCTTCTCTAACACAGATTGCAAGCAAAAAAAGAACCTCAAGAACTCAAGGCACTCAAGAACCCAAGAACCCAAGACTACAAGAACCCAAGTTCCTCGAGAACTTCAGAACCCAAGACTTCAGTGTATTGTCATCACCAAAGCGGAATGGATACTTTGCATGAAGGTGATGAGCATGAGGGTGGTAAAGAAGATTTTTTTCCACCAGGAGGTTTTTTCGACCCTCCCCCTTCCCTATCTACGCCAAGCATTACACCAACTCCTATGGAGACTTTCGACAAGATGATGATGGATAGGAAGTTAGAACGCAAAGCAAGAAAGGCAAAATTGGCTCGTAAACACAAAGAAAGAAGAGAAAAAATAGATTACGAGCACAAAGAAAGAAGACACGAATGGATCGCAAGCACAAAGAAAGAAGAGCCGATTGGATCACAAGCACAAAGAAAGAATAGCCGAATCGGATCGCAAGCGCGAAGAAAGACGGTTAGCCTTTGAGCATGTGCGCGAGCAAGCGCGCTTGGAGGCCAAAGACAGAAGGGTAGCCTTGGAGTGTGAGCGTGAGCAAGTGTGCTTGGAGGTCAAAGATAGACGAGCATAGAGTGACCAACACATTCAACAGTTGGTCCTACTATTTTCTCATGTGCAGGTGCAGATTGCAAAGAATCGGGAGAAGGAGACTCTCTCAGTCTTGTTTTCTTCAAAGCACAACACACATGATTTTCACGATAATGACGAGCATGATGATTTGCAGGATAAAGATGTGATTGTTCACAAGGATGATGGTTTAGTTGATACTTTTTCTATTGAAGCTAACCTCATTGCACATTTGATCAATCACGAAGAACCGATCTTGGCTCTCAAGTTGAGGTCCCAAGTACCCCCACAAGAAGTATTCTATGTTCGAATGATTAGTTAGCACGCATTGTTCGGGTGTTTCATTCGTGATGATTTCCTGTATTTTAGACACCGTCCTTATGTGATCCCTTTTCATAGGCATGACATATTGCACTATGAACATGATTCACTCATGAATGAGCACGTTTGCATTTAAAGAATTCACATTCCATGTCTCTTCCTTGGCATGACACAGTATCCGAAAGAGCACAAGAAGGATTGAGCATTAAGCATCAGCATTTCCATTGTGATTTGCCACAGTTGATAGATTTAGATCAGGAAGACAAGTTTTGATTCCATTGTTTACGTGTGTTTGATGAACGGTTTGGCACTCTGTCTCTATGTTCATCTACATTGCATGCAAAGTCTTTAAAGAAGACTAGAATATTTCCAATGACTTTACATGGAATGGGTATGTTCATGTTTTTGTGTTGGAAGTGGTTTCAAGAATTTTTAGCCTCGGAGATTCTTGAAGAAGGTAGATGCACGACTATAGACGAAGTTGAAGCATTGAAGGATCCACAGAGGACTTTTGTGTTGCTTTCGGCATGGCCCAAAGAAGCAAGCATTGTGAACCTTTATGAAGTTCAAGTATCGCATGACCCATGTATCAGAGTGGCCCGACAACGATTCCTTTCCAGGATTCCAAACGCTGTTGGCGATCTCACTCGATGCCATACAGTTCGGTACCAGTACCTCACTTTGAAAAGGAGGGGATGTCATGTGCACCTCTAACCCTATGTGTACGTGGACAAGCTACTTCATGACATGGATTCAGTTTAGTTAGCCTATAAAGTGTTCTAGCACTTTTGTGAGTCTGTTTGTAGACCGTGCATGTCCATACACTTAGAGTAGATGCATATCCTCTAGTTGCACATAGCATGACCATCAAATTATAGTCAGAACCCATCAAGAGCATTTTTACAGTGCATGAAATATTCCCAAGTATTATTTTGTCAAAACAATCTTTGACTTCGATGTAACATTTGTCCAAGAAAACATTTTGTAATGTGATAAGAAGGAGCTGAAAATCCTGGGCCAAACCCAACGATTTTCTTCCAAGCAACCTTCCAATGATTGATGTCATGACCAAAGCACTTCCAGTAAAGAATATTGCTTTGGTGAGTGCAGTTTGTGCTTTTTCTAAAGACTACACTCAAAAGCTTTGTGTAATGATTTTTGTCGCATTTGACTAAATCCACCTTCATTGTGACGCTTAAAAGGAACACTGCTTGGAATTTCCTCTCCCTGAGTAGGTGGTTCTCCAAGGTTAGTTGGTGTCACTACAGGATTTGCGGAGTTAATATTTGGCTATGAGAACTCTTGACTCAAAGCCTTAGAGCTATATATCTGTTGTCTCTTGCCACCCTTTTTGACGAGCTCTTCTCTCAAACGCTTTGCAACTGCAGGTGCCTGAGGATGTTCACATTTCTTACAACTCTTTTTAATGCTACCTAGAAAATGATCCCTAATACGTGGTGTACCGTCTGATTTTGTTGTGTGACAAAATTTACATTGCCACTGCATATATCGGCTGCATATGTTGTGAGCATAATCCCACTCTTTGCCAGGAGCTTTTTTATTCTTTGGCTTCTTCGTACCACTTGTGCCCACATTTTGCTCCATTGCTTTTAAATTAAAACTGAAGACAAAAGAACCAGATGTTCAGTTTTTGAAACATTTTTCTTATTTTCAATATATATTAAAATTTAAAAACCATTCAATATGAAAGTAACCATGATCACAATATGAGATTTTCAATACAGGCTAGTCAATCCACATATCGATCATCTATATTATGAGCAAACATACACATTGCAATACAGTCTATGCACGACATAATAACTACAACAATGCTATGAATATCTCAATGAAATTATTATTATAATGATTATTTATATGTGCACTTTGATTTGCAAACAATAAGACACATCTAATTTCAATTGCTACGAGAAACAAACGAAGGCAATAAAATATATGATTGGTCATTTCATACACTAATAATCTATTGTAATACATAATGCACTTTCTGTATAAACCAATGCATGAATTAACACAAATAAATCTTCAATATAATCACTCAATTGAGGACTATTTGTACCAATAAAGGATTGTAGCCCCCCCATGCACCAATTCAATATATAAAATCTATTTTAATCCAATTAAGGAATATAGCTCTTATATTGTGGAGTGACAAGTATAAATCAACTCAAATCTATGATGGTGAAAAATGCAAGACTTCAAGGATCTTTATATGCCTAGTACACTAGTATAGGACATCCGCCCCTTGACTATCGACTCGTCATTTACATATGCTCATCTTCTAAAATCAATTACAGTCCTCATTTGGACCAATGGCTTCTTCGCAATGAGCATGACTCTCCAAGTTTTCAATTGTTTTGGTTTCGTACCTTTATGTTGGTAAAAAAATTAAATTTTTTTAGAAGTGGTTACCATATTAAGAATCACGTTCAATCGAAAAAAAGGACCTATGACTCTGTAACCTTAGGTCAATTCACAAGGACATGACTATACCCGGCACTCGGATACACTCCCCAAGGATTTGCCTAGCTAAAGGACCGCGGTTAGCACACTGTTTACTATATATAATTATTCCCACTAGGATTTTTCATTTTTCCAACAGGCCCGCTGGGCTTTTGTAGATACCCAGCGGGCCCGCCGAGAAAATGAAAAAGCCTGGCGGGCCCCGCAAAGAAAAATAAAAACCCGAGAGGGCTAACCGGCTTTATTGGTTTTTGCAGGTTATAATTAGTCATGTTAACAATTAACGTGATCACGTGATTTTCTTGTGTAAATACTAGAGTTATTGACGTAATCACACGATTGTGATTATGTTAATGAAATCCCTAGTAAAAACTGCCAATTATCAGTATGTGTGTGCCTAAAAATTGTTAACTGAGTCAAGTCAGTTAACAAAAGCTTCTAAAGGCCGACTCCCGAGGGATTTACCATGATAAACTTACTGCACCACGTAAGTGCAGGGAAGGGGGTTTTTTTACAAGTTACATAAGCATATAAGTTAGGGGTAGGCCCCCAATAATTTATCTCTCAAGCTTAAAAATAAGGGAGGGGGGTATCATATTTGGGGGGGGCTCACTGGCGTTGATTACTTGTAACAATTGGTCAGCGATGTGCAATAGAACTCGGATGAGGAAGTTTTTTATCAGGTCACATATAAAATTTTGCATCAAGCTGGTCATAGATAAGGGTTGATTTGGAGCAGGTCAAGGGTTGATTTACACCAACTTTGGATGGGTCAGAATTGGACGAGTAGCCAGAGTGCAGTCTGATTGGGTACATAGTTTGTAGTCAAACTAAGACACATTGAGGGCAGAAGTGGTTCCTTAGTACGTTACCAGTCACTATGCTTCACACTCTTTGACTAGATACACCAACTTTGGATGGGTCAGAATTGGACGAGTAGCCAGAGTGCAGCCTGATTGGGTACATAGTTTGAAGTCAAACTAAGACACATTGAGAGAATATCATTAGAAGTGGTTCCTTAGTACGTTACCGATCACTATGCTACACACTCTTTGATTAGTTTTACTCAATTAGATTATGTGAGACCTAAATTTTATATGTAAGATAGGGATATGATAGTTTTCTTCATTGAATATCGTATAAGGGTAGAAAGGGGGGTCATATTCCCTAATATGAGTCGTATATAGGGGTTTTATCAAAGTTGTCCGCTCACAGGTGGCGTCCCGTTTTGTATATAAAGTGAATCCCCCAGGGGCCGAGCCTTACGGATGCACATCGAGGATGAATACAAAGAAGTAGTAAAGATTGGAGTTAAACATTTTCCACATTTTCCCAAAATGGTCATGTATTGTAAATTTCTGATTTATTTCAAGCCATTGTAATATTTTAATGTTTTACGGACTCAATGGGAGTTCCAAGATGTAAAGAACAGGTCGGTTAGTGTGCCTAAGTAGTAGATTCAGTAAGTGGTGGAGCCCTAAAGGCCTTGGGCGCCCAGACATTGCATATTTTTACCCTAAGTATATAAGGCCGTGTGTAAAAGAAATTAGGGTCCTCAAGATCATTTGTTGAGAGCACACTTTGGTGAGAGCTCTTGAGGTGTGTGGCTATGGAGTCCTTGAGCTTCTCCTTGCTCATGTGACTTGGTTAACACTAATCAATGCTTAATTCTCTTTCACTATGCCTCTCTCATGCTTCTTATGATTGCCTATGATGCTTTGATTAGCTAGATCATAACTAATTAGTGGTTAATCCCTCTCTAATCTTGTGTGATTGCCCTCTCTTGCTTGTGTGTGCATGTAGGTTTGATTGGAGTGTGGTGCTCGATAGATCTATGTGTGTATGCATTGTCGTGCAGCTCCTCTCCCATGCTAAGAAAGATGCCAGAAAAATGCACATCAAGCTTATTTGAAGCTTACATAATTATTGAACAGTGTTTAGGGCCTGGTAACATGCCAAGTTGAATGATGAATGTATGTCAAATGTGGCTAAAAGGTCCAAAATTGGCGTTTCTTGGAGCTCATTAATTGCGGATTATGCCAAAAAGGGTTGCGGCTTAGAAGCGCCAACTGTTTTAACCAAATGTGAGGGAAGGTCTTTCACCAAATGCAATCACTTATACTTGCATTTTGAAGGTTGTGGTGGCATTCGACACACAAGGTGGCAGCAGAATTCACGGTGATATTACTAGTCAGGGGATGTTGGAAAGTGGTGTCATGCAAGGCATTGCCTCGGTCGATATGTATGCCAAATGTGGTGCCCTTTACTCCGGCCGCTGATGGCCAAGGGTCCATAGGCTATGGTCGCCCACTAAGATTGACCACCCACCAAATTAAAGAGCGCCCTATTAACTAAGGGAGGGCTTGAGTGTGAAGGAGGGGAAAAGAAAAAAAAAGCATGGCATAGCAGACAGCGAATGCCGACGAGGGAGGAGGGTAAGGAGCTCGCGCAGGCCGGCTCGGGCCTCAGACAGTTTGGGCGAAGAAGGGAAAATTGCCTAGGAGCTCCTTGCGCTTCAATTCGGTCCTAGCCGCGGTGGATTTCATGTTGCTCCAAAATCGGCCCTGCCACGTCATAGGGAGGAGTCCCGTGCCATGTCAGTAGCAGTGGTGCCATTGAAGGGAGGGGGCATGCTATTTATAGGCTCTCTTTTTCATGAAGAGGGCTATTCCAAGCAAAGCAAGAGACAACGAGGGAAGAAGAAGAAGAGGGAGAGATTAAGCAAGGGATTTTGAAGGTGAAGCATAGGGGAAGGGAGGGGTCAAAGCAAGGAGCAAGCTCCCTCTATCTCGCTCTCATGCTTGGATCTTTCTCTCCCACTCTCTCGAGCTAGTTCTTGGGAAGCAAGAAGCCCGGAGGAGAAAGAGAACCTTGGTCGAAGAAGCTTGAGGGTAAGCTCGTGGAGGCTTGAGCAAGCTAATGCGAGAAGAGGATATCAAGCAAGTCAAGGCTTGAGCAAGCAAAGTGAGAAGCTCGAGTCGAGGTCAAGGAGGGGAAATCTCTCTCTCTCTCTCTCTCTCTCTCTCTCTCTCTCTCTCTCTCTCTCTCTCTTCTCTTCTGAGCTCGGACAAGGGAAACTCTCTCTCGTTCTTGAGCTAAAGAAGAGGCAAGAAGGAATTCAAAGATAGTGACTGAAGACATATCAAGCAGACGAACAAAGGGAACCGGCACAGTAGGATTTTGTTCGTCAGCAGGCAGCCAAATTAGTTATTTCTTTTTTATGAATTGTGGAGCCGTTAACGGCCCAGAGCAATCTGTAATGGGAGTTTAAGCTCCTAACCCATCATTAGCATTAATTAATGGTGTCGTTAACGACACTTCTTCATAACTGCGCATCAATTTCGTCGGTATTACCGATTTTCGAGTAAATTTTGTGCGTCGATAGCATTACCAAGTAATTAATAGCTGCTGTATTGTGCGGTGCGGTAATTTTTTGCTCTCAATTTTTCCACAGCCTGCAGCCCAGTGCTGACCTTGGCTCAAGTTTCGAACACTTATTCCCCGACACCTGGTGAACCCGACGTGAAACCCTAGCCGGGGTGGGAAAATTGTTGAAGCCTATGTCTACAGCGCAAGAGGCAGCCATGCAGCAGTTTGCAGCATACATGTAGCACTTTGCAGCATACATGCCACAACAAGAGGCTACCCAACAACAAGATAATTTGCAAGAGCGGACTCGTAAAGCTCGACAAAGTGTTACGGAGAAGCTGCAACAATTTGAGGGCCGAGATATTTCAAAATTTTGCAATTTGTATGAGCAGTCTATGGAAGATAATGGGATTGAAGGCCAGGATTCAGTGGAAGGATTTCATCTGATTGTAGTGCCAGAACTTAGGGACCGGATTAAAGAAATTCAGGCGGCTCAAGGACCGAACTGGCAGGACTTTAAGAAGGCGCTATTTTTTGGAAGATTCTCAGAGGGTGACCAGACAGAGTTTTATGAAGTGGTGCAGAAGAAGAGTAAAAATTTATCTGCACGAGAGCTGTTATGAGAGTTTGAAAAGAAGTTTTATCAGTCCTCATCAGCAGAACAACGTTCTTTGAAGGATCAAAAGGTGGAATTGTTTATTCAAGCTGCTGATCCACAAGTTCAAAAGAGTTTGGTGCAATTATTGGAGGACCCGGCAGGAGAACTGGGATTGACATCAGAGTGGAAAAGTCTCTGAAGTGGTGAATACGATTGTAAAACAGCAGAAGCGAGTTGACAAGCAGATCATGATCAAGGTACTAGATGATGATGAAGAAGAGCTTAAAGAGAAATCACCCTCGATAGTACCCAAGGTGGAGGGGGCCTGTTCTTGACGATCTAGTTAAAGGTATTCAAGAACTAAATTTGAATTTCAAAATTGTTAAATTTGAAGGGTTAGCTGCAAAAGCATCTACTTCTGAACGTAAGCAGTAGCAGCCACCACATAAAAATTAAGATCGATGCATGTGGTGTGATAGTGAAGACCACAGGTATGTGAGAGAGTGCAATGAGTTTGATGAAGCTTGATGCATGGTTTTTAGGACCCCTTCTGAAGATGCAATAAAAGCACAGTCAGTTGTTGGGGAGATGAGGATACTCTAGTCCAAGGGATCTCGAAAGAGAAGAAAAAATCTACTTCACAAGCACCAAAGAGTAAAAAGTGCCATGGACAGAAGATACGTGGGAACGAGCTCTTATGCATGCCTACAACCTATATCTTACCGAATAGCCCATTCTAGGTGTGAATTTCTAGTGAAATTTACACGAGGATGTTTGTGTGGACTCACAGCACAGCATACTCCGTTTTCACTTTTTTACCGACAGTAAATATTTTTTTACCACAGTAAATATTTTTCACCTACATGGTAAATACAAATCACTTTTTACCTACAGTAACGTTTTTTACCCATGGTAAATATTTTTTACTGCACCATAAGTATTTGGTAGGTAACAGTTCACTGTTACTAGAAGCAGTGATTGGGCATCAACAATGCAGTTACAGGAGGAGAAAAGGGGAAAATCTTATGGTAAAGGTGAGTCAACAGGGATAAAGACTTTTGAGTTGAAAAGAGACATGCTGATTTTTTCAAAGAACACATGTAAAAAGAAGCCATGGTTGAGGATTTTTTGAGAATTTGATATTCAGGAGGACCCAGCTGCCACCTCCCCCCCGCAGGTCCCCCCCTGACATGTGCAGAACCTCCAGTTTCAACAGCCACCTTACCTGCTCTTAAATGCTGGTCAAGGCCTTATCCCCATGTGTCACAATCAGAAAAATCAGCATTTACCCTCCCCTCTCACATCACTCTAGAGAATATCTTGATGGTGACATATCAGGTGACCTCAATCTGTTGACCACCCTAAGCAAAAAGTAACCCCAATCAGCGGATTTAAGCATGTTTATCCCTAATCCTAAACCCTCTCAGAAACCTATATAAGGAGGCCTTCTCTCACTCAAAACCAACACTTCACCCACTTCACCAAGCAACGAAGCTATGACGACATTGCTCACAACGAGGAGCTATGGATGGAGCTCTACTCTCTCTCTCCCTCTCTCTCTCCCTCTAGTATGCTACATTACTAGCCCTAAAACCTAAATAAAGAGTCTTCTCTCATGCTCCATGGACACCATCCTCGCCATCATTCTCTAAGGTATTGATGTGTTGCTAGTAGGATCATACCTACTTGCTGGGTTGATTGTTTTTGACAAGGGATTATGCCATCCTTGGCTTGCTTCTCTATATCCTTGTTATGTATGATCAGATGCCGTTGTATTGTTAAGCTGCTGTCTTGTGTATATATATGCTACATAAGGTCCCTAAGCTTCGTTTCTATGTGTTTTGCCATATGTTTTGATGCCATCATAATGCCAGAAGTCTCACTTGCCTATGTGCACTATGTGTGAGGTCCCTAAACCTCTTAATTTAGGGTGGTGCCCCCTTTGTTTTGTTCTTTGATTGTTTGCATGAGGCGTGGTTTGTGGAGTGTGCACGAGTACAGAGGCCACACGATTGCACTGCTCCTTTTCCCGCTATCATTTTGGTGCCCCCACTGAGGAGGGCTACACAGACCTTCAGTCCATAAGCAATGAAGATGTGCAATCTACAACATGGACGAATGGCGTGAGGAGTTTGAAAATTGGAGAATAGAAGAGGAGGAGGCTTTAGAGGCCTTAAAAGCTTTCATCGAGGTCTTGTTACCAGGTTGCAGTGTCATTGAAATTCAAGAAGTAAGTTCTTCTACATGCCTTGTTTGTGATCGTTGCCAACGAAGGAGAGTAAGAAGAAGAGCTTGATATACCTCTCCTCTCAACCTATGAGTGCTCCCGAAACCTCCAACGCACACGAGCTTGAAATATTCTACATCAACATACACGAAGGTACT
This sequence comes from Adiantum capillus-veneris, assembly GCF_014529385.1. Classification (NCBI taxonomy): domain Eukaryota; kingdom Viridiplantae; phylum Streptophyta; class Polypodiopsida; order Polypodiales; family Pteridaceae; genus Adiantum; species Adiantum capillus-veneris. Next base: position 18,420,570 of record NC_140945.1, on the reverse strand, counting down.
ATGACACACATTAAGGGAAGAGAAAGCATCACCAGACCTCTCTTTCCTGAGGAGCCGACTAAGAGGAGGAAGATCACCTCTACACCTAAGTGGCCCAAGGCCGCAACGCGTGCTCAAGCGTAAGGTAACATTTGGCTTAATATCATTAATAAGGGATTACAAGACCACTACAGGCAAGAAAAAGGCTAGTGAGCAACCAACTTCAACCTCCAACTTGCAACCACGACTCTCACCCCTAAATCCTCCTGAAGCAAAGAGGCGAAGGCTTGCCTATAAGATTGCCGCCCGTCTGCGAGTGCTCCCAGTGCACTTTGTGAATCCAGACACCACCAATCCCAAGCCAACCTCCTGTCCGCGTGAAGATCACTTTGGATATTGTCCAAAGTGCTTTGGAGACCGGGTGAAAAGCCTCCCTGCCCTACCTTTGCTGCTAATTTTCAAGAAGTTATCTCAATCTAAGGAAACTTAGTTGATGATGTGCTGCACATTAATGGTGTCACTTTCATTCGTCATGCTGATTATGGTAATAGCATCCAATTGTTGCTTGCTAAAAGGCTCAGCATTGTACAAAGTGTTGCCATCACGCCTTACGTCTTCACAGATGCATCAGGAAGAGTCGAAGTGATCCGAGGTGCTGACCTTCTGTGGCTGATCAGGCTCATTGGTCCCAAGGTGGTGCAACTAAGCTAGGATCTTGTGTGTAAGTATGGATGCCAATAATGAGAATGATGATCCCCGCATGTTTCCTTTCCATTTTGTGCGTCATATCCGTGTGAATATTTGTATTGATAGAAAAATCTTTTATCAGCAAAGAATAGCCCTGTTGTTTGGAGCTGAGAGACTTGGGGAAATCTTGCGCTCTCCTCATCCTGTCATTCTACCCTTACTAGACTATTACCATTCCTTTGATGTGTCGATCTTCATCCTATTTTGAGCTAAGTTGTGCTAAAGCTCCAAATTGTAATTACCATACTCTATTTTAAAATAAATTGGAGCTGTTTGTGTAATTGTTTACTCTCTCACTTATGGCCTTCCCTAATTTATATGGTAAGCCTGTGGAGGTTGCTCCAGACTTTTTGGATAATTTGGAAATGGCCTTTCTGGTATCGGGAAGGGATGACGAAGCTACTAAGTTAAGGGCCTTTCCTTTGGTCTTGAGGGAAGGTGCAAAATTATGGTATCAAACTTTGGCACCTGAAGAAAGAAGATACTGGGAGTCCTTAAAGATGGCCTTCATCGAAGAATTTCGCCTCCATGAGCCTCCAGAGGAGATATGGAGACAGCTCTTAGAGCTACGCCAAACATCACCCAATGACTATAGAAGCTATGAAGGAAAGTTTTCCAACCTGTGGGAGAAATGGTGTGCATCACTAGGTGAAGGAGAAAGGGCGCCAGAATGCCTAAAGGACTGTTTCCTGGCAGGGCTTTACCCCATCCTTCGAGAAAAGGTAAAAGGTAAATTCCCAGATACCTTTGATAAAGCTATGACTTATGCAAGGGAGAAGGATAGGAAGTTAAAATTCCAAGCTCAACTACAAGGGGGAATGGAGCCTCCACCAGTAGCTCAACCTACGGCAAGGTTAGTAGCAGGGACAGGAGCAACAGACCAAGAGTCCTCTCAACAAGAATTACTTCAACAAATCACCAATCAACTAGAGAGCCTGTCCATCAATCTGGTTCAAGGTGTAAGGGCTCCCTAGCCAGGAAATGAACGAAATAGACAAGAAGGACAAAGGCAAGCACGTGAGTACATTTGCTACAACTGTGGAGAGGTAGGTCACGGCATATATTATTGCCCCCATCCACGACGCAATCAAGGAAATGGTAATCAAAGACGGCCTCCTTGCCAGCAAGTCACTCCTCCTCGAGCTAGGCCACTAAATGGACAAAATGCACACGTGGCTCCACCAATCCAAATATTGAGACCCCCTCCTCCACCACCACAAGCACCAGCAGAGATCCCTCCACTACCATCGGGAGGGGAGGACAGGGCTGTCTCTGTCATAAGTCTTGACAATGGTAAGGATAAAGGGAAAGAAAAAATGGAGGAATCTGTTGCCATGCCAATAAAGAGAGTTAGGAGACAAAGAACTGATGAAATGGAAGCTTCAGAGCCGGATAAAGGGAATGAGGGTTCCTCCCAAGTGATAGGAGACAAGAAAAGGAAGAGTAGGTCAAGGAAGCACATAGGAGTAGAAGGCTTTCCACTTGGGGTAGGATCCATACCTTACGACCTGGTAGCAGATGTGAGTAAGCAAGGACCAAAGATTTCATGGCAGCAACTCCTCCACCTTTCCCCAAAGATGCGTAGAACCTGGTCTAAGATGGTCAGCACCAGGAGGGCTAAGGCAAAGTCAGTTGGGTCTATTAGTGCAAGAGGCATGAAGGATATCGTGCCAGTCATTGATGCAGAGATTAAGAGTCAGCGAGTCTCCAATGTGTATGTAGATGGTGGAGCCGAGATTTGTGTTATGACAGAGAAATTAATGCATAGGTTGGGTTTGGAAGTAAACGAGCAAACTTCCTTACAAGTTAAGATGGCAAATAATGTAAGGGTGGCTTGTGTGGGAAAGGTTAATGGAGTGAAGGTTTCAGCTTTTGGTGTGGCAATCTCAATTGATGCTTATGTGATCCCAACTAAGGGGGAGGGCTATCCGCTAATCCTTGGAAGACCTTGGCTTATGGCTATGAAAGCTAGGAAAGATTGGGAGACAGGTTCCCTTGAGTTGCGACCAAATCATAAGGTAGGTGGCAAGCAACAAAAAATTGTGTATGACATGAAGCAGGGTAGACAACAAGACCTAGAGATGGAGACTTCTATGGATGAATGGAGCACAAGCAGCTGCTCTTCATCTGAGGATGAGTCATCTGAGGAGGATGCTAGCTCTTTGGAGGTCATGGGTATAATACTGCGAAACCCAGAAGGAGAAGGTGGTCAAGACTCTCTAAACAAGGAAGAAGCCACAGGCTTAGAGGAGATGCTAGCTAAGGACCTACTAGAAGAAGAGAGAGAACCCTATTTGCAGGTACTAAAGAAGCATGCTGGCCTCTTTATAACTGATTACGAGCACATTAAAGGAGTGACGGTAACCCAACACCATATCCAATTAAAGGAAGGTGCCAAACCAGTGGTGCAAAGGCTAAGGAGATTAGGGCTAGTGCAACAAGATGCACTCTTAAAAGAAGTAAAAAGATTACTCAAGGCAGGATTTATCTACCCAGTGGAAGATTCTGAGTGGGTGTCTCCAGTCGTGGTAGCACCAAAGAAAAATGGGAAGTGGAGGGTATGTGTGGATTACAAGCCTCTAAACGCAGCCACAAAAAGGGACCATTTTCCTTTGCCTTTTCAAGATGAAATACTAAATGAAGTGGCTGGTCATGAAAGGTACACAGTGTGTGATGGGTACTCAGGCTACTTCCAAATCAGAATTGCAGATTAAGACCAAAGAAAGACTACCTTCATAACACCTTGGGGGTGTTTTGCTTATAGAGTTATGCCTTTTGGTCTAATTAATGCCCCAGCTACTTTCCAGAGGTTTATGAACTTGGTGTTTCAACCTTACTTTGGTAAGTCCATACGAGTCTTCATTGATGATTTTTGCATTTATAGCTCTAGGGAAGTACATCTGTCCAAGGTTGATGAAGGTTTCACCTGTCTGGCCCAATTGGGTGGGCAATTGAATAAAGACAAGTGCCACATAGGTGAGAGCAAGGTCACTCTACTAGGCCATGTTGTGTCTCAAGATGGTATTGAGGCTGACCCTGAAAAGGTAAAGACATTTTTAGCTTTACCTACTCCTTCAAACGTGAAGCAACTAGTCTCCTTCATTCAAAAGGTTCGCTACATGGGACGATTCATACATCTCCTTTCTCAGGCAATCTATCCTTTGCAGCAGCTCACTAAACACACTACATTGACATGGAGTGAGGAGGGTGAAAGGTGCTTTCAAGAAGTTAAAACCATTTTGAGCTCATTGCCTGTCGTCCTACAACCCACATGGGGTGAATTATTCTATGTAAATCCTAGTGTAGGTCCAGAAGCTCTAGGAGCTGTCTTGATGCAAAAAGACCCAAAGACATCTCTCATGAGACCAGTCTACTTCTCTAGTAGAGTGATGACAGTTGCTGAAAAGGGTTTCAGCGCAACTGAGCAATTGGTGCTAGCTCTTAAGTTTGAAGTGGAGAAGTTTCGGGCTTACTTACTTCCGAGACAATTTGTGGTGATCACAACTGAGGAGGTTTTTCCATATGCCCTACAACACATGGAATTGTCTCAAAGAATAGCAAAGTGGGTGGTGCAGCTTCAAGAGTTTGACTACACACTACAAGTAGAGGATTCCGCCCGTGCTTGTTTGGCAGATGTCCTCACACAAAGGTGTTATGAGAAGGCCAAGAAAGAGGCACCTAGTAAGGTACCGCCTATCCCGGAGCCTGAAGTTCTACTGGGAGCACACATTCTGTATTTTGATGGGGCTTACAAGAGGACCAAAGACAAGGCATCAGCAGGCATAGTAATATTAGGTCCAGAGAAGGAGAAGATCTTTGCAAAAGGGTTTCATCTAAAAGAGGTTCATTCTAACAATGAGGCAGAGTACCATGCCCTTGTTTTAGGGTTGCAATGTTGTCTTTCTCAGGGCATCACAAAGCTAAATGTTTTTGGTGACTCCATGTTGATTGTTAAGCAAATGGTTGGTGTATGGGCCTGTAAAAATGACAAATTGTCTGTTAAGATGAGGGAAGCAAAGGCCTTGTTGAAGGGTTTTAAAGAAGTTCGAGTGCACTTTGTACCTAGAGATCAAAATCGAGAAGCAGATGCCTTAGTAGGTGAAGAACTACAAACTCTCATAGTAGGTGCTATCCTTGTGAAAAGTCCTTTATACCAGGGAAAGGAGGAGCTGCATGATTTACTTTACTTTCTTGAGCATTGTGAAGCACCCTTTGGTATGAGTAAAAGTGAACGTAGGTGGTTGGCAAAAAAGGCTACCAGCTATAGCTTAGTGAATGAGGACTTGTATTGTAGAGGGAAAGATGCTGTCTTAAGGAGAGTTCCTGCATCCCAAGAGATAAAGGATATTTTGTTTAGTTGTCATGAAGGTGTGTGTGGTGGCCACTTTGCACAAGAGATTACTAGCAGAAAGATTTTACAAGCAGGGTTCACGTGGCCAAGCCTCCATCGAGATGTACAACATTGGTGCCGCACATGTGAGGTTTGCCAAAAAGCTGGACCAAGGCGTCTTACCCATGAAAATCAGCATCCAATCAAAACCTATGGGCCATTTGAAAAATGGGGGATAGATGCAATAGGGCCACTACCTTGCACTCAATCAGGGAAGGAATACATCATTATGGGGGTGGAGTACATGACCAGATGGGCAGAAGCTCGTCCCACAAAGCGCATCATAGCCAAGGACGTGAGTGATTTCATTTTTGAATGCCTTTGTTGCCGTTTTGGCACACCTTTGGAGATTCTCTCGGATAGGGGACCGGGATTTCGAGCTGATTTAGTCGGGCAATTGATGAGCAAGTTAAAAATCAAGCGCAGGCACTCTACACCATACTACCCTCAGTGCAAAGGTCTTGTGGAAAAGGTAAATGGTCTTATATGTAAAATCATCACTAAGCAAGTGCATTTACATCCTAAGGCATGGGACAAACACCTAGATGCAGCACTTTGGGCCTACAGAACATCCTTTAAAACATCCTTGGGGTATACACCTTTTCACTTGGTTTACGGGCAAGAGGCACTATTGCCTATAGAAGTGGAGCTAGCGAGCCTCCGAGTTCTAAAAGAACATCAAGAGGATAGTCAAGAGAAGCAGGTGGAAGGAAGAATCATCGATTTAGAGAGGTTAGGGCTAGATCGAGAGTCAGCAGTGAAGTACTATGCAGCCCAGGCAGAGAAGAAACGAAAGAAGTTCAATCGCAACCTTGTCAAGAAAGGTATCAAGGAAGGTTCTTTAGTGCTCAGATACGACAATCGCTTTGATCGCAGGAAGGATGGTAAGTTCTTGCTTGAGGTTCTCAAATGGTAGTTACCAACTAGGTGACCTAGATGGTAAGGTACATCAGACCCCGATAAATGGTTGGCGATTGAAGGCCTACCAATGTCGTCTTTCACAGCCATATGCTGGTGAAATCAATGCTAAGGATGGTTCAGAGGAGTGCTCATCATATTCGAGCTCCAACTAAAGTAACAATCATGTACATAGTCGTTTCAAAAAAAAAAAAAGAGAAGAAAAAAAGAAAAAAAGAGAATGCTACCAGTGAAAGCGGATATTGACAATGGATGGGGTATGGCTTTCAAGGGTCTAGGAGACCAGTTGTTAGTCATGGATGGATACAATTATTCATCAGAAAGGACTAAACAGGGTGCATCAGCCAAGAAAGCAGTAACATGGCAAATTCAATTGGTACCAGGTGGTAAGTATTCAAGAGAACCCTATTGTAGCACAACCTACAGCTAGAGGCATCAAATACCTCTAGCTTAAGGGGGAGGGCTATATGATGCATGGTTTTTAGGACCCCTTCCGAAGATGCAATAAAGGCATAGTCAGTTTTTGGGGAGATGAGGATACTCTAGTCCAAGGGATCTCGAAAGAGAAGAAAAAATCTACTTCACAAGCACCAAAGAGTAAAAAGTGCCATGGACAGAAGATACGTGGGAACGAGCTCTTATGCATGCCTACAACCTATATCTTACCGAATAGCCCATTCTAGGTGTGAATTTCTAGTGAAATTTACACGAGGATGTTCATGTGGACTCACAGCACAACATACTCCGTTTTCACTTTTTTACCAACAGTAAATATTTTTTACCACAGTAAATATTTTTCACCTACATGGTAAATACAAATCACTTTTTACCTATAGTAACTTTTTTTACCCATGGTAAATATTTTTTACTGCACCATAAGTATTTGGTAGGTAACAGTTCACTGTTACTAGAAGCAGTGATTGGGCATCAACAATGCAGTTACAGGAGGAGAAAAGGGGAAAATCTTATGGTAAAGGTGAGTCAACAGGGATAAAGACTTTTGAGTTGAAAAGAGACATGCTGATTTTTTCAAAGAACACATGTCAAAAGAAGCCATGGTTGAGGATTTTTTGAGAATTTGATATTCAGGAGGACCCAGCTGCCACCTCCCCCCTGCAGGTCCCCCCCTGATATGTGCAGAACCTCCAGTTTCAACAGCCACCTTACCTGCTCTTAAATGCTGGTCAAGGCCTTATCCCCATGTGTCACAATCAGAAAAATCAGCATTTACCCTCCCCTCTCACATCACTCTAGAGAATATCTTGATGGTGACATATCAGGTGACCTCAATCTGTTGACCACCCTAAGCAAAAAGTAACCCCAATCAGCGGATTTAAGCATGTTTATCCCTAATCCTAAACCCTCTCAGAAACCTATATAAGGAGGCCTTCTCTCACTCAAAACCAACACTTCACCCACTTCACCAAGCAACGAAGCTATGACGACATTGCTCACAACGAGGAGCTATGGATGGAGCTCTACTCTCTCTCCCTCTCTCTCTCTCCCTCTAGTATGCTACATTACTAGCCCTAAAACCTAAATAAGGAGTCTTCTCTCATGATCCATGGCCACCATCCTCGCCATCATTCTCTAAGGTATTGATGTGTTGCTAGTAGGATCATACCTACTTGCTGGGTTGATTGTTTTTGACAAGGGATTATGCCATCCTTGGCTTGCTTCTCTATATCCTTGTTATGTATGATCAGATGCCGTTGTATTGTTAAGCTGATGTCTTGTGTATATATATGCTACATAAGGTCCCTAAGCTTCGTTTCTATGTGTTTTGCCATATGTTTTGATGCCATCATAATGCCAGAAGTCTCACTTGCCTATGTGCACTATGTGTGAGGTCCCTAAACCTCGTAATTTAGGGTGGTGCCCCCTTTGTTTTGTTCTTTGCTTGTTTGCATGAGGCGTGGTTTGTGGAGTGTGCACGAGTACAGAGGACAGTAGAAGCAGGTAAGGTAGCATATGGGAAGTTACGCCAGGTGGAGAATTTAATTTGAGAAACTACAGGGTGGACCGATCTAGTGGATTCTCTTTCGGTATATGGTTATATTGCTAAAGCTCAAGCCAATGAAGCTATGGTGGAAGAGAAGCGAAAAAGAGATGAAGAGGTGGTTGGGACGTCAAAAAGGCCAACCAGATCCAACAACAAGAAAGAAGAAGGGCCTGCTCCTAAACCTGCTCCTGAGGTGGTTATGGAAGAGGCTCCAAAGGACAAGAAGCAGGGTAAGCCAAAAGGGCCCTCGTATAAACTCAAGTCTGATATTGAATTGGCTACATATTTTGAAGAAAGTTTTGAAGAACGTATCCTCGATAGTAAAGTGGAGCTCACATTGGGGGATATTTTGGGAATTGCTACGCACGAGTTCCATGAAGAAATCATTGACATTATTAAAAGGAAGCAATAAATACCGAGTGATCAAGAGTGAGATCTAGTTAAGAGCCAAGTGGTTCGTCACATTGAAGCAATTTTGGAAGATTATGAAGAGTATTTAGCAAACCTTGAAGAAGAAGAGCCGAAGCCTATGGTGGTTCCAAGCCCAATTGTACCCGAGGTAAGAAACATGCATTTTAATGACGGGGAAGATAAAGAAATTATACCAAGAGTCACTTTTTGAGGACTCATTGGGCAAGGGGAACGATAGAAACAATGGTAAAGCTTGGCAACATTGAGGGGCCGGTCTTAGCCCTCATAGACCATGGTTCAGAAATCAAGCTTATGGTGACAAATTTGCACCAGAAGGGGAAGTGGCCTATTGATTTGGATCACGGGTGGCGGATTAGAACTGCCAACATGCTTCCTGGAGATCTTTACGGTGCATGTGCAAATGTTAAGGTAGCTATTGGGGATGTCTGTGATGAGCAAAACATTTTTATTTTTCTCCCATTTAGTTAAATCATTAAATTTCCTGTAAGATACTGAACCCTCAGATGTCAATCCCAAAAACCCTAAAGAGAAGGTTTATCTTTGCGAGAACTTCTCCTCACTTGCACCACCATAGTCCCGCTTTATAGTGGCACCCCAAGAAAATCCTGAGCAAATCTTTGTTCTTTCAACTCCTTGCGTATCTTTGGCATTGGAAGTTCATGTAAATTGTCTTTGTTTTTAGCATGGTCAACACATACATTTAAAAATTGAACCACTTTCTTACCATCTCGGCTCCAAACCCTGGCATAGACCGAGCCATCATCTAGCACCTTAGTTTCCATCCGCACAACTGTAATGTAGGGTTGTCCCAAAATCAATGGGTAGGAGGAATGCTCCTGTATAAAAATGTTTTGCTAATCACAGACATCCCCAATAGTTACCTTAACATTTGCACATGCACCGTAAAGATCTCCAGGAAGCATGTTGGCAGTTTGAATCCGCCACCTGTGATCCAAATCAATAGGCCACTTCCCCTTCTGGTGCAAACTCTTCGCCATAAGATTGATTTCTGAACCATGGTCTATGAGGGCTAAGACCGGCTCCTCAATGTCGCCAAGCTTTACCACTGTTTTTGTCGTTGCCCTTGCCCAATGAGTCCTCAAAAGTGACTCTTGGTATAATTTCTTTATCTTGCCCGTCATTAAAATGCATGTTTCTTACCTCAAGTACAATTGGGCTTGGAACCACCATAGGCTTTGGCTCTTCTTCTTCAAGATCTGCTAAATACTCTTCATAATCTTCCAAAATTGCTTCAATGTGATGAACCACTTGGCTCTTAACTGGATCCCAGCAAGGGCGTCACGCGTAAATTATTTAGCTTGGAGAAATCCATGAACTTTCCATGTGAGATATTAATACTGTCATTAGATTTTATATATGAACTTTGTTTCATAAATTTGTAGAGGTGTATGCTTATCTAAAAAAATTACAAAACAATAGTTAAATGGGAGCTTATGCACAAAGATAGACATTTCGCTCTCAACATTGAAAATTTGTTCTTCAAGTCCGTAAAGGTCATGACACAAAAAATATTATTCTCCATTTGGATACGCCTTCACAAAGAAAAAATAGACGGAGCAACATTGTGTGCTGCACAAGTTTGTCAAGACATAAACATCAAAAAGCTACTATCATCACAACTAGGTATAAAGATTTTGAGGCACTTCGTACCTCACGTAACTACAACAAAAAATTAAAAAAGAATATTTTTGGCATGGTTCAACAATTGGGCCCATCAACTTTCTTTGTCACATTCTCCTCAGCCAAGAAAAGGTGGAAACCCATGTCAATGCATTGCAACAAATAGTCCCACTTGAACGAGAACACATTGAAAGTGATAGCTCTTTCCACACATGTTTAATTTGCACAGATCCAGCAACAACGGATTGCTTTTATCTTAATCGCTTCACATCCATGAAAAGACTGCTTCTCAACAATAGCATAATCTACGAAAAAATTTCCGACTACTTCGTCACAAAGTTGCAAAGCCGTGGTAGTCAACATGAGCATGGCCTTTTGTGGGTTGAAGAAGCTCCAATATTTGATCATGACAAAGATAGCAACATCACTGCATTTGTGGATAAGCACATAAGTACAAACAACTCTAGACTCCCATCAGACCTTGAACAAATACGACATCAACACAAAAAAATCTACCTTAAAAAAGGAAAATCTTGACGCTTTGGTTTGCAAGATTTCCTATGCCTTTCACAATTATTTTGAGACACACTTCCAATGAGCACCAAAATTGACCTAGCAACAAAAAAACTTTCAAACAAATTAAAAACAACCTTATTACACTTAGCTTAGAAGATGACATTCCTTTTCGTAATTGGTTACAAACCTTACAAATATCTTTCGATGAATACACTTTGGCAATAAGTAGCACACTCTCCACTACTGCAACACTCTTTCTAAAACGACATATAAAGGATATCCACACAAAAAAATTCAACACCACAATTGCAACACTATGGGATGCAAATGCTGACAATCAATTTTCCTTGAATGTACATTGTGCAGCAAGCTATTGCACTTCATACATGACAAAAATGGACAATACGTGCATTGGTCCTAAAAAGAAAATCCTCCTTGCAACAACTTGACCGATCAAGCAAAGACATATTCGTTCAAACTATTTTTCTTAATATGTCGAAAGACCAGAAAGCCTCCACTATCTATGCTTGGCTGAATATGCATCAACAATTAAGTAAGATGGAAGAACATACAAAACAGTACGTAAGGGTAGATCATACGATTCATGAAATATAATGTTCTCAGAAGCCCAAAAGACTACAAACGAGAACCAACACCCAAAAGAATACTCTTCATGGAGAAATACATATGATGAACATTCACAAATCATAAAATCAAATGAGAAAAAGTTCAATAAAGACAACACCCCAATAGAAAAACTAACAAAACAACACAGTCTCTCTCCGACCACAACTAGCACAATAGACAATGATCCACAAGAATTACATCAAGCAGATATTCTCAATGACTTAAACATGCCACAACATTCTAAGACACAATTGCATCTACACAAATTGAAGTATCTCACAATGACAAATGATGACTACTATGTTGGCATTGAGAAAATTAACCCCCAACAACGACACATACTGGACAACGTAATGCTCAAAAAACTCATACATCCTAACAAAGCAATAAATTTGTTTCTCACAGAAGGAGCAGAAACATGCAAAAATTTCACCTTGCTATTGAGTAGTAGAAGCATTACAAAGATTCTATAACCATAAAATACCACCAAATCCAAATTTTTAAACGACACTACTAATGGATTATACAGGAAAGACAACTTTCAATATCGATCAGACAACTATCCACTCTGCTCTCCACTTGCATTTAGTTCCATCTTCCCAAACAAGTTTAAGCGCCAAAAAATTGGATGCACTTTCTCTCCTCTGCAAAGATTTTAAAATTCTAGTTTTTGATGAGGTCTCTTTAATTGGCTCTACGGTGTTCTCAATGGTTGACTCACGCTTGCGTGCAATCAAGCGAGTCCACGACAAACCATACGGTGGCTTGGATGTCATTCTATGTGGTGATTTGTGTCAAGAAAGTCCTGTAAAAGACACATGGATCTTTGGAAAAAAACACTATTAGAGATTGTGTCACCTTCATATTGACATACATATCCAAAGCTCTATGAACTCACAATACCTATGCAATAAGGCGACCAATATTCATAAATACCCTGAACAGGCTTTGAGTTGGGCAACATAGCATTGAAGATCTAGACTAACTTAACAAAAACTACTATAGTCCTGCTCCAAATAGCCTTCAAGTTTCTCATCTATTTTACTCCAACAAAGAAAGACACCCACAACCTTCAAGTATTCAATCAGATAGAAGGAGAACCACACACATTCATCACCATCGATAAAAGAAACAACTCATGCAATAAAACAATAAATATTTCAATAGATCCCAAATTAAATGGAGGGTTGCATGCCACTTTGAGCTTAAAAGAAAATATGATTGTCAAGTTATGTGCAGGAAACTTAGACATTCTCGATGGATTGTTAATTGTGTTGAAGGTGAGTACAAAAATTTCACAAAGACACTCAATAAAATAAAAATCTGCGTTTATTTTGCAAACCCTATCATCGGAAAGAAAAAATGCTATGAAAATAAAACACTATTCTCATCAACCATTATGAGAAAATGGACTCCAATAGATCATGTTGTGCGTGAGTTTCAGGTGGGAAAAAATTATTTAAACACAATGTCAAGATCACAAATTCCCACTACAACCAGCTAGTGTGCAAACAATCCACCATTCATAGGGCCTAACATTGCAAACCCTAGCTTTCAATCCCAAACACATTTGAACACATGGCCTTGCATACACAACACTATCACGCGTTTGAGACCCAACAAACCTACACCTACTTGAAATATAGCAACCTTCCCATATCAAAGTTGACCAAATTCTATTAGAAAAATTAAATCACCTCCAAGTACAAGCCAAATGGATCTCCACCAAGAAAATGTTGGAAGCTTATTGAAACACACATGTCCTCATCATTCAATCACTAAATGTTGTGTCTTTCAACAAACACATTGCAAAGATTGTAGCAAGTTCCATGCGAATGGCATCACATGTGCTCTGCTTGCAAGAAATAAGACTAACAAATAATTTTCCACCTGCCATAGCAGGCTACTTGCAACACCAATTCAATGCAAACATGGGCGTCTCTCTAATCCACCAGCAAAATCTATCCCATTCAAAAATTACATGTACCTCTTATCCTGGAGTACAGATATTACACACAACTATCAAATTTAAAAACACCATAACCATTGAGGCCACTTCCCTTTACAATTCCCCCGCAACACCCCTTCCAGATTTGATCAATGTGTTATCTCTAATTTTTGAAAACCGTGATACAAAAATTCCAATAATTATCTTGGATAACTTTAACATTGACATTAATGCCCAAAATACTTCATACAACCGTCTATCCTCCATGCTAAATAAATGGGGCATCGACCAATTAATAAAAGATGTTACAACTATCCACGGATCATCCCTATACCACATCTAAGCTAGCTCCACAATATCTACCTATGAAACAGGAAAGTTCATGTATTGGTCATATCACTCCTCAACTTACATTATCATCCCCTATAAACACCTTAAATATTTCCATTCCACACTCAACCAACCTCAATTAAATTTGTGCAGGCCACTATGATTCTTCACCTTGTTTATAGCTCAAAACAAAGGGAAAGAGCTCAAAAACATGGACGTGGCCTATGCAAAGAGTCAATGGGTGGTCTACCATGGTGGATAGATCATTTAGAAGTATTTATTTCCTATGCCCATGAGTGTCACACCTAACACCCCTCACGCCTCTTTGTCATAAATCTTCTATCTTACCATCAAACAGCCTCAAGTATTCTTCAATTTGTGCTAACCATTTTATCCATGTGTTATAGTTCCCTTCTTCCTTCCATGAAGTGAAACATGTTTTAGTTTTCATACAAAAATATGCACCAATTGAAAATTTCCTCCCTACAAGTGAGCATCATAAAAAGGTATCCTTAGGTAGTAGGGTGTCTCATAAGATCCCTAAAATGACTCACAAAACTAAAAAGTCAATAATACACATTTAAACAATTTTTTTCTAATCATAAGACACATTGTAAATTGATTATGATGAGCATTTGGAGTATTATTTTATCAAGTCTCTTTCCCTACTCTTCCTTGTTTGGGATAAATGTGTCTAAACATACAATAATGCTGCTTTAGAATTCAAAAATGACGATAGAAAACAAGAAGAAAAGGAAACATTTCACTTGGTTTTTTTAGAAAACAGAGTAAAAATTTTAGAAAAATAGCTTGTTTTCCACAATTTCTCTTTGGATACATCATAAAAAGGAATTGTGTATGGTTGGGAAAATGATTTTTCCCGAACACTACTTCTCATTGCCTTTGTTTTTCTTGCATAGATGTTGATCAAACCACAATATAGTAACAATTGGATCAATGGTGAAACACATCATGTACATTATCTTATCATTGTAGAAAAAGCAAACACAACCATTAGCATTTGGTTCACAGTCCGAGCAAAATCATCCCAGAATTTGCTTTAGAATCTAAAAAAAAAATTCAAGACAAATGCCCAGCTTGGTGCCAATAGTATGCCGTGAACTTTGACTTGTTTCCATCGACCACCTTTGGACAAGATCTTTTAATTGTCAATCATGTTCCATACCATCACAATCTAGGCCTGAACTAGATTTGTTTTCCCTCGAAAAAAATTCCCTTTTAAAACTTTCATAACTCCTTGACCTTCTCCCCCTCCCCCCCATGTAAAATTTATACTCTTTCCTTTCTTCTTTCTTCTATTCCTTTATTTTTGTTACTCTATCTATTGTTCTATTCTCTTTTTGTGTACTTAAGGGAAGTCAAAGTCCTTACCACATGATGCAAGCTAAGCTCTTGGAGCCACTCAGTGCTCCTAGCCCTTTTTACCTTGGTAACACATGGCCCTTTTGAAGTCTGCCCATTTTGAATTTTAGATTTGGTGAGATGATGGAGAGAGGAGGCACTTAACACCTAGTAAATCTCCTTCCCTCCCTTTGTGCCTTCTTTGTAGTGGCAAATTGCACATGCTATCTTCTCTCCAGTTGTTTGTTTTTTAGTCCATCACTTCACTGGCTCTCCCTTCCTTGCCTCTCCATTCATTGCATCTCACACCCTCCCTTATTTACCTCTCCCTCACTCTCTCAACAGTCTTTCCTACCTCTATATCACCCACTCTCATTGCACTCTCTCTTGCTTGGTCGATTCTTTGCTCTCTTGGTGGGCAAGTGTTGTTATGACCTTGATATGATGGGCTAGAGCTACTTGTCTAACCTAATTGTAATTTTCACAATAACAATTAATTAATTGTGTGAATTAAATAGAGTAGGCACTCAAGAAACCATAAATTAGATGTTCACACAATGTAGAGGGTTGGATTTCTTGACCCTGAACCCTTGGAAGGAATCTTACATGAGCACATGGCCCACAACTACGTGCATATAGGAATTGAAATATGTAGAGCTCTTTGTTAATTACCACAAATCATGAAGGCCTAGTATTTCATGAATCTATAATTAAAAACTCAATTTTTTCCAAAACATACCTATTATCCCAACCTCACTCTCAAAGGCATCTGATTGTGCAAATTGCATAGCCAGAGAGAGAGAGAGAGAGAGAGAGAGAGAGAGAGAGAGAGAGAGAGAGAGAGAGAGAGAGAGAGGGAGAGAGAGAGAGAGAGAGAGAGAATTGTTCATGCCTATCTAACTAGGTGTTATGATTTTTTGTTGCTCTCTCCATCCAAGCACTATTGCTATGCTCATTAGGAATCTATTCTAATGAAATGCTCACTATGTCTATGCTATTTTCAGCTACACACAAGTTACTAGGCCATTAAATGTTACAACTCTATTTTGTTGCAAATGTGCTTTGACTTTCATCAAAAGTGCTCGTCTGCATCTATATATTCTCTTTTGTTCCCCCTTTCCTGCAACTCATAAAGAAGCATCATAAAAAAGGTAGAGGGTGAAATGAAATAGTAAGGATATCATGATCTCTCTCTCTCTCTCTCTCTCTCTCTCTCTCTCTCTCTCTCTCTCTCTCTCTCTCTAATAGACATACACAATACACTCTGTAACCTGTGCATGAGATCTTGTATATGTTTTTTGTTTTTGTAAGAACTTCAACGAATCAATTAGACAAAACTTGTTATGAGTGCATCTCAAGCTAGAAGAGACGGAGACAGGGTTCTCACAATATATAAGAGCTTGAAACTTGATCACAACTTTATTCTTAATTACAAGAATTAATAATTCATTAAGATAACTTGATTACAAATTTGGATTACAAAGCTTGACTTACAAGAAAGACTTGATAACAAGACAAGAATAAGAAGAGGGCTTACCTTGTAGGAGTCTCACAAATGGTGTTGGCAAGACTGAGGGGCTTGTATCCCAAGACCTCTATTTATACTAAATCTTAAAGAGTTTAAGAACCTTCTAGGTTCTTCCTCAAGTTTAAGGAGGTTAAGAATCTTCTAGGTTCTTCCTCAAGCTTAAGAAGATTAAGAACCTTCCAAACTTCTAGAACTTTCTACAACATTCTAGATTCTTCTTCAAGATT
Organism: Adiantum capillus-veneris; assembly: GCF_014529385.1. Taxonomy (NCBI): domain Eukaryota; kingdom Viridiplantae; phylum Streptophyta; class Polypodiopsida; order Polypodiales; family Pteridaceae; genus Adiantum; species Adiantum capillus-veneris. Next base: position 18,403,923 of record NC_140945.1, on the reverse strand, counting down.
CTAGAACTTTTTAGAACCTTCTACATTCTTCTAGAACTTTCTAAAACTCTTCTTGATACTTCTAGAACCTTTTAGAATTTACAAGATGCTTCTAAAATCTTCTAGAACTTTCTTCAGTTTGTTAGAATCTTCCACAACTTTCTTCTAGAATCTTTCAAAACTTTCTAGAATCTTCTTAGTGCTTATTTGTAGAAGACTCAAGAAGATTGACTCTCAAGCATTTGTGACATTATCCCCTCCTCTAGCGACGAGTTCCACAAGGAGCAATTTTGCTTCTTGGTATGGGGGCAAGGCTTGATGGATGTTGTTGATGGTACTCATGAACTTTGGACCAATGACAAGTTTACAACACTGAAACATGGAATACTAAATGAATCTGCATAGACAGTGGGAAATGGAGATGATATGTGACTAGATTCACTTGGCCAATTTTTTGAAATGTTCCAAGTTTTTGATTATCTACATTTTGAAAAGGGAAAAATGAATGCAGGTCATGATAGAGAAGCCCCAGTGGATCCCCAATCTTGCATGATGGATGTTGCATTCGGTGTTTGCCCGTAATAGTCTTGGAACCTAATTTACTTGAGTAGCAATCTAGCCTACACACACTCACTTGTGTGCATTATGTTTGTCTTCCACCCACCCTAGCTAGCACGATCCCATCTCATAAAGTGGTATTAGAGCTATGTTGTGCTAGCTAGGTTTGTTCTTATGAATTTGTGTGTTAGTAATTAGCATCTCCATTAGAGTGATTAGTATTTCTTTACCCTTCTAATTGTTGCTTGATTACCAAGCATTCAGCACGTTCTTGGATTAAGTCCATGGGCCACTACCCTTCTCGATAATCAACAATGATTAGTGCATTTATGTACATATACAATTGCATTATTTAATTTTCATTTTAAGTGATTGCATCAAGCCTATTTCCATTCACCTTGCATCAATAGCTACTCCTCAATGGAGAAAAATTGTATTGATTCAGTAGTGTGTGTACGTAGCCTGTCTCGATAGCTTTCATTTGAGCCTATACCAAATTTGAATCAAATCCCAAGGATTAATGCTCAAATTGAGTTTAGCTTAATGAAACTTGCTCTTTAAATTTCCTGCTACAGACCCTAAAATTCCAAAAGTGTGTGTGTGTGTATGTATGTGTGCGCGCCTGCATTCAATGCCCACAATGTCATTGTGGGAAAGAAGCTCCAACTAGTTCTAAGGTTGGCCGTACCCATGGTGGGAACACCCTTTTTATAGGGTTTGACCATCACTTTTACGGGGCCACACACACACACACACACAAGGCCACCCTTTTTATAGGGTTTGAACATCCCTTTTAAGGGGTCACACACAAGACACCAAGAAGATTCAAATTTTTGGGCACCCACTAGCTGGACTTCATCAAAAAATTTGACCATATCATACTGCCAAGGTTGGGTCCATGGATGTCTGCTACCAGCCGGCTTATGGCGCCCTGACACCCGCCGTCTGGTGGTTCTCTATATGCGCTCCAAATGCGAACAACTGCTGCCAATATTCACTCCATCCAATTGTAGACCTCACCCAGGTGGTGAGCCAATTTGAACAATGTTTTTGGGTCCGCCCGTCTCACGACTACAGCCTGGAGAAATTGCCCCACACAAAGAGGGCGCTCCCACGGACACCTCCAAGCACCTAGAGGATTTTTTCCACCCACTGTCAATACAAGCATCCTAAAGGGGGTCCAAAGGGGCCTTGCAGACAGAAAAGCAACAAATTTTGCAAATCTTCAAAAGACTTCACACCCCAAGGCTTAAAGCACCAACCTCGGCCCTGAACAGGCTTGCCAAGCTATAAATGGAAGGCGAGGTAGCCCTGCCAAACAAAGTAAATGGCATATTGCAAGAGATAAATTGACAAAACTGTATACCAGGCAACTATCTTTGCGCATACTCCAAGCCATACGTCACAAGAGAGAGGCAGAGAGCGGGAGAGAGAGAAAGAAAGCGTGCAAATGCGCCTCCTAGAGCAGAGTGCCACACCGGCATGGCAAGAGAGAAGAGAGAAAGGAGAGAAGAAACACACAAGCACTGGGTAAAATCTCTCCCTGTGCAAGAGTGAGTATTTCCCTCTTGCACGTATTTTATTTATAGATTCTCAATGCTCAAAATGAATACACATTGGCGGGTCGGCACAAATGACCATAGCTCCTAATGAGCACTTGAGTAATAAATGTACATATCCCTTATCCATAACATACTCTGGGGTTGAAAAGGCAGTTGCCCTCATTTGCAAGGTACATAAGTGGTGGAGTCGAGTGCAAGGTACAAGATGCTGGGTACACACGTGCATAGCACAATGAGTAACTAAAAACCAAAAGAGTAACAATGATTAGTAGGAAGCAATTTGAAAGTGGAAAAATGTGTAACATGTGTATGGTGTGATGGGAGTGCATAAAATGAAGTAATTGTATATAGGTATGGAGTGCAATATTGGTCAAAAATTTTGTGCCAAATAGACCATCATCTCTCACCCTACCACCTTGCCATACCAATCCATAATATCCTTTTACATCAATCCATACCAAATTTGGTGGGCCAGTTCCACATATAATGTAACCATGGAGAGTCTGCCTTACTAATAAGCATAGGCATTCTAGTAACATGTATCAACAATCATTCCATAACATTATTGCAAAGCGGAGAGTCCTGCCTCACGAGGCATAGGCACTCTAGGACACATATATCAACATCCAAAAAATTCTTAACATTATTGCAAAGTGGAGAGTCCTGCCTCCTCAGTCATAGGCACTCTAAGACATGTGTCAATAACCATAAGCTTTTGTAACTGTGGAGTAGAGAGTCCTGCCCTCTTTAGGTGTAGGAGCTCTAACATGTGTAGAAATTCTGCCATTCCCATGTAGTTCAACCCATAAGATCCTTGTTTGACAATGCACCATGTCTCAACCAGGGGGACCAAGGGTTGGTGTAAAAATTTGTACCTGGAGGCTCTCTGATGTGAAACCATTGCATGTAGCTTTATCTATAAGAGTAATTCTCAAAGACAAAGAAGTAAAAATGGATTCTTATCAATTGGAAAACTAATTGAAGCACACACTAAATGGATTAACATGTTAAAAGTTTGTAACAAGTGTTGTGAACAATGTAGGATGGTTAACAATAGAGATTAGTGTTGTGATAACAATACGAAGGTCAAATAGTAGGTTCCAGTAAGAAACTAATCAAGGGGATTGTGGAAACTATTTTTTTAAAAAAACTTAAAAAATAAAAATTCATTCTAACTATATGACCTTATATTTAGCATGCTTTACCGTAATCAGCTCTACGGAGGAATACTAGTTGTAGTGGGTATAGTGAAAGAAGGACGCCTTTTGGTCGAGAGAGCTGCGGTCTCGTTGAATGGTATAAGGAAACACATCTAGGATGGTGGCACAACCATGTACGCCAATGTTAGTATAGTCAACCAGTAACTAGGAAGATATGGATTAATTAAGAGATTCAAGTGAGTAGCCAGGAAGGTAGGTATTGGAAAAGCTGAGAGAACATGGTTAGTAGATTATCACTGAAGCTTGTAAAATGAGTTGGAAAAATAAAGTAACGAGATGACTTATTTGAGTGACGCGCATTATGGCTGCATAAATGTTTGTGAATCCTTAAACAAGTAAGAGAAGTGTAACAAAAACACATGAGGATCATGATAAAAAAAAACATTTGATTAATGTCAATCAAGACAGAGGCACAAATGATGAATAAACTCAAAGTGCTAACACTAATGACCACAATGACACCTTCTCTTGTACAGTTGGACACTCAACTACGTTGTAAAAAAAGTCAATCAGAAGAGATGATCATTTGCCATGAGCTGGCGATGTCGAGATAAAAATGGAAATTTTATGTTTGTTATACTATAGTCATAGACAAAAATCTAGAAAAATGGCATTCAAAAAAAAATTTAGATGGGCTTTTTGTCACTATACATTCAATGAACCTCTGCCTTCCAGTTGTAACATGCAACAATTGGAGTCATTTCTTTCTAGTCAGAGTGGTTGTGTTGTGGTTCTTGAGATAGCCATGGGCCATATTCGTACCAAGGATCAAGTAAGGTAAGATTTTTAGCGAGGACGTGTTCATGCGCATGGATTTTGGCTCTTTCTTCCGATAGATGGTCAGATAGATAGGGTGAATGATCATCCCATCAATTTCCAATGCAGACATCTCAAAAGTCCACCTACATACATGGTTTGTGGTAGTATCATACATGATGAGGGTACTGTGGGGGTTATTGCATAGAATTTTACCAAATACATTGTGAAAGTGGTCAGGTGGGACACAATGAAAAGAATGATAGACATTATGCTTGACAGACCTGTCCCAACCTTAAAACATAACAATGGGAAAGCAACCTCACTGTTAGTTGAGGATGAGTGCTTTACGAGCCCGCCTGGTTTCCACCATCAGTGAGTGCACTAGGTCAAAGGCATTATTGTAAATAATTTTATTTGTGATGCGGATATCCCCCGTGCGAAGTTTTTCTTTAGCCCACTTGATGTTGCTTAGGCAAGGTGTGCCGAGGTTTGGAAGGCCATGGAATTCTGGTTTCCCTTTGACGTATTCATTCTAGGCATGTAGGGTGTTGGGTACCAAATATTATGTAGTTGATTACAAGGCATTCCACGTTTGATAACCTTACCCACCTGAAGGACTTAAGCCTAATGCTCTCTCGCTTTGATTGTGTGCTTGAAGGCAAGCAAGGGAAGAAAGTGTCTGAGAAGTTAGTGTTGCATGTCAGCTATACTGGATGTGAGAGAGAGAGAGAGAGAGAGAGAGAGAGAGAGAGAGAGAGAGAGAGAGAGAGAGTCGGATAGAGGCTCTGAGGGAAGAAAGCAAAGGTAGAGAACGCAAGAAGCGGGGAGAGAACTGGAAGTTGGGGTAGGCATGGATGCAAGGGGCGGCCTGTGAACGTGACTGAGAGAGAGAGAGAGAGAGAGAGAGAGAGAGAGAGAGAGAGAGAGAGAGAGAGAGAGAGAGAGAGAGAGAGAGAGAGAGAGTTATGGTGAGCCGTCACAGCGTGGCAAAGAGCAAGAGAAAGAGATGATTGGTGGCGCTTGTAGAGAGGGTGGGGTTGTTGAATTGGATGGTGGTGGGTTGCAGCCACCGGGGACGAGTGAGAGTAAAACGGGTTTTCTGCTAGTGCATGGAAGTTGGTGGAAGAGAGAGATAAAACAAGAGATAGAAACTAATGAAGACAAAGAGAGAGAGAGAGAGATGATCATTGAAGAGTGTGCATGCAATTGAACATGTGTGTGTGTAGCTAGGAGTTGAAGCCGGAGGGTTTGGTGGTGGTCACAAAAGAAAATTGTAGGTGGTGATGACTGCACGATGAGCGCCACTGACGACTGTGGGGGAAAACAACTGAGCTACGGTCGGCACAATAGAAAGAGAGAGATAGACGCTAACTGCTTGGGTGTAGGAAAAGAGAAAGAGAAGAAATCTATTGGAGACTACATGGTAAGGAGTGGGTGAAATTGGAAGTGGTCTCAACTAGCTTGCATGGAGAGTGGTTGATAGCCCTGGTAAGAGAGAGAGAGGTAGTGGAACTGGCATATGCAATGGAGAGATAGAGAGAGACCAAGGGCGGTTGGCGGCCAGAGAAGAGAGATAGAGAAAGAGAGAGAAAGACTGGGTGGTTGGGAAACTGTTGCATGGGCATCAAGAGGGAGACTGCGAGAGAAAGAGAACGAGAATTGTGATTGTAGAGAGAGTAAGAGCAACAGAGACCATGTCGTGCCGAGCTCCTCTACACCGCATGCATTGACAAGCGCAAGTGCAAAACAGACCCTAGCGGCCTCTACCCCAGGCCCGTGCACGTAGTGTGCGTGTGTATGCATCGATACCGCACAGTGTGGGCTTGGTGATTAGCTCACAGATTGCAGTGTGATACTAGAGCATGCGAGGCTTGTATTGACATTGCGGGAGCTCTATTTTGGAGTGTGTCTCACAGGTTTTACATTGTGTTTCTGGCCATATTTGTAGACAGTTTCCAGGTGTTGTTGGGGTATAGGCGTCTGTGCCTTGCCCGACCGCCCAGAGTCTGGGCGCCCACTGACTTGTATACCTTATACATAGCATAAGTGTATAGGGGGCTGCTCACTCTTTTGAGTCTCCCCACCCACATCGTGTCTGTCTCCTTCTCTCTCTCTCTCACTCTCCGTCTGTGGTGCTCCCCGATCCCCTTCAATTGGTATCAGAGCATACACTCTCTCCATGCCGCAAAGTCTGACCCATCAAACATGCGCATCTGTGAGAGGTCACAATCTGCAATTGGTATCAGAGCTATGGTGACTGCGGAGAGCACGACGGCTTTGAGAGCTTCGAGGCGATAGCTCGCTCGCTCTCGACAGTGGAGTTCGATCGCGGAGTTTCACGGAGAGCGATTTTAGCTTGAGGAGCATTGTCTTTGGAGCTTAGGAGCTTGGTGTGGTCAAGCTTGGTCGAGGAGGCGGTTGCGGCTTCCTTGGTGAGAGGAGCTTTTGAGCTCAGTGGAGCTCGTTAGAGAAGTGCTCGGCGGAGGAGAGCTTGACATTCGAGTGCTTGGATGCTGTTGTGGCAGAGCTCTTGTGTTGGAGCTTGCATTGAGAGGACATTGCATCACGCAGAGTGGAGCAGGAGCAGGTTCAAAACTGTGTGCAGCTCGTTTTTGCCATTTTCGGGCTCTAAAACGCAGTTTTTTGCGTAGCTCCGTCATACAGAGTCAGATCTACATGATCCAGGAGTTTAGGTCAGGGTTTTGGCACGCTCCGGACGCGATGGTGATGTCTATTTGCTGAAATTATGCTTTGAATTACAGCAGGTACAGCAGCAAGTTTATTTGTGCACTCTCGGGTCCCAAAAACACTGTTTTTGGCATAGCTTTCACACCCGGACTCGGATACATATGATCCAGGAGTCTACCTTGGGGTTTTGGCATGCTCCGGACGCGCTCGTCATATCAGAATTTTAAAATTCTGAACGCTGAATTTTCTGCAGCAGCAGCAGTTGTTTATTGTGTGTCGAGGATTCCACACATGGTTTGCTCTCAGATGTGAGAGTGATATTTGCTGCAAGTTTCCTCACAGGTGGGAGGATACGATGTATGCCTTATGTGGTTTGATGCTCAGGGAGACTAATGTGATTGCATTTTGAGATCGGCAATGTATGCCTCGAGCATGTTTTTTGGCAGTCACAGGTAGAGCAGATATTTGTGTACTAGATTTGCAGGTGCTTGCAATGATGTATGCAAAGTGTGGAGATTGGTGCATGAATTTGGAGTGTGATTTGATGCGCTTTGGTTGCTCATGGTTTTGAGCGTGTAGTCAGTTTGGTTACTAGTTTTGTGGCCGTTTTACTGACGAAACTCTGGCGAAATTTTCCCAGGAGTTTTATGCGCATCATTTATGCGATCTAGGTAGAGATTGCGGGTTGCACTCAGCATTTGCGTGCGGTGTTCTCTGCAGGTGGGAGATTTGTGCGTGTGTATGCATCGATACCGCACAGTGTGGGCTTGGTGATTAGCTCACAGATTGCAGTGTGATACTAGAGCATGCGAGGCTTGTATTGACATTGCGGGAGCTCTATTTTGGAGTGTGTCTCACAGGTTTTACATTGTGTTTCTGGCCATATTTGTAGACAGTTTCCAGGTGTTGTTGGTGAGGTGGTTTTGCTTTCTAGTTTGCTACATTGTGCTCATGACAGAGACAAGTGATCGATCAGATTGTGACCTCTCACAGATGCGCATGTTTGATGGGTCAGACTTTGCGGCATGGAGAGAGTGTATGCTCTGATACCAATTGAAGGGGATCGGGGAGCACCACAGACGGAGAGTGAGAGAGAGAGAGAAGGATACAGACACGATGTGGGTGGGGAGACTCAAAAGAGTGAGCAGCCCCCTATACACTTATGCTATGTATAAGGTATACAAGTCAGTGGGCGCCCAGACTCTGGGCGGTCGGGCAAGGCACAGACGCCTATACCCCAACACGTAGAACTTGTCACGGGGAGTGAACAGGTGGCACCACCTAGCTTTAGGCGGCTAGGACACGGACAATAGTGATTCAAATAACACTAACACAACATAGTGCAGAGAGAGAGAGAGAGAGAGAGAGAGAGAGAGAGAGAGAGAGAGAGAGAGAGAGAGAGAGAGAGAGAGAGAGAGAGAGAGATGGAGATGTAGATGGAGGGGATGAAAACCCTTCGGCAAATTTGATTCAAGATGTTATTTACAAAACTCTTTAGTTTGATGAGATTGAGATCGTGGTGAGAGAGAGAGAGAGAGAGAGAGAGAGAGAGAGACTATAGTGTGTTCTCTAGGGAATTTTCATGTGTGTGGAGATCCTACTCCTGCGCATAGTGACCCTCGGAGTCAATGTGTGTGCATGACTTCCATTTCAAGTACTGACTACCCCCGATATTGACCTCTCAATGCTCTTTTATAGGTGCAGGATGCAGTAATTTAGTATAAATTGATTAGGTTTAGGTCCCTAAGCTGGAGAGACAAAACAGGCAGCGGGGTCTCAGATGGTTGACTGGTGCTTTGTTTTCGGAGAAATAAGAAAATGATATTCTCCTAGGTGGGCCTTTGTGACCATCACCTAGAGAGGTGGAATATACAAATGGGTTTTTTACAAAGTGTGGCTTGGAAAATAAAAAATGAATTACCCTACGGATGTTTACTGAGGAAGTGCGTCGTGGATGAGATGTCAGTGAATTGCAAGCTTTACCGGTGCATTGGTATAGCACGCTCGTCAATTTCGGTACCGGCTGGGGCATGCCTTCGGCGTCATCCTTTGATTTGTTGTCTCCATCGCGTGTTTATGGTGTCGTTTGTTAATGCGTTGATATCCATTCTTTTTGTTTTTCTGCTTCTTGTGCATGCCGTGTATGTGCATTGTTGGTGCGTATGTGACTGTGTGCATGCACTTATGCATGTAGTGTATGTATGAGTGTGTACATGTATGTGCTTGTGAGTGTGTGTGTGAGGTGTGTGAGGGTGAGTATGTGTGTGTGTATGAGGGTGTGTGTGTGTGTGTGTGTATGGAAAGAGAGAGAGAGAGAGAGAGAGAGCTGAACTTTTTGCTAATGATAATGTATGAGAAAGAGAGGGAGAATGGTGCCAAGCAAGAGGGAGAGAGAGGGCTAGACCTAGGGTGTGTGTGTGTGTGTGTGTAGATGCCGCCAAAGGGAGGAGAGAGAGCAGATTTGGCCGATGATGAACGCGAGAGAGAGAGAGAGAGAGAGAGAGAGAGAGAGAGAGAGAGAGAGAGAGAGAGAGAGAGAGAGAGTTGTATTTCCTGATAATGGAGGAGAGTGGTGGCGCTAAGCAAAAGTGTAAGTGTGTGTGTGTGTGTGTGTGTGTGTGAGAGAGAGAGAGAGAGAGAGAGAGAGAGAGAGAGAGAGAGAGAGAGAGAGAGAGAGATTTCCATAGCGTGAGAGCAAGGGGTGGTGGCCAACTGCAACATAACATTTATTTATTTATTTATTTTTATAATGCCCCCCGATTGGGGTTAGTAGCCACGGCCGAGGCTTTTGGAAGCCGGCTATCATTAGCCCTCCCCTTCTAGCTAGAGGCATCCATGCATCTAACTCTGCTTCTAATTCTGTAGCAGTGGAGTTGGAGGGTTCTCTCTTCTCTGGAACCGATGGGCAGAAGCAGCTGCGAGCACACGCATTACAGCCCAAGAAGTGGCAAAGTTCATATTTGAGCACATCTGTTTCCGCTTTGGTACACCTCTAGAGATAATATCTGATAGAGGGCCAGGTTCTAGAGGAGACGGTGGGAGAACTGATGAAAAAGCTAGGGACCACACACCAACATTCCACTGCGTACTATCCACAAGGCAATGATCTAGTGGAAAAGGTAAACGACATGATCTGTAAAATCATCACAAAGCAGGTGAATAACCACACAAGTGATTGGGATAAGCATCTCATGGCCGCTCTTTGGGCCTACCACGCACGACATTCCTAACATCACTAGGTTTCACCCCTTTCCATCTGGTATATGGAAAAGAGGCCTTTCTCCCCATCGAGGTACAAATACCTAGCTTGCGAGTCATGGCTCTCAGTTACAGCGCCCAATTGCCCATCTCTGCAACCACATCTTGGATCTAGAAAGGGTTCAACTAGACAGGGAAGATGCGACCAACTACTATACGACGCAAGCAGAAGGACGCCGACTAACATTCAATCAAGGAATTAAGGAAAAGGTTCTCAAGAAAAGCATGCTAGTATTGAGATACAACAACAGATTTGACACTAGGAAGGATAAGAAGTTTCAGCCCAGATGGGAAGGGCCATTCATTGTCAAAAGGCGATATGGCAATTGTAGCTACAAATTGATGGAGGCAGATGGTCGAATTCACATGACCATAGTCAATGGATGGAGGCTAAAAAGGTACTTCTTAAGGTTTGATCCGGTGTTCATAATAGATATAGTCTACACCAACTAAAATGTATAGTTTACTCGGTTGGGCCCTTGGTAAAGGACCAATTGCATCTATTCCCCACTTCTCAAATGGGCCATATGAGATGATAGGAGTCTGTGGCTCATAGGTTGGCATTTGATCACTGGATACTTGACAAGCTCTGCATGTTTTACACCAATGATGCACATCCATGTTCAGAGTAGGCCAAGAGAATCTTGCATGTAGAATCTTTCTCCTAGTAATATCTAGAGCAACGTGGCCGCCGCAAACACCATCATGGAAACTTGTGATTACCTCCATGATTTCACTGGAGATTGGCGCCTGAGGATCTGGTCTTTGCCCTTGTAGTACAAGGTTTTGTTTATAAGGTGGTATCTTGTTGCCTTTCAAACAAGCCATTGTTTCTGGCCCTTGGTATACCCTTCAGGACACTCTCTTTATCTAAGAAGTTGATGATATCAGGCATAGCATCGCTACCTTGAAAGAGGGACAGCTTCAATTTGATTGCTCCTATGGGAACATCTTGTATTCTTTCCTTGGCTAGATCATTTACTTCTTGATTTTCTACCCTAGGGACATGAAATAAATACACTGCTTCAAACTTTCTTAAAGGATCCTTAACTTGGCGTAATTGGCCAAGAAAAACTTGATTTTTACAAATCCAAGTGCCATTTATCTGCTTTATCAAGAGCATGGCATCACCAAACACATTTAGGCACTGAACCCCTTGCAAAACACATTGTTCTAATCCAATAATTAGGCCAGTGTACTCAGTTTCGTTGTTGGAGTGGGAATGTAGTAACTGCCCAATAGAGAAGACCTTTTCCCTTTTCTCATTGATGCCAGCTGCAGCTTGGTCCACTGTCCTTTTGTAAGCTCCATCAAAGAAAAGAGAGTGAGCTCCTTCTAGCTTAGGAGCTTCCTCTGTGGAGTTCTCCACTTGCATAGTGTAATTAAAACTCTTGTAATCTAACGAGCCACTTAGAGATTCTAGATGAGACATCCATGTGTTGCATTACATATGAAAAGACTTATTCCATTGTTAGAATGACAAAGGGTCTAGGCAATAGATAAGAGTGGAACTTTCTAGTGGCAAACATCAATGCAAGCACCATGTGCTCTACCGTGGTGAATCCTTTTTTTGACGGGGTCATGACACGACTAGAGAAGTAGATATGATGCATGAAAGACGTAGGGAGGTCCTTCTGCATTAGTATGGCCTCAAGTGTATCACTTCTAACACTGGGGTTAACATAGAATGGCTCATCCCATCTAGGGCGTGCAATGGTGGAAAGTGAAGCCAGGACCTGTTTCACTTTGCTAAACCGTTGCTCATTTTCTTCACTCCATAGGAAGACATATCTATGGGTGACTTGTTGTAAAGGGAGAACCACTTGAGAGAGCAAGTGGATGAACTTGCTCAAATACCTTACCTTCTGAAGGCAAGAGACCAATTGCTTAGCTGTTGTGGGTGATGACAAAGATACTAAAGCTTGAACCTTGCTTGGATCAGCCTCAATTCCTTTGGCTGAAATTACATGGCCGGGAAGAGTGACCTTGCTTTCACCAATGTGACACTTATCTACGTTAAGCTAGACACCCAAAGCCGGCATCCTAGCCACACCATCATAAACCTTTCTCAAATGGAGGGAGCAAGAGCCGTAGATGTAGAAATCATCTATGAAAACCCGTATTGACTTACCAAAGTATGGCTGGAAGACAAAAGTTACATAGCGTTGGAATGTGGCCGGAGCATTGCTGAGGCCAAAGGCATCACTCTGTAAGCAAAACATCCCTATGGTGTTATGAAGGTTGTCTTTTTTTTGTCTTCTTCTGTAATGCTAACCTGAAAGTAGCCTGAGTAGCCATCACATACTGTGTAGCGCTCATGACTTGCCACCTCGTTGAGAATCTTGTCTTAGAATGGAAGGGGAAAATGATTCCTCTTTGTTGCTGCATTAAGAGGTTTGTAGTCTACACAAGCCCTCCATTTACCGTTTTTCTTTGGCGTGACCAACACTGGAGAGACCCACTCTGAGTCTTTGACGGGCTAAACAAAACCTGCCTGTAGCAAATTACTTACCACTTTGAGCAATGTCTCTTGGTGAATTTCCGCAAGCCTTCTGAGCTTTTGCATTATAGGATTACTTCCTTCCTTGAGTCTTTTGCGATGTTGCACCATTGTGATGCCTGTGATCTTGTCATAACCATCAATGAAAAGTGTGGTGAAGTTACCCACATCATAGAGATGTACTCTTCTCTCTCTTCACTAGCTAACTCACTGGAGAGCAACCGATATAACTTACTTGTATCCACCAAGGGTTGTGTACCTGATGATCCTTCTTGGTTCTCCAATGGTGCTTCATACTATGTCAATCTCTTTGGATCTTTGAAAATGACTACCATCACTTCAATGCTAATGTCTCTCTCTCTTCAGTTGTTGTCATCTCTTCTCCCGAGGTGGTCAAAGAGTGACTGGTGAATTCATCTTTTGATGCCTCCAAGATCATTGTGTTGTTTACCAGTCTTCATGTCGTAGAATATGGGCTTTCCCTTAGAATCCTTGATCTAGATCATTCTGGTACTCCAGTCCTGCTTAGCCTCCATAGCCATGAGCCATGGTCTTTTTAGAATGATAGGGTAGCCCTCCCCTTTGTGAGGCATGACAAAAATTTCTACCTCCACATTCGTGATGAATGCCTTCACCTTGATTGCATTTACAATGCCTACGCACTTCACTTTGACGTTATTTTCCATTTTAGCGCTCATGACCTACCACCTCGTCGAGAATCTCGTCTTGGAATGGGAGGGGAAAATGATCCCTCTTTGTTGCTGCATTGAGAGGCTTGTAGTCTACACAAGCCCTCCACTTACCGTTTTTCTTTGGCATGACCACCACTAGAGAGACCCACTCTGAGTCTTCCACGGGGTAAATGAAACCTGCCTGTACCAAATTCCTTACCTCTTTGAGCAATGCATCTTGCTGAATTACCCCAAGTCTTCTGAGCTTCTACACTACATGATTACTTCCTTCCTTGAGTCTTATGCGATGCTGCACCACCATGATGCCTGTGATCTTGTTATAACCATCAACCAAAAGTGTGGTGAATTTTACCAGCATAGAGATGTACTCTTCTCTCTCTTCACTAGCTAACTCACTGGAGACCTAGGGGATTCACTCTATACACAAAATGGGACACCACTTGCGAGCGAACAACTTTGATAAAACCCCTATATACGACTCATATTAGGGAATATGACCCCCCTTTATACGCTTATATGATAATCAATGAAAAAACTATCATATCCCTATCTTATATATAAAATTTAGGTCTCACATGATCTAACTAAGTAAAACTAGTCAAAGAGTGTGTAGCATAGTGACTCAAAATGTACTAAGAAACCACTTCTATTGATAAGTAGATGTACCCTCAATGTGTCTTAGTTTGGCTTTCAAACTATGTGCCCGATCAGCTTGCACTTTGGCTATTCATCCAATTTTGACCCATCCAAAGTTGGTGTAAATCAACCCTTAACCTCCTCCAAATCAACCCTTATCTATGACCGGCTTGATGTAGAATTTGATGTGTGACTTGATAAAAAACATTTTCAAAATTCATCTCAATTCTAGTGCACACCAGTGACCAATCATTACAAGTAATCAACCCGGTTAATACCCCCCCCCCCCCCCCCCCCCCCCCCCCCCCCCCCCCCCCTCCCCCAATAAATATGATACCCCCTCCCTTATTGTTAAGAGTGGGACATAAATTATTGGGGGCCTACCCCTAGCATACACGCTTATGTAACTTGTAGGAAAACCCCCCTCCTTTGCACTTACATGGTGCGGTAAGTTTTCCATGGTAAATCCCTCGGGACTGGAGAGCATCCAATGTAACTTACTTGTATCCACCAAGGGTTGCGTACCTGAGGGTCCCTCTTGGTTCTCAGGTGGTGCTTCAGACTGCGTCAATCTCTTTGTGTCTTTGAGGATGACTCCCATCACTTTGATGCTACCTTCATTCTCTTCAGTTGTTCGTCTCTTCTCCCGAGGTGGTAGAAGAGTCATTGGTGAATTCATCTTCGGATGCCTCCAATATCATGTTGCGTTGTTTACCAATCTTCATGTCGTAGAATATGGGCTTTCCTTAGCATCCTTGATTTGGATCATTCCAGTACTCTAGTCCTGCTTATCCTCCATAGCCATGAGCCATGGTCTTCTAAGAATGATAGGGGAGCCCTCCCCTTTGTGAGGCATGACAAAAATGTCTACCTCCATATCCGTGTTGAATGCCTTCACCTTGACTGCATTTACAATGCCTACACACTTCACTTTGACGTTATTTTCCATTTTAGCTCGGCAAGGTGCCGGCCTACTTACCTCTAGACCTAGATGGTGCATCATGTTTTTCACTCATGACGCATATTTGTGTGCCACCATCTATGTAGATGTTTGAGATGTATTGCCCCTTTATGTGGGCATCCATGATAGGTAGGATGTCATCTAGATTCCTCCTAGAGATAGCCCCATCTATCCTTAGTCTTGACTTTCTAGTAATTACCATCTTCGTCCATTGTCTCCTCATCTTTGGTGCAAGATGGAATAATTGGGGCCATGTTATTTTTGGACCCTACATCAAAACATATTGAACTATGTCATATGGTTTAGCATACTCGCCCAGAAAAAAATCCATGATGTCGATTTTCCACCAAGGCTTAGATGCATGCTTGCTAGAATCTCCTTTTCCTTTTATCTTTTCCTCCCTTTGAGAGGCCTCTTCGTGCCTGGCACGCTTCACTCCCATGGCATCTACTTCTTCTACTTTTCCTTTTCCTTTGTCCTTCTCTTTGACATGCTCTTCTACCTTTACCTTTCCTTCAGCTTCAAGACTGATGACACTTACTGGTTAGTTTCCAGTAGGTGGTGGAAGTAGCACTGGAATGAGAGGTTGCGGTGGTGGTGGTGGTTGTAGAGGTGGTCGAATGATTTGGACCAATGGAATCGGCTTTGGTTGCTTGGGTGGTGGTGGCTTCGCCCTTGGTGGAGACATTTGATTCTTCCTTACTCCCCTATTGAAGTTATGCCTTCTTGGATGAGGACAGTACTACATGCAGTGGCCGTCCTCTCCACAATTGTAACAATGGTAGTCCTGATTCTGTCTTCGTTGGCCTCTTCCTTGCTGTGGATTTTTGGCAGGTGCATGCACTTGCTGCACCAAATGTACTGAGAGATTTTCTAACTGGTTCGGGGTTCGGTTGAGCAGGTCTTGTTGATCTTGAGTCGTGGTTCTTGCGACTGATTCCCCTGGACGGCTGTTGCAAGTGAAGCTAGGTGTGGTCGGGCCCTACCCGGTTCCACTTCCTTCCTCAATATTCCTAGTTTGTAGAGGTAATTTCTTATCTTTAAGGTGGGCTACTTCAACTGCTACCTTATACGTAGTAGGAAACCTTCCCTTCACCTTCTCTTTGAGAATTGGCCATAAACCAGCCACAAACTGGTCTTTCTTTAGGAAATTGGGTGCCCCTTCACCCTCCTCAACGATGCAACCCATCGTCCCCATAGATCCATGAACTTCAATTCGTATGCTGCATATTGAGCCATACTTTCTTGCTTCAACTCCATCAGCAATTGCCACAATTTCTCCGATGTGGTGTCTTCTCCAAAGCGCCTTGGAAATGCTGCTCTTAGTAGGTCCCACCTCTCCTTGGTGGTTTTCACCAAGGTGTTGTACCATGATCTTGCTTCCACTTTCATTAACAACAAAAAAATACATAGACACAAAGCATCATCATCCCTTCTAGAGACAACACATGTTATTTCAAAATTATCTAAGAAATCCAAAGCATCTTCTCCCACCTTACTCGTGAAGGTTGGAAAGGAAACGCTTGCCATTGCAAAACACGATTTTCAAACTTTTTTTATTTTTTGTTTTTAAAACACAAGTAGCTTGGCGGCTTATAGCGGCTTCTTACAAGGTTGGGTGGATAGATCAAAACGGGATGAAAATTGAAACATTAAAGGAGTGATGGTAATCCAACACGGGGAAGATAATGGGATTTGGGGAACTAAGGATCTGTCCTAGCACTGCAACACCAAACAAAAACACAATCTTCTGCTGATAGAAGGTCTTCCTATCTACATATATATGTACGTTAGGCTTTTAGAATTTCAGCATTCCTAGTTTCAGTGATGCTCAGGGATAGAAAAATACATTTTTCCTAACTGATCAAAATAAGGGGAAACTTGAAATTTTCCCGGTTTTCAAGTCAAAATTTGAATCTTTTGCCGGTAATTACACTAAAACCTGTGTAAATTTGCCAATTTTGTTAAAGGCAAGCTCAAAATCTAACCAAGATTTTATAATTTTAGTCGGTTAAAATACACTAGACCCCTGTTTTTTTCTAGCATTGGTGCCAATGCTTTGACAAAAATAGCACTAACATAAAAATAAAGCTTTGCGATAGCACACTCAAGCAGAGACTTGAGCAAGGAGTTACAGAAGATCTTTTCCATTTAAGACAATCAAGGGACTCTCTCTCTCTCTCTCTCTCTCTCTCTCTCTCTCTCTCTCTCTCTCTCTCTCTCTCTCTCTCTCTCTCTCTCTCTCTCTCTCTCTCTCTCTCTCTCTCTCAGCAGGCAGTGCCGCAGTCGGCGCGGTAGTGAAGGCACCCTTGTTGAACTCCTTGCATAAACAATCACAAGAAAGTGTGGAAGGAGTCGTGTAGAAAAACGCACAAAAGGCAACTAGGGAGGACTCGAAAATACTACCTTGAGTAGAGGAGTAGAGAATACATCCAAGAGAGTTGGACAATTGGCTTGGCTTACCATGCGATCAGGAAGGTCAAGAGTAGCAGGCAAGAAAGTACCCCTCCCTCTACTACACGGCAAGGCTGCTCCTCGTGCTGGCCGATCAACCTTAGCTTCCTCATCAGGTTCTAAGAGAATTCCATAGCTGGATGAGGAGGAGGAAACAACAACAATGGAGCAAGAAAGCGGTAACTACCCCACGTCTCCACCAATGTTAAGACAGAGAGAGAGAGAGACCCAAATTGATTGTCACCTTCATCGGAGTATGTGAACTTGAGTGATAATAAGAAGATAGAGTGATATAGAAGAGGAAGAGAGAGTAGACAGAGAGATGGAGGTAGAGAAGTGTGAGAGAGAAGGGAAGGCAGAGCTGTCACCAAGAAGAGGGGGCAAATTTGGATTTGAACTACACACTCAACTGCACTAAAACAATACAAAGGGAGTTCCTTTTATAGGCATGGATAAGGCATAGAGTTGTTGTAGGGATAAGATATCTATGGTGAGGTTTGAACTCCAACTGCTTGAGTGTAAAGTGCAATGCACTTTCCACATCCCCCCTCAAACCAAGACCATAACAGAAAGCATAGAGCATTTGTGAGGAGATCCCCCCTCAAATGCGAATACAAAAAAAAAACTATGCTAAAATACAATGAATGTTGTTGAAGATGAAGGTAGGGAGCTTCCAAACCGGCTCTTGCTGAGCAAAGAATATGTTTCTCAGGAGAAACTACCTTGGTAAGGAAATCGGCGACATTCTCTGTGGTAGAGATGTATTTGAGGTGGATGAAGTTGTCTTCTACTAGCTCCTTGATGAAGTGATATGCGAGCTTGATGTGCTTTGTACGCTCGGTAAGCTGAGGACTCTTTTCCATTGCAATTGCTGATTGATTGTTGCAATGTAGAATTATTGGAGGAGTGGCACATGGAACTGGTAGTTCTTCTAGGAGTTGGTGAAGCCACAATGCTTCACAAGCAGCGAGGGATGCTGCTATATACTCTGCCTCCACATATGATAAAGCAAGTGAAGTCTAGCGCTCGATTTGCCAAGAAATAGCACCACCTGCAAGAAGAGATACATGCCCAGAGATGCTATACATATTCGGGTCTTGCACGGCCTAGTTGGCATCAACAAAACCTTTGAGTTGCAGTGGTGATGAGTGGTGCTGATGATAATAGGTGAGAGAGTGATGGCGAGTGTGATGTAAGTAGCACAGTGATCTCTTGGCAACGAGACAATGGCATTTTGTGAGGTACCTTCATATGGCGAGATGAGACATGACCAATAAAGCTAATGTCAAGCCTTGTGCATGAAATGAGGTACCTTTGCTGGCCAATCAAGCGAGCATAGGGAAATCTTGACATAGAATAAGTATCATCATCAGATGGTGGCAAAGATGTGAAGAGTTTATGCTTGACAAGTAGTGGAGTAGAGAGTTGTGCATTAGAAGAGAGAAGACTATACTCACCTAATATGTTTTCAATGTATTTCCACTGTGAGAGTGTTAGAAGCTGGACACACCCCACGGCATCTAACTACTCGGAAACTATTATTTTTGTAATTATTCATTCATTGAGGAAAACCCGATTTTTCACCTTGCAAATATTGGGACTTACAGAAGTTTCCAGATTGTATCCCAGTTTTGATAGTTAGATTGAGTAGATGGTTGATTTTGGAACTTTAGGGTTTGAGAAGTTGTAAGGTATATATACCACTTTTTGACCTTAATCAAAAACTTTTTGTCATTTTAAAACAAGTTTGAAGTCTGTGAGTGAGCGTACTGTGTACGAGAGAGAGAGTGTGAGCTTCATCTTGACGCTACGTGTGCTCCGGTGGTCGAAATTGAGTGCAGAGAAGTGCATCGTGTTGCCCCCGACTAGAGCTATACGCCGATACCAACATTGCTCGCGTACGGTCCGGCTTTGCAAGCTCCTTCTACGAGCTTCATCGTTTGTTTGGGTGAGCATACGTTGTCCGATTTTGCATTGCAGCATATCCACGCATTCACATTGAGTGGAACTACACATTAGGAACTTTAGATTTCGAAAACGAAGACCTACAGATTTCGGCCAGACACCCTACGTGTTTCTGCACCGGGTGTTTTGGGTCGGGATTTTGGTTCATAGACCTTAGGAAGAGTGACCTATTGGTATTAGTAGGGTCTCCTTCAAGTTCTATGGTGTTTCAAGATTGTTTGATGGGTGTTCGGCTCTAGAAAGCGTTGTAGGAAGTTTCCTCTTATGCACTCTTGAAGGCTGTGACTTAGAAAATTGGTAGAGACCTCTGTAGGAATTAGTTAGGAGTCGGTCGAGTGTAGGTTGACACCTTATGCTTGCTTCCACACGCCTGTGGGTCGAGCTTCGTCCTTAGCTGACATTACATGTTAGGTGAGTTCTCGCTGTGGTGACGTTCGTCGCGGCGTATCCGTCCAACATTGGCGCCGCTGCCGGGGACGAAAACCTTAGGTAGGTGACCGAGACTAATCCTTGAGGATTGGGATTTTTGGCTTGCCAAGAGTCTCGCTTTACATTTAGATAGGATCAGAGGGTGGAGGACTCTCTAGGTCTTAGAGGGAGTCTAGGAAGCGTGTGTCTGGCCTAGATCCTTCGACTTAGGTAGATGAGGTTGACTTAGGTAGTTTTAGGTAGTAGTTGAGTTCTAGAGTAGGAGTTGGAGTGGTAGAAGCGGTGAGAGGAGATCTTGAGAGTCCGGAGAGGCCAAAAAGCAACCAAAAAACACCATTATCACCATTTCACATGATAGGTAGGAGTAGAGTAAGTAGGACATCATGATTCAGAATCTAGAGCATTTCATGCATGTACACTTGCTTGGTAGAATCATTACAAGTTTGTAAAAGAAGCAAAAAGACACAAAAAGACGCAAAAGTGTGTTTGAAAGCCTAATTGAAGTCCAAAAGTTACTGTGAGTGTTTCTAATAGATCTACAGAGCATCAGGAGCATTCCTGTCAGAAAAAACTTTAATTTTAAGCCAGGGGACATCCTACGCGTAGGATATCTACAGGCTAATCTGGGAGGAATTTTCGGATTTTGAGTTGACCAATGTGTTCAGGAGGTAGGGTTTACCCTAATTTCAACTGGAAAGTGGAAATTTGACCATATCTTCACAGGATAAGGCCAGATAGACTGAAATTGCCAGACATCCTACCCAAATAGTGCCAAAACATTATTTTGAGACCAAAACCATAAAATGGCTGCATGAGCATGTCTTGCATGATACATTGAGTGATTGAAAGGGGTTTCACCTCATTTGGGTAAGAAAATTGGGTTCAAAGCGGACTATAGCACTTTTGACTGAAAAAGCACAAACAACTGAAATTTGGGACTTTTGACATCCAAACCAAAATCTAAGCATACCACTGGGTTACTGACATCAAGGGGAAGCTGTGGGACAAATCTGGGGTCAAACAGGCCAAAAAGACTTCCTACGCGTAGGATGTCTTCTGAGTGATTTGGGACTCCAAACTGAATTCTGAGTATACCAAAGTGATCAGCAACTCAAGGGGAGCCTGGGCTTTGAGTTTAAAGCCATTCTGATGAAAAAGACATCCTACGCGTAGGATGTCTAATGCAAGAAAATGAAGCCAGACTTTGACTTTCAATTTTGGTCCAATTTGGAGTTGATTAGACTGATCAATACCATCAACAGGCCGTCGGAACAGATTTTTGACTCATTGACCAGCTAATAGGTGTCCAAATCAAAAATTAAAAGCAGCTGTAAGCTCAGCACAACAAGAGGAAACAACAGTGCAAAAATCCAGGCAAAACATAGCAGGAGACATCCTACGCGTAGGATGTCTTTTGGGGCATACTATAAAGAAAAGTTGACCTCGCATAGACCGTGAGGTTCCATTTGTCTTAAGGGTTCCAGAACTTCTTTCAGAAGTGAATTTGGACCTTGTTTGCTCATTTGACGAAGCAAAGACCGAATTTAGACTTTTTCGCGTAAATTGACCAACATCTGAGGGAAGTACTGTTTCAGATTAGCAAACCTAATCCAGAACATCAACAGTGTATAAAATACAACAAAAGGTTGAGATTAACTCTCCAGTTATACCAATCATTACTAAGATAACCTCTAGCAGATAAATGCTTTGATTCAATTGCCGAAATTAAAACGCTTGTGTACAGGTATATTCAGAAACAAAGCAAGAAGTTGTGCAGAAACTGACCCATTGCCAGGTGAGTGGTTGAATTTGTGATAAATTGCATTGATAAGTTTGATGAATTTAAGATCAGGAAGATACATTGTTTGAGACCAGAAAGTGGCAGGTGACCAAGGTAGCTTAGTGTCCATAGAAGAGAGTGTAACTCAGGCAAGGCTAGATCCGCTAGCACCGATTATTGAGGAAGGTAGTGATACTGACACTTCGTCAGACAAATCTTTCTTCATGATGGGTAGTCAACAGCCAGGAGGTTTCACCTATGATGGACCTATGCGAGGAGGAAGCACTTCCCAAAATCCTTTGAATGATTCCAAGCTCACGGTGATCTTCTTGGAGGGAACAAACTCAAGAGGAGCCCTAGTCTATTCTGACTATCGAGGCCGCAAGTGCATTTGTATCGAAGAGAGGCCAGCTCAAAGGTTGAAGATAATCCGAGTTTATGATGATGGAGATAGGTTCCGAGACGAAAAGGGGAACGACTATTTAATAGTTAGTAACCCTGAAGATTACAACAGATATGGAGATAACGTGGCGAAAGGGAAAATGGTTTCAGAAACTCAAGAACCGCCACCAAACATTGATCGGCCCGGAGCTATTTTTATGTATGATAAGAAAACAACCAGGGTTCTAACTTATAACGAGAATGTGGGAATCTACAAGCATGAGAGTGAGGGTATAGTCTCTTACTTTTGCAGCAAAGAACCATACGTAAACGAACTAAGCAAAGACAAGGTTCTTTACTTATTCTCTTATGAAAATGCTCCAGGGAAGTGTTAAGTATGGAGCCTGATTTACCCTTGTAATTTTCTGTGGTAAAAGCGCACAATTGTAAGGCCCCCATTATGAGGAGAAGCCATCATGCGTGAAGGAAAATCACTCACCGGAAACCAAAATTTTCACGGACAAGAATCAGGGGCAACTTTAAAGGCCTCGGGGGCGGAGGCCCCCGAGACTTTTTTTTCGCCGGAATATTCTTTTTCGTCGGAATATTATGGCCGCACGGCGGCCGAAAAGTGGTCAGAAAACAACCGGTCGGTTGGCCGGTGGCCGGTAGTCAATGGCCGATGGCCGGTGGTCGGAAGTCAATGGCCGGTGGCCGGTGGACGAATTCAATGGCCGGTGGCCGAATTCAAAAGCGGACTTGTCTTCTCAAGGGCGGCCACACATGGGCGGATTGGAGGGTCCGAT
Organism: Adiantum capillus-veneris; assembly: GCF_014529385.1. Lineage (NCBI taxonomy): Eukaryota > Viridiplantae > Streptophyta > Polypodiopsida > Polypodiales > Pteridaceae > Adiantum > Adiantum capillus-veneris. Next base: position 18,381,295 of record NC_140945.1, on the reverse strand, counting down.
TTGGAATTATTCGCACAAGGGCGGCTACACATGGCTGTCTCTCATAAGAGAGGGCAGCCCTTTTGGCCTATAAAAGGAGGCCATTTCTACACACATTTCATAGTGTGAAGTTGATGCAACAAGGTGAGTGTGAGGTGGTGAGAGTGAAGCAAGGCGGGAGCTCCATTAAGGGTATAATCCCTTTGTAAACTACTTCTTGTTTTGAAGTACTAAAGCCATTGAGTGGCTGCTTTCCCGTGGACGTAGCCCACATTGGGTGAACCACGTATATCGTGTGTACTCTCTCTCTCTCTACTCTATAATCTCGTGTATATAAATCTGTCTCTCTCCATTAAGTAATCTACTCAATTATCTATTTAGCTACGTCTTATTTCCTAACAAATGGTATCAGAGCAAGGTTTGCTCGTAGCTAAATTATCTCAAGGAAAGGATTCCTTGAATTGAGTGGGAGTTATGGCGGAGGAAGGGAAGCTCAAGATTGAGAAGTTCAACGGCAAAAACTACCAACATTGGAAGATGCAAATTGAAGACTATCTCTACCAGAAGGACCTCTATTTGCCACTAGGCGGTTTTGCGAAGAAGCCCGCAACAATGGCAGATGAAGCATGGATTGTCCTTGATCGAAAGGCACTGGGAACAATCCGGTTAAGCTTGGCGTCAACGGTGGACTTCAATGTTTCGGAGATGAAGACCACGGAGGACTTGATGAAGTCACTTGACGACTTCTACGAGAAACCATCGGCATCCAATAAGGTATTTCTTATGAAGCGCTTGTTCAATCTAAAGATGGCAGAGAATGGTTCAGTTGCAGAACACCTAAATGACTTTAACACAAACATAAGTCAACTTCGATCAGTGAAAATCAATTTCGATGACGAAGTGCGAGCTCTCCTTATACTATCATCTCTACCGGATAGTTGGGACAGCCTTGTGATGGCTGTAAGTAATTCTATCTCTGGCACAAATACTCTTAAGTTTGATGATGTTGTGGGTGTTCTCCTAAGCGAGGAAATGCGAAGGAGAAGCACAGGAGAATCATCAAGTGCTGCACTATCAGTGGAAACAAGAGGAAGGCCTAAGGAGAGGTTCAAAAACCAAAAGGGTCATGATCGCTCAAGGCGGAGCAAGTCACGCACAAAGTCAGTTCTTGAATGTTGGAACTGCGGCAAGAAGGGCCACGTCAAGAAGGATTGCTGGTCCAAGAAGAAGAAGGAGACAGAGTCTCCAGACAACAAGCCAACATCGGAGGCCAATGTGGCAGGTAAAGTAGAGCAAGATGCTCTAATTCTCTCATTAGACAATGTGTCTAATTCCTGGATAGTAGATTCCGGGGCTTCATTCCATGCGACACCACACAAGCAACATTTCCAAAACTACACCAAAGGTAATTTTGGGTATGTATACTTGGGAGATGATGAAGCTTGTGAGATTTTCGGCAAAGGTACAGTTTCTGTCAAAACTGCTAACGGAAATGAATGGAAGCTTAAAGATGTTAGGCATGTTCCTTCTCTTTGCAAAAATTTGATCTCTACAGGACAATTGGACGATGAAGGTCACAACATTGCATTCGGAAACAAACGGTGGAAGATCTCAAAGGGATCTTTGGTGGTTGCCAAGGGTGAAAAAGTCGGTACACTTTACTTGTGTACTGTTAACACGCAACCTTCAGCTTGTGCAGCAACTACAGAAGTTGACAGTGCGGTGTGGCACTACCGACTTGGGCATATGAGTGCCAAAGGAATGCAAATCCTTCAAACAAAGAAGCTTCTACCAAGTTTGAAAGAAGTGGACTTAGAGTTCTGTGAAGATTGTGTTTATGGTAAACAAAAGAGGGTAAAATTTCAAAAATCAGGAAATGAAAGAAAAAATAAAAAACTTGAGTTGGTTCATTCTGATGTTTGGGGTCCTGCAAGTACACCATCACTTGGTGGCTCATTGTACTATGTAACATTCATAGACGATGCGACTAGAAAAACATGGGTTTATGTCATGAAGAATAAATCCGATGTATTTTCCATATTTCAAAGGTGGAAAGCCTTTGTGGAGAATGAAACAGGTACCAAGGTTAAATGCCTCAGATCCGACAATGGAGGCGAATATTGCAGCCAATCTTTTGAAATCTTTTGTGCTAGCAATGGCATTCGGAGGCAAAGGACAACCCCAAGGACACCTCAACAAAATGGGATTTTGGAAAGGATGAACAGGACAATCATGGAACGAGCACGAAGCATGCGGCTACATGCAGGCCTACCGCTTGAGCTTTGGGCGGAAGCTGTAAGTACGTCTGTGTACTTAATCAATCGGTCACCCTCAACGGCATTGGATGGGGGAGTTCCAGAAGAGGCATGGACAGGTAAACCGGTGAATTATGCATTTCTCAAAGTGTTTGGGTGTGAGGATTTCATGCACATAGATAGAAGCCTAAGATCAAAGTTAAATGCAAAGTCCAAAAAGTGTTTCTTCATTGGCTATGGAGAAGGAGACTTTGGGTATCGCCTATGGAATCCTGAAGATGGTAAAATCTTAAGGAGTAGGGATGTAATTTTTAACGAACAAAATATGTACAAAGATTACTTGGAAAGAAAACAAACAAAAGAAACAGGTGATGAGTACATGGAGCTTGAGGATGGTGAAGACTCAAGGACTGCAAACGGTGACAATGTGCAACAACGTCAACCAAATGAGGAGCCTCAACCTATTCCCCGAAGATCTACAAGAGCAAGTAGACCTCCAGAAAGGTTTGTTCCTTCCTTCAACCATCTCTTGATCTCAGATTCTGGAGAGCCGGAATCATATGAAGAAGCTATGCAACATGAATCCAAAGAAGAATGGACGAAGAGCATGCAAGTGGAGATGGACTCACTACATCGCAACCAAACATGGGAGTTGGTTGTGTTGCCTAAAGATAAGCGGGCACTTCAAAACAAATGAGTGTACAAGCTAAAGGAAGAAGAAGGTGGGAAGAAAAGGTACAAGTCTAGGCTTGTGGTAAAAGGTTTTTCTCAAAAGAAAGGTATTGACTTCAATGAAATATTTTCTCCTATTGTAAAAATGAACTCAATTACACTACAAGAGGTTGTGTGCTCTTGTGACGCTGTTAGCGACGGAAATACACTGGGTTTTTATAACCCCCGGCGTCGCTAAAACCGTCGCTAACAGCGTCGCTACGAGAGCGTCGCTATAGGCATCGCTATATAGCGACGCTCATAGCGACGTCTATAGCGACGCTCTCCCAGAAGAGTATAGCGACGCATATAGCGACGCTACAGAGCCATAAATAGCGACGCTTATAGCGACGCCTGAGAGAATATTTTTTTGGTGGCAGGGCATTGAATGCCCTGCCACCCATCAACCATATTGTACTTGATTCACTTTTTAAAAAAAGTGCAAAGGTAGATAATAGACCCAAAATAGTCACCCACAAGACGCATTGTTTGCAAAATTGACAATTGTACACATCATAGGCAAACTGAATTGATTGGCAAATGTAATAATGACAATTGTACAACATCATAGGCATAAAGAATTGATTGGCAAAAGGAATTGCGGTGACAAATGTAATAATATACATGGTTCAAAAAGACGTATAAAATCCGTCTCATGATACATAAGCTATGAGAAACCCTAAACTAATTCTATCTAGCTACGGCTAAACTGACGTCGTCTAATCAGACGTCTCATCGCGTCCAAGCGGCGTATCTGTCGGATTCTGCAAAAAAAGACAATAAGACAGTTTTCAGTAAATATAAACATATAACGACATTTATAAAACAATACAAAAAATAAAAAAGAGTAAACCCTAATACTAACCATGCCGCCGCGAGAACTGAGAATGTCCATCAGGGCGTTTAAGCCCTTCCTGCCTGCGTACTCGCGCTCGTACGGTGTGGGATCACGTCCTGTCATCGACCACTGTCAAAACATACAAAGATTTCATTATGTTAGAACTAAAAAACTCATAAACCCTAAACTATCGAACATGCATAAAGAGCAATGTGAAAAGACTTACAAAATCGGCCTCAAATGATGCCCATCCACCGCTCCCCAAGTGGTGCGAGCTCCCTGCCTCTACTCGCGCTCTGGCTGCATCCTTTTGTTGCTTCCACTTGTCGGGATTCTCGCGCGCTGCTTTCTTCGCATTCTTCCAATCTTCTTTGGCCAGCCAATCTAGCCTATTCCACCCATTCTTGATTGCTTTTTGCACTTCGGAACGCTTGTGTTTGCAGTATTCGCGCATTCGAATCTTCATCAGGTCTTCATTGAAGCGCTGATCCCGTGTTGGAACGGGAAACTCATCATGAAGTATGCTGATGACTCTGTTTTTTAAATCACTTGGTACTTCACTCCATTTGTTTAGTATATAGTGTCTAAACAGCTGAGAGCAAAGACCACGCATGCGCGAGATCACCTTCTTGCCGTCATCATCCATGATGATGCCGCCGCTGATGTCGACGGAGTAAGGCAAGCCCTCTGGTCGGTGACGCGTGAACCTGGGTGTCCCGGCAGGGGTCTCTAGCGGCGTGTCGATGGGGGTACGGACGTCAGGTGTCTCCACCGGCGTCTGGGCGCCGAAGCGAGGAGTGTCGAGTGGGGTGGCTCCTGGCGGAGTAGGTAGAGGTGTGTAGCTTCTAGGAACAGTCAGCCGTGCAAAACCTGGCGTAGATGGCGATGCTGTGGCTGGTGTGGGGGCGGGCAAAGAAGGGGAGGGTAAAGAGCCTCGTCGAACACGAGGCGGTGTGGAGGCATCGGTGGCGGAATCTCCACAACAACCGCCACCGCCACCACTAGAGCGCCGGTGTCTAGACGAGTGTGACGCTCGTCTCGTCGACGCCGAAGCTTCAGAGCGCGCCGAATGCTCCGAAAGAGAGGGAGATGCGGATGGTGTAGGAACGCGCGATGATGCGCCAGAGCGATGACGCTCCACGTACCACTGTCTCTGCTGCGGTGACAAAGAAGAAAGAAACTCCTCATCATCCATACCTGCATTAAACACACGAATATTTAAACTTAATATTGAATGAATAGAGTAGACAATGACGCAAAGACCATTAAATACAATGACGTAATGACGCATATAAATACAATGACGCAATGAATCGAGTGATAGAAGAGGCAAGTCAAAAACTCAGAATTTTCAATCAAAAGATGTGAGCGCGAGTAGAAAAGAGCGTTACACACCATGGAAGCTACTTAGAGAGCCAGAGCTTTTACAGCACGGAGCAAAATTGTTCAAATACAATATTTGTGGCTTTAAGAGATCTCTCTCTCATCCTCGCATAACTCAGCATAACTTCCTATATCTAGATAGAGCTCTCCGTTTAAACACATATCCTCTGTTTCATTTTGTAGCTCCTCTGCATGCACCCCATATAGAGTAGTAGCATCTTGATGCTCGTCTGGCACCACCGCAGCGGCTTCTGATTGAGCATCTTCTCTGATCTCCTCCATTGATGTCGTTGTGATTGGCACATGGTAGCCTTCATACGTCCTTGCACTACGAGGGGCTACCTCTATGACGTACCACCAGTTTGATGTAGACTTTGTAGGATGAAATACTACCTGCCAGAGCCACATAACTTACATGAGAGCTTTCAAGCACATAACTTGTAAAAGGGGGATGTTAACTATTTATATACTTACTTGTTCACAATGCTCAGGTAGTACGAAAGTGTCTCTTAGGTCAGTCCATTTCTTAGTAGAATCCACCTCAAGAAAACCAGACTCTCCTCTACGCACAGTAGCGTTTCGACCCTCCATGATTATCTTGAACCATTGCACGTCGAACAAGTCGACAAAAAATCCTCTGTAATCGATCCTCAAAATCTCTTGCAGCGTGCCGAAGTAAGTGAGTTCCGCCACCACGGGATCTGCATCAGAGGAACGTCGTCGACTAGACTGTTCAAATTTTGCCATGATTCCACAATCTTGAGTAAAACGCTTTTTGTCGATTCGTTCCACCCTAAAATATCGACCTTTACACCATGCTGCTGTGTATGACTTATACTACAACGAACAAAGATTATGAGTGGCCGTTCAAACGTTTATAAATAAAGTCACTTGCTAGTCGTACATTGCAAACTTACCTTGGTCGCGCAACCCCGAGAGTACTCCCACTCTTCTTCAGTCACTTCGTCACCGCATTGTTGTGCGCTTTTCAATTGGTTGTGCAACCATCTTAAGCTCATGAAGGTTGGTAGGCTCTCCAGAACCGCTGGATAGTGCATCGGTGGTCGTCTTCCCCGTCTCCACTCGATTCGTGCCCTTTGTCGCTCTTGCTTTGCATCCTCATATTGTGAAATCCACTTTTGCATCACTGGATTGTGAAGCATGCAAAATCGGTTGATTTTAGCCTCTAGATCTTCCGTCATCTTCTTCTCAACACCGAGATTGCACATGATAATCCCAGATATGCGCTCATCATCTATGGTTCGCCATAGCGTGTCCCGGGATTTATCAAATCCGTCTAGCCACTCTCCAATGTACACTAGGGACTCTGATACCAACCAACCTTCTGCCATGCTACCCTCCGGACGTGCCTTTTGACGCACATATCCCTTAAGCGTTTTCATGAAACGCTCTAAGAAGAACATCCATCTGGAATGAACTGTGCCAGCTATTTCCACCTCATCAACTATGTGAACAAGAAGATGCACCTGAATGGTTAGTATTGTAGTAGGAAAATGTTTCTCAAACATGCACACAAGCTCCGCAGCATTTAGTTTGGCGAATGGTATGGAGTCTACGTCGATCTCCTTTTGTGAGATCCATTGCACCAGCTTTGCAAGTTTGTAGATTGTGTTACGGATGTCGAGAGACAAACATCCCTCAATGGCAACCGGTAAAATAAACTGTAAAGTATGTGCAGCAATGATATTAAAGTCCACATTTTATGCAATGATATTAAAGTCCACTATGAACGTACCTGACACATTTTATGCCAATCGTGTGACTTCAAACCGGTAAGCTTTCCTTCTTTAGTAAAACACGTTCGGAGCGAGTGCATTACGCCAGTGGGGGTCCGCAAAGATCGAATGGCCTCTTTTACTTTGCGTTCTTGGGCTCCTGTGAAAATCCATGGTGCTTTAGGAAGTTTTATCAATCCATCAGACGCTGTTTGCGGCCAATATTGCTCCATACGATCCACATTTCTAAGGTCAACTCTGGCCCCCAAAGTATCTTTCTTGCCGGTCAAATGGTCCCATAGTAGATTACCCACATTCTTGAATATGTGCATTGGATCGAGCAAGTGATTGATCACGAGTCGGGGCCAGTATGGTAACTCGTACCATAGAGATAGTCTCTTCATCCCTGGAGGCAATCCGTCATCGCACATCTCCTTCTGCTCTAACCATGCTTGTGCAGACATCCTTGGTGGCTCTCTTCCCAAAAAGCCATCGCGTAACACATGATTCTCCGGAAGATACGCTTGATGACCTTCGTAGATTTGCTTCTTCAGTGAGGGTGCCCTACGTGCATTCAGTCTAGGTCCACATGTGACACATGCTCTGTATCCGCTTGTTTGAAGCCCTGCATGTATACACATGATAATAGATCAACTATGGGGAAAAACAAGATTTACAGTGTCTGAGTGAGGAGTGTCAATAGATCACCTGAGCATTCTGTTAGCCCGGGATAGTCATGCATGGTCCACATTAGAATACCTCTGATCAAAGCATTCCGTCGTCCTGTGTGTCGGCTCATATCCACCACCTCTATGCCAATCCACAATTGTTGTAGCTCTTCCAATAGTGGACGAAGATACACATCCATATTCCCCACTTTATATCGCCCTGGCACAATCAAGCTTAGCCATAGGTGCCCCTTCTTCGTAGTCAACCACGGGGGAATGTTGTAGTTGACGATGACAACGGGCCATACACTGTAAGATGTTGATCTTTGACCAAATGGATTTACGCCATCCATAGCCAGGCCTAAGCGCAAATTTCGAGCTTCCCTGGCAAAATCCGACCATGTTCCATCTATATGTTTCCAGGCTGCGCAATCTGCAGGAATTCGTAGCACACCATCCGAAGATTTATTCTCCTCATGCCATGATGCTAGGGCGGCCATGGACTTACATTCGAAGAAATGCTTGATGCGAGGAAGCAAAGGAAAATGTCGCAAAACCTTTTGTGGAATTTTTGTCCCGTGGAGATCTACTCGATATCTTTCGGAATCACATTTCGGACACTTCTCCATGTCTGTGTATTCCCCTCTGAAAAGAATGCAGTCATTAGGACAAGCGTGGATAGAATTGTAATCCATCCCCAAGTTTCGCAAAATCTTTCTTGCTTCATCTCGGGAATCTGGCATCACATTGTCAGCTGGTAGAATGTGCTCTTTCAGCAATCTACACAACATAAAAATATGATACAGTCGTGTAAAAATCTATCAGATCATTATACATTTAGAGTTCTATTAAAGTAAACTAATTGTAATAGATCACCTGAAAAGCGCTGTGACGCTAGTGTCACTCCATCCAAACTTTGCCTGCATGTTGAGAAGAACCAGGAGTGCTTTCAATCTAGACATACGTGCTCCATTATACAATGACGTATCGGCTTCACTTTTCATATCATCATAGATAAGCCTTTCTGAATCCATGATCGTCTCGATCATTTCATCAATCTCGGGCTCAAACATTGCCTCGTTGGGAATGTGCTCTGCATGATCATCCCCCGAGCTGTCAGAGGCTACATCTTGTGGCCTCACATATGCTGCTTGACCAAAGCGCCTGCGAATACGTCTATTGGGTTGCAAGATTGCTGCTTGTTGGCCAGCGTCAGAGTCCGACGAGTTATAATTGGCAACAACTCGATCTATAATAGATGGATCGAACTCGCCAAATTCGCGAACGTGCTGCAAAGAAACACGTCTTGTCCGTCGCACAGCATGCTTGCATTGATTACAAGGACATAAGACCCTCGTTGAGAGATAGGTGTTTCGGTTGGACGGTCCCACATCCTCGTCGCTACTCATAATGAGGATAAAAAACTTATAACCTGGACAACAAATTTAATATTCTATTGGCATTCTTCGTCTTATCTCTCTCTCTCTCTCTCTCTCTTTACCTCACATTCTCTAGTCATGTCCAATCCCCGCACACATCGGTCTAGAGGTGCACGGAGATCAGAACCACCGGGTTATAATCTCGTCTTTATTGGTCAATACCTATATTTGTGGGTACAAGAAATCTACACACCCACGTCTACATGATACTGCATGTAGTGGACAAAATCCTTTGCCTCTTCTCTAGCTGTAGCACTTCACTTCATCTTAACATCTTTTCACAGTAGATCTTTTCACTGTTCGTCTAACTCTAAACCCTAAACCGTAAGTAATTCTTGCGTGGACTCGATCTAACGTAAATAAGCGTAAATCTAAATAAACGTAAATCTAACTAAAAATAAAGCTAAATCTAATTTAACGTAAGTCTAATGACTAGAGGTTGTCTAGATGGTCATTGTGTCGGGGATGTAGTGACTCTTGCCGCCCTGAAGATCCACCTTCTTCCCTATCTTCTGAAGACATTTCACCAGTACTTTTGGATCGACGGAGCCCACCATGAGTGAAGGCAGCAATACCCTATATTCCATTGAGGGCTTTCTTCACCCGCTTCATGCAGGCATCGCAGTCTATGGAGACCCGCATCTAATCTAATATAACGTAAATCTAAATCTAGCTTAAATAAACGTAAATCTAGTTAAAAATAAACCTAAATCTAATTTAATGTAAGTCTACATATAACCTAATCTTTAACGTCTTTTAAGATAGTTTCCTACGACGTTATAACTCTCTTCTTCCTGTGTGTGTGCGCGTGTGTGGATGTGTGTGCCAATAAAAAGAGATAAATGGTATAACCTTTCTATCACCCATGCCAAGTATGATAGATTGATTATGCCATTTCCCTCTTGAATAATAGGTCTTCAGTTCAACTCCTCGTCGGCTAGATCTTTAGGTCTTTTAATTTTAATTAGTTTCCTACGACGCTCCCTTAGTTTCTCTTTCTTTCTCTCTCAATGTGTGTGCGTTTTTTTGGATCGTATGCATGTTTTCTTTCTCTTTTCCTCTCTCAATGTGTGCGTTTTTTGTTTATGCATGTTCTCTCTCTCTTTTCCTCTCTCAATGCGTGCGTTTTTTGTTTATGCATGCTCTCTCTCTCTTTTTCTCTCTCAATGTGTGTGTGCATTCTTTGTTTATGTATGTGTGTGCGTTTTTGTTTTTGTTTGTACTCTCTCTCTCTCTCTCTCTCTCTCTCTCTCTCTCTCTCTCAAAAACACTGTGTGTGTGTGAGAGAGAGAGAGAGGGAGAGAGAAAGAGGGGAAGGGAACATGAGAATGAGGAGAGGGAAGGAGCATACCTGGCTCTCCTTCCTCTCCTCGTGTGTGTGTGTGTGTGTGTGTGTGTGTGTGTGTGTGTAGAAGAAAAAGAGAGAGAGAGAGAGAGAGAGAGAGAGAGAGTGAGGGAGAGCGTTACCTGCTCTTTGCTTGAGGGCGCCGAAAAACTCAGATCTGAGATCTGAGTTTTTGGGCGCGCTCGGTTATTTTTTTTACCCCAGCTGGCGTCGCTATGAGCGTCGCAAATTTACAAAGAAATTTGCGACGCTCATAGCGACGCTTATAGCGATGCTCATAGCGACGCCGGGAATTTGTTTTTGAGCGTCGTTGTGTGAGCGTCGCTAATATGAAGAGCCTCTTGTAGTGTTAGGCTTGTCTTAAGCCTTGTGGCTGCTCATGATCTAAATCTCGAGCAAATGGATGTAAATACGGCATTCCCTCACGGTGACTTAGAGGAGGAAATCTACATGCTTCAACCAAAGGGGTATGAAGTAAAAGGTAAGGAGAAAATGGTTTGCAGATTAAAGAAGAGCTTGTATGGTTTAAAGCAAGCATCAAGACAATGGTACTTGAAGTTTGATCGATGGATGTTGGATCATGGATTCACAAGATGCAACTCGGATCACTGCGTCTACACGGAGAATTTGGGAGATGGGAAATTCATCATCCTAATGTTGTATGTTGATGACATGTTGATTGCAAGTGCTAACATGCAGGACATTAAAGACCTAAAAGAGGAGCTGTCCAAATCTTTTTCAATGAAAGATTTAGGTGTTGCAAAGAGGATACTTGGTATGAAAATATCAAGGGACAGGATGAAGAAGACAATAAAGCTATCTCAAGAAGATTACATCAAGAAGGTACTAGAAAGGTTTGCAATACAAAATGCAAAACCAGTTTCTACACCTTTGGCTGGTCACTTTAAACTAGCGAAGGATATGTGTCCAAAGACACAAGAGGAGATAGCCTATATGTCTAAAGTTCCATATGCTGCAGCGATAGGTTCTTTAATGTATGCTATGGTCTGGACAAGGCCAGATATTGCACATGCAGTGGGAGTTGTGAGCAGGTTCATGGACAACCCAGGTAAAGAACACTGGAAAGCTATGAAGTGGATACTTACGTATCTAAAAGGGACAACAACAAAATGTTTTGTATTATGGAGGAACTGATATTTTTCTAGAAGGGTATGCTGATGCAGATATGGCAGGTGACAAAGATACTCGAAGGAGCACTACTGGCTATGTCTTCATGGTTGGAGGCATAACAGTCAGCTAGGCTTCAAAGCTACAGAAAGTGGTCTCACTTTCTACCACGGAAGCAGAGTATGTAGCAATGACGGAGGCAAGCAAAGAAATTATGTGGATTCATAGATTCTTAGAAGAGCTTGGATTCAAACAGGACAATTGTGTCTTGTACAGTGATAGCCAAAGCGCTATCCATCTTGCGAAGAACTCAGCTTTTCATTCAAGGACAAAGCACATTGAGGTGAGATATCACTTCATACGCACTCTTTTGGAAGAGGGACAACTAAAGCTAGGAAAGGTGCATACAAGTGAAAATCCTGCAGACATGTTTACAAAGGTGGTCAACAAGGAGAAGTTGAGCTTCTGCTCATCTTCAATCGGCATTCAAGGATAAGAAGCCAGAATGGAAAGCAGTCATAGGTTTGGTTTGGAGATCAGTCTCCAAGTGGGAGATTGTTAAGTATGGAGCCTGATTTACCCTTGTAATTTTCTGTGGTAAAAGCGCACAGTTGTAAGGCCCCCATTATGAGGAGAAGCCATCATGCGTGAAGGAAAATCACTCACCGGAAACCAAAATTTTCACGGACAAGAATCAGGGGCAACTTTAAAGGCCTCGGGGGCGGAGGCCCCCGAGACTTTTTTTTTCCGCCGGAATATTATGGCCGGACGGCGGCCGGAAAGTGGTCGAAAAACAACCGGTCGGTTGGCCAGTGGCCGGTAGTCAATGGCTGATGGCCGGTGGTCGGAAGTCAATGGCCGGTGGCCGGTGGTCGGAAGTCAATGGCCGGTGGCCGGTGGCCGAATTCAAAAGCGGACTTGTCTTCTCAAGGGCGGCCACACATGGGCGGATTGGAGGGTCCGATTTGGACTTATTCGCACAAGGGCGGCTACACATGGCTGTCTCTCATAAGAGAGGGCAACCCTTTTGGCCTATAAAAGGAGGCCATTTCTACACACATTTCATAGTGTGAAGTTGATGCAACAAAGTGAGTGTGAGGTGGTGAGAGTGAAGCAAGGCGGGAGCTCCATTAAGGGTATAATCCCTTTGTAAACTACTTCTTGTTTTGAAGTACTAAAGCCATTGAGTGGCTGCTTTCCCGTGGACGTAGCCCACATTGGGTGAACCACGTATATCGTGTGTACTCTCTCTCTCTCTCTCTACTCTATAATCTCGTGTATATAAATCTGTCTCTCTCCATTAAGTAATCTACTCAATTATCTATTTAGCTACGTCTTATTTCCTAACAGGAAGGGCATAGTTTTTGTTGATAGATACGGGCGAGAATACCAACGTATTCTCCCAGAGGAAGTAGAGAGAGCAACAGGTCCAGGAGCATCAGCATATGCCCCTGAGGAAGTGCCAAGAGCCGCCCACACCCCAAGCAAGTCAACGAATCCTTTTTCAGATGAGTATGACACTACCTCACACTCCACCCGACCGCAAGCATTCAACAACCAAGACCAACCAGCAAACCAGCCATCATTGCAGGCATGGCTTCGACAGAGTGCAACAATGGAACTAGACCGAAACCGAGATGGTTATCAAGCCTCACGAGGGCTTAGGGATTTGCAAGAACCACCACACTATTCAAGATATTAGGCAGAGAGTAAGCCAAAAACACAAGGGTCAACAGAGCCTAGAGGACCACCCATAGAAAAAGCAGGTGAAAAACAGTCATAATTAAAAACAAAAAATATGGTGATGATCAGTGACTATAGGACAACCTATGGTACAGTGGGGGTGCAATTATGAGACTGGGGTGGAAAGCGTGTTTTGGCCAGGTTTTGACCGAAATGTAAAATTTATGGTAAACAGAGCAAATGGAGTCCAAATCAAGAAATTTTTGAGCCTAAACCGTATCTCGCAAAAAGATAGGAGCACATGTCAAATTTCATGAAAAGTGGTTCAGGGACCTCCATTATAAGAAATTTTCACCCCATTTTTAGCTCATTCTCACTATTGACCTTGTGGAGAGAGCTTCTGCCACCTAGAGCGGATCGACCTTCCAGCACCTTCTACGACGCGCACGACTACCCGACGAGCTCCAGACATGAGAGGTAGGCTCACCACCTTGAGCTTTTCGCGCATGTTTCTCATTATGTCGCGAAAACTAGTGTACGGGTCACACACAAAACCAGCGATAGACACCTACAGGTAGAGACGGCGGCCTAACGGCTAACCCGAAAGCAACAAGTCTTCATCGGCAGCTTACCCTAGTTTAGGAGACTAGTCCTGGATAGCCAAAGTCAGTAGGAAATCGTTGGGAAAAACCCCAATTCCCAGAAACCCGCAAGAGGCCACCAAATGGGAAATCGGCGAAACGACGACCAAATGCTACCAAAATTCATGGGTAGGAGCATCTCGACATGATCGACAAGTCTATATAACCCGCATGACCAAAAAGTGACCCGAAGCGGCACTAAACTTCAGAAACGGCATCAGACACACAAAGCGTCAAATGCACTTGCGGCCAAACCGCAAGTCCGTTTGCCACCAAACTTCACGATCGGATTTCTTAGACCATCAACAACCAAGTCCTATAGTGATAGACTACCACAAATCATCAAAGGTATGTAAACGCAACTACGGATGCTTCTAGAGCGACAAATTGCCAAGAGGAGCTCCGGTGAAGCCAAAGTCGACAAAAACCATACGGCAAGGATCCCCAAGGAATTGGGAAGCTATGGAGACCAACATCGAGAAATTTCATCGCCAAAAAGCACTCCAAAAAGTCAGAAAACGGCTCGGAGGCTCTGAAGTCCACACAGGGAGTTATACTCTATCCTTTTGACTTTTTTTGTTGAAATTAGGCTCAAAAGGGACTTAGGGGGGCAAAGGGCAAGCACTGGGAGCACCAGCACTGAAAAAATCACCAGGAGACATCCTACGCGTAGGATGTCTCAAGGACACTTTTTGGCACAAACTCCAACATTTTTTATCATGCACATGTTCTGAATGACATTTACAAGCCATACACCAAGTTTCATCACATTTGGACCAAGTTTGACCTCATATGCATGGAAAAACGCAAAGTTACGGCATAGAGGCAAAAATGGACCAATTACCTACCAAATCTTGTCCAAATCCCATGAAACTTGCACAACACATTCACCAACACATCAGAAAACAATCTGTGTGGTCAGGGAGAAAAAATGATGAAATAGACATCCTACGCGTAGGATGTCTAATTGACCTTTTTGGCATGCAAGGGATGTTTTATCATTCCAGATCCAATTACCTCATCATCGAGAGCCCATATGTCAAGTTTGAAGCCATTCTAATCACTTTTGACCCCCAACACCTTCAAGATACACTTTTTGAGCCCAAAAACACCTCACAGAGCCTTACAAGCATCCAATCTTGTCCAAATTCAAATCCAAGAACATGGCCATGTTCCATAGGCCAAGGACAACCCGCAGAATAAGTTTCATGTCATTTTGATGAAAAAGACATCCTACGCGTAGGATGTATGAAGCATAAAATTAGCCTTCTGTGCAAAGAATGACATCATGGGAGCCAATACCATGGTGCAATGAGCCCATATATCAATTTTTAACCCATTTGGACATCAATTGCTACCTATGATGGACATTCTACCCAAATTGTGACATAAAGCCTGAATCAGTCCAAAAATCAACTTTTTGATATCCAAATTCAAATTTAAGCCTATAGCCATGTTCCATGAGCCTTACACTACCTGCATGTAAAATATGAACCAATTCTGATGAAAAAGACATCCTACGCGCAGGATGTCTAGATGGAAATTTTTGGCTAGATTTGCACTGTGAGCACATGCACAGCTTCACAAGTTCCTTTTAAGCTTTATTTTCAATTTTCAAGTCATTTGGATAATTAAAACTCAGTTTCGCAGCTGATATGGAAAAAATGCTAACTTTGGACTACTGAGTGCAACAGGATCTATGGCGGCCTCGAAGTCACCGGCAAAGAGGAAAAGAATGACCATCAAAGATTATCTGGACGAGGTGGAACCTTTTGTCATTCTAGAGGGAATACTAAAGCCCACCAGCACCTGGATACAAGAAGATCTGTTAGAGTCAAACGACCTAAAGATCTACCAGGGAGTGTTCCAAGACAATGAAGGTAATGTAATAGAGCTAGCAATGCTGCCAAGAGAGCTCAATGAATTTGTACGAAGCAAAATGGCCGGCTACTTGGAGAAAATTGACCTCCATAACTACTTCGAAGCAATACCAGCAGGGGTGGACATCAAAAGAGTATGGGAGTTTGTAACAAGCATCAAAAAAGATGGAGTGGCCAAGGTGATAGATTTACAAGGCAGACCAGATATAGAGATCATAATCACGGAGCGGGTTGTAGCCCATGCACTAGACCTCTCCAATGAGGGGGATAGTGTAACAAAAAGAAGGGATGAAGTCAAGGTGTACAAGGAGAAAAAGGCAAATTACACCTTTGTAGACATTGCCAACCCAAAGGTGGCAATTATGAGCCAGTTGTACAACCAGTACTTCCACATGTGCACTAAGAGGCCACAGAAGTACAGGATTCCGCCAGGTGCAATTGCCACAACGTTTACTTGGGCAATGACGAAGGGCACCCCAAAGATAATCAACTATGCGGCATACATACATGATAGCTTAGTAAAGATGGGCAACAAAATGCCAACATACATAGTGCCAAGAGAACTGATCACCAAAGTGGTTTATGGGGCACTACACGCTAAAGGAAGGTGTCCTGACCCCCCATCTCAGAATGATTGGCTAAGAGTAAAAGAAGACAAGGAAGATGAGCCGCAAAGGGCACCAAGGGTGGCTACGAGATTGAAGAGACGGCTGGAGCCAGTTGAAGAGGAGCAACCCGAGCAGAAGAAAGGAAAGAGGGAGTTTGCTCAAGTGCCGGCCAAAGAAACCAGGTCTCAGAAAGCGGCAAGACTCAAGAGGCTGATGGAGAGTTTCCGAGCAGAAAGAGCCCTCAAGGGTGATTTAAAGGAACTCTGGAAGCCATCTCTTGAGTCTATGTCCGGATCATCTAGAAGAGTGCAAAGGGACGCTTTGAAGATTATATCAAGAATTTCGAGATTCTTGATGCTGCAGCGGAAAACATTCCCCATGTCCCTTTCACAGAGGAGGAAGTAGAGCAAATAAGGTAGAAACTGCTAGATGAACAAGAAAGCCAAGAAAGAGAAAGAAAAACAAAAGCAGATAGGGACTTAAAGGGCAAAGCTACAGCTTTACCGGATAGCCCTAAACCCAGCCCACAACCATCACCACCGCCATCACCACCTCCTAGCAGCCCTCCACCAGAAGATAAGGCGGCTGAGGACAAACAAGATGAAAGGCAAGCTGAGAAGCAAGAGCAAAGGCAAGAACCTGAGCCAAAGGAAGAGGCCAAGCCTGAGTCTGAGCAAAAAGGATTAGATGAGGCCTACTATGCATTTTTGGACCTGCTAGCTGCAGGCTATACAAAGGAAGAAGCCGCCACAGTCGCATTCGACTTGGCGAGGATAGGGCATAAAGAACAAATGCAAGGCATCAGGCTAGTGGAACTAAAAGAAATTGCTACCGACACGGTAGACCTGCACCCGCCCTCCAATGACTGAGATGTGGTGATGACAAAGCTAGCCGGATTGCGAGCACAATCCATGGCTTCAGAGAAAGAGATGATAACTCTCAAAGCCACCGAAGAAAAGACTAAAATGGAAAGGGATTCTCTGAAGGCACAAAGCCAAGGGCAAAAAGAGAGAGAAGCTAACCTCCATGCCAGCTTGGCAACGGCCCTACAAAACTGCCAGGCAATGGAAGAAGCAAATGAGGCAGCAGCAAAAAAAATACAAGCAGCTGAAGAAGAGTGTCTGCAGCTCAGCAAGTCATTGCGAGATGCTGAAAAAGAACGAGACAATCTGACACTACAGTTGACAGAAGAAACAAAAGAAGTTGAGGCCATGAGGAATGCCAAGGAAAGAGCAGAAATAGAACAAGAAGCAAGCTTGGATGAAATCCTTGAGCTCAAGGACCAATTAAAATTCAAAGATCAAACCATCCAGAGGTTGCGAGCATCACCTGCTAGAGTCAGAGCTACGAGCTCGACTCAAATCATTTCCGAGAGTCAACTATATGAAGAGCAAATGCAGGAACTTCAGAAGGAGTTGACTCTCGAGAAAAAGCAGAGGTTAATGATGGTTGAAGGTTCTATCGTAATGCTAGCAAGAATGGAGGAGGGCCAAAAAGCCCTACAAGAAGAAGCGGAAAGCATAAAGATAAAGCTCGAGGAGGCGGAAAGAGTAAACGCTGAACTTAATGACCTCCTTGTGAATATGGGCGGACAAGCTGAAGCGGAAAAGGAAACACTCCTCAGGCAAATTGAGGAGTTGAAAGGCCAGCAAGGAGGAGAGGCAGAAAGCTCAGGGCCAGCCGCCAATGAGGGCATCGACCTCAAAAATGTGGCAGAACTTGTGGACACACACATGCAAGAGGAAAGCATAGCAGGATCCTCTCAAGAGCCACGGGATCTAACACAAGAAGAGGATGAAAAATTGCGTAAGGCAATAGAGGCAGAGCTAAGGGAAATCACAAAGGAAGCCTTGGAATGGGAGCAGAGGGTTTTCAAATCTATGACCATTCAGAAGATCGACGCCAGCAATATCAGGCGCGAGTGGCTTCAACCCTCTCTCCCATATCCATTGCTGAAATATGAGGCAACAACAATAAACAAGAGGATCAGAGAAGAGCCAATGGAACCTCTCAACAATGCAGACACCTCAAAGCCAGAAGGAGTTAAACTTATTGTGGATTCTCAGCCAAAGTGGAGGAAGGCTTGGCTTACCAAGTACCCACAATACCTAATCCACTTGGTAGAGGCACCTAAACATATTAGAGACAACCTCAGCTTCTGTCCTCTACCAAGGGTTAGGACGTGGAAGGCACAAGAAATTTTGCAAAGAAGCCAACCCACTTGGCTGAACTACCCAAAGCTGCCGGGCGTGAAGGCAGATGAGAGAATAAGTGTCCAATACATGGTGAAAACCTTAACGGGCGCCATAAAGTAGTTCACTGGCTCACCTGACCTTACATGCATTATGATGAGAAAAATCTGCAGAACCATCCTAGCAGTGTTCGAGACCTTCAAGCCAGGCCAGGTGACCAACAGCATATTCTTCTTCCTGGATACATACAGATGTGCCTATGATCTATCAGGTCAGCCTTCCAAGGAGGTGATACATGCGCTGTATCAAAGAATCATGTTTCTACCATCCTATCACCTCCAGGATTTTGAAGAAGCATTCTATACGGGGTTCTTCACCATGAATACAAATATCTTTGGCCCAACAATGCTGAACCTACATGCCAGGTACGAATCACTGCTAAAGATGCGGGAAACGATAAGATGAAGCAACTAATCAAGGCCATGTCCGGGACGACATGAACAAGGAGGGGGGGGATGTTAGAAGCTGGACACACCCCACGGCATCTACCTACTCGGAGACTATTATTTTTGTAATTATTCATGCATTGAGGAAAACCCGATTTATCACCTTGTAAATATTTGGACCTACAGAAGTTTCCAGATTGTATCCTAGTTTTGATAGTTAGATTGAGTAGATGGTTGATTTTGGAACTTTAGGGTTTGAGAAGTTGTAAGGTATATATACCACTTTCTGACCTTAATGAAAAACTTTTTGTCATTTTAAAACAAGTTTGAAGTCTGTGAGTGAGCGTACTGTGTACGAGAGAGAGAGAGAGAGAGAGAGAGAGAGAGAGAGAGAGAGAGTGTGAGCTTCATCTTGACGCTACGTGTGCTCCGGTGGTCGGAATTCAGTGCAGAGAAGTGCAGCGTGTTGCCCCCAACTAGAGCTACGCGTCGATACCAACATTGCGCGCGTACGGTCCGACTTTGCGAGCTCCTTCTATGAGCTTCATCGGTTGTTTGGATGAGCATACGTTGTCCGATTTTGCATTGTAGCATATCCACGCATTCACATTGAGTAGAACTACACATTAGGCACTTTAGATTTCAGAAACAAAGACCTGCATATTTTGGTCAGACATCCTACGTGTTTCTGCACCGGGTGTTTTGGGTCGGAATTTTGGTTCATAGACCTTAGAGAGAGTGACCTATTGGTATTAGTAGGGTCTCCTTCAAGTTCTATGGTGTTTCGAGATTGTTTGATGGGTGTTCGGCTCTAGAAAGCGTTATAGGAAGATTCCTCTTATGCACTCTTGAAGGCTGTGACTTAGACAATTGGTAGAGACCTCTATAGGAATTAGTTAGGAGTCAGTCGAGTGTAGGTTGACACCTTATGCTTGCTTCCACGCGCCTGCGGGTCGAGCTTCGTCCTTAGCTGACATTACATGTTAGGTGAGTTCTCGTTGTGCTGACGTCCGTCGCGGCGTATCCGTCCAGCAGAGAGCTTGTTGATGAATTTTCCATTTGGATCCCTGTTGACCTCTATGCTGAAGAAGTAGGTCATAGGGCCGTTTTCATGGACTGGGAATTCTTCCTTGAACATTCTCACAACATATGAGACATATGTCTCATCACTAGCAATGATAACCCATCCCCATTTGATAAGAAAAGCATGCAAGCACTTGAACGATTGTTGTGCTGACTGTTTCAGATCATATATAGGCTTATTTATCTTGCATACATAGATAGTGGGATCATCACAATAGAAGTAGGGTGGTTGAGCCATATAAATGACTTCATCTAGTCATCCATGTAGAAAGGCAGTGCAAATGTTAATGTGATGAAGAGGAATGCCAAAGAATGTGGTGATAGCCATTTTTTGGCTCTCCATAATTACCATAGTGAGCTACCTCACTATACCAAAATCACCCAAACACTGTGGCTATCCCTACCTTTTCATTGTACATAGGCGTGTGTGAGTTAGGGGACTTTCCCCATATCTCCTTAAAACCCTTAGCTAGCTAATCATTGGGCTAGTTGAGCCAAAAAAAATTAAATAAATAAATATATATATATATATATTATGGTTCATTTGCGTGTAAATATTTCATTATATATAGGGCCTAAATATAATGAATTTTCATAATTATTTTGGTATTTATTTAAATATTTCTACCTAGGTGTGCGTTATTTGCCTATGTATGCTATGTACATTGACTCACCATTATCACAATTTTTCTTACCATTTTGCACACTCTTTATTCCATATAGATATATTTTCATACAAGCTTCTCTTATTTTTTGTGAGAATCCACTCCAAGGGAAACCCTTAAAAATACCTTTCACCATTAGTCATTGCCTTTCACTAAACTCCTACTTCCTAGAGGTTTTTTATCTTATCTCTTGTAAATAAATATACTTCAATAAAAACAAATGAAGGTCCCCTCATTTGATTCCTTATATTTTCATATATCTCTTTTTTCTATTTTATGTTTATATATAGATGACACTATTCTAGATTCCACGAATTGTTTATATACTAACCTTTTTTTTCATTATATCCATATATTATATTTATGCATAATCCACAACCATGCATATTTTCAAACCCCTAAGAATCAATTAGGTCATTCTCTCATGCAAGGAGGGGCTCATCTTTGGAGCCATATGAAAATTTAACAAAAGGGGGGCCACTGAGGACTTTTTGTGAAGAAATAAATGTATTTTGGTGGGATTTTTTATATCTATATCCACTCCGACTTTGAAGTGGTGGTTAGAAGAAAAAATGTGGACCAAGAGCTGAATAATCACCTCAAAAATTTTCATAGTTTTTGGAGCTACGACCGGTGAAGTATAATTTTTTGATTGTACCCCAGTCTGCCCAATTTTCTCACAAGTAGCCCATAGTCTTCTTTCACCTCTTTCCACACTTCAATACACACTCATTCCTCTCAATCCCTCACTGAAACCTAAACCTTCCATGGTTTCTCACACCTTATTCACCATTAACCTCCCCTCTTACTTCCATAGCTTCATTTGAGCTCTACATGTACATACACCATCTCTATGCCTCTCTCTATTACTTCCAAAGTACAATTCCATCTTACCCCTTCTCTATATACATAAAATTTAGCATGTAAACCATGATTAACCTCTGCAAATGGAGAGATCTCATCAATCAAATTACCAATTTCATCACGATAATCGATTTTGACGGTGGTGGCATAAAGAAGAGAAGAAGAAGAAGAGGATCGATAGCCATTTTGAGAACCTACACAAGTCAGTTCAAAACTTCTTCAAGCTTCACCATCATAAGGATTTCCTCACTTCATTCAACCATCTTACTTCAACCATCCACCTCATTCTATCCATTGTAAATATATCATTAACTTTCTAGTGATTACTAACACTAACCACTAACATACTAACATGAAATAGCCATTGACCTAACCATAAAAGACACCTCACCTCAAGACATGTGTATAGTACCTCTCTCTCTCTCTCTCTCTCTCTCTCTCTCTCTCTACTTCCTTAAAACTGTACTTTCACCTTATCTACCATCAATAATGCTCTCTTTTGATCCCACATCCATGACTCAAGCAGACAAAGAAGGCCCGCAATGTTTTGATATTAAAAAAAAAATCATAATCCTGATTTGTTAGCTTGTAGATTAGGATTTCCAAATAATCTTAATGAGGGTCTCCAAACTATAAATATCCCCTCTCCTTCTTGTAAAACATCCCCAATATCTCACATAGCATCCCCAACACTCTATGTGTGAGGAGAGACTTAAGCATAGCAACCACTTTGTGAGCTTCACTTTTGGTGTGAGAAAAGATTGCAAGCTACACATTGCAAGTGAGAGAGCGTGAGTTCAAAAACTCAAAACTACTATTGTATATAGTCCTCCATCATCAATAAATTGAGGTTTGGTGCATCAAAGATGTGATTCGACGTTCAAATCTTCGTCCTTCCACTTGTGCAATACGGTTTGGTGAATTCAAGGTGACTTTTGTATTTTTAGTTTCTATCATTTGATCTTGTTTGGCAAAGTGTTTTAGTGTGTTTCATTGCCAAGTTTGTGTCCATTGCAAGAGGGTATTGTGGTGAGAGGTCTCCCACATCCTAAGACAGTGTGTGTGTGTGTGTGTGTGTTTTGGCAATTTTTAGCATTCACTAAGCATTGAATTAGCTTTGTACAAGCTCTACAATAGCATCATAATGAACCATCTTCATTTGAAAGACACAAGCAAGGTATTATGCAAGTTCCATTCCTCTCTCTTTCTTCCCGTTGCTCTAGCTCTCTCTGGTCCATTTTGTGTGTGTCTTGGTGTGAGGTTGCTTGTATGTGTTTTGTAGCGCATCTTCTTGGTTGTGACAAAATCTCTCGTGCGTTCTAGTTTGCATACCATAACTAGGTGGTGCCCCTATCTTGTTTGGTTTGTCTGTGGGTTTGTTGTTGTGTTGTGCTTGTGGTTGCCCCAGCCTCAATTGAGCAGCACTGGAGCCCTGAGGGGTATTTAGAGGTCGCCTCTCTTGTTGGCCGCCGCCCCGGACCGCCTCAATTTTAGTGCCCCCACTGAGGAGGGCTTGAGTATGTTGTTGTGAATACTCAGCTTTTAGAGTAATCAAGTAGATTGCATGAATCACGAACATTTGTATGACCCGTTTGTTCCTATTGCAAGGGAAAAGGTGTATATCATTGTAAGCCCAAATTTACAATTTCAACGAGTAATTCGTAGAATTTTGGGGCCTCTTAGGTTGACCGAGATAAATGCTTCAGTAAATCCTTTTATTTTGCCTCTCCTCATTAGCTACGACCTTAGTTTGGACGTCTATATTTTTGTTTTGTTTTAAGCATTAGGTCATGATAGACCATGGGTAATGGCTCAAGAATTTAGGTTTCCCCCTTCATTTCACTCTACACATTAGAATAAACATTGCAATTAGTAGAAAGATCCATTTGCAACAATGTATGGTGTTCATATTTGGTGCCCAAAGAGTAGGAGAAATCTTGCATCACCAAACCCTGTTATCCTTCCTCTTGTTGATTATCATAAATCATTTGATGTGCATATTTTTATTTTGTTGTAGAACACATTGCAATTTCGAAAACATTATTGCATAAATCTTTTTAAGAAAGAAAAACGTGCGTCACTTTGAAATCAAGTAAATTGAAAGCCAACACCAAATGTCTGGATATCCTCTTTTCTTTCGAGAGCCTAGAGAGGATGCATAATTATTTTTAGTGAATTTCAAGATGTCTTGCCGTATCAAGAGGATAGTAACTGATCAAAAATGTGTAGAAATGTTTGAGGTGGTCCTTAGGAAAGATTCTAGTACTTGGTTTGACTCTTTGCCTAAGAAAGTTAAGAGGGGTTACACTAAAGTTTTGAACCGTTTCAAGAGATACTTCTTTGATCCCCAGAACACTCAAAAACGATGGCAAGGCATTGTTTCTCATAAGCAAAAAGATTTAGATGACTACTACTTGTACAAGCAAGAGTTTCTACATTTTTGGGCTCTATGGACATGAAATGTTGTTAACCCTCGTGATGGTGCAGAATTTCTAAAGAAGGAG
Organism: Adiantum capillus-veneris; assembly: GCF_014529385.1. Classification (NCBI taxonomy): domain Eukaryota; kingdom Viridiplantae; phylum Streptophyta; class Polypodiopsida; order Polypodiales; family Pteridaceae; genus Adiantum; species Adiantum capillus-veneris. The sequence continues at coordinate 18,357,247 of NC_140945.1, read as the reverse complement.
AGGTTCATAGCTGGACTCTTTCCTGATCTTAAGGTAAAGGTGGAGGCGGATGCACCTGCCACCTATGATCCAACTGAAATTAGAGCTTCCAAAAAGTATAGGAAACTTAAGTCCCTAAGGGGAGAGGTTCCAATAGAAGGTCTTAGACCCAAAGGTAAGTCACAAGAATCAACATGTAGGGAGCTTCCTGCGGTAACGATAGAAGTGATTGAGAAGTTAAATGAATTTTTAAGCAGCCTGTCAATTCACCTTACACAAGCTGTAGGTCCAAAGGGACAAGCAAAGAATTATGAAGAGTGAGATTCACAACCTAGGAGAGTCTTAAAATTTTGGAATAGCAAAGAGTCTGGACATGGAATGTATAATTGTCCTTGGCCCCGTGGGGAGCCAGGGAGACCTAACTTGAATCACCCAGTGATGAATGTAGGTGAAGGAACTAGTCAGCAACCACGGCTTCTACAAAGGCCAAATGGAGCAAGACCATCTCCCCAAGGAGTGGTAGGAGTTCCACCTTTGCGAGACCCAAATGTGCATGTGGTAGAGGTGACAAATTCAAAAGAGGTTGACATGGAAGCAAATGACATTAAGTGTGGACGAGGAAAAGGTAAGGAGAAAGAAGGAGTTACGTCACAAAGTGACCATGGACGAGAAAATAAGGCAAAGGAAACCAAGGAAACCAAGAGGACGCGACATCGTATCAACCTCCAAGACTTTCCTCTTGGACATGGTATGGATCTATACAACTTGTTGAAAGACATGAGAGGTAAGGGCCCTGATATTTCATGGCCTCAGTTTCTTGCATTATGTCCACAAGTTAGGAGGGATTTAACAAAGACAGTTAGCACTAGGAGAAAAGTAAAAGAGGGTGTGCCTGTTGTAAAAATGACACAAGCTGAAATGAATGAGAATATTACACTTGTGCTAGATTGTTACATCAAAGTAAAATTGGTTAGGAAAGGTCTAGTGGATGGGGGTGCACAAATTTGCATCATGACAGAGGGACTCATGCAAAAACTAGGCATGCACATCCATGAGACACCTGAAATTAAGGTCAAGATGGCAAACAATAGCAAGGCTAGGTGTGTAGGCATTTGTAAAATGTTTTGTGGAGGCCTTTGTCATTAAGAAGGCAATGGATTTTTATGTTATGTCAACCAAGGGAAGTGGATATCCATTTATCCTGGGAAGACCATGGCTAATGAAAATGCAAGCTTTTTAGGATTGGGAAAGTGGAAAGTTGATCTGCGGGAATGACAATCGTAAGAAGGTTGTCTTTTACATGAAGGAGCAACATCAAGAGGAGCTCCATGAAGAATCATCTCAAAGTGAGATGGAGGAAGACTGGACTGATAGCACTTTAGAAGATGAAGGTAGCGGTAGCACTACGGAGGAGGAGTCTTCCATAGAAGTCATGGGGGTAAGGTTTCATCCAAACAACCAAAAGACCTCTTGTCAAGGTTTGGAGGAGGTAGGTTCCCAAGAGAACCAAAATGTGGAAGATGAAGGAATGTTAGAAGGTATGTTGTCTACAACACTTACAAAGAATGAAAGAGAGGAGTTCAAAGGTGTGTTAAGAAAGTTTCCTAGGCTTTTTTCTAAAGACTACACCAACGTGTGTGGAGTAGATGATGTTCAACACAAGATTGAGCTAAAGCCAAAGGCCACACCTAAGGCTCAAAAGCTACAAAAGCTAGGAGTCATCAAGGAGCAGGCTTTACTCAAGGAGGTAAGAGAGATTCTAGCAACAGGTTTCATTTATCCAGTGGATAATTCAAAGTGGATCTCTCTCGTTATTGTCACTCACAAGAAAAACGACAAGTGGAGGGTGTGTGTGGATTACCGTCCATTAAATGAGGCAAAAAAAAGAGATCACTTTCCCCTCCCATTTCAAGATGAGATACTAAATGAGGTAGCTGGTCACGAGAAGTACACTGTGTGTGATGGCTACTCTAGCTACTTTCAAATAGGGTTGCATTGGAGGATCAATTGAAAACAACCTTCATCACTCCTTGGGGTTGTTATGCTTTTAGAGTCATGCCATTTGGCCTAACAAATGCTCCTGCAACTTTCCAACGCTTCGTGAACATGGTGTTTCAAGCATTCTTTGGAAAGTTTGTTAGGGTTTTTATTAATTATTTTTGTATTTATAGCTCAAAATCATTGCATCTACAAAAGGTTTGAAGAAACTCAACGACATGGGAGGTTAACTCAACCCTGAAAAATGCCACATAGGTGAGGATGAAGTTATCTTGCTTGGTCACAAGGTTTCCTATAAAGGTATTGAGGTGGATCCTTCAAAGGCAAATGATCTTATTGAGTTACCTTCACCCAAGAGTCTTAAGGAGGTCATCTCATTCATTCAAAAGATGAAGTATATGTCATGCTTCATTCACTTAGCCTCGGAGTTAATTCGCCCCTTGCAAAAATAGATACAACAAGTTAATTTTGCTTGGTCATATGATCTTGAAGAATATTTTTGTAACATCAAAGTCATTCTATCAGAACTACCAACACTTATGCCTCGTTGTTGGGAGTACAAATTCTTTGCTAGCTCTAATGTTGGGAAAGAAACAATCGGTTCTGTTTTGCTACAACAAGATCCCCACAGTACCAAGATGCGATCCATCTACTTTGCTAGTAGGGTCATGAATGCTTTGAAGAGAGGCTACACGGAAGCATAACTCATGATGCTTTCTCTCATGTTTGTGGTGAGATAGTTTAGATCCTACTTGCTACCAAAATATTTTGTAACTCTCACTGCAAAAAAATTGTTCCCTTGGGTGTCATCTCAAATGAATCTTAGTACTAGGATCTCAAAGTGGATTATGGAATTTCAAGAGTCTCAATACTCTTTCAAGGTAGAAGATAGTGTACGTGCACAATTAGCAGGGATTCTCACTTATAGGGTACATGAGAAGGAAATTAAGGTGCCTGAAGTAAAGAACCTACCATTGCCACCACCAAAAAGTATTCCTAATGCTTTTACCTTGTTCTTTGATGGAGCTTTTTGACGATCCATAGGAAAAGCAGGGGGAGGGCTAGTGTTGCTCAACCCAAGTGGAGAGGTGGTCATGAAAGACAAGGTCAATCTACTAGGTTCAACTAGCAATAATGAAGCAGAATAGGACACACTACTTCATGGTTTACAAATGTGCATTGGCCAAGGTATACATCGTCTCATGGTAAAAGGGGATGCACATCTCATTGTGAAGCAGATTTTAGGCATTTGGGCATGCAAGAATGAAAGACTAAGGACAAAATTTCATGCCATTCATAGATTGTTTAATCAGTTTAAAGAAGTGAAACTATATCATATTCCTAGGAAACAAAATGAAGATGCTGATTTACTTGCACAACAAGCAGTTACATGTGTTAAGAAAGAAGTGTAGGTTATCATGGTGGCAGCAGCTGTCAAGCAACCGAGATATCAGGGATTGGAGTCATTGGCTCCCATTATTGGCTACATTATGGAGGGCGAGTTTCCACAAGATTTCACAAAAGCTCAGAAGAGGAGACTCATGAAGAAGGCAAGTGTCTATCTCTTCCTAGAAGGCTCCTGTTTGATAGAGGGAAGGATCAAGTGTGCAGAAGAGTACCAACTATCGAGGAAATTCCAGCCATTCTAAAAGGTCTGTATGAAGAAGCATGTGGTGGTCATTTTGCCCAAGAATTAACTGTGAAGAAGATTTTGCTTTTGCGGAGAGTGTTTGGCCAAGTTTGCATGTGGATGTCCAACATTGGTGTAAAAGTTGTCACAATTGTCAGGTAAATGGAAATAGAATATTGGTCCATGGTCCAAGGCAAATTGTGCTTGCAAATGGACCCTTTGAAAAGTGGGGCATTGATGCTATGGGTCCTCTACCTAGAACAAAAAATGGTAAACTCTACATTCTAGTGGCTGTAGATTACATGACTAGGTGGGTAGAGGCTCAAAGTGTGGCAAGGGTAAATGGAAAAACAGTGAGAAGGTTTGTCTACACTAATATTTGTTGCAGATTTGGCACACCTTGGAGATTGTTTCTGATACTCATCCAGGGTTCATGAAGGGTTTACTCATGAAAGTTTGTGAAGAGCTTCACATTTTGCATCGTCATAGCACACCCTACTACCCACATTCAAATGGTTTGGTTGAGAAGGCTAATGGTGTCATTGAATGCATCACTAGAAAGATGGTGAAAAACAAGACAAAGTTGTGGTATGACTTCTTGGATGGTACCTTGTGGGCATATTGAACCACGTATAGGGAGGCCACAGAGTTCACACCATTTCACTTGGTCTATGGTTAAGAGGCTTTGCAGCCTATCGAGCTCAATACTCCAACAATGCGATTTCATAGCAGAGGTGCACAAGATGATCAAGAGGTATGGATGGATTGACTTCTTACATTAGTGGAGCTTGAGTGGAAAAGAGAAGCAGCATACGATTGCTATAAGAGGAAAGCTATACAAGCAAAGGAGAAGCTTGACAAGAAACTCAAGGACAAAGGCATCAAGGAAGGAGAGCTTGTGCTAAGGTATGACAATCGACTCGAAAATCATTTTGATGCCAAGTTTGAAACTAGATGGTAGGGACCGTACATAGTCAAGAAGGCTTTCAATTCAAGTTACTATCAGCTTATGGACTTGAATGGTAAAGATCACTCCAAGAAGGTAAACGGGTATCGCTTGAAGCCCTATTTGAGTCGTCTTCTGCCAAAGGATCTACTGAAGAACTGTCAAAGAGCATCTATCTCATGTAAGTTTTGTTGCATGAAGCATGAGTGACAAAAATCCACACAATGAAAAACCTGTAAAGGGACCAGATATCATAGAGTACTCAAAAGCACTCTCTTTGAAAAAGATGCTTAATGATGGTACATGAATATACCATCATCTTGGAGGAGAGATAATGATAGCCATTTTCTGGCTCTTCATAATTGCCATACTGAGCTACATCACCCTACCAAAATCACCCAAACATTATGTCTATCCCTACCTTTCATTGTTCATAGACGTGTGTGAGTTGGGGAACTTTTCCCATATCTCCTTAAAACTCTCATTGGGCTAGTTGAGCCAAATATATATATATATATATATATATATATATATATATATATATTATGGCCCATTTGTGTGTAAATATTTCATTATATATAAGGCCTAAATATAAGGAATTTTCATAATTATTTTGGTATTTATTTAAATATTTCTACCTAGGTGTACGTTATTTGCCTATGTATGCTATGTACATTGACTCATCATTATCACAATTTTTTTTACCATTTTGCATACTCTTTATTCCATATAGATATATTATCATGCGAGCTTCTCTTATTTTTGGTGAGAGTCCACTCCAAGAAAGAACCTCAATACCTTTCACCATCAGTCATTGCCTTCCTATTTCCTAGAGGTATTTTTTCTTATCTCTTGTAAATAAATATACTTCAATAAAAACAAATGAGGGTCCTCTCATTTGATTCCTTATATTTTCATATATCTTTTTTTTCTGTTTTATATTTTTATATAGGTGACACTATTCTAAATTCCATGAATTGTTTATATACTAATCTGTTTTTTCATCATATCCATATATTATATTTATGCATAATCCACAACCATGCATATTTTCAAACCCCTAAGAATCAGTTAAGTCATGCTCTCATGCAAGGAGGGGCTCACCTTTGGAGCCATATGAAAATTTAACAAAAGGGGAGCCACTGAAGACTTTTTGTGAAGAAAAACATGTATTTTGGTGGGATTTTTTATATCCATCTCCACTCCGAATTTCAAGTGGTGATTACATAATAAAATGTGGATCAAGAGCTGAAAAATCACCTCAAAAAATTTCATAATTTTTGGAGCTACCACTAGTGAGGTATGATTTTTTGATTGGACCGTAGTCTGCCCACTTTTCTCACAAGTAGCCCATAGTCTTCTCTCACCTCTTCCCACACTTCAACACAGACACACTCATTCCTCTCAATCCCTCATTCAAACCTTCACCTTCCATGGTTTCTCTCACCTTCTTCACCATTAACCTCCCCTCTTACTTCCATAGCTCTCATGTGAGCTCTACATGTACATACACCATCTCTATGCCTCTCTCTATTACTTCCAAAGTACAATTCCATCTTACCCCTTCTCTATATATATAAAATTCAGCATGTAAACCATGCTTAACCTCTACAAATTGAGAGATCTTATCAACTGAATTACCATTTTCATCACGATAATCAACCTTGACGGTGGTAGCATAAAGTAGAGAAGAAGAAGAAGAAGAGGATCGATAGTCATTTTGAGAACCTACACAAGTAAGTCCAAAACTTCTTCAAGATTCACTATCACAATGATTTCCTCAATTCATTCAACCATCTTACTTCAACCATCCACCTCATTCTACCCATTATAGATATATCATTAACTTTTTTTAGTGATTACTAACACTAACCACTAACATACTAACACAAAATAGCCATTGACCTAACCATAAAAGACACCTCACCTCAAGACATGTGCATAGTAACTCTCTCTCTCTCTCTCTCTCTCTCTCTCTCTCTCTCTCTCTCTCCGTTTCCTCAAAACTCTACTTTCACCTTATCTACAATCAATAATGCTCTCTTTTGAGCCCACGTTCATGACTCAACCAGACAAACAAGGCCCGCAATGTTTTGATATTTAAAGAAAATCATAATCCTCATTTCTTAGCTTGTAAATTAGGATTTTCAAATAATCTTAATGAGGGTATCCAACCTATAAATAGGCCCCTCTCCTTCTTGTAAAACATCCCCAATATCTCACATAGCATCCCCAACACTCTATGCGTGAGGAAAGACTTAGACATAGCAACCACTTTGTGAGCTTCACTTTTGGTGTGAAAGAAGCTTTCAAGCTACACATTGCAAGTGAAAGAGTGTGAGTTCAAAACCTCAAAACTACTATTTTGTATGTTTCTCCATCATCAATAAATTGAAGTTTGGTGCATCAAAGACGTGATTCGACGGTCAAATATTCGCCTTTAACTTGTGCAATACGGTTTGGTGAATTCAAGGTGACTTGTGTATTTTAAGTTTCTATCATTTGATCTTGTTTGAGAAAGTATTTTAGTGTATTTTTATTGCTAGTTTTGTGTCCATTGTAAGAGGGTATTGTGGTGAGAGGTCTCCCACACCCTAAGACAGTGTGTGTGTGTGTTGGCAATGTTTAGCATTCACTAAGCATTGAGTTAGCTTTGTACAAGATCTACAATAGCATCATAACGAACCATATCCATTTGCAAGTCACAAACACGGTATTACGAAAGTTCCATTTCTCTCTCTCTCTCTCTCTCTTCCCTTTGCTCTAGCTCTCTCTGGTCCATTTTGTGTGTGTCTTGGTGTGAGGTTGCTTGTGTGTGTTTTGTGGCGTTCTTCTTGGTTGTGACAAAATCTCTCTTGCATCGTTTGTACACCATAACTAGGTGGTGCCCCTATCTTGTTTGGGTTTGGTTGTGGTTTTGTTGTTGTGTTGTGCTTCTGGTTACCCCAGCCTCAATCAAACATCACGGGAGCCTTGAGGGGTGTTTAGAGGTTGCCTCTCTTGTTGCCCGCCTCGGACCGCCTCAGCGGCCAATGCAACAAGTATGCAAAATGATGTGATGCCCATTACGGGAGAGTAAGTATTAGTGAAATATGTACCATGTTATTGCGTATAGCCCTTCAAGCCAAGCCTGGCTTTGTAGCATTCAACAGAACCGTTGGGGGGATGCTTCTTTTTGAGAGTCCATTGGAAACCGATGACATTGGTATCGTCGGCCTTTGCGTGATAGTCCAAGTTTGAGCTTCTTCATGTGCTTGAAGCTGAGTCCTTCATGGATTCAATCCAATATTCGCCTTCTGGAGAGGCAATGGCATCTTTCATTGAGAGCGTGTTCTCCTTGAGCGGGTCAAGGATATTGATTGGGAGGTCTTCTTCTTCTTGAATCAAGAATGTGGAGAAGGAAGTTGCTTCATAGATGGCTTCAAGAGAGGGGTGTCGAGGGCGAAGGGGAGGCAAGATCCCTTCATCATCCATTGGGGCTGATTCGGAGGGTCTATCAAAGTGTTGATTACATGCCTTGAGGGCTGAGGATGAAGAGGAAATGCTGATGGGAATGATGGTGTTTCTACGAGTAGTAGAAGTAGGCAGGATTGAGTATGAGAATGAGACTACAATAGGTGTGTGTGCGATGCTTAGAGGCGATGAAGGAGAAGCTGAGGGACTGAAATGAGGGATGTTTAGGGGCATTTTTGACTGAGATAGGGGGCTATTTGTGTGTGGAGCAGGAGATGGTGACATGGAGCTTGAGAAGTGGCGCTCATGAGATGTCGATTGGCGTGATACAGAGGGTTGAGCATGTGTGTGTGTGTGTGGCGTTCTTGTAGTGTGTGTGAGAGATTCAGAGTGTGTGTGGCAATGCCATTAAGTGGTGCAAGTTGATTAGGTGTAGATTGATGGGAATCGAATGATAGGGATAGCGTTGGAACACGTTGTGCCAGCTTACGATTTTTGGCATCTTTTGTTATTAGGCTTGTGGTCATTTGATTTTGAATAAAAGTGCTTAAGTGGTTGTTCACACTCTGGGACAATGATTTATCAACATTGCTACTCATAGTATATTTACTGCATGGTCTATCTGGGGTAGGTGGAAGAGGCTCAGTGGTTGATGAGGGCGGAGCTTCATCGGGGTGAGTAAATAGAAAAAACTTGCAGAATATTACTGACCTTGAGAATAAAAAATTATGGGTTGTCAAATCGTAAAGGTGATATGCCTTAACGCAATGAGTGTCGCCGTATCCACAGAAGATAGTGTGGATGATCTTAGGGGAAAATTTGGGTTGAGGATATGTCGGGGAACCAAAGATTTTGAGATGGGTTATGTTGGGCGGGTGGTTGAACCATAGCTAGTAAGCAGTTTTGTATGGATTAGCGGATGAGAGGACTCGGTTTTGAATGTAGGTGGCGGTAGCTATGGCTTCTTCCTAGAATGTAATAGGACGTCGAGTGAGGGCTAGCATTGAGCGGGCAGCTTCGACTAAAGTGAGATTCTTGTGCTCGGCGACTCCATTTGCTGAGGGTGATTCGGAATTGTAAATTACCTTTGAATACCATTTGATACACAATGTTGTTGAAACTCATTGCTTTTGCACTCTCCACCATTATCTGGTTGCAGTGCTTTAATCTTTCAATCCAGTTGTGTCTCCACCGCAACTTTGAATGCCTGAAATTTGATAAATGTTGCAGCTTTATATGCCAAGAAGTAGACATGAGTGTACCTTGTATAGTCGTCAATGAAGATTAGGAAGTATTTGTTGCCGGTGATTGATCGTGTCTGCATTGGGCCGCACAAATCCAAGTGGATAAGCTCAAGTGGTTGAGCTGTATGGGACTTTGACCTTGGAAACTTGAAATGCTTAGCTTTTCCCAATACGCATGCTTCACAAAATGTGATTGGTGTAATTGTGGTTGGCAGACCCATCACTAGCTCCTTCTGCTGCATATCTTTGAGCTTGTTGTGAGACATCACCTAGCCTGTAGTGCCAAGTAAGTGTCTCCTCTTGCTTAGAAGAATTGATGACTGATGAAAGTGCTTTGTCTTGGATCTTGCTGGAGCCGAGAGGATGCAAGCATCCTTCCTTGGGGCAAGATATAGAGAAATGATTTTGATTTGTATCAAGTGTTTGCAAGATGCACTTATCATGCGTGAAAGAAACTGTAATGCCCTTGGAGGTGAGCTCTCCTACGGAGATGAGATTTTGCTTTAGACCAGGCACATGGTATACCTTGTCTAAGTGAGCTATAGTGTAATTAGGTATGGTAATGGCAACAGTGCCATATCCTTGAGCATGTTGAATGTGGCCATCCCCCATGAGGACTTCAAGTGGGTGTTGAAGAGGAGTGTAGTGTGCAAGACAATCAAAATGATATGTCATGTGATGTGTAGCTCCAGTGTCTAGATACCATATAAAAGAGGTGTGATGTGGCTTAGAAGAGCTGAAACTTGCAGCAAAAAGCTGTATAGAAGTAGGGTGTATATCACCATCATAGTTTGAAATATTGGTGAAATGAGCATGAGCTTTGTGATGATAGCCTCCATTTTCTTTATGTCCGTTGAATCCTCCATGATTACCACCATGATGCTTGGTTTTGGACCTGCAGTCCTTTGCAATGTGTCCAAACTTCTTGCAATTGTGGCATGGAACGTGACCATAAGGTGCATTTCTAGGGTGGTTAGAACCACCATTATGCAACTACCTTGAATTGTTGTAATGGTGGTTAGGACCACCTTTTTTGAAATTGATATGAGTGGCTAGAGCCACTGGAGTAGAGCCATTAGGCTAGTCTCTTAAAGCTACTTCCTAATGGATTTTGGATACAAGGCTTTGCAATTGCATTTGGGACATGGCCTGAGTAGTAACAAAGGCTCTCCAGCTTGCGGGTAAAGCCGCCAATAGAAGCATACATTGAAATTTCTTTGAAATCTCCATTCCAGAGATGAGAACTTCATCTAATAGTGGCTGCCAACAGTCAAGGAACTTGATTGCAAATTGGCCTCCTTGCATAATAATGTTTACAAGCCGCTTGATCAGGGAGACTTGATAAACAAGATCAGTGTGCTCATAACTGTTGTTGAAGAACTCCCAAATAGCCTTAGAGGTAGATAGAGTCCGCACCATTTGGAATTTCCTATCCTCACAATGGATTATAATATCCATTTGAGCCGTAACGTCCCTTGAATCCCATGCCGAGTGTAGCTCCGTGTCGAAGGTGTACTCATCTTCACTTGATCTTATTTCATCTCCAAAAAAAACCTTCCAAAGGCCAAGTTGCTTCAAATATAGCTCCATTCTCAACTTCCACACATTGTAATCGTTCCCATTGAGCTTATCAATGGTGAAGTACCTTGACTTGGTGGTTGCAACCATAGGTGACGAGGCGCTAGTCATGCTAGCCCAGTAAACCTTGGAAGTGAGAGATGGGCGTAAAATAGGCCGTTGATTTGAGAGAAGGCTCTTAGAGTACTTAGGAGCTCAATTTCATGAGAGCTCTGATACCATGTGAACTTGAGTGATGAGAAGATAGAGTGAGATAGAAGAGGAAGAGAGAGTAGACAAAGAGATGGAGGTAGAGAAGGGAGAGAGGTGTGAGAGAGAAGGGAAGGGAGAGCTGACACCAAGAAGAGGGGGAAATTTTGAATTTGAATTACACACTCAACTACACTAGAACAATACAAAGGGGATTTCCTTTTATAGGCATGGATAAGGCATATAGCCATTGTAGAGGTAAGATATATGTGGTGAGGTTTGAACTCCAACTGCTTAGGTGTAAAGTGAAATGCACTTTCCATAGAGTAGGCACCTCCTTATATTGATATGTAATTTTCCACTTTTTCAATTCACACCATTTCCACGGTGAAGAAATCAAGGTAGACTAGTTTGTTTGTTTCATATGTTGAATTTAAGTTTTCCTTTTCCAAGAGTTCCTCAGCCTGCTGGTACTTCTTGAACTAGTTTGGACATTTCTAGCAATAGCTTGGTGTTTATAGAGGAAGTTCTTTTCTTTCTCCTTTACTCGAGTCACTTCAAGTATTCCTCTCAATTCACTTGCTGGACCATTCCGGATTTGCTATGTGGAGCTGGTGTCCCTTCTCAGCCTTTTTGCTCGTTTTTGGTCTATCTTTACTACTCGTTGAATCAGCTACCTAAAGGTGCATAATATGGGGTTAGTGTTTTTTGACTTTAAGTCCTAGTGGTGATGATAGTAATTGTCTCGCCAAATATTTCATTTCTTATACAAACTTCTTGACACTAGCCTTATTTTGGTTGATCTTTCCCAGCTCGCTGAGCAATTCCTCATCAGTCTTTTCATCCTTGAACCTTTGAAAAAAGGCCTTGGGCATAGAATAATAAGCAAGCTGGCAACTGCTCTCATGGATAGTTGAAGTACCAAGTCTAAGCTGCTCCTCTCAGCGTTTGTGGAAAACATATTCTCCAGTCACCTTTGGCATGGGCAAATCCTTGAAACTTCCCCAGCTATAGCTTATTAAACGGTACCCTATAAAAGCCAAAGTACTAGGAACCATCTTTTATGGCACATTGTCCTATTTAAGAATGAGACTTTAGCCTATTAAAACATACCCTATAATGGCTAAAGTACTAGGTACCCTCCTCAATGGTACATTGTCCTATACCTTATCTAATCATATTATATGAGGTACCATATACAAGTGGTAATCTATTGTGCGCAAAGTAGTGTGTACCCTTCTCATTCCTACTACAGGTTCCATGAGTGAAGGATACGCTTTGGTAACAATACTATTAGGTACCCTCTCTTCTATCATATATGATGTTAGAACCTACCTAAAGTACTATATATAGAGGATGCTATACATTGGAGGGTTGATTGTTATAGGGTACCTTATGCAAAGCTCTCAAATGCATTAATGTGTCTCTGAGGGTCACTTCCTTTCTTCCCTTTGAACTTAGGCATCTTTAGTTTGAGGTCCTTGGCCGCTTGTCGAGCCAAGTTTACTTTTGGAAACCCTAGCTATCTCTCTGGTTTTCGTTCAGCATTTTCTTTTCCTACTTCTGGTTCAAAATTATCCTCTTGATCAAGCGTTACCCTCTCCAACTCTCTGACTTTTGTTTTTTTCCTGTGCCTGTCTGGTCTCTTTTTTGTTGTACGTTACTTGGCCCTGTCGTATCATCTGTGTAGTCCTCCATGGTTGATACTCTTTTTATAGAGATTTCCCAACAGGATCACCAATGATGCAATATACCTTTGCACAATGTTTGTACTAGGTTAGTCAACCGTGGTTATAGCTCCAAGGTTATACCAGGACCAGACAAACACTTGAGATTAGTAACCAGACACACATTGGAAGAACATGACTGCAAGACCAATTTATAATATCATGTTACAACGTAAACAAGTCAAACAAATGTAAGAAGAGGGTTCACTCTCATGACAATCACCTTCACTTACACTTTGAAAGATCAAGAATTTATAACGACACGGCATGTATGGTCTATGTACAATTATAGGTAAAGAATTCTTTCTTGTACAATTGTAGCGTCTTGTGAACAAGTCCCTCCAACACAGAAGGAGAAGAATGCACTAATCCTCTAATATTGGAGGAGATACCAAGTGCTCCTTACATTAGAATTATATATTCAAGGCTAAGGATGGCACCACCTCACAACCATACAATACATATGGTTTTTCCTTTCTTTGAGGGCACAAGCATGTGCATATAATGCATCTCAACACAGAAGGAGAAGAATTCTTTCTTGTACAATTGTAGCGTCTTGTGAACAAGTCCCTCCAACACAGAAGGAGAAGAATGCACTAATCCTCTAATATTGGAGGAGATACCAAGTGCTCCTTACATTAGAATTATATATTCAAGGCTAAGGATGGCACCACCTCACAACCATACAATACATATGGTTTTTCCTTTCTTTGAGGGCACAAGCATGTGCATATAATGCATCTCAACACAGAAGGAGAAGAATTCTTTCTTGTACAATTGTAGCGTCTTGTGAACAAGTCCCTCCAACACAGAAGGAGAAGAATGCACTAATCCTCTAATATTGGAGGAGATACCAAGTGCTCCTTACATTAGAATTATATATTCAAGGCTAAGGATGGCACCACCTCACAACCGTACAATACATATGGTTTTTCCTTTCTTTGAGGGCAAAAGCATGTGCATATAATGCATCTCAACACCTCTGACAAATAAATACATTAGGAAGGGAATGGGGTCTAAGGGGGCCTCTTTATTTGCTATTGGATTAAAAATGAGATTATGGAAGGGGTAAATGGGTGGATTCCATGTGGATTGAAATGGTGGGTATGGCAGGGCGTAAAAGTAAGTGGTCAAACTTGTACTCTTTTATAAAATATAAAGAGAAAATCTCTTATAAATTCAAAAAACTGAACTTTTCTCTAAATAGTTAAGTAAAAACCAATCCTTTCTCTCTCTAGTGGTTGTCAGTTTCTCCCCCCCTCTCTCTCTTTAAAGGGGGTCCCTCCAAAAATGTGATGATCATTCCCTCCCTCTCTCTCTACTATACCATCTCTCACTTCTCTTCACTTTACCTTGCAAGAGTTGCTTCTCTTTCCTTCCTTTCAATTTTCCCTATCAAAAGCTCTCCAACAGAAGTTTGAACCTCCTTTCCCTCCTCAAGCTGAAGTTCTCCCTTTGTCCATGAGCCTCACTAAACACCTCTACCTAAAACTGAAGATTTGCAGCATATCCTTCTGTTAGATCATCCCTCTTTCTTTCTCAACAGGTTTCCTATTCCTTCTCCATTGTGCTCTCTAGAGAGGATCTACTTTCCTCTCAAGATTTGCAACATTATCTTCCCCATTAAGCCAACAATCATGTGGAGAAATATAGCAGTAAGTGGCATTCTTAGTCTTTGTGTACCATCAAGAATCTTGCTCTATACAACTGAGAACAGAGATGTGCAATGTCTAATCATAAGTGTTTGCCTGCAGGTTGTGCCACTATTTTCCATGGCATCATGAGGTACTCGAAAGCCTAGGAGTTTCATTGACTTCATTTTATGCAGCAATCTACAAGATGACAGTGGATGCTGAGTGACGATGGAGTTCAAACAATTAATGTGGATGCCAATGCAACCTAGCTCAAGAGGTGAACACAAGGTCTCAAGGAGACACATGGCTTCTCGAGCACACCATAATTGGAAGGGAAGGATCATGGAGTTCAAGAAAACCCATGACGGCAAGCGACTTGCAAAGGTGCAACATGTGTATGTTGCTTCACAACTGAATCTAGAGACAGCTGTGGCTCCATCGAGGTTTCATGCAAACTGTAATTTCACTCCTCTGTCAAGTTTCTAGATTGTATATTTTGTATTTTTGTTGTATATATTTCTTTTATGTCTATAAGGTTTTCATTGCTTGTTCATGTTTACAGATGTATTCTCATTCAATTTTGTAGAGTGGGAGCCAATAGAGACCTTCACAGGAACTTTTGAGGCCATCCACGTTGACCTTGGCAAGTTGTTCTATGATGGTTGTCCATCCATGGAGCTTGTCTCATGGGATTTTTTTTTTATAACCATACTTATGTAACGCCTAGGTAAACTGGGTATGGTAATCTTTCTCCGGTTCATCCGCCAACCTTGCAGAGTATGGAATGACCTAAGCCAGATAGCACCTTGATCACAACAACCAAAAGGAGAATCGAGGCCGATGTGCATTCAGCAATGAAGTGCACATATGGTTCCCACAAAGCTTCCCTAACTTGGTTTATATCCCTTCATATGTTTGTGTTTATCTTTCGACTGTAGAGTGTTCACAGGACACCAACAATGTGGACTTACAAAGGGGGAAGTGCGATCAACGGCTTCTTTGCAGTTGGATGAGGTAGTCAACCACCAGGGAGATACAATCAAGTGCTCTGTAGTAGCTGAGAATGTGCGTGAAAAGCTTTCCAATTGTCTTTACCTACAGAAGATGGAAGCTGATGAAGGGAGAATGGGAGGCACTAGACTCTGATGTTGCTGCTAGAGAATCAATCGATCTGCAAATATGCCTCCACGACAATACAATGCACGACATCTCGGTGAATAACGATTGAATCTCACTTATCTTCGTGAGTATCTTAATCTTAGATATACCTTACCCAATCAATATGTTTTTGTAATCAATGAAAAGGTTTTTCGTTCCAAAAAAGAGAAGAGCTTTTTGTGTGAAAACATTGGTTTTCCGCGATGTATTAATGTAAAAGCTTGTAATTGAAGCGATTTCGCTACCATTAATATATATTTCTTTTTAAATCTCTTTTTCATTTTTAATTTGTTCAAGATTTTGATTGAAATGTGCAAGTTTTTTAATTTGGAACGTGAATACTTTCAACATTGGTGTTTTTCAATGGCTTGTCGCGTGATTTTGTTTATAATTATAGTTTTAAGTTAATTTGACATTAATTTTAAGTGCTTTTAAAAAGTTTTATTGAGTATAAAAGTGACTTTTTAGGGTTTAAACTTCATTTCTCACATTCACAAAACACTAGCTTTCAGCTCTCTCCCCATCTTCTTCGCAAACAGACCTATGGCAACATCATCTGATGCACTTCTCGCACAACTAGAGAAGATAGTGACTTGCAAATCGTGCACATGAACTAATCAGTGTGTTTGAGGGGACGATCAACATGCATGCCACCGATAATCTTCATGTAGAGGGATTCCAACGCTTTCTTGACTACATGATGGAGCACATGGAAGAATATGCAATAGTCTTCAAGGGATCCGACATGGCTTGGTTGCTACTGGATTTTCTCAAACACCTCTATGCGGCCAGCAAAAACTTTTGCTATCGCTTTTTGAGGTTTATAAAAGGGCTTACTGAGCGGGATTGCAGGACAGAGGATGAGGATGACCTCATAGACTTGGGCATGGGGTGCATAGGCACCCAATTCATCTCTTGGGACATGGTTCTGGTCTTGCTTGTGCTTGAGGGCATGGAGAAGGGAAAATCAAAGGAAAAGGCCAACCAAAAACCTCCTGTAACCATTGTGGAGGAATCAAATGAATTTTTTGAAGAGGTTGATGAGCAGGCTGAAGCATCTATGGAACATTTCCTCCTGCGAGATCCCTGCTCCACTAGGGAGGAAGATGATAGAGGGAGACAAGGTGTTGGAGGAAGTAATTGACCTCCAAATTCTCACTTTGCATGCAGTGGTGGATGGTTGTCACTTCTTGTTCCTTGATGACATTGCAAAGACATCAAGACTCAGAGAAGGTGAGTCTCTCTCAGTGCTCGCTATCTATGCAGGCATGAAAGATCCCAATGGAAAGCAAGAGAAGGTCAACTTTCAAATTGACTTTGAAGACCAAGGTCTCCCACCAAGCCTCGCTTTCCTCCCTAGTGAAAACGAACAGAATCTGGTACAAACCGTGGCAAATACACTTATCGGAGATCAAATCATTTGCCTCATTTTATGAAAGCATCCCAGAAAGCACTTTTCATCCACACAAACCGCTCATCATTATGGGTGGAGAAGATTGCTCTAGCATCGACTTTACAAGGAAAACTCTTTAAGAGATGGATGAAGAAACTAAGGTAACCACTTTTTAACCTTAACATTAGTCTATTGTATCCTATAGCAAGTATTGAAGTTGTTTAAAATGTTTTGCAAACCTCATACCATGTTGATAAGTTTTCAATGCGTACTGGAGTTTTGCGCAACGTTCCTATGGGTAGAGATATCTCCTTCTGGAGCTACCTTGGCCATCTGGGGCCATCCATTCTTCGAGTTTCTCACACAGAGCTCTCCAAGCATGGTTCTGCGGTGTTGCTCAAGTGCAAAGCATTAAGTGTCATCCTTGCTGAAGATTCCCTTACCCTTAATGCTCACAAGTGTATCTTGGTGGACTGGGAAGCGACATTGTATATCTGTACAAGAAAGCACCCTAGGTCAGTCCTCTCCCATTGTGCCTTAAGCCTAGGTCAAGGGGTGACAAACCCATAGGATATTGTAAAAACCTTTGATGTCAAGTCTGTCATTCTCCCTATATCTACAGATGTAATTTACAAGAAAACCAACCAGCCATGATGTAATATCCAAAGCAATATATAATAATTTTGTTCTTTGTAAAAAAATTTAATCACTTCCTGTACTTTCTTTTTTCTATTGCACATATTGGCCAATAATGTTTTTTTTCAACGCGTTGACACCTCCTTGACCATCCAAGCACCCGTCGAACGTTGGACGTCTACCGATGAACATTTTACAAAACAGATCCATTTCGGGTGCGTACGGAGACCGTGGGACCGCCAAAATGCACGACGACGCCCAGCGGTGCCGCATGGACCAAAAAAAGGCCCTGTGTGCCACGGCGTGCATGGACCAGTCCATGGTGCATAGGGCCTTTTCTTGGCCCGTGCGGCGCTGCTGGGCATCGTCGTGCATTTTGGCGGTTCCACGACCTTCGTACGCACCCAAAATGGCTCCGTTTTGCAAAATGTTCACCGGACGTTCGGTGGATGCTTGGATGGTCGAGGAGGTGAAATCTAATAAGTTGATTAATTCAACTGGTTTAATAACAAAAAGTACACAGTTACACCGAATGGTAGAAAATGGACTCATTCATGTTATATGGAAAGATTATAAATCTCATAAATAGAGGTTACATGGGGAAACTAGTTCTTATGAAGGCACCCTTCATTCCTTAGATTGGTCACTAGAGCTAGATCTATATTTTTTAGAGTAACTCACTTAGCATGCACCATACAAGATACGCCATCTTGAAACAAATGCACCAAAATGTCCTTGACGGCATCCTGTAAGGCCAATAGAGCTACACGCTGGATACGTGTAACAGAATCCAGCTATTGAAATAGGATCACCTGGTATCACTTTGATCACCCTTTGTTTGACCCGTGGGGGGATTTTTGCGGCATAGTAGCGGTTTCTAGAGCTTCAGGTGCATCCATTGCTTGAGCTTCAGCGCTGTTGTTGCTTGAGCTCCAGATGCTACCGTTGCTTGAGCTCCAGGTCTTGTTTCTTGTGTGGGTCTGTTTAGAGCTACGAATGGTCCGAGATCTGGCAGAGGTGTGCAATTTGCATGATGTAGTGGCTGGAGATCACCAAAAACCTGATGCATGGTGTTCTGATCCTCTCGATGCGAAGGTTGAAGGAGCGGTTGGGTGTTTGGAGCTGGTTGCTGTGTTGGGTTATCCACTTGAGGTTGAGGATGTGGATTTGAAGCGATGGATTCTGTATGAGGGACTGATTGCGGATTTTCAGTGTTGTCAGTGGCGGTGGTGTCATTGTTGTGCGTGGTGGTGTGTTCTTGTGTATCGTCCATGTTGTGCAAGATATGAGTGCGTCTATCTTTGAGCTCGAGAGGATCTTCTAAAATATGCAAACAACAAATTAACTTTAAGTTGTGACTTTTGACTTATATAATAAAAGTTATTTTAAAAATTTAAAAACTTAATAAAATCACTCAAAATTAAAAAAGACTCCAAAATAGACCAAACTTGACCCATGGGACTAATAATTGTCGCCTTAATAAATCACTTTGCATGAAATGCATGTTTACAATAGAAATGGTTAGTGTTAAAAAAATTCAAATTTCCACCCAACGCCTGTCATCACGCCACCTTGTCTCCAACCAGCGTTGAAATTGATCTTTTGCACTCGAAGCATGATATGATTGTGATCACCTCAAGCTAACCTTTTATCCTATTCTACATTTCAAACTTCTTTGTTCTCTAGTCTTCTTTCTCTCTCTCCCTGTTAAAACTCTATAGAACCAATTGAACATCTCATGATGCTCTTTTTTCTTCCACCTCCATGTTGTGCATTTTTAAAATAAACTGCTTTTGCTTGATAGTGTGAGGGCTCCATTCCTTGGATGCTCCAAATACCTAATGAACCATAAGTGTCGAGAAAAAATACACTATGTGCAAAAAGAATGTACTGGAAAAAAAACAAACTTTAGTTTCGTATACATCTATATTTCGATTGAAAAAAATAAATGTTCAACACACTATGTAATGTGCTATGTGTGTCTCCCCCCAAGCATCCACCATTTGTGTTGTAAAACTATTGATTACAAGCTTTAAGGTGGATATCTCATCATCGGTTAGCTTTACCTTTTCGAGAAGACGAAAAATCATCAGTAGATTGCTACACACGAGCACGCTTAATTTCTAGGGCTGCTTCATTACCTTTGTAGGTGGTAATGTCACACACCTTTTCCAAAACTGAAACTCATTGGGACTTTGGGAGTCAAAATAGTTTGAAAGAAAATGCCTATCTTTACTACCATCCATACATACTTTATTAGGGAGATCTTTTGTACTTTCATATGCCTTCTTGTCCTTTGATAGCTCAACTGCACCCCCATGTAGACCAACGCTCGATAGAATAGATTCGAGTTCTTGTATACACTCTTCTCTTCTTTCTACAGGCTTCATATTCCAAGCGTAATTAATATGGAGCATAAGCAAGTTGTCAAGAATTCATAGACGGGCATGAAGGGTGCACACATGCACATTTATCAGTGGTATTGGAAGAATAGGTTCCCAATTTGGATCATCCATGTTTCGATTAGGGGGTACTTGCTGGTCACAACAACTGAGGATACCTTGAAACCATTGTTGTAGTGCATTACCCACTGCTTGTCTAGTGGGTACACCTTTTGTAGAGTTGACTGTAACTTTACCACCCTTATCCTTATCATCTTTCAACTTACTGGCCTTTGCACCCTTGTCCTCAGTTCCCATTGAGACTTTACTGTGGTAGCAATAAATGCATGGAAAGAGGGTCATTGCACCTTAGCATACACTTGAGTTTTTTCAAGTCTCCTGCCAAACGCCACTCAACTTGGAACGTCCAAGACCTGAAACATGTAATCTATGTCCTTCTTGCTGTTGCCGAATGACATCAACGATTGTGGTGTGATTGAAATACCATTTCAAAGTCTCATGTATCTCATGTGGGAGATGAAAAGCTGTCAGTCACCAAATAGTTTTCTCTGACTGAACACCTAAACACATGTTTCTCTTCTCATTGGCATTGAGCTCAACATCGACACCCATCAAGGCCCTGCTCATCAACATAACGCTTATCCTTTCAAGCCGTTGACCTTTAACAACTTGGCACTCATCAAGCTTCATAACAAATATCACTTTGCCATCACACTCTTTTTGTGTCAACCCATAAAATCTTATCATTGACTCTTGGAGATTCAACAAGTCAACATAAACATACATATTGTTGAACTTGTTGTAGCGAAAGAATTTGTTGTCTTCTAATGGCATGTCATCCTCCAAATACTGAAATCCACCCAACAAGCTTGTAACATCATTATTGGCACACTTTTTTGCAACACTGACACTATAAGGCATTGGCAAAAACTGAAACAAACCTTTCATCCGATGACCGAGTGTGACACTTCTATACAAAGCTTAAAGCTTATTCCTGCGTTGTCACACACCTCCATCATCTCTTGTGGTGACACAATGCTCTTTAGCTCATCAAAATACTTCTGATGCAAAACATTAGCAATGCCAGCGTTGGATGGATCATCTAGTAGCTCAACCAACTCCTTTGGCTTGATGGTATGCTGCAGCACAGCATGTCCAGTTGTTTAAACATCGCGATCGATTCCCATCATCATTCGAGCCAAGTTTCTGCATGTTGAATTAGCGTTATAACAACCTGCAGAACATGTAGGTAATCAAAATCTTACATCTGTATTCTTACCGAGTTTGACAAACACGTTTCTTTCGAGCTCCACCACTTGAGGATAGCAAGGACATCGCTTGTCTTTTGCGCTTATGAATGTGGTATCCAAGGGGAATTGGTATGAGATAATCGATTCATCGACGCATATTCCGTGAAGTGTGTTGTAGTTGAACATAATTGTCTAGTCGACGCTCCTGTGTTAAGTATGGAGCCTGATTTACCCCTTGTAATTTTTTTGTGGTAAAAACACACATTTGTAAGGCCCCCATTATGAGGAGAATCCATCGTGCGTGAAGGAAAATCACTCGCCGGAAATAAATATCACTCACCGGAAACCAAAATTTTCATGCCGAAATATTTCTTCTCGCCTGAATATTACGGCCGGACGACGGTCGAAAAGTGGTCGAAAATGACCGGTCGGTTGGCCGGTTGGCCTGTAGCCGGTAGTCAATGGCCGTCGGCCGATGGTCGAAAGTCAATGTCCGGTGGCCGATTTTAAAAGCAGACTTGTCTTCTCAAGGGCGGCGACACATTGTCGGATTGGAGGATCTGATTTGGACTTATCTACACAAGGACGGGTACACATGGCTGCCTCTCATGAGAGAGGGCAGTCCTTTTGGCCTATAAAAGGAGGCCATTTCTACACACATTACAGAATGTGAAGTTGATGCAACAAGGTGAATGTGAGGTGGTGAGAGTGAAGCAAGGTGGGAGCTCTATTAAGGGTATAATCCCTTTGTAAACTACTTCTTGGTTTGAAGTACTAAAGCCATGAGTGGCTGCTTTCATGTGGACGTAGCCCACATTGGGTGAACCACATATATTGTGTGTACTCTCTCTCTCTCTCTCTCTCTCTCTCTCTCTCTCTCTCTCTACTCTATAATCTCTTCTATGTGAAATCTGTCTCTCCATTAAGTAATTTACTCAAATATCTATTTAGCTACGTCATATTTCCTAACAACTGGTATCAGAGCACGGTTTGCTCGTAGCTAAATTATCTCAAGGAAAGGATTCCTTGAATTGATTGGGAGTTATGGCGGGGGAAGGGAAGCTCAAGATTGAGAAGTTCAACGGCAAAAACTACCAACATTGGAAGATGGAGATTGAAAACTATCTCTACCAGAAGGACCTCTATTTGCCACTAAGCGGTCTTGTGAAGAAGCCTGCAACAATGGCAGATGAAGCATGGATTGTCCTTGATCGAAAGGCACTGGGAACAATCCGGTTAAGCTTGGCGTCAATGGTGGCCTTCAATGTTTTGGAGATGAAGACCACAGAGGCCTTGATGAAGTCACTTGACGACTTCTACGAGAAACCATCGGCATTCAATAAGGTATTTCTTATGGAGCGCTTGTTCAATCTAAAGATGGCAGAGAATGGTTCAGTTGCAGAACACCTAAATGAATTTAACACAAACATAAATCAACTTCGATCGATGAAAATCGATTTCGATGATGAAGTGCGAGCTCTCCTTATACTATCATCTCTACCGGATAGTTGGGATAGCCTTGTGATGGTTGTAAGTAATTCTATTTCTGGCACAAATGCTCTCAAGTTTGATGATGTTGTGCATGTTCTCCTAAGCGAGGAAATACAAAGGAGAAGCACAGGAGAATCATCAAGTGCTGCATTGTCAATGGAAACAAGAGGAAGGCCTAAGGAGAGGTTCAAAAACCAAAAGGATCGTGATCGCTCAAGACGGAGCAAGTCACGCACAAAGTCAGTTCTTGAATGTTGGAACTGCAGCAAGAAGGTCCACGTCAAGAAGAATTGTTGGTCCAAGAAGAAGAAGGAGACTGAGTCTCAAGACAACAAGCCAACATCGGAGGCCAATGTGGCAAGTAAAGTAGAGCAAGATGCTCTAATTCTCTCATTAGACAATGTGTAATTCCTGGATACTAGATTCTGGGGCTTCATTCCATGCGACACCACACAAGTAACATTTCCAGAATTACACCAAAGGTAATTTTGGGTATGTATACTTGGGAGATGATGAAGCTTGTGAGATTGTCAGTAAAGGTACAGTTTCTGTCAAAACTGCTAACGGAAATGAATGGAATCTTAAAGATGTTAGGCATGTTCCTTCTCTTTGGAAAAATTTGATCTCTACAAGATAATTGGATGATGAAGGTCACAACATTGTATTCGGAAACAAAAAGGGGGAAGATCTCAAAGGGATATTTGGTGGTTGCCAAGGGAGAAAAGGTCGGTACACTTTACTTGTGTACTATTAGCACGCAACCTTCAGCTTGTGCAACAACTACATAAGTTGAAAGTGCGGTGTGGCACTACCAGCTTGGACATATGAGTGCCAAAGGAATGCAAATCCTTCAAACCAAAAAGCTTCTACCAGGTTTGAAAGAAGTGGACTTAGAGTTTTGTAAAGATTGTGTTTATGGTAAACAAAAGAGGGTAAAATTTCAAAAATCAAGAAATAAAAGAAAAAATAAAAAACTTGAGTTGGTTCATTCTGATGTTTGGGGCTTGCAAGTACACCATCACTTGGTGGCTCATTGTACTATATAACATTCATAGACGATGCGACTAGAAAAACATGGGTTTATGTCATGAAGAATAAGTCCGATGTATTTTCCACATCTCAAAGGTGGAAAGCCTTTGTGGAGAATGAAATAGGTACCAAGGTTAAATGCCTCAGATCCGACAATGGAGATGAATATTGCAGCCAAGCTTTTGAAAGCTTTTGTGCTAGCAATGGCATTCAGAGGCAAAGGACAACCCCAAGGACACCTCAACAAAATGGGATTTTGAAAAGGATGAACAGGACAATCATGGAGAGAGCACGAAGCATGCGGCTACATGCAGGCCTATTGCTTGAGCTTTGGACGGAAGCTGTAAGTATGTTTGTGTACTTAATCAACCAGTCACCCTCAACGGCATTGGATGGGGGAGTTTTAGAAGAGGCATGGACAGGTAAACCGGTGAATTATGCATTTCTCAAAGTGTTTGGGTGTGAGGCTTTCATGCACATAGATAGAAGCCTAAGATCAAAGCTAGATGCAAAGTCCAAAAAGTGTTTCTTCATTGGCTATGGAGAAGGTGACTTTGGGTATCGCCTATGGAATGCTGAAGATGGTAAAATCTTAAGTAGGGATGTAATTTTTAATGAACAAATTATGTACAAAGATTACTTGGAAAGAGAACAAACAAAAGAAACAAGTGATGAGTAAATGGAGCTTGAGGACGGTAAAGACTCAAGGACTACAAACGGTGACAATGTGCAACAACTTCAACCAAATGAGGAGCCTCAACCTATTCCCCAAAGATCTACAAGACCAAGTAGACCTCCAAAAAGGTTTGTTCCTTCCTTCAACCATCTCTTGATTTCAAATTCTGGAGATTCAGAATCATACGAAGAAGCTATGCAACACGAATCCAAAGAAGAACGGACGAAGAGCATGCAAGTGGAGATGGACTCACTACATCGTAACCAAACATGGGAGTTGGTTGAGTTGCCTAAAGGTAAGCAGGCACTTCAAAACGAATGGGTGTACAAGCTGAAGGAAGAAGAAGGTGGGAAGAAAAGGTACAAGTCTAGGCTTGTGGTAAAAGGGTTTTCTCAAAAGAAAGGCATTGACTTCAATGAAATATTTCTTCTGTTGTAAAAATGAACTCAATTAGACTTGTCTTAAGCCTTGTGGCTGCTCATGATCTAAACCTTGAGCAAATGGATGTAAATACGGCATTCCCTCGCGGTGACTTAGAGGAGGAAATTTACATTCTTCAACCAAAGGGGTATGAAGTAAAAGGTAAGGAGAAAATGGTTTGCAGATTAAAGTAAAGCTTGTATGGATTAAAGCAAGCATCAAGACAATGATACTTGAAGTTCAATCGATGGATGTTGGATCATGGATTCACAAGATGCAACTCGGATCACTGCGTCTACACGGAGAATTTGGGAGATGGGAAATTCATCATCCTAATGTTGTATGTTGATGACATGTTGATTGCAAGTGCTAACATGCAGGACATTAAAGACCTAAAAGAGGAGCTGTCCAAATCTTTTTCAATGAAAGATTTAGGTGCTGCAAAGAGGATACTTGGTATGAAAATATCAAGGGACAGGATGAAGAAGACAATAAAGCTATCTCAAGAAGATTACATCAAGAAGGTACTAGAAAGGTTTGCAATACAAAATGCAAAACCAGTTTCTACACCTTTGGCTGGTCACTTTAAACTAGCGAAGGATATGTGTCCAAAGACACAAGAGGAGATAGCCTATATGTCTAAAGTTCCATATGCTGCAGCGATAGGTTCTTTAATGTATGCTATGGTCTGGACAAGGCCAGATATTGCACATGCAGTGGGAGTTGTAAGCAGGTTCATGGACAACCCAGGTAAAGAACACTGGAAAGCTATGAAGTGGATACTTACGTATCTAAAAGGGACAACAACAAAATGTTTTGTATTATGGAGGAACTGATATTTTTCTAGAAGGGTATGCTGATGCAGATATGGCAGGTGACAAAGATACTCGAAGGAGCACTACTGGCTATGTCTTCATGGTTGGAGGCACAACAGTCAGCTAGGCTTCAAAGCTGCAGAAAGTGGTCTCACTTTCTACCACGGAAGCAGAGTATGTAGCAATGACGGAGGCAAGCAAAGAAATTATGTGGATTCATAGATTCTTAGAAGAGCTTGGATTCAAACAAGACAATTGTGTCTTGTACAGTGATAGCCAAAGCGCTATCCATCTTGCAAAGAACTCAACCTTTCATTCAAGGACAAAGCACATTGAGGTGAGATATCACTTCATACGCACTCTTTTGGAAGAGGGACGGCTAAAGCTAAGAAAGGTGCATACAAGTGAAAATCCGGCAGACATGTTTACAAAGGTGGTCAACAAGGAGAAGTTGAGCTTTTGCTCATCTTCAATCATGCATTCAAGGATAAGAAGCCAGGATGGAAAGCAGTCTACAGGTTTGGTTTGGAGATCAGTCTCCAAGTGGGAGATTGTTAAGTATGGAGCTTGATTTACCCCTTGTAATATTCTATGGTAAAAACGCACATTTGTAAGGCCCCCATTATGAGGAGAAGCCATTGTGCGTAAAGAAAAATCACTCGCCGGAAATAAAAATCACTCACCAGAAACCAAAATTTTCACGCCGAAATATTCTTTTTCGTCGGAATATTATGGCCGGACGGGACCGAAAAGTGGTCCGAAAATGACCGGTTGGTTGGCCGGTAGCCGGTAGTCAATGACCGTCTGCTGGTGGTCGGAAGTCAATGGCCGGTGGCCGGTGGCCAAATTTAAAAGCGGACTTGTCTTCTCAAGGACGGCCACACATGGGCGGATTGGAGGGTCCGATTTGGACTTATCTATAGAAGGGCGGCTACACATAGCTGCCTCTCATGAGAAAGGGCAGACCTTTGACCTATAAAAGAAGGTCATTTCTACACACATTACAGAGTGTGAAGTTGATGCAACAAGGTGAGTATAAGGTGGTGAGAGTGAACCAAGATAGGAGCTCTATTAAGGGTATAATCCCTTTGTAAACTACTTCTTGTTTTAATGTACTAAAGCCATTGAGTGTTTGCTTTCCAGTGGACGTAGCCCACATTGGGTGAACCACGTATGTCGTGTGTACTCTCTCTCTCTCTCTACTCTTAATCTCTTGTGTGTGAAATCTATCTCTCTCCATTAAGTAATCTACTAAAATATCTACTTAGCTACGTCATATTTCCTAACATCCTGCTCTTTTTTTTTGTGTACTTTTTCATTGAGATTCGCTATGTTCACTTGCTTCTCTCTCCATTAAGTAATCTACTAAAATATCTACTTAGCTACGTCATATTTCCTAACATCCTGCTCTTTTTTTTGTTGCTGTACTTTTTCATTGAGATTCGCCATCTCATCGTTCACTTGCTTCGTCTTCTTGTTGGATTCCTCTCTAACTTGCTGTAGATCTTTCGCGGACTTCTCTTACAATGATGGATAGATAGCCAAGAAATGTTTACTTGCTTCCCTTTCATTATCAAAAGTTGAATACAATAGACAAACAATTCGTCTCTTTCATCTCCAATAAAACACAGAAGCTCAGTGACATTACGAAAGGGTAGTGGTGCATTGGTCGTTGGATCATCAAAGTAAATGTGGCCATCAATCCATAAGTTGATTGCTTTGTACCCAATGCTTCGCAGTTGATCTCCAACATTGAGATTCGATGTGCAAAGTCGCATAGTAGCGTACTCCTGCTCCAAATCAGTGTTTAATCGATATTGTTTTGACCTATTACTAATGTCTTGCAGTGGAGGGCGATTGAATGACATGTTTGTTAGCTCATCAAGCAAATTAGAGAGAGAATGTGTAATAGTGACTGTTGCAAGCAGGGAAAGCTGGTTATGGAGGGAAAAAGTGGAGAGTACTCAGAGATAGTAGAAAAGGATTATGTTGTGGAGGGAAGAAAGAGAGGGAGTGTAGCTCAATCTCCTTGAATTTAAAATGTTGATTATGAGAGCTTTAGAGAGAGAAATGCTGTTGAACACAGAGGTAATGGAATTTTCCATTGCTCTCACCTTGAGCTTGAGTTGGAGAAGCATGAGAGAGAGAGAGAGAGAGAGAGAGAGAGAGAGAGAGTGGGAGGGAGTGGGAGAAAGAGTAGATCTGCAACCTTGGAGGATCTGTACTTTTTGTCAGATGTAAGCAACATAGAATGTACTCTTGATGATTGGGAGGTGGAAGTGACGAGAGAGAGTTGGCTCCGTTTTAGAGAGAAAATACAGTGAGAGAATATGCAAAATCTGCTTTTTTGACGGGGGGAGCTGAAAAATGCTTCTTTTAATGAGAACTAAATGAGAGAGTGTGGTTTATATGTTAGAGAGAGGAGAGATTGAAAAAAGATGTTATAAAATTAAGTTACCAACTCTCTTTTGGGTTAAAATAGCTTATTTCCAAAATATAAAATATACAAATAGTATTTTTAAAAATCTCAACATAGGTTGCTTGGTCAAACTTAGCTTAAGCTTTAAGCATTTCCTTAAACTAGAGGCCCTCCTATAGCCCATTCCCTTCCTAATGAGTATAAATGATCTTTTTCTTAATGCATCCACTAACTCGAAATTTTATCAATGAGATGCGACTAGAGACGCTTGGAGACAACGCTAGAAAGTCTTGACAAATCACTATAACAAAATGCAAAAGGTACACTAAAACTCCTCTTTTTCTAATACCTACATCGATTGACACCATATGCACATCAAACCAATCAAGAGATGCTAGTTGCCTACAGATAAAGGGTATAGGAAATCAAAATAAATAAACCCAAGGAAAGGAAATACAAGGACTGCTATTGTAAATGCTTGACTTCACCAAAAAGAAAATGCTATTTTAGAGCAAATAATGGTGATTGCCGACTATCGACGGAACATCCAAACCATTTTAAGCATTTGTCAGCGCATGAGATCTGATGACAAGCATGGTCATTGTCATGATGAGTGAAAACTGAAGGCTTGTCCACAGAACTTACTAGAACATCCAACATGTGTCAAGGATTTGTTTCAGAGACTTGGTCATTTATGTTTAACATGGTCTTTTAGTCAAAGCAAATGCAACACTATTGAGCCAAGAGCAAAAGATTTCTAGCTATGCAGTAGCATCTATTTAAAATATCCCTAACCAAGAGTATGATGGTGAGTGTGTGTTCCCCACCCCTAAGCAAGGGCCAAGGCAACAGATAGTTTGCTGAAATATGATGATAAATGGTGGCTTAATTTTGCCTCTATGCCATAATGTCGTGTATTGAAATACGTGTTTAAATTTCGAAGCGTTTTTGTACATTTATGGCCTCACTATTTAAACAGAGGCTATTTTCTGACCAAAAGAGCAAAAAGTCTAGTTCATAATCATGCTTTCCAAAACCAAATTGCAAATGTCAATACTGCAGTACGTAGCACACCATAATAATAATGACTGTTTGCAGCAATTGCCACAGTTTGTCACAGGTGCAACACCTCTGCATGCAGGTGGAAGCTAGGTTCACTTTAACTGTTGACTCATCTGGCAGCGATGACTGCGGTCAAATGTTCCAAGCAAATTGCCATGTTTTGCAAAGATGATTTTACATACATGTGAATCCCTATATAACCCTGTTCTGCTAATGGATCAGGCCATGCTGTTTACCTAGTTCCTAATCATGTGCTATTTTGTACAATACACACAACACCAGAGGCTTGCACCATGGAAGGATGAACTCCTTAGAAAGCTGTTGCTCTCTTCTCTGCTGCCTTTTTGCTGTCTTCCAGAACTAAAGAGGCTCTACACAAGGGGCACGTTGTACGTTTGTGGTCTAAGCATTTATCAAGACAGTGTCTGTGATAAACATGCTTGCATATTGGTAAGAGGCAAATCTCTTGACCCCTCTGAAATTCATAAAGACAAACAGGGCACTCCATATCTGTCAAATTCATGCTGTTAGGATCGTAAAGTGTGAGAGAAAGAGCTTGCACAATTTCCGCGGAGAAGCCAGAAAAAACCAGGTCTGAAGGTAGCTCATACTCCTCCGGAAACACTATATGGGTACTATCATGATTCGTCGGAGGTGGTTCACCAGCTAAGCCCAAAGCTCTCAAGAAGGAATTCAGTGTATGCTTCATCGATACAGCAATCTTGATGATGATCGTGGGTAGTAGGTCAGCGATGTTTGGGAAGACCGAAAAACCCATAGGTTTAAAAGAAGTAGGGAGAATTTGTCTGCACTCCTGCATGAGAAACAAAAAAAAAAATATCTAGTGCAAATTCGAAGTGAACGAGTTAATGGACACATCAGAGGAAAGATATCTGAACATACAGACTCATTCCGAAAGAACAACAGACTCATTCCGAATGCAGATGCAGGATACCCATGTTTGATCTTATGTAACATCCTAACTGCATCCTCGAATGTAAGCAAAATAGCTCTTCATGATGCTATAAGAATGTTACCCAGTATATGCGTGCCCTCGAAATCAGAGGACTTAAAATAAAGCATGGGGTAAATCATCGACAACTCAGAATATCCCATCTTAAGGCAGTCGCCCAACCTCTTTGAGCTCAGGTGGGGATTTCAAGAATTTATGCATGACAAATACATGCCTTCTCTACCCGAAATTTATACCCTCTGCAAAAGCATATGTATATCTCTCCAACATAAATAGAGATACCCACATACAGTACATGGCTGCAGCATCATCATCAGGTCGAGCAAAAGAGTGCAGTCGATGATATGGAAGAAGGAATGCTCATGCACTTGCCTGCCGTCAGGATTTTCAGAGAGACGAGCCCCCCGACCACATGCGCAGAGCTTTCAGGGTTTTGGACAAAAGAGGAGGAACCCACGAGCGGGGCTCTTATGCAGAGCAAGCAGACAAACCTGGTGAATCCTGTGACAAAGGAACCATAGCCAACCTGCGCAGAAGAAAGGGGAAATGGGTGGTCTGGAAAATGTCTTGGGATGATTATAAAACTGCGTGATTGGCAAGCCCGTCACTCCTCGTCTATCTTAAAGACCACGGGGCCTACGGCGAATCGCGATGTATGTGATCGGCAGCCCTTGGGGCAGAGTCGCCACCCTTGCACGGATGCGTGGGAGTCCTGAGAGGGAGTTCCAGGGCTAAAGGCACGAGCTCAACGGTGGGGAACCTTACTTTTTTGGCCTGTGGAAGGCCAAAAAAGGCACGAGCTCACCACGGGGGAACCTTACTTTTTTGGCATGTGGAAGGCAAAAAAAGGCACGAGCTCACAGGTGGGGAACTTTACTTTTTTGGCCTGTGGAAAGCCATAGGGTTCATTGTGCAAGGTTGTTGCAACAATGAGACCGTTGGATTCTTTGGTTGGATAAACACCACATGGCAAGGGTCTTTGTAAAATAACTTTGTTGTCTCTTTTGTTTCCTTACATCACCTTCTTTGAGAGACTTGTCCCCAAGGATTCAAAAGTCTTGTGAATAGAAAGCTAAAACTTTGGAATAGAAAGCTACTCTCCAAGGCATTCTCTGCATGTTTGAAAATGACTTTAGAGATCAAAACATTAAACAAAATATTCGTAGGAGTTTGATCTTATGATGCAATCTTCAAAAAAGCCTTTTTGTCTAAACGGCAAGTTTCCTCCTTATACAAATACAAAATGAAAATATTAGTAAAAAAATTTAAATTTGTAAAATATTCTAACTATTTTTTAGTATATTTTATCGGGTTTTTTCTCCTTTGCCATCCTTTGAAACCGGCTAATCTCGATTTTCAATCGACTTAAGTTTAAGCTCAGACACACATTTCTCAAACACTGAGGTATTGATAAACGATTCTCTCATTTGAGGATTTTTTTTAAAAATCACTTTACTAAATTGTTTAATTATTTTCTATGCTTATTTGAAAGCATTAAAATATTCTTTTGTCTTGATTTTTAATGTGCCTTTTTATTTTACTTCCTTTTTTTTGTTTCAAAATATTGATGTGCAATGTGCACCATTTACCTTATTATTGGGGCCCATTCATAATATATAAGCCATTGAGAAGATAATAAAAAAATGACCTGATTGAGACTTATCGTAAATGTTATTGAAATTTTATATTATTAAATGGATCTTTTTATTTCACCTATATATGAACAATACAATTTTATATTGAAACAATACAATTGCAACACTGATTAAGACCTACTTTCGATAAATCTTTCCTCCCTCCTTACCTTCAACAGGCCATCGTGAGTCCTCACCTTGTTATCCCATGGAGATGGGATCAACGGTGGATTAAATCTCCACCGTAGATCCCTCGACTATTGGGCGTGGCTTTTATAGAAGAGGCCCGTTTCCCCCGCAATCGACATTCCCAAATGTACCTTATGTCCTTTTCCACTCCCCCCCCCCGCCCCCACATAAGTGACACGGGGGAGGCATAAAGGGATCGACAGTGGGCACGCAATCTTCAAGACGAGGGGCGTATGGGATGTTGAATCTCCGCAGCAGGAGGGGGCATCATTACTATACACACAAGCTCGCATGCCTCTCGACAACACGCGCTAGCCCAAATGGTTAGAGCAAAATGCTCTGAGGTGGGCGTCGTGGCTTCGAAGGGCAGCGGCAACGTAGGTGGAACCCTATTCTTTTTGTAATAGTAGATTTGATCAACGGTGGATTAAACCTCTGTCATTGATCCCTTCACTTTTCCCGTGTCATATAGCTATGAGCCACCCTCTCCCTCTCTCTCTCTCTCTCTCAAAGATAATTCAAACTTTGATTTTCAAAAATTTCCTCCATATAATTGAAGATAACTCACAAAACCTTATTTCCCTCTTAAAGACCATCAACATTTGAGACATCGGGTCAGATAGGTGTTTAGGGTGCATAACTTAAAGTGAGGATTCCTCCCACTTATTCAAGGAGTGCCCTGGTATTAGAGGCCTTGCAGACAAGCTTTGCAAATGGGTCCAAAGGACATGGAAGTTAGGATTCTATAAGAATGACTTTGTAGAAGGTGAAGACAGTCCCAGCATGCGAGAACTGTCTCCTGGAAAGCCGAACAATGGATTAGTCACACATCAATAATTACCGCGGCATTTACTACAATAACTTCTAGAAGGCTATAAATAGGACCCATTACATTGTAATCGGGCTTCTTACTTTTTAGTTCTCTTGGCTTTAGCTTTCAAGTATTTCCGAGCTACAATCTCTTCGCCTGTAACTTCACCTTGTAATAATTACTATTGTAA
Source organism: Adiantum capillus-veneris (assembly GCF_014529385.1). Taxonomy (NCBI): domain Eukaryota; kingdom Viridiplantae; phylum Streptophyta; class Polypodiopsida; order Polypodiales; family Pteridaceae; genus Adiantum; species Adiantum capillus-veneris. The sequence goes on along the minus strand of NC_140945.1, from coordinate 18,324,321 downwards.
TCATTTGAGCTTCAAACCGTTATACCTTGTACCGATTGTCCTTGAACTATAAATCTAAAACTGTAAACCCTTTTCCAGTTGTCCAATATGTCTCCCATTCCAGTATACTATTTCAGTTTAGATAACTATTTCAATTCAGTCTCTGCTCTCTATTGTAGTTTCACTGACTAAACTGACGACTTACTAGTAGTTCTAAATTCTAACACTAGAATTAGCTATCTGAAGAGATCAGCTCCAATTCCATTTTGGCGATTATGGTGGTGGTTAGAGTTGTTGCTCGTCGACCATAAAACTCCTATCTCCATGTTAGAATTTCTCATTGAAGGATGGCGCGCAAAACCAGTCGTGGTTGAAAACCATCACACAGCGTTGACCTTGTTCCTAAAAAATCAAAAAGAGACTCTGATCCTAAGAAGCATCCGATGACTGAGACTGAGGCTCAGGAGGAGCACAGTCATGCTGATGAGGCCAAGGACTCTCAGCACTCCAGTCAGTCCAGAAGGAGAAGGGCTGAGAGGGAAGAACGCAAGGCTAGGAGTTCTCGGACCACACATAGGGATGACTAGGGCCAAAGGTAGCAAGGGTAGTCGTCACAGTTCTAGTAGAAAAGCCAGAGAAGAGACAGAAACTGAGACTGACGAAGAAATTGATTGGGATGTTGATACAGACCATTACAAGAAGTCCTCAAGATGGAGTCAGGTTCCGAAGGTCAGAAGAGGCAAAGAAGATGCTGACTGGCATGATTACACCTCTTCATTGAAAATTTCTTTCCCAGTGTTCAAAGGTGGGAAGACAGATGATCCAGATGTTCATATCCAAGCTTTTGAACAATATGCTGAGTTGAAAAATATTGATGAAGATGACTGGGGTGAATACTTTCCTCAGACACTAAAGGATGCAGCAAGGAAATGGTACTACCATTACCCAACTTGCCAACTCAAATCATACAACAAATTGCTCAAGGCTTTTAGATTGGAATATTCAGACAACAGAGGTGATGAGGACATCCTCTGTGAACTCGATAAGATAAAGCAAGAAAAATTATCAGTCAAAAGTTATGTTGAGAAAATCAAGGAGCTAACTAGGCAGCTACAGGAGCCACCATCAGAAAAGAGGTTGTGAGCATGGTTTTTAAATGGGTTCCACAGTAAGAAGCTTAGGGAACAGGAGGTACCCGCACCAACAAAGAAATTCAATGATTTGGTGCAGTGAGCCCTGAAGCTTGAACAGAAGGCAAAGAAGGAGAGGAGTCACAAGAAGAGGAGGTCCCAGTAGTAGCAATTATTCCACTGAGAATTATGATTCCAGTAAGACCTCCAATAGCTCTGAAAGCAGCTCAGAAGAAAAGAGAAAAGACAAGGCCAAGAAGGGGTCTTGGTGTAGAAAGATTGATGAGATAGCCCGACAGATTGCTAAAATCAGCCAGACCAGACAACCAATTAAAAGAATGGAAATCTGGTGTTCAAAGTGTAAATCTAAAGATCATGTTTCCAATGAATGTCCACAGTGTATCTATTGCAAAGCATATAGTCATTTATGGAATAATTGTGGCATTCGCATTTATCACTTCAAGAAGGGAAAAGATTTGTCTGTAGTGGCATTTACCAATGCTGAACTAGTCAGAGTGGAGACAACCAGTGTACCCCAAGAGGAGAAATCAGGTACCAATGGTACTGTTACTAGGCACGGCAGGTACTAGGGAGGTACTGGCCGGGGCTGGGGTCGTGGTAATTTCCAGAATCGAAGCCTATATTGTTATATTTGTGGTTGTGGCAAATATGGGCATTTTGCGGCTCAGTGTCCAAAAATACCTACTACTGCGACTACTGAGGTGAAGGCCACAGAGCCAGTTCCTATACGAGCAAATACATGCAGCAAAGGGGTTTTCATTGAGGAAATTCAGAGGAGTCGGCAAAACCAGTCAGTCCTGAAAGTAGCAAATGGGCTCAGCAAAGAGAGGTGTGGAAGGCAAAGGGTAAAGAAAAGGTAGTTGATGAATGGCAGGAGTAGAGAGAACTGTCGGCTAAGATCACAGAGGATTTAGCTAAGAAGCTGCCAGAGTAGCTAGAAAGTTTTGATGCTCGAGTCATCCAGAAGATACCAGCCCAATCTTCTGAGAAAGCACAACCAGATCAGTCAGGGTCTCGGATTCTTAAGACTATGTTGGTTGCAGTTCAGGGACTGATGGGGAAATTAGGAAACGATAGATAAGATATAATTACAATAGGAAACACTGGAAGAGGCACCGAAGGCACCAGAACAAAGGAATGGCACTGTACAGATAGTCCCGATTCTTCTGGATCTGTTAACTCTGATCAAGAGAGAGAAAAATTCATGTCAAGATTTGTGACAGAATTCAGAAACTCACAGCTGAACTAGATGACATTAGAATAACTTTGCCTGAAGCAGTGAAGGAAGGCTAAAGCGGAGGCCAGAGCAGTTGACTTGGCTGCTGTCAGAGATGATTAAGTGCCGGTGAGCTAGGTAGACTACAAGCTTAGAAAACAGCAAGAGCCACTATCTAGCGTCATACTGGATGGAGGGGCAGGAGTAATTAGCTTGGGGATATACCTTCAGCAAAGAATGGGTATCACAAACCTGAAACCAACACCTTTCAAAGTTTGAATGGTGGATCATCGAGTTGTATAGGCGACTGGTATGATAGAGAGTATGCAGATAAGGGTGGGCAAAGAAAAGTTCAAGACCAGTTTCCTAGTACTAGATGTGCAAGGCGCATATGGGATGCTACTGGGGCACCCATGGTTGCGAACAACACCGGTTGTTCACGACTATGCCAATCAGACTCTGACAATACAAGGTGCCAGTAGCAGAATTTAGATTCAGACAAACAATACTAGGAGCTGGAGAAAGGAGCTACGACCAAAAGAGCTTTGCCAAAAGTACAAGGTGAAGAAAATTGAGAGGATGCTGGCGGCAATGAATATTTTTCCATTAGCCGAAACAGATCTCAACGCAGTATTATTAGACAAAGATCGGGCTGAAAAGTAGAAGAAGCAATTTCTAGATCAGTTCTCTAAACTGAACTCTGGGAAATAACTAGTTCAGCTGATTGGAAGGCTGGAAGAACCAGTTGATTCCAGTACGCCAACGGCTTCTGAACAAGCACACTCTAGAGAAGTTACTAAAAATTAGAATAGCAGTTTAGAGCTCAGAGGACCGTTTTGGGATTATGCTGAGGAGTCAACCAAACGAAAGGGTGGTGGGCCTAACTAGTTGCTTCCAGATGATCAAGAAATAGAGGAATGGAATCTAGGTTCTGAGGAAAATCCTAGATTGATCAAAGTCAACAAACATCTGAATCCAATAATGAAAGAGAAGGCCAGACACATGTTCCAGAAGTACAAAGATGTGTTTGCATGGGAACATACGGATCTCAAGGGAGTGGATACAAAGGTATGTCAACATCGAATACCATTGAAACTAGATGCCAGACCAGTGCGGTTGCAAAGATACAGAATGAATCCTAATTATGCTAGGAAGGTCAAGGAAGAGATCAATAACCTTCTCAAGGCTGGGTTCATTACTGAAGTGGCCAGTAGTGACTGGTTATTTCCTATTGTGGTGGTACCCAAGAAGAATAGAAATCTTAGAGTCTGTGTGGATTATCGGAAGTTGAATGCTCAGACCACTAAGGATCCCTTTCCATTACCATTTATGGACATGCTACTTGATGATATTGCAGGTTGTGAGATGTATAGCTTTATGGATGGTTATAGTGGCTATAACCAGTTATAGATTACTCCTAAGGATCAAAGTAAAACTACTATTATTACTGAGTGGGGAGCATTCACGTATCCGGTTATGCCGTTTGGTCTTTGCAATGCTCCAAAGACCTTCCAACGATGTATGATGGAAATATTCAATGAATTTCTCCATCGATTCCTTGCCATATTTATGGATGACTTCACTGTATTTTAAGGAGAGGATAAGCATTGGAAATGGTTTTCTAGTGTTGTTAGGGAAAGGGAATTTGTTTCAATCCATTCAAATATGTTTTCTTGGTCTAGAAAGGACAGCTACTGGGACATGTATTGTCCAAAAATGGTATAGAAATGGCCAATGACGAGATTCGATGTGTCGAACAGGCCAAAGCTCCCCGCAATGCATCAGAGTTAAGTTCTTCTTGGGATATATGAATTAGTTTGAATGGTGGATCATCGAGTTGTACAGGCGACTGGTATGATAGAGAGTATGCAGATAAGGGTGGGCAAAGAAAAGTTCAAGACCAGTTTCCTAGTACTAGATGTGCAAGGCACATATGGGATGCTACTGGGGCACCCATGGTTGCGAACAACACAGGTTGTTCACGACTATGCCAATCAGACTCTGACAATACAAGGTTCCAGTAGCAGAATTCAGATTCAGACAAACAACACTAGGAGCTGGAGAGTTCTCTAAACTGAATGCCGTTTGGTCTTTGCAATGCTCCAAGGACCTTCCAACGATGTATGATGGAAATATTCAGTGAATTTCTCCATCGATTCCTTGCCATATTTATGGATGACTTCACTGTATTTTAAGGAGAGGATAAGCATTGGAAATGGTTTTCTAGTGTTGTTAGGGAAAGGGAATTTGTTTAAATCCATTCAAATATGTTTTCTTGGTCTAGAAAGGACAGCTACTAGGACTTGTAGTGTCCAAAAATGGTATAAAAATGGCCAATGACGAGATTCGGTGTGTCCAACAGGCCAAGGCTCCCCGCAATGCATCAGAGTTAAGTTCTTCTTGGGATATATGAATTTCTATAAAAGATTTGCGCATCAATTTTTTTCCCAGGAATTACCTTTGTATGAGCTCACAAAGAAGAACAACAAGTTCAATTGGACTATTGAATGTGAGGAGAGCTTTCAGAATTTGAAGAATGCTATAATCAGGAAGCTAGTACTCCGACAACCAAATTGAGATGTCATTTTTAATGTACATGTAGATGCTTCAGGACTGGTGATGGGAGCAATATTAGCTCAACCAGAAGGGAGGATTGATTATCCAGTGTATTTTGACAGTCGAAGATTCAGTCAAGTTGAACAAGGATATACCACTACTGAAAGAGAATGGTTTTCCGTGCTACTAATTTCAACACTATTTGTTGGGCAAGCTATTTCATTTCTATGTGGATCATCAGGCATTATTATTTTTTATTAACAAAGTCATTATTCAAGGCAGACTGAGAGGATGGATGTTCTTGATGGAATTTGAGTTTCGCATTTTTCATAAGCCCAGTAAAACCCATTGTGGTGCTGATTTCCTGTCGATGAGTACGGATGGCTACTCTGAGGCATCCTTGAGAGATGAGTCAGTGGATGCAGAACTATTTCAAACGACAGCGGAGGAAAAAATTGATCCAGAGGAGTTGTATGAAGTATATCCGGGCGGCTGGATAACCTACATGGATGTACAATCCTTGTACGGGGATTGCGGATTGGAAGCTTTAGGAATGTCGAAACGATTGACCTTGAAAACATTACCTTCTTACTTGGAAGATAACGAAGATGAATCTATCGTGTGTAAGACCACTCAAGTAAAAAGAGCTAAACAGACTCTAAAAGTAGACAACATTCATTCAATCATGTCTACACCCATCCAATGCACTCTTACCTTGGGAACTCTGTTAAAACTCAAACCATACTTATGGAATGATTTACAGAAAACCCTAGAGAAGGTGGGGATAACAGGGTTAATCTCAAAAAAATTGGGAAAATTAAAAAATGAAATGGACAACAAAGAGATTCGATGTGTTCCCATGAACAAAGCCGGAGAATATTATGAAGGGGAAGAAGGAAACACCACCCTCCCAGTGAAATATAATGACATTGAAACCATGGAGATACTGGATAGTGGAGCTGGCATAGCCGTAGCCACTAAAGTAGTATGGGAATCCTGGGGACAACCAGCCATTAGACAAACTCAAATGAAATTACAGTTAGTTGACTTACACATTGAGAGACCATTATGGCTGCTTGAAAAGGTGATAGTCAATTCCTGTGGAATTGAATATCAACACACTTTTGCCATAGTAAACTTTAGGAAAAAAGTCAACTATGAAATTATATTGGGAAGACCTTTCATGCGACAGGTACAACTTATCCAAGATTGGGGAAACAATTATCTGTACTTGAAGCAAGTGGGATCTATAACAAGAGTAAATCTAAAAGATCACACTTATAGAGATGTCTTGAAAACACCCATCCAAGAGTTTGATTCAGTCTCTTCAGCTGAAACTAAACTTTCATCCTGGTTAAACAAAGACACTCCTATCTGGAGGTGTGGAGCTTCAAAAAACTGAAGCTTAAGATGAGAATAATGTATCCTAGAAAGGGACTGCAAAGACGAAGCATATGTACCTGAACCTTTTCCAGAGCATTTGTTTGAGCCATTCGAGTGGACTCAATTTTAGCGACTATGGATGTATGTGTGAATACGTCTATGCCTACTCAATTTTGCAATGAGGATGGCTACGACATAATTCCCATCCAAATGATTTCAATCCTCAACATTGAAGACGAAGATGAGGAACCCAAGGGCTTAATGAAAGCTCAAAAATTTTTTTAGACCTCTATTACGATGCAACTGACGAGTTAGATGAACACTCAGCTACCTCAGATCAACAAATTTTCTTTGGTGAGGGCTCTAGGTGAAGAGTCCCTCCTTGATTGGCAAAGCATGAATCAAGAAAGCAAGGTAGCGGCAATTATCAAGCGGCCGCAGGGGCACAAAGCAAAGTGATTCCCATCAACGATCACCTTCAAACAGGAACCCCACTTGGATCGTCCTCAAAATATGAAACTTATCATCAGTCAAGCTCGTCAGGAGTCATCAAGAACCTTGTGAAGAAGGCAAGTGGACCTGGAGTCAATGGTGACCATCTTCGATTGAGCTTCAACCTGGTATTGGTATGTCTTGCCAGAGCGGTCCAAGGTAAGAGGCCGACTCAATAAAAGAAATAGCCCCCGCAGTCAGCATGTACGACGAGGTGAATTTAGCATTGGCACTTCAAGCCTGAGTGACATAGGCTACCAATCATAGTGAGAGTGGCTCATCATCAGAATGCAAGCATATGCAGATAGTCCCTTGTTCAAAAAATGCAATCACATCATCATCGAGCATAAGGGTACATGGAATGAATAAGGTACAGGGAGTGTGATCCTTGACACGAACATCTACAGCAAGTACAAATTGTCCATGAGGGCCTAGGAACCAAAATAGAAAACAAGCTTGGATGGCATGATAAGCTCAAGAATTTACAGGTGGGAAAGAAAAGCAAAGCAGTTCAACAACCATGGCCTAGGAACCTTGGTCATTGTCATAGTGGAGCGAAGTGGATCTCACCAAAATTTCAGAGGTAATCCCCCATGAGGAATTGAAACATCAAGCCACAAAGGCCTTTTTCTTTCCATAGTAATGATCTTAAGAATGGGAAAAATTTGCATTTGAGGTTATCACACATAAAAAATAATGCTATCAAGATCTGTCAAGCATGGGAAAAAGGACTTTGGAACACGCCTTGTCCATAATCTTGCCAACAACGATGAATGTCATGTAGCACCTCCATAGTGTTTTATATACACCATGTTGGTTCCTTGCCAAATGCAATGTGCTTTGAGCTCTACCACATGGGTAGAATAAATAAAGTTTTCAACACAAAGGGATGCTCTTTAAAGCAAAGATGGGGTGCCATGCTGAGAGAAAACACGCTTGATGTGGAATGCATTAAGTCCAATTTCATCGAGTAAGCTACAATTTATTTTTTAAAGTTTAGATAATCCTAAATGTCACTTTTTAGAGTTAAATGTATGTTTTAGATGGCATGAATGTTCCCAAGTGGAGTGTATTCCCTGACAATTTAGTTCCTAGTTGCATGGACCTAGCATGCAAGTACTTAGGAGATGAGGGTTTTTGGTCCTATATGTTGCTTTTTTAAGTGATGTATTTTTTAGATGGATTGAATGTTCTCAAGTGGAATGTATTCTTTAAAAGTACTGTGGCTATTTTCACGCACCTAGAATGCAAGTATTTAGGAGATGAGGGGTTTTTGGTCACTATGTGCTTGACAGAGCATATAGATGAGTTTATCATGGATGCAGCTAGATTGGTCCTTGCACTCCATTGTACTAGGATGTTGTTTTGTGAGTCCAAGGCGTATCAACATCCTGCGACTAGAGAGGTGGTACGATGACTATGTAGCTATCTCGTACAAGACCTGTTCAACCTCACCATTTGCCTATGGCATTGTGCTAGCCATGTTGTACCCACATACAATAGGGAGACTACGAAGGCTATTGATTGAGTTTTGTTTCTATCATATCACATCAAAGTACTAGATGGATCGGTCTTTTTGATAGATGTTGCAATGTCCTTGTCAGAGGTGGTATAAATAGGGCTCTTCTATTCTTTAGGTGACCTACAACTTGTCCCTTTTTTGTCATTGCATTTCAAATTAAATGGTACTTGAAGTATTTACATGTCGATAACCATGTGGTGGATTAGCTCTGCTATAACTAGGTGGTTGGTGGCCACATTTACGGCATTTACCAACTTCCATAGCTATTTTATGGATGTATTTGTGGGGTTTGGTGGCTTGGAACAAGCTAGTGAAAATGACGAGAAACATTGGATGTGTTTAGAGTCTCAATTATGTGCACCATAGAGGGTGTTTTTCCACCATTGTGTTTGGACCCATGTCATACACAGATATATCTTAGGCATCTACAAACCTATCTAGATATGTTTCAACGTCTAGTTCAACTTATATCTTTGATGCATTGTTTAACACGATAACTATGGTTATTACCATGTGACTCTAGCATGTGACTTTTTTTACTCCAATATTGATTTCCCTTGTTGGTGTGGCTTTTTATATGTATGGTGGGTTATTGTTTAAGTAGTTGGGATGAAATCTGTTACTAATTGCCTTCACATGATGAGTTTTGCAGTACTAACAATTTTTTTAAAGTCCATGTGGAAGCCTGTTGGGGTATAGGCACCTGTGCCTTGCCCGGCTGCCCAGAGTCTGGGCGCCCACTGACTTGTATACCTTATACATAGCATAAGTGTATGGGGGGCTACTCACTCTTTTTGAGTCTCCCCACCCACATCGTCGTGTGTCTCCTTCTCTCTCTCTCTCACTCTCCGTCTGTGGTGCTCCCCGATCCCCTTCAATTGGTATCAGAGCTATGGTGACCGCGTAGAGCACGACGGCTTTGAGAGCTTCGAGGCGATAGCTCGCTCGCTCTCGACGGTCGAGAGATTAAGAAAGCAGAAGACTTGCTATGAGAATGCAATGGGAGCTTGTGAGCTCAGTTGAGAGTGATGTATGCTCTTGTGGAAGCTCAGAAAGGAGTGTGGAAGATTGTGTGTAAGTGAAGGTGCTGCCCTAAAACTGTGTGCACATCAACACAATTTTCAGATTCGCTTTTCTCCTTGTAGAATGCAGATCTGAGAATTCTGTCACGCGAGCCCCTCCGTTTCGACGTGGTCTACAACTTTGCAGAAGAAACTTTTTGCAAATTCCTCACCATTTTTCTGATATTCAGCTCAGACTGACTGTATACAGAAATTCTAGATTTTCTGTTGTCGCATTGTGTGCGAGTTTGATGCACTTTTGGAAGCACGGGAGATGCTTGATGTTGAGTGCATAAATTCTGAGCTGAAGATGCAATTGCAGCTTGTGTTAAGCTTGTGGTTTGAGGGTTTTTTGGTAGACTTGGGCAACGAAGTACGGAGGCGTTTACACACCATCGAAGTGGTCTCTTGAGAGACGCAGGTTTTTGGAGCATACAGGTGAAGCTTCTTTCACTAGTTTTCACAGGATACTTTGGCAGTGATTTTGTGCTTGGATTCATGGTCTTTGCGGATGGTTTTCATATGGTTATGGCACATGGTTGATGCCCATTATATATGCATTTTGGCGAGCACTTTCAAGTGCCGGTAAGCTCTCTTGAGAGCATTGTTTTCCAATTGATCAAGTTTCCGGATTGCAAATCTTTTGGCATTTGCTTATGCACAGTCACTCCGTTGATGTACGTTGAGTGTGGATTGCCATTGTATGTGAAAATGTGGAGCCATTTTAGCATTTCTACTCATTGGCATTGAGTAGTGTTATGGTTTATGGTAGAGATTGTACTTGAGTTTTTTGCTCAGTTTTCAGGGGAAATTCTGTCGGATTTTTCCCAAATTCTCGCCATAGTTTGTGATCGAGTGTTTACTCTCACTTTAACAGGTTTTGTCAGTTTGGACACAGTTTTGTGTTTTTGTATCCACTCTCGCAAGAGTGAGGAGTTGTGTATCTTTCTTTGCTTGAGACAGTGGTTTGCTCTCGGGTGGGAGAGTCTTGTGATCTCGAGCATTGTTTGCCATAGTTTTGCAAAGCTTATGCATGTATGTTGAGTGTAGTTTGATGCGCATTGATTGCTCATTGTATTGAGCTTGCAGGACAATGGTTATTTTGTGTTGATAGCCATTGTGCGTCGAAACTCTGGCGAAATTTTCCCAAGAGTTTTATGCGTATCATTTATGCGATCTAGGTAGAGATTGCAGGTTGCACTCAGCATTTGCGTGCGATGTTCTCTGCAGGTGGGATTTGTGCGTGTGTATGCATCGATACCGCACAGTGTGGGCTTGGTGATTAGCTCACAGATTGCAGTGTGATACTAGAGCATGCGAGGCTTGTATTGACATTGTGGGAGCTCTATTTTGGAGTGTGTCTCACAGGTTTTACATTGTGTTTCTGGCCATATTTGTAGACAGTTTCCAGGTGTTGTTGGTGAGGTGGTTTTGCTATCTAGCTTGCTACTTGTGCTCATGGCAGAGACAGGTGATCGATCAGATTGTGACCTCTCATAGATGCGCGTGTTTGATGGGTCAGACTTTGCGGCATGGAGAGATTGTATGCTTGATGCACTGACACAGCGAGGGTTGCATCGACCATTGAGTGGTGATGCAAGTAGACCTTCAAACATGTCTGACAATCAGTGGCAGGAGCTAGAGGAGATGGCACTATCTACACTCTCTTTGCACCTTGCGGAATCTGTATATGCTCTTGTTATGTATGAGACTACTTCGAGAGCACTTTGGCGCAGATTACATGATATGCATGATAAATCAGAGTCATCACGGACTCGTGTGAGACATGTACATTCACGAGCACGCCGACAGGTGACATGTTGGTATTGTGGTCATTTTGGACACGTTAGACTGCGTTGTTTTCGTCGTATGCGACATCATAGGAGACATGGCAGTTTCAGAGATGTATGTAGTGATGCCATGGACTCAGTTGCTTTGACAGTTGAGGCACATGTAGTGTCGGAGTATACTAGTGACGGTGATGTCACTTTTACCTCGAGCTATGCACGAGATTCTATACATGTGGATAGTGCACTCCCTTCGTAGTGGTTGCTAGACGCAGATGCTATGTTTCATGTCACGCCGCATCGTGCATGGTTTTGTAGCTATTCTAGCGGGATGCTTGGCAGTGTACGTTTGACCGATGGATCGGTGCATGCAATAGCAGGTGCAGGAGATGTGAGACTGTCATTACCGAGTGGTGCATCTTGCTTGTTACGACATGTGCGCTATGTACCAGATTTGATAGTGAGTTTGATCTCGATTGGTCAGCTTAGAGATTGTGGATGTCAGATTTCGCTACGAGAGCGAGATTTGGTGATGCATTTGGGTTCGCTAGTGATTGCGAGAGGTGCCAGGAGTGGTACAGGTTACCCATTGCATGTGGATCATGCGAGAGACGGTGTTGTCTCTGTGATCATGCAGCCAGGTAGATAGCGAGAGAGCAGGCGAGTCTCTTTTGCTTATGGGTTGCAGGATGCTTTGCATGGAGTGCAGAGTAGTGAGCTCGTTGTGTACACAATTGGGGCACGACTTGAGAAGTCACACAGAGAGGTGACAGAGTCAGACATGCATGCTTTGCTAGTGACTGAGCAAAGCAGAGAGTTAGTTGTGCGAGATACTTCTATTGAGGATAGACAGGTAGAGCGGTCTTGCTCTAGTGAGTCACGATAGGAAGACGTTGTGCAAGAGTCTATGCATACGGAGTTAGAGCATGAGAGCTCTAGTGAGTCACAGCAGATTGAGTGGTCATGTTTGCAGTGGATGATTGCAGAGGAGGCTGAGATGTCAGCGATTATGCAGTCATTCCTTTCTATGCTCGACAGTGAGCATGGGGATATAGTTGTGCAGGATATGTCTTCCAGCAGACACCTAGAGCAGCTGGTTTGCTCTGAGGTTGCACGACAGGGTGATGCGTCTTTTGCGTACAGTCAGGAGATGCATGTGGGTGACACGCCTTGTCAGTCAGAGATGCCTATTGCCAGGGATATATATGTTGATGCATGCTCCGTAGAGCTAGCAAGGCCCGCTAGCATTGTATCGGCATTCGGTGGTCTCATGTATGAGATGTTGATCTTGAGACCGGATATCGCAGCTGCAGTGGGAGCATTTGCAGTTGGGGTTGTCAGTCGTTTGTTGGCTGATGATTGCATAGTGCACGAGGGAGATATGCAGGTATTGCATACATACTTGCAGTACGTGTGCGATACGTCTGGTGGTGTATGGACTTACACGGGAGCAGGACAGCCGAATGCACACGATCACAGCCAGCCAATGGGCATCGATTGAGAGCGGTTTTCTCTCGCCTTTTGTAGTCTTTAGACTAGGTTCTCTTGCTTAAAGGCACAGTCTCCTTTAAGTGGGAGGTTGTTGGGGTATAGGCGCCTGTGCCTTGCCCGGCCGCCCAGAGTCTAGGCGCCCACTGACTTGTATACCTTATACATAGCATAAGTGTATAGGGGGCTGCTCACTCTTTTTGAGTCTCCCCACCCACATCGTCGTGTGTCTCCTTCTCTCTCTCTCTCACTCTCCGTCTGTGGTGCTCCCCGATCCCCTTCAAAGCCTATGCTAGCCAAGTGGATTTATGGATTGAAAATTAGACCATTAGACAAAAGTGACTCTGGCAAAAAAAACTCCAAGTGTGCCTAACATGGCTGTAGTAAATTTTTGCTATACAAAGCAATAATTTTTGGCGTAAATTACTATGGAAAATCCCTTTAAACTTACCTTATGAGTTACAAGTTTATATACATGATGGGTTCTTGCTTTGGTCATTTCCAAGAAGCTATGTATTGTTTTGGATTTATATGTATGGGGCATAGTCTTGACCCATGATTTCTCTGCAACTCACTGTCTTGGCTACTACGAACCTTTAATTGGGTTTGAAAGGGCACACCTGTAACAATATTCTTGTGTGGTTTGATCACTTTGAATGTATGCACTTATTTTGATATTTTTGCACCAACTTCTATGTATGTATGAATGTTTGGTTTGTATGCATGTACATTGCGATCACTTTACACTAGTCTATATGCACATCTACATGTATGTTGGAATCCCTTTTTATCAGCCCAGATTTGAGTGTTCTTAGTTCACTCCTATTCTACTTAATGGTCTAGTCAATTTCTCACCCAAGAGATTATGTGTCAAGCTTAATCTTTGAGAATATTGACTAAGAATCTACAACAAAAATCTTGAAAAAAACAAAATGATTGAAAAATCACGAAAACAAAATCTCACAAAAATATAATTCCCGTCGTGTACATACTTTTTAAGACCCTGGATGTGGAAAAGAGTGACAGCTCTATCCTAGATGATATTGTTAAAGGAATGCAAGATCTAAAGCTAAAGATTACAAGGCTAGAAGAAAAGGGACAATCGTCATGTCAATCTATAGGGGGGAAAAGACCTTAAAACAAATAAGGCTTTATGCTTGCATAGATACATATGGTGTGATAGTATTGACCATGCAAGGAGGGATTGTGAAAGCTTTAAAGATGCTTTGATGAAGGATCTTATTCTCTTTAAAGATGGTAGGATTTTCTTAAGTAAAATAGGTAAACCCTTGGGGACAAACGTTGGCAAAGAGAGGGATGAAGAAGCTAGTTGAGGACATGGCTACTACCCATGCAATCTTGATGGTTGAGGCAGCTGCCTATGGAACCATAAAGGATTAAAGGTTCAACAAGAATTATCTAATGGTATTGGAGAGTTGTGGTCATGTGAAACATAACTATGAAGGGTAAAATGACTAAAGAGGTTTTGTATGAAGCTGGAGATTGCATTAGGCTAGAAATAGGTTGGAATGACCCCATAGATTCTTTGCCAGTGCATGTGTACATTGCCAAATTTCAAGCCAATGAGGTCGTTGTTGAAGAGAAATACAGACGTGAGAATGGGGATGAAGAACCTTGAAACTTAGGACCATGAGGAATGGAGGTATAAATGACACAATGCCTCCTAAAGCAGCTTATCAACAAGAGATGCCTATACTTGAAGTGCCTATGCAGGAATCTTTTAAAGAAAAGAAGAAGGAAGCGATGAAAGCTAAAGCAAAGGGTCCATCCTACAAGCTCCAATCCGATATAGAGGCAACAACAGATACCAAAAAGTTTTTGGAGGAGAGAATTTTGAATAATAAGGTTGATTTTACCTTGGGTGAGATCCTTGGCATAGCAAAGAGGGTGTTCCATGAAGAGATCATCAACATAATCAAGAGAAAGTGATAGTCTCTTATTGAAAATATCCATGCACAGGGTGAAGGAGAGACTTCAAATGCACAATGAGTACAGGTTTTTGGTGATCAAAGTGGTGAAATGATTTCTAGATGCTACAAGTCTAGAGGAGGAATAAAACAGGTTTGTTTCTTGGATGATAAGGATGAAGAGACAACTCACAAGAGTTTTACTCCAAGAATTATTGGGCAAGATAAACTATTAAGACCTTGGTAAAAGTGGGAGACTTAGAAGAGCCGTACATTGCATTGATAGATCATGGGTTTTAGATTAACCTCATGTCCAAGAGACTATATCAAAAAGGAAAATGGAAATTGATATAAATCATGGATGGATGATTTGTGCAACACATAACTCATTAGGGGAGCTTGTCCAAATATAATGGTGACTATAGGGGATGTCAAAGATGTGCAAAACTTATTTGTCCAAGAGATGGACATATCCTCTTATACTTGGACAGTCTTACATCATTGCTACTCATATGGAAACAAAAGTGATGGACGATGAATCAACTAATGCTAGGATAAGGAGTAGGGATGGGAGGCATGCAGTTCAATTCCTTACTATATGTGTGGACTATGAAAGGAACCATGGTACTCTAAGAGATAAAACCTTGCCGAAGATGAATAAAGAGTTCAAAGACTACAATATTAGGGGTTTTGGCCATGTACCATTGTAGAGTGGGATTGCATTGGTACAAGAAGAGGAAAGTTCTCGCATGATGTATATGCAAAGATGGTGTTTTCTACAGGATTTGTAGGATTAACAGACTATGGATCTATCGCTTTTACACACACATCCCTCTATGCAATGTTTGTAAAGCAAGTGATAAAATCACGAGGCTTGTTAGGCATAGTATAAATTTCCTTTTGACATGCAATTTTCCAAGCACCCTTTCATAGGTTTTGTGTAATGCGATCAATAGATATAATTTTCCATATATAACGTTAAGTCAAGGGTATAAACACAAAAAATGACAGGAAATGTTGAGATTCTAGCAAGGGATATGTCCAAAGAACCCACCAAGCAACAACCACCAATATGGTGAACAACATCACCAAAACAAGTCTGGGTTAAGAAGGTAGAGGTTGCACAATTACAGCAGACAAAACTTCAAGCTATCTCAACAAAGCCAAATGGTAAACCCTAAAACAAACCCAACGGTATGATCAGGTATGGGTGCCAAATAAATTGATTATTACACAATATAATCAAGCGCACATATGGATTCCAAAGTGACACAACAAGGAAATCCCTTCAGTACAAACCCCTCAGATCCGATCAAAACAAAAGCCATATAACCCACAACAAAATGTGAAACAAATTTGGGTACCCAAGAACTCAAGGACAACTTTAAAAAAACCAACTCAGCTTTGGATACTTAAACAAAGGGCAACACAAATGAAAAATGTGAATCTTGGATTCAAACAAGAATGTCATGACAAGATACAACATAGACTAGGAGTACAAAGGCACCCATTGTCAACCAAACAATGAGCGACACAATTAGAACAATTATTATTTCACCACTAGACAATTGGTTGTTGGGTTTCAGGCCCTGTGGCCGGTGGATTGTGGTCGGGAATCCCTTGTGGGGTCCACCATTCAAAACCCCCCTTTATAACACGCGTTCGTGGGTATTAGAAAAACCCCTCTTTTAACATGTCTGAAAGAATAAAATGACCCCTTATTTTAGGAATTTTTTCCAAAATTGAATATAAACACCCCTAATTTTAATGTATCTCATTTAAAATGCCTAAATTTTTTGAAGTTTAAAACCCCTCCTTTACTCACGTTATACATTAACATGATTACATAGTGCACTCCCCGAGGGACGTCCGCCCTCTTACTTTATTCTTGGTTATAATGATTAATAAGGAGATAGAGAGTTTACACTCTCTAGAGCTCCACTAACAACCTATGTCTACCTCTCTATCCCCTTCCTCTTCTCTCTTTCCCTTGCACTCTCTGCATCACAAGTCCATCGATTAGTATCAGAGCACAGGAGGTAGCCCCAACATCCTGGCTACACCCCCACACATGTAGCAACCCCAAGCAAGGAGAGCTTGGCAAGATTAGCATGAACAAAGGGTTGAACATGGAGTCAAGGTACATGTCAAGAGAGAGAGAGAGAGAGAGAGAGAGAGAGAGAGAGAGAGAGCAAGGAGTTTTGAAAGGCAAAGGAAAATTGAGCCTACGAGTTGCACACAGTGCTCAAGCAAAGCTTGAAGTAAGGAAACTTCAAGGTGGTAGCAAAGAGAGCAAGTTCAAGTTTGGAGCAGTTGAGCCGAGGGAATTGTACCAATAGGAATCGGGGAAGCTTGTAGGAGCTCCTGTTCATGAGGCGCATTCAAAGGCTTGGTCAAAATTAGGGCATCCAGGTACTCGGGCAAGGAAGGCATCCAGTCAAATCAAAAGCAAGCAAAATCAAGTACACACACACAACACACTGTGTGTAAGTATGGCAGCATGAGGAGTACCAAGCGTCCCCTTTGGCCTCAATTGTCAAAAGCTAGAGTCCTCAAAGCTAGAGTCCTCAAAGCATGGGACCACAATGCTCCTCAGGACTGTCCGACACATTTTGCAATCGATAGCCACGACAAGGAGCTAAAATTCATTTTTTTTTAAATTTAAGCCTTACACACATTATGTGTGCAAGGGCCCACTCCAATAGAGCCCTTGGCCCTCGACATTCCAATCACCTAGCCCCAAATCCCCGACCATGCTCACACACATCTCTCCCCGCAGCGGTAGAGGCTCTCATGGGCTAGCAACAGATCGATAGTATCTCAAGAGCTTGAGGCAAATCGAGCATAGAGAGAGAGAGAGATCATGTGAGAGAGCTTTGAGAAACAACTTTCTTAGTGAGAGTGATAGAGTAAGAGCTGTGAGATGAATGAGAGCTTTCCCATGGCCGGTTGTGCTTGCCACATGCACGGGTGAGGTGCCTCTACCATACAGGAGTGACACCTGACATAGGCATTGAGCCCACCGATCGTGCTCTAAGGCACTGCTGCAACTCCTAGCACCTTTGGTGGTTGTTCGACTAGCACATTTCCACTTGACAATGAAAATTGGCACATACAGACACCGATATGTAGGTTACATGTTATAGGGGGATTTTGAGCCCGTTCACGGATAGATTCTCTAGGTTTCCAGACACTCATAGACATAATGCCTTTCAGGTAATTTTGGAAGTCATTTTGACAGGATTTTCTTTGAAGACAAATGTGCTAACAAATGCATGTTTACTTAAGCACACCATAGTGCTATTCAACACTTTTGAGTGCAGATATCCTCCCAGGGATCACTTTTACTACATGCAATATTTCTTGGCACCTGTTTGAGCACGGTCACTCACGTATGTTGAGTTGAAAACACTGCCCATTGCATTACGTGCGGAGCCAATTTTTTGGCTAGTTTGGCAGGTTTTACGACCATTTCTCCGACTCAGACCGGAAGTAATGTCACTAAGTTTATGCTACACAATGTCACACATGTATCCAAATTGACAAAGAGTTTGATGTCCAATTGGATGGATGATTTGGGTTACACTTCCATATTTGCTCATGGTTCTTGGATTATCAAGAAGGTAAAAAATCTGGTCATGCTTAAAGGCTAAAAGTATCTTCTATGAAAGAGAATTCTATTTGTGTGGCCAAGCTAATGTTTACAAATTTGTGGCATAGCCGGCTAGGACATATGAGTCAAAAGGGAATGAAAGTCTTGTAGTGTTTTGGTTATATCGCTGTGTTAGATAACTCTAACTTCTCTTTATGTGAGCATTGCATCCATGGAAAAAAGACTAGGTTGACATCAACGCATTTGAACGAGGAGTTAGGGAGTCCTCTAGATCTCATTCATAGTGACTTGTGGGGACCTATGCCAGTCAAGTCTCTAGGGGGAGCGTTATACTTCCTAACATTCATAGATAACTCTACTAGAAAGGTGTGGGTTTATCTCTTGAAGCACACAAGCGACATTTTTAGTGTCTTTCAGAAGTTCTTAGCACTGGTAGAGAACCAATTGGGTAGAAAGCTCAAATGTTTGCACAGTGACAATGGAGGTGAGTACATCTCCTCTGAGTTCAAGGACTTTTTTAGTAAAAGAGGCATTAGAAGACAATTTACCACGCCTTACACACCCGCTCAAGAAAACGGTGTGACTAAAAGGATGAATATAACCATTTTACAAATGAGTCACTTCTATGTTCTCTACGGCCAACTTACCTCAAGAATTCAAGTTGGGGAGACGCTATTACAATGGTTGCTTACTTGATCAATCAATCACCTAGTACACCACTAAAGTACAAGGTTCCGCAGGAGATGTGGATGGGCAAAGAGCCCAATTATGACAAATTATGTGTATTTGGATGTGAGGCGTTCTCACATGTGCCAAAAGCACTTAGACAAAAACTCGACCCCAAATCACACAAGTGCATCTTCATTTGATATGGTGTAGACGGAGAGATGGGATATCATCTCTGGCACCCAGAATCAAAGAAGGTCATACGCAACTCATATGTGATATTCAACGAGTCTAAGATGCATAAAAAGCCAGTAAAAGACATTGAGTATAGTATAATATGGTATGAGGATGTTTCCTTACTGCTGCCAGTTACACAGAATGTTGGACATGCTAGTGATGCAACTTCCACTAGTACATAGACACACATGTTGCTCCATAGAGAGAAAAATCTAGCAGTTAGGCACTTTGGAGATCTACTCGTACATCTCATGCACCTGAGCGTCTTGAGCCAGGTTTGAAGTACTTGCTAGTCACTTATTGCAGTGAACCCACTTTCTACAAAGAGGCCATTCAAATGGATGATAGCATGAAGTGGAAAGAGGCTATGCAATTTGAGTATAACTTGATCTTAGCAAATGAAACTTGAGAATTGAGAGAGTTACCTACGAGTAGACAGGCATTTCCATGCAAATGGGTGTACAAGAAGAAGTATATCACAGATGATCCCGAGGCTAAGTATAAGGCAAGATTGCTTGCTAAAGAGTTCAAGCAAACGAAAGGCAAGGATTTTGATGAAATCTTTTCTCCAGTGATCAAGATGACTGCATTGCATCTTGTGCTTGGTCTAGTAGGCATCGAGGACTTGGAATTGGTCCAAATGAATGTGAAGACAACTTTTCTTCATGGGGATCTTGAAAAGGATGTTTATATGAAACATCCAGAAGGTCTTGAGATAAAGCATGAGAAGCCAACATGGGTGGAACTGGTGTGTAAACTTAAGAAATCTTTGTATGGATTATAGCAAGGCTCAAGGCAATGGTACATCAAGTTCAATAGGTACATTTAGTCCCACGGTTACATAAGGAGCCAAGTGGATCACTACTTGTACACAAAGAGGTTGAATGATGGTTCCCTCATCATTTTGATTTTGTATGTGGATGATATGCTCATAGTCGAAAAGCCAAACAATGAGATTGCACTTCTCAAGGATGTAGCAAGCAGTTTTCTATAAAATATTTGAGTGATGCACATCACTTTCTTGGTATGCATACCAAGAGGGATTGAAAATGTCGTATACTTGAAATTTCACAGGAATAGTATATTGACAAGGTCTTGCAACGTTTTAATATGCATGGGGGGGAAGCATTGAGTACCCCAATGGCAGCATACAAAAAACTTAGCAAGCATGATTGTCCCAAATTGGATGCTGAAAAGGTAGAGATGGCAAAGGTGCCATATTCTTTGGCAGTTGGTAATCTTATGTTTGCCATGGTTACCACCCGGCCAGACATTGCATATGCAGTGGGAGTGGTCAGAAGGTTTATGGAAAATGTAGGTAGAAAGCATTGGGAATCAATGAAGCACATTTTGAGATACATCAAGGGCTCAGTTAGCAAGTTCTTACACTTTGGGAATAGTGATGCATCCATAGTTGGATACACTAGTCCAGATTATGCGGGTTGTGTGGACACTAGATGATCCACATCTGGCTACGTTTTCTTGTTTGCTGGAGTGGCAATTTTTTGGCGATCATGTATCCAAAAATGCACTTCGTCTTCCACCACTGAGGCACATTATGTTTTAGTTTCTAGTACAAGTAAGGAAGCTGTGTGGTTATCTCTTCTAGTGGGAGACTTTGGTATACACCAAACTCTCATCCTACATTGTGACAGTCAGAGTTGGATTGCGTTAGCAAAGAACTCCGTGTTTAACACCGTTGAAACACATAGAGGTTAGGTATCATGTGGTACGAGATATTTTGGCTAGCAAACGCATTGAGTTAGTCAAAGTTCATACATATGAAAACCAAGTGGATGATCTAACAAATAGCCAAGCCTCAGAGCTGTTCGCACATTGCATAGAGATGATGGGCATAGGGTGAAGCTATAGTCACGCTTCACGATTTTGTACATTTGTACATAGTAGCCCCTACATTATTTTGCCACTTGGGCCACATTGGACTTCAAGTGGGAGATTGTTAGGTGTCAGGCCCCATGGACGGATTCTGGCCGGGCACCCACCCTCTTACTTCAGAGAGTTTACACTCTCTAAAGCTCCAATAACAACTTGTGTTTGCCTCTCTATCCCCTTCCCCTTCTCTCTTTCCCTTGCACTTTCCGCATCACAGGTCCATCAATGGTACTACCATAACAAGAAACCTAAACATCGAATGCCATTAACAAAATCTCTTATGCCCTCCTCTCGCACATCATTCATTTTTCCCATGCATTGATCAAGTATGCATATAGGACCTCATTACATTGCGTGCATTAGCACATATTGATACCCCATACACAACACATACCTAGGGAGATACATCGCCATCTGGGAGGACTGTGACTAGGAGGGGAGGAGGCATTCAGGCATTCTCAATGCGAACTCGACAAACTTAAAAGTACTAACATGGCACTATTTTTTGTGTTTTTGAGTTTTGTTACGTTTCATTGCATTTTTTTTTGGTAAATCCAAGTATGTATGTCCTTGTCTTATATGATACTACGGAGATATGAGGAAAAATGCCAAAAATGAGCCTCTAGGTGTGTGTGTGTGTGTGTGTGTATAAGTAAAAAATAGCAATTTCTATACAAAAAATGAGAAAAACAGAGCAATCTAGTCAAAAATATTACAAATGAGTCTACATAGCAGTTTATCATGTTATTTTTTATTTACATATATTTATGGGTATTTTTTGGATTAATTTAGTTTTTTCTTCTATTTTTTATTTTTTGGAAAAAAACAAAGAAAAACAGAAAAATCAAGTGACATGGAGACGTAATGAAAAAATAAAAATACAAAAATGATCAGCAAGTCAAGAGCAACATATGGTGAAGCCGGGGTGCAATTAACTATGAAAATGTTGCAAAAAACTGATCTGACCAATTTTTGGACGAAATGACAAATTTTTCAAAAATGGGACAAACGGAGTCCAAATGGTAAAGACATTTGGATAGCTAGCAACTAAGAAAATGCCAAATTTTGTAAACAATGCTAACATTTTTACTTGGAGTGTGGGCAGGATCAATGGAAGCCAGCAAATCAACAACAAAGAAGAAGAGACTCTCCTTGAAAGACATAATTGCACCAATAGATTCCTACACAATCCCCAATGATACACTGAAGCCAACAAAGGCTTGGGTCGACGAAGGAACGCTAGGGAATGAGGGATTGACAATTCACCAAGGCACTTTTAGAGACCCACAAGGAAACACCATGTATATCCCCATGAATCCATGAGAAATCATGGACTATGCCAATAAGGAGGAGACCGGCTGGAGAGAGCTGGTTTGCACAACTACTTCACAACATAACCAGCAGGTGTGGATACTCAAAGAGTTTATGAGCTAGCTAGATATATTCAAAAGGATAGCAAGGTGGTGATTACTACTTTAGATGTCCAGAAGACTGAGCTGGTCATCACCCCTCAGATCATTACGGATTCTTTAGGGCTACACAATGCTACCAGCTCAGTCAGAGAAAGAAGAGATACAATAGAGGCTTACTCTCACAAGAAAACCAGCCCCACTTTCAAAGATCTAGTGGATCCGAGGGCAAAAAATATATGCAAGTTGTATAATCAGTACTTCCATGTATGTAGCAAGCAACCACAAAAGTATACAACACTGCCACATGCAATAGCTACCACCATCACATGGGCACTGAGAAGCAACATGCCCAAGGGAGTGAATTATACATAGTACCTACATGAGCAGGTAATCAGAATAGGGATGGACAAGTGGAAGTACATTGGAGGTGGAGAAGTCTTAACAAAAATTTCATACAAATCTATCGGAGTAAGAGCGCAGTGGCCAAACCCACCAATCTAGAATGAGTGATTGATTCTTAAAGAAGATACAGAAGATGAACCACCAATGGCACAACCTCTCACAAGAAGGTTCAGGAGAAAGCTAGAGCCAGTATAGAAGGAATGATCTGAAGAGCCACCAAATAAAAAAGTTAAAATGTTGATGACCAAAGAGAAAAAACCGAAAGAAACCATCATTCAAAAGGAGGCTTGCATCGAGAGTTTGATCGAGTAGTTCACAATTAAACAAGCATTGAAGGGAGACTTTGAGGAGTAATGGGTGCCAAATCTGGTATATATGGGGGGCAACTCCTCGAGGCCGTTAAAGGATCAATTTAAGCACTACATTTGGCATATGAAGAATCTAAAAAAGTGATCCAACAACAAAATCTAGAGCCCTTCATGGTTGAAGAGATACAAGATCTCAAGAGAAAGTTGAAAGAAATGCCTGAAGCACAAGGAAAAGAGGAAAAAGAAAATGCAGACGAAAGAAGTACAACACCACTTGGGACCTACCTCCCAACTGTTAAGCCCAAATCTTTTTATATTGCAACAAATATATTCTCCAAAGAAGGCATGAGAGGCTGGAACAACACCATCAGACAAGGGAAAGGATGAAAAAAATACTCATGAAGGCCTCCTTAACGCTGGGTATACAATAGAAGAGGCTTCTAAATTTGTTTATGGAACTCCAAGCCCGCCATGGGCTGCAAATGAAAAGGAAGAAAGGCAGGAGCAGCCACAAGACCTGGTCATAGATGACAAAGAAGAAATACAACCATAAGAGCAAGATACACAAAGATGGACACCAAAATTGCAGTTACCAAAACTTGGAGTACTAGGTTTGGTAAAAATTCCACCAATTCTACAATGGAGACCTTTGGTGAGCCCTTGGAGACCTCCTCCAATGGGTGTACTAATACGTATAGGATACCAGATTCCACTGTCAGGCCTACTCCCTAGATCATCGATCAAGAACATGGTAGCTACTAATGAAGTCGATGTGAGAGATGCTCATCAAATACTACACATAATCAGAATGCGATCTCTCACACTAGGTGAGGAAAACAACATGCTTCAAACAAGGGAGGGGAATCTACAAGAAGAATATGACAATGTTGCAAGAACTCTTTGAAGGGGAGGAGATGGAAGCACAACGAAAGAGGAATCAGCATGCACACACTCACAGACACACCACCGTAGCCACACACACAGGTTGGAGGGGAGAGACAACATGTACTGTGTGCCCCCTTTCGTTCTTCTCTATCTTATGCACTAAAGCACAATACACATTTGTACTTAGTGTTAATGGCTCACACAAGTGTATAGTTGTGCACTTAGGGTTAGTAGAGAAATTAGTGATGGGTGGTCGGCCACATGGCCATTAAAACTAACATTCTCCCACTTGATGGCCAATGTGGGAGACCATGAGAATGGAAGAGAACCACTCTTCACCCAATGCCCATAAACTGACGACAGTGCTAAAACCGATGACTGGAGAGACTTTTAGTGAGTGCATCCGTTATTTTCTCTGACATAGTAATCTTCACTAAATCAAGGCTCTTGTTTGCCAGGCATTCATGACTGAAGTGATAACGCACATCAATATGTTTTGTTTTGAAATAACAGTGGATCGTTAGCCAAGGCAATAGCACTCTGACTGTCACAATGAAGAATTGGTGTACACTGCTCCAATCCAAGATCTTTCACTAGGCGAGCAAGCCAAATAGCTTCTTTGCATGCCTCACTCAATGCAACATACTTTTCCTCTGTGGTGGAAATGGATGTACAGTCTTGAAGAATGGATCTCCAAGAAATAGCAAAACCAACAAATGTGTAAATCCAACCTATTGTTGAATTATGACTACCAACACAACCTGCATAATCACTATCTGCAAATCCTTGAATGGATGACTCTCCACAACCATAACATATCTACCTATCTGCAATGCCACTCAAGTATCTAAGAATCAACTTGATAGCATCCCAATGATTTTTTCCACGGTTAGACATAAATCTACTGACAACTCCCAATGCATGTGCAATGTTAGGTCTTGTAGCTACCATGGCATACATGAGACTGCCACAAGCTGAAGCATAAGGAACCTTAGCCATCATAGCTTTTTCCTCAGTAGATTTGGGATAGTTGTTCTTGCTAAGTTTCAAGTATGCAGGCAATGGAGTACTCAAAGCCTTCCCCTTCTGCATGTTGAAATGATCAAGAACCTTGTGCACATATTCTTTTTGAGAAAGTTGCAACAACCTATTCTTACGATCACGAGTAATGCACATACCCAAAATGTAATTGGCTTTGCCCAAATCTTTCATGTCAAAATGACTTTTTAGCTTGGTTTTCAAGTCAGCAATGTCCTTCTTGGAATGACCGGCAATAAGCATGTCATCTACATAAAGGATAAGCATAATAAGTTGTCCATTTGGTTGTCTTTTCACGTAAAGACATGGATCCTCATTACTGCGCTTACAGCCTAAGGAATGCATAAATGCATCAAGATTTTGATACCATTTTTTGGATGATTGCTTCAAGCCATAGAGACTTTTTATAAGCTTACAAAACAAATGCTCCTTGCCCTTTAGCACAAACCCTTTAGGTTGCTGCATATAAATCTCTTCCTTGAGATCAACATGTAAGAAAGCAGTAATGACATCCATTTTATCAAGCTCCACGTCTTCAATGGCGACCAAAGCAAGCAACATTCTCAGTGGGTCATGTTGACCACTGGAGAAAAGATTTGCTAGAAATCAACACCATATTCTTGCTTGAAACCTTTGGCCACTAAACGAGCTTTTTAATTGTCAATATTCTTCTTGTAAACCCATTTACAAGGCAATGCTTTCCTACCTTTTGGCAATGGAACAAGTTCCCATGTTTTGTTCTTTGCAATATTGGACAGCTCCCTCTTCATAGCATGTTCTCACTGAACCTTATCATTGGCTACCATAGCCTCTTTGTAACAAGAAGGCTCACCACTATCAGTCAGCAAAATAAAATCCACGCCTGGAACAAAACGCTTCAGTTGATGTGAGAGTCTTTGAGATCTTTGCAGCAGCTGATAAGAGCTCGTACTAGCTTGTGTAGTAAGTGGCTCGAGATCTATGTGGACATGCAGTGATACATCGGAAAATGTCACTTTCTGAAATTCAACCTCTTTCACTGGCTGTCTATGCATCTTATTCTCATTAAAGACAACATCACTACTATGGATCATTGATCATTTTTTCAGATCCCATAAATGATAGACAAATTGACCATCTACACCATAGCCAATGAAGATACATTTCTTGGACTTAGGATCTAGCTTAGCACGCAACTCCTTGGGTACATGTGCATAAGCTTCACAACCAAATGTGCGGAGTCTAAGACAATTTATGTCCTCACCATAACTCCAAAGGTACACAAAATTGGTAATTAAGCATGTGGTGATCTATTGATCAAGTATACGGTTGTCTATAATGCTTAGCTCAAAACGCTTGCATTAAATTAGCCTCTGATAGCATAGACATAATACGCTCTTGGATGGTCGTATTCATTTGTTTCACAACACCATTTTTTGATGGGGCATAAGGAGCTATAAACTCATACTTAATTCCCCTACTTGAACAAAATTCGGTAAACTCTTTGGAGACATATTCTCCACCATTGTCTGAGCGCAAAGCTTTCAACTTATGTTCAGACGGAGTTTCAACACTTGATAAGAACTTCTTGAAGCAAGAAAAGGTTTCATGTTTAGACTTCATGGCATAAACCCAAACATGTCATGCTGCATTGTCAATGAATGTAACATAATAGGACGCATCACCATGGGATTTAGAAGGAATAGGCCCACATAAATCACTGTGCACAAGCTCTAATGGTTTTCTTTCTTTGTCAAAAGAATGTGTACGATGTGTCCGTGTTTGCTTTCCATATTGACAATGCTCACAAAAGGGAAAATCAAAAAATGACAAAGACTATAAGTAGCCCAAACGAGAGAGTGTCTCCATTCTCTTCTTTGATATATGTCGTAACCGGCTATGCCACAAAGCAATGGTTGGCACCTGTTTGAGCGCGGTCACTCATGTATGTTGAGTTGCAAACACTGCCCATTGTATTACGTGCAGAGCCATTTTTTGGCTAGTTTGGCAAGTTTTACGGCCGTTTCTTCGACTCGGACCGAAAGTAATAGCACTAAGTTTATGCTACACAATGTCACACATGTATCCAAATTGACAAAGAGTTTGATGTCCAGTTGGATGGATGATTTGGGTTATACTTCCATGTTTGCTCATGGTTCTTGGATTATCAAGAAGGTAAAAAATCTGGTCATGGTTAAAGGCTAGAAGTATCTTCTATGAAACAGAATTTTATTTGTGTGGCTGAGCGAATGTTTACAAAGTTGTGGCATAGCCGGCTAGGACATATGAGTCAAAAGGGAATGAAAGTCTTGTAGTGTTTTGGTTATATCGCTGTGTTAGATAACTCTAACTTCTCTTTATGTGAGCATTGCATCCATGGAAAAAAGACTAGGTTGACATCAATGCATTTGAACAAGGAGTTAGGGAGTCCTCTAGATCTCATTCATAGAAACTTATGGGGACCTATGCCAGTCAAGTCTCTAGGGGGAGCGTTATCCTTCCTAACATTCATAGATGACTCTACTAGAAAGGTGTGGGTTTATCTCTTGAAGCAGACAAGCGGCATTTTTAGTGTCTTTCAGAAGTTCTTAGCACTGGTAGAGAACCAATTGGGTAGAAAGCTCAAATGTTTGGAGGTGAGTACATCTCCTCTGCGTTCAAGGACTTTTTTAGTAAAAGAGGCATTAGGAGACAATTTACCATGCCTTACACACCCACTCAAAACGGTGTGACTGAAAGGATGAATAGAACCATTTTAGGAATGAGTCACTTCTATGTTCTCAATGGCCAACTTACCTCAAGAATTCAAATTGGGGAGAAGCTATTATAATGGTTGCTTACTTGATCAATCAATCACCTAGTACACCATTAAAGTACAAGATTCCGCAGGAGATGTGGATGGGCAAAGAGCCCAATTATGACAGATTATGTGTATTTGGATGTGAGGCATTCTCACATGTGCCAAAAGCGCTTAGACAAAAATTGGACCCCCAATCACACAAGTGCATCTTCATTTGATATGCTGTAGACAGAGAGATGGGATATTGTCTCTGGCACCCAGAATCAAAGAAGGTCATATGCAGCTCATATGTGATATTCAACGAGTCTAAGATGCATAAGAAGCCAGTAAAGGACATTGAGAATAATATGGTTTGAGGATGTTTCCTCACTGCTGCCAATTACACAGAATGTTGGGCGTGCTAGTGATGAACCTTCCACTAGTACACAGACACACATGTTGCTCCACAGAGAGTAGAATCTAGAAGTTAGGCACTTTGGAGATCTACTTGTACATCTCATGCACCTGAGCGTCTTGAGCCAGGTTTGGACTACTTGCTAGTCAGTGAACCCACTTGCTACAAAGAGGCCATTCAAATGGATGATAGCATGAAGTGCAAAGAGGCTATGCAATTTGAGTATAGCTTGATCTTAGTAAATGAAACTTGAGAATTGACAAACTTACCTACGAGTAAATAGGAATTTCCATGCAAATGGGTGTACAAGAAGAAGTATATCACAGATGATCCCGAGGCTAAGTATAAGGCAAGATTGCTTGCTAAAGGGTTCAAGCAAACAAAAGGCAAGTATTTTGATGAAATCTTTTCTCCAGTGGTCAAGATGACTACATTGCATCTTGTGCTTGGTCTAGTAGGCATCGAGGACTTGGAATTGGTCCAAATGAATGTGAAGACCACATTTCTTCATGGGGATCTTGAAAAGGATGTTTATATGAAACATCCGGAAGGTCTTAAGATAAAGCATGAGAAGGCTACACTGGCGGAACTGGTGCGTAGACTCAAGAAAGCTTTGTATGGATTAAAGCAAGGCTCAAGGCAATGGTACATCAAGTGCAATAAGTACATTCAGTCCCAGGGTCACGTAAGGAGCCAAATGGATCACTGCTTGTACACAAAGAGGTTGAATGATGGTTCCCCCATCATTTTGATTTTGTATGTGGATGATATGCTCATAGTCATAAAGTCAAACGATGAGATTGCACTTCTCAAGGATGTAGCAAGAAATTTTCTATGAAATATTTGGGTGATGCACATCACTTTCTTGGAATGTGTATCAAGAGGGATTGCAAATGTGGTATACTTGAAATTTCATAGGAATAGTATATTGACAAGGTCTTGCAATGTTTTAATATGCATGGGGGGAAAGCATTGAGTACCCCAATGGCAACATACAAAAAACTTAATAAGCATGATTGTCCCAAATTGGATGTTGAAAAGGCAGAGATGGCAAAGGTATCGTATTCTTTGGAAGTTGGTAATCTTATATTCGCCATGGTTACCACGCGCCCAGACATTGCATATGCAATGGGAGTGGTCAGAAGGTTTATGGAAAATCTAGGTAGAAAGCATTGGGAATCAATGAAGCACATCTTGAGATACATCAAGGGCTCATTTAGCAAGTGCTTACACTTTGGTAATAGTGATGCATCCATAGTCGGATACACTGATTCGGATTATGGGGGCTGTGTGGACACTAGGTATCCACATCTGGCTACATTTTCTTGTTTGCTGGAGTGGCAAATTTTTGGCGATCATGTATCCAAAAATGCACTTCGTCTTCCACCACTGAGGCACATTATGTTTTAGTTTCTAGTACAAGTAAGGAAGCTGTGTGGTTATCTCATCTAGTGGGAGACTTTGATATACACCAAAACTCTAATGCTACATTGTGACAGTCAGAGTGGGATTGCGTTAGCAAAGAACTCCGTGTTTCACTCTGTTGAAACACATAGAGGTTAGGTATCATGTAGTACGAGATATTTTGGCTAGCAACCGCATTGAGTTAGTCAAAGCTCACACATATGAAAACCAAGCGGATGATCTAACATAGAGCCTAGCCTCAGAGCTATTCGCACATTGCATAGAGATGATGGGCATAGGGTGAAGCTATAGGCATGCTTCATGATTTTGTACATTTGTACATAGTAGCCCCTACATTATTTTTCCACTTGGGCCACATTGGACTTCAAGTGGGAGATTGTTGGGTTTCAGGCCCCATGGACGGATTCTAGCACCTGCCCTCTTACTTCAGAGAGTTTACACTCTCTAAAGCTCCAGTAACAACTTGTGTCTGCCTCTCTATCCCCTTCCCCTTCTCTCTTTCCCTTGCACTCTCTGCATCACAAGTCCATCAATGGTACTACCATAACAAGAAACCTCAACATCGAATGCCATTAAGAAAATGTCTTATGCCCTCCTCTCACACATCATTCATTTTTCCCATGAATTGATCGAGTATGCATATAGGGCCTCATTGCATGGCCTGCATTAGCACATATTGATACCCATGCACAACACATACCCTAGGGAGATACATCGCCATCTGGGAGGACTCTGACTAGGAGGGAAGAAGGCATTCAGGCATTCTCAATGCAAACTCGACAAACTTAAAAGTACTAACAGCGCACTATTTTTCGTGTTTTTGAGTTTTGTTACGTTTGATTGCATAATATTTTTTGGTAAACCCAAGTATCTATGTCCTTATCTAATATGATAGTACGAAGATATGAGGACAAATGCCAAAAATGAGCCTCTAGGTGTGTGTGTGTGTGTGTATATATGTAAAAAATAGCAATTTTTATACAAAAAATGAGAAAAACACAGCAATCGAGTCAAAAATATTACAAATGAGTGTACATAGCAGTTTATCATGTTATTTTTTTATTTATATATATTTACGGGTATTTTTTTGGATTAATTTAGTTTTTTCTTCTTTTTTTTATTTTCTAGAGAAAAACAAAGAAAAATAGAAAAATCAAGTGACATGGAGACATAATGACAAGATAAAAATACAAGAGTGATCAGCAAGTCAAGGGCAACATATGGTGAAGTCGGGGTGCAATTAACTATGCAAACGTTGCAAAAAGCCCGATCCGACCAACTTTTGGATGAAATGACAAATTTTTCAAAAATGGGACAAACGGAGGCCAAATGGTAAAGACATTTGGATAGCTAGAAACTAAGAAAATGCCAGATTTTGTAAACAATGCTAACGTTTCTACTTAGAGTGTGTGCAGGATCAATGGAAGCCAACAAATCGACAACAAAGAAGAAGAAACTCTCCTTGAAAGACATAATTGCACCAGCAGATTCCTACACAATCCCCAATGATACATTGAAGCCAACAAAGGCTTGGGTGGATGAAGGAACACTAGCGAATGAGGGACTGACAATTTACCAAGGCACTTTCAGAGATCCACAAGGAAACACCATGGATATCTCCATGAATCCATGAGAAATCATGGACTATGCCAATAAGGAGGAAACCGTCAACAGGCTGGAGAGAGCTGGTTTGCACAACTTCTTCACAGCGTAACCAGCAGGTGTGGATACTCATAGAGTTTATGAGCAAGCTATATATATCCAAAAGTATGGCAAGGTAGTGATTACTACTTTAGATGTCCAGAATACTGAGCTGGTCATCACCCCTCAAATCATTACGGATGCTTTAGGGCTACACAATGCTGGCAGCTCAATCAGAGAAAGAAGAGATACAATAGAGGTTTACTCTCACAAGAAAACCAGCCCCACTTTCAAAGATCTAGTGGATCCGAGGGCAAAAAATAAATGCAAGTTGTATAATTAGTACTTCCATGTATGTAGCAAGCAACCAAAAACGTATACAACACCGCCACATGCAATAGCTACCACCATCACATGGGCACTAAGAAGCAACATGCCCAAGGGAGTGAATTATACATAATACCTACATGAGCAAGTAATCAGAATAGGGATGGACAAGTGGAAGTACATTGGAGGTGGAGAAGTCTTAACAAAGATTGCATACAAAGCTATTGGAGTAAGAGGGCAGTGGCCAAACCCACCAATCCAGAATGAGTGGTTGATTCTTAAAGAAGATAAAGAAGATGAACCACCAATGGCACAACCTCTCACAACAAGGCTCATGAGAAATCTAGAGCCAGTATAGGAGGAACGGTCTGAAGAGCCACCGAAGAAAAAAGTTAAAATGTTGATGACCAAAGAGCAAAAATTGAAAGAAACCATCATTCAAAAGGAGGCTTGCATCGAGAGTTTGATTGATCAATTCACAATCAAACCAGCATTGCAGGGAGATTTTGAGGAGTAATGGGTGCCAAATCTAGAAAAGATGGGGGGCAACTCCTCGAGGCCGTTAAAGGATCAATTTGAGCACTACATTTGGCATATGAAGAATCTAAAAAAGTGATCGAACAACAAAATCTAGAGCCCTTCATGGTTGAAGAGATACAAGATATCAAGAGAAATTTGAAAGAAATGCCTGAAGCACAAGGAAAAGAGGAAAAAGAAAATGCAGACGGAAGAAGTACAACACCACTTGGGACCTACCTCCCAACTGTTAAGCCCAAATCTTTTTATATTGCAACAAATATATTCTCCAAAGAAGGCATGAGAGGCTGGACCAACACCATCAGACAAGGGAAAGGATGAAAAAAATACTCATGAAGGCCTCCTTAACGCTGGGTATACAATAGAAGAGGCTTCTAAAGTTGTTTATGGAACTCCAAGCCCGCCATGGGCTGCAATGAAAAGGAAGAAAGGGAGGAGCAGCCACAAGACCTGGCCATAGATGGCAAAGAAGAAATACACCCATACACAATACACATTTGTACTTAGTGTTAGTAGCTCATACAAGTGTATAGTTGTGCACTTAAGGTTAGTATTGCAATTAGTGATGGGTGGTTCTATGTTGGATAATCACACATACAATAAATAATCACCTAGAGCTGTGCACTTAGGGTTAATAGAGCAATTAGTGTTCAAACATTGGTACAATTGTAGGGTTAGCCTGCAAGAATGCTTCTTCCTCATCATCCTCAATCTCATCTGCTAAGTTAATCGATTGGGCAAGCATGGGTCTCTCCTTGCTTGAAATTTGCTTCCTCCCAAGCATAGGGATAGTAAGAACATGTTTACCTTTGGTAAGAACAACCTGATTCTCCCCCCAATCCTATTTCACCTTGGCTAATCTAAACCAAGGTTAGCCAAGCAACATCTCATAAGAACTATGCCCTTCTTTCATCTTGAGTACCACAAAGTTCACCAAAAATTGCATACCTGATATCAACACAGAAGTTTGTCTTAAAATTCCAATCGGTTGCACCCTTGTTTGATCAGCCATTTTAACCTGGAAAGGTGCTAGTTCTAATTTACCCAAATTCATAGCAAGATACATAGATTTAGGTAATATGTTCACTCCAGATCCTCCATCAAGCAATACCTCTTCAAACAGTCTTCCTTGAAAAGTCACCTGAATTACTGGTACTACAAAATCAACATCATAAGGGTGAATAGAGTGAACACCTGGTTCAACAATGGGTTGTGAGGACAATTCAGCTCCTCTTCCCAACAATTTATTCAACAATCTTTTCCTGAAAGCTGGAACCAAACACAGCATCTGATCTAAGGACAATTGCAAAGGAGAGTTGACCAGTGATTCAAACCAATCCCTTACTTCACCTAAAACCTACACCTCCTCTCTGTTAAGAGATGAATATTCTGCTAACTCGCAAACTCCATTATCCAAAACCTGATGTTTTGCTCCTTTTCCACCTGTTGGTGCACCCTATCTCTGATCTCTTTTTGTTGTTTCCAGTCAATAGGACCCTTGGCCTTGGACCTAGTTACTGCCAAAACCTCAATCCCTCAAAGCTCAAATCAGAATAATTGTTGCCTGCATCCTCATCAAGTATTTCCTCAATAATAACAGAGGAAGCTGGTTCATGTACAGGTACTGTAAAAATTGGAATGTCAATAATGATAACATTAGCCTGAGCCTGAGGCGGATTCTAAGGAGTTGGGGGTGGTCTTGCCTGCTGATTGTCCTGATTATAAGGTACAACAGGTATCCCCCTTTCTTCTCTTTGTTTGACGCATAAGTCGCATCGGATTCCTACAAAATGATTAGGATCTCCACAATACACACAAGGCCTGACCCCTTGTTGTCTCCTCTAATTATTATCCTGATTTTTGCATGGTTGTTTGGGAGGTCCCTAAAATGGTGGTCTTCCCCTGAAAGGAGCCACCTTATTGACATCAGCCATAGCCCTACCCCTACCCACATTGGGAGGTGGTTTATTTCTCTGCTTTGGATTATACCAACATTGAGCAGTGGTATGCCCATCCTTTTCACAAAGTTCACAAAATCTCTTGTCACTTGGAGCAAGAATAGAATAACCTATACCCTTCAATTTTTGCACCAATTCATCTTCAGCGTCCTTCTTATCCTTTTTCTTACCACTGCTTGGAGACCCCTTTTTCTTCCTCAATTTACTTTTGCTACTGTCAGTATCAGATGAAACTTCAGACTAAGAATCCGACTATGAGTGTTCTGTTGATGTAGACTCACCACTGGAATCAGAACTCTTCCTGCTTCTGGACTTAGTCATGCTCAATCTTTTCTCAACTCTAGAGGCAGCTACCACCAAATTGTCAAAACCACCTACAATATCAATACTTGCCACAGCGTTCTTCAAACCTGTCCTTAACCCTTTTAGAAAGTACCCTGCCAACATTTCATTAGTGGGCCTCTCATTACCTTGAAGCCTCTCAACCAAAATCTTGAATTTTTGGGCAAAATCTTCCACCAACATTGAACCCTGTTTAATTCTTCTAAGTTTACTTAGAACATCAGTAGGAGTTTTCTCCTTTCTAAATCTTTGCAAGAAAGAAACTTTGAACTCATCATAAGTTGTAAAATGAGCAACACCATATTGGCTAAACCAACTCATAGCCTTACCTTCCAAAGTAGCTACAAACTGCTGTAATTTGATATTATCAGGGAAGATACCCTGATATCCACTAGCCTGCCACCTGGTTTCAAACTGAGCCACATGGCAGTCTGCATCCTCCTTAGACCTGCCCTTGAACTTTGCTGATTTGATGTGTGGATTAGGGGGTGGTTGAGCCATCTGAATAGGTTGTTGCTGCCTCCTAGGTCTTTGCCCAGGAGCTAACAACAGTGGGTCAAAGCTTAGTTGATGTCTACTTCTATTTGGTCTTCTTGCCAAGAGTAGCACCCCCAATAATTGACTCACTGACCTTTCCTCTGATGCTTCGTCACTACCCTATCCTTGACTCAGCAATGGAACTTCAGGTGGTGCAGTAGGTGCATTATCATCGCTTAAAGAATCATAATGAAAGGGATCTATATTTCCGGCTTGAGTCTGAGCACAGGTATAGTACACCCTTGACCTTCTCCTACCCCTCCCGGACATGCATCATCTATGAATAATACACAAAGCACAATACGACCCTTAGAAACTGAATTACAGCCTCAATGCGAGATCTGCAGATAGTGGGATCACCAATGTGTTGTTGGATAATCACACATACAATAAATAATCACCAAGAGGTTGGATTCATATAAATTCAGAGCTAAGCAGTATTGTGTGTGTAACAAAAGTAGGAAAAATCAGAGAAATGATGAGAAAGCAAGGACTCAAACAAATATCAGAAGTTGTATATCAAGAAGATGCTACAAGTTCTCCAAAACAAGACTCAGTACAATCCCGTCCTTCCAAAGTTCCCCAACACACAATATAAAGCTGCGACCTGAATTAAGTTATAACTGTCTGATTCTTGGCATACAGTAACAATATCCGATCAGGCTTACAATATTCAACTAACTACTAACAAACAGACAATACATCCGATATTCGACTGCATATCCGACTTTGTATTTACCCTTCAACAATAATCCTTGAATGGATGACTCTCCACAACCATAACATAACTATCTATCTGCAATGCCACTCAAGTATCTGAGAATCAACTTGACAGCATTCCAATGATTTTTTCCAGGGTTAGACATAAACCTACTGACAACTCCCACTGCATGTGCAATGTTAGGTCTTGTACCACCATGGCATACATGAGACTGCCACAAGCTGAAGCATAAGGAACCTTAGCCATCGTAGCTTTTTCCTTAGTAGATTTGGGATAGTTGTTCTTGCTAAGTTTCAAGTATGCAGGCAATGGAGTACTCAAAGCCTTCCCCTTATTCATGTTGAAACGATCAAGAACCTTGTGCACATACTCTTTTTGAGAAAGTTAGAACAACCTATTCTTACGATCATGAGTAATGCGCATACCCTAAATGTGATTGTCTTTGCCCAAATCTTGTTACCATATACATGAGGTAGTGATGTGTGGAACACACTAGGACCGTCGGGCCATTTTTTCCCTCTTTAGGAGGTTTTTTTCCCCGAGCATTGTATATACGCCCATCACTCTAGTGCTATCTTTCTTTCCATTGCACACTAAGTAACACACTCTCTATTGCGTGCCTTGAGCTTCCTTCATCTTCTCCAAGTTGTGTGCGTTTCTCTGCAACCCTAATTCCAGCAATTGGTATTAGAGCAGGTTGCGTCCTCCCGGGCTTAGTCGCCAACTGCTCTAGCACACGCCTACTCACTTTCTCCAATTACAGTGAGGGTTGGCAAGCGTTCGTAGGTCAACAAAAAATTTGGGTGAGCTCGTAAATCTCATTCTGCTCAGATTTTTTATTCAGGCTCATTTTGTCCTCCGTTTCCACTATAGGCAATACTGCATAGGCTATTTCGTCATTTTGTGTAGAATTTC
Organism: Adiantum capillus-veneris; assembly: GCF_014529385.1. Classification (NCBI taxonomy): domain Eukaryota; kingdom Viridiplantae; phylum Streptophyta; class Polypodiopsida; order Polypodiales; family Pteridaceae; genus Adiantum; species Adiantum capillus-veneris. Next base: position 18,287,728 of record NC_140945.1, on the reverse strand, counting down.
TGTCAGTGCCATTTTTTGCATAATAGGTGCCTCACAATCTTCTACAGTTTGTGCTATATAATACGTGTTGTTCCTGCTCCGTTTCTCCTATTTTCGAGCAATTTTCACATCAGGTGCAGCATTTACCATGGCTGACAACAACACAGATGTGTTCAAGATGTTTGTTGTTGAGGGCAGGTTGGATGGGGACAACTACCCTATGTGGGCTTATATGATGCAACATGTTCTTGTGTCAAAGGGCGTCTGGAACATTGTGCAGGGCATTGATGTACATCCTGGTTCTAAGTATGTAGGCAATGTTGAGGATGTTGCAGGTCTTGCTGCAAGGATTGATGCTATTAGAGTTGTTTTGCCTACGACAGAACAAGCTTGTTGGGATGTAAAGGATACGCAGGCTCATGCATTGATTGCGTTGTCTGTGAAGTGCACCATTGTTTCTCACATTCGTTAAGCAAAATCTACAAAACAGGCTTGGGATATTCTAGCTGGTCTTTATGAAAGTCGCAATGAGGCTAAAATTGCTTTGCTGCGTAAAGAGCTGGAGTCAAAGATTATGCATGAGGAAAATGATATGGACACTTTTCTTGCTGGTGTCCAGGATATTGATAAGCAACTTATTTCTGCAGGTGAAGTCATTTCAGACAGTTCCCTTGTGCAAACTGTTCTTGATGCCTTACCAAATTCTTACCAGACTGTTGCTAGTACTTGGAGACTTATGACCCAAGGAAATCCTGAAGTTGTCAAGTTTGATGCATTATGCACATTGCTGTTGCAAGAGTCACTTTCTAGAAAAAACAGGACTAGGCAACATGCAATTGAACAGGCTTTTATTGCTTCTCAAAGAAAGGGTGATAACAACAATGCAGGCACTTCTTATGGTTTTGCTGCGAGTGGCAAAAATTTCTGTTCCTAATGCTTCTGCTGGCAGCAATTCGTCTGGAAATTCTGGTGATAAGGGCAAAAAGAAGATGCGTTGCCATTACTGTAAAGCTAATGATCACTTGATCAAGTTGTGTCCTAAGTTGAAGGCCAAAGAGGCTAAGAAGAAAGAGGGTGGTTCCACTGCAAATACTGGTTCCACTACAAATGCAGCCAAAGTTGAGTCTTCTGTGAAAGGAGACTGTGAAGTTGATGTTGATGCAAAATGGGCTTTTAGCGCAGAGTGCACTTACAATCCTGATGTCCATGATGCATGCTTATCAGTTGTTGCAGATTCACATGTATGGTATTTTGACAATGGTGCTACAAAGCACATTACCTCACATCGTGAATTGTTCACCTCTCTCGAGTCTGTCCCTCATGGGAATTCAGTCACTTGTGCCAACAATGCGTCTTATCCGGTTCAGGGAGTTGGAAAGATTGTGCTTACTGCTGCAAATGGCAGTTCCTTCACACTTGTTGATGCACTTTATGTACTCGGGATCAAGAAGAATCTCTTGTCTATATCCGCACTTTCTAGACTAGGACTTGTAGTCAAATTTGTGGATGACAGATGTACAGTTCATGATCTCATTTTTGGTGATGAAACTGTTGCATCTGACCTTTTGTGTCGTGGGCTGTATAAGCTCACTTTGTATGACAAGTGTGGACAAAATTCTGCAAATGCTGTTGCAAATTCAAGGGCTATTTCATATGCAAAACTTTGGCATGCACGTTCTGGTCATCTGAATTTTGTTAGTTTGCTGCATTTGCAAAAATCTGATATGGTTGCTTCTTTGCCGCCTCTTGAAGCACCTGTCAAACATGTTTGTGAAGGCTGTATTTTGGGTAAGATGCAGCGTTCTAAGTTTCCAAAGGATGGTTCAGTTCGGGCCATATGCAGGTTGCAGCTTGTGCATAGTGATGTTTGTGGGGCCATGCAAACTCCGTCCTTGGGCAATTACCTTTACTTGGTGACTTTCATTGAGGTTTACTCCAGGCAAAGCAAAGTCCAAAGTTTGTATGTGCTTCAAACAATTTCTAGCTATGGTTGAAAATGTCTCTAAATGTACTATGGGCACCCTCAGTTTTGATTGAGGGAGGGAGTATATGTCTCATGAATTTAATGCATTTTTGGCTAGTCGTGGGATAAAACACCAATGCAAGCCTTATACACCTTAGCAAAATGGTGTTGCTGAGAGGAAAACAGGTCACCGATGGAAATGGCACGATGTATGGTCAAAAGTCAAGCTTTGCCGCATTCTTTTTGGCTTGAGGCCATCATGTCTGCCACAATGTACTTAACAGGTGTCCTACGAAAGCTTTGTAGTCTATTAGTCCATATGAAGCATGGCATGATAGAAAGCCTTCTATTGAGCGCATGCGTATTTTTGGTTGTTTGGCATATGCTTTGGTTCCACAAACATAGTGCAAAAAATTGGATGATAAAGCTGTCAAACGTATTTTTGTTGGTTATAGTGCTCAAAGCAAAGGTTACAGGTTATATCATCCTCAAACAAAGCATATTCTAGTTTCATGGGATGTAGTGTTTGTGGAAGATTCTGTTCAGCCCTTGCTGTCATGTACTAGAGCCAGTAATGTAAGCTCACGGGACATTCATGACACTTTGTTGCCTCTTTTTAGTGGTGGAAATATGAATGTAATTTCCAATGAGGAAAATGTACAGCCTATGGGGGTTTCTAAAAATGTTACAGATCAGCCTATTACTGATGGAGATGTTCATGATGTACTTGATGAGGAAAGGGCTGAAAATGAGCAGGCTAGAGGTATCCCAAAATGGCTGGTGCACACTTTGCGTGATAGTAAATTGGATGCACCTTTGTCTAGTGGTACTTGTTCAGGCTCTCACCATGCATCTTATGCATCAGATTGTTATGCTTTGGTTGTGTCTAGCTTACATGATGTTGAGGAGCCTCTGTCTTTTGATGAAGCACAGAATTCAAAAAATTGGATTGGTTGCCATGCAATCAGAATATGATGCACTTATAGAAAATGACACATGGACTTTATGTGATTGCCTCATGGCAAAAAGGCCATTGATACAAGGTGGGTTTACAAGTTGAAACGCAAGCCAAATGGTGAGATCGATCGCCATAAGGCTTGACTTGTTGCAAAGGGTTATGCACAGCAAAAAGGCATAGATTATGAAGAGAATTTTGCTCCCACTTGTCGTATGACTATTGTGTGTTTTCTATGTGCATTGGCAGCTCATTTTGGTTGGGATGTACATCAATCAGACAATGTTACTGCTTTCTTTAATGGTGACATATTTGAGGAAGTTTATGTAACGCAGCCTCGTGGTTTTGTCATAAAAGGACAAGAGGACAAAGTGTGCAGATGTAAGGAGGCTTTGTATGGGTTGAAGCAATCTCCTTGTGCTTGGTATGAGAAAGATGACACTCATTTGGTCAAACGAGGCTTTCGTAACAGTCCAACAGAAAGCACATTGTATGTAAAGCGTGAGGGTGATACTTCTCATTAATATTGTGGTTCTTTATGTCGATGATTTGCTGATCACTGGACCAAATGAGAGACATATCGCTGAATTTAAGGCTGATTTGAATGCTACTTTCAAGATGGAAGATTTGGGACTGTTGCATCATTACTTGGGTATACAGTTTAAGCAGTGTGATGGTGGTATTGCCTTGTGTCAGAAAAGCTACATAGAGACATTGTTATGTAAGTTTGGACTTGAGGATTGCAAATCTATTGCCACTCCCATGGGAACAGGCTTGAAGTTGAGTCTACATGATTCTGGAAATCCTGTTGATGTCACTCTTTATCAAACTGCTGCTGGCTGCCTTATTTATGTATGCAACACAAGGCCGGATATTCAGTTTGCAGTCTCACAGGTCAGTAGAATTATGCATAGCCTAGGGTTTAAGCATTTGCAGGCTGCCAAGAGGATTTTCTGTTACCTTAGTGGCACTTTACATCTTGTCTTGGTTTATCCCAAGGGGGGATCATTGCCGCCAGACTTACATGCTTTTTCGGACTCAGATTGGGCTATTTGTTTTGACACGTGAGTTACCACAAGTGGTTTTTGTTTCATGCTTGACAGTTCATGTATATCATCGTTGAGCAAGAAGCAACTTACTGTGGCCACTTCAAGTTGTTAGGCTGAGTACAGGGCAGTCTTCACGGCTACGGTTGAGTGTGTATGGCTCAAACGCCTTATGGCTGATTTGGGTGTTGGACAGGACACTGCCAACACTATCTACACTAATAGTCAGAGCGCATTGGTAGTTGCGAGGAAGCCAATTTTTCATGCTCGCACAAAGCACATTGAGGTGCATTACCACTATGTCAGGGAGAGGCTCTCAGAAGGAGAGATCAGCTTGGCTTATGTGCCAACATAGGACAACCTTGCAGATCTTTTCACAAAGGCATTGTCTCGTGAGAAGCTTGAAGCTTTCTGCAAAGCTTTGGGCTTACTCCCCTTTGTGGACTGATCATCTCCTTAGGGCATGGCACTTCCCTTTACTCATGTGCCAGCTCTCGTTCACCATATCACTCCAAGGGGGATTTGTTACTATATACATGTGGTAGTGATGTGTGTGAACACACTAGGACCTCCGGGGAATTTTTCCCCTCTTTAGGAGGTTTTTTCCCCCGAGCATTGTATATACGCCCATCACTCTAGGGCTATCTATCTTTCCATTGCACACTAAGTAACACACTCTCTATTGTGTGCCTTGAGCTTCCTTCGTCTTCTCCAAGTTGTGTGAGTTTCTCTACAACCCTAATTCCAACAAATCTTTCATGTAAAATTGACTTTTTAGCTTGGTTTTCAAGTCAACAATGTCCTTCTTGGAATGATCGGCAATAAGCATGTCATCTACATAAAGGATAAGCATAATAAGTTGTCCATTTGGTTGTATTTTCACGTAAAGACATGGATCCTCATTACTGCGCTTACAGCCTATAGAACACATAAATGCATCAAACTTTTGATATCATTTTCTGGATGATTGCTTCAAGACATAGAGACTTTTTATAAGCTTACAAAACAAATGTTCCTTGCCCTTTAGCACAAACCCTTTAGGTTGCTGTATATAAATATTTTCCTTGAGATCACCATGTAAGAAAGCTGTAATGACATCCATTTGATCAAGCTCCACATCTTCAATGGCAACCAAAGCAAGCAACATTCTCAGTGTGGTCATGTTGACCACTGGAGAAAATATTTCCAAGAAATCAACACCATATTCTTGCTTGAAACCTTTGGCCACTAAACGATCTTTGTAATTGTCAATATTCTTCTTGTATACCCATTTACAAGGCAATGCTTTCCTACCTTTTGGAAATGGAACAAGTTCCCATGTTTTGTTCTTTGCAATATTGGACAACTCCATCTTCATTGCATGTTCCCACTGAACCTTATCATTGGCTAGCATAGCCTCTTTGTAACAAGAAGGCTCACCACTATCTGTCATCAAAACAAAATCCACGCCTGGAACAAAACGTTTTGGCGGATGTGAGACTCTTTGAGATCTCCGAAGCAGCTGACCAGAACTCGTACTAGCCTGTGTAGTAAGTTGCTCGGGATCTGTGTGGACATGAGGTGATACATCGGAAAATGTCACTTTCCGAAATTCAACCTCTTTCACTGGTTGTCTATGCACCTTAGTCTCATTAAAGACAACATACTGCTACGGATCATTGATCGACTTTTTGGATCCCATAAATGATAGACAAATTGACCATCTACACCATAGCCAACGAAGATACATTTCCTGGACTTAGGATCTAGCTTAGCATGCAACTCCTTGGGTACATGTGCATAAGTTTCACAGCGAAATGTGCGGAGTTTTTCATAAGACAATTTATGTCCTCACAATAACTCCAAAGGTACACGAAATTGTAATGAAGCATGTGGTGATCTATTGATCAAGTATATGGATGTCTATAATGCTTAGCCCAAAACACTTGCGGTAAATTATCCTTTAATAGCATAGACATAATACGCTCTTGGATGGTCCTATTCATTTGTTTCACAGCACCATTTTCTGTTGGGGTATAAGGAGCTATAAACTCATGCTTAATTCCCCTACTTGAACAGAAGTCGGTAAACTCTTTGGAGACATATTCTCCATCATTGTTTGAGTGCAAAGCTTTCAACTTATGTTCAGACTGAGTTTCAACACTAGATAAGAACTTCTTGAAGAGAGAAAAGGTTTCATGTTTAGACTTCATGGCATAAACCCAAACATGCCGTGTTATCATCATCAATGAATGTAACATAATAGGACGCATCACCATGGGATTTAGAAGGCATAGGCCCACATAAATCATTGTGCACCAGCTCTAAGGGTTTTATTTCTTTGTCAAAATAATGTGTACAATATGTCCGTGTTTGCTTTCCATATTGACAATGCTCATAAAAGGTAAAATCAAAAAATGACAAAGACGATAAGTAGCCCCAACAAGAGAGTTTCTTCATTCCCTTCTTTGACATATGTCCTAACCGGCTATGCCACAAAGCAACGGTTGGCAGCTTGGTTAGAGAAAGAACACTATTTTTATCAAATACATAAAGAGGATAAAGTGAACCAACTTTAGAACCATGGGCTATAATAAGATGACCCTTCGTAACACGCCAAGACTATTGATAAAAAGTGACTTTGTAACCCAAGTCATTAAGGGTTCAACCAAAATCAGATTGCTTGTCAATGCTGGAACATGACGCACATTATGGATGATAAACTTCACCCCATTTGCCATAACCATGGCAATATCACCTATGCCAACAATGTCACAAGAGTAACTGTCATCAAGTGTAATAGAGCCAATGGTTTCCTTGTATGTAGTAAGCCAATGCCTATGAGGTTTGGCATGCAACGGAGCACCCGAATCAAGAATCCATGTATGGATAATTCACCACTAACAAGGAGTTCAGGTGGCATAGAACTTTGCAAAGATAGAGTTTCATGTGCATCATAAAAGACATCATTATTTTTAGTCAACATATTAATGTCTTGCGCATCACTATCATCCTGAACTATGTTTAGTTCTTCAATCTTAACCCAACTCTTTGGTTTTTCCTCTTTATCATCATAATCTTTGCCTTTACCTTTGCCCTTATATTTGTCACGCTTCCAAGCATAACAATCCTTCTTTATGTGACCAAACTTATCACAATAATGGCATTGAACACTGCAACAATCACAAGACTTTGATCTATCCTTTGATGCATCTCTATTTCCCTCTTTCTTGGATTCACATTGCAAAAAATGGCCCTTAAATTTCTTATCATACCTTTGCACATAATGAGCTTTGTCATAATGCAATCTATTCATGGTCGTTCACCGCATCTCCTCTTACAAAAGTACACTAGTAACATCATCGTACTTTAGCGTACCATTAGGAGCAAAGTTACTAATAGCTGTGCAAAAGATATCCGAAGAGAGTGGCAACAAATAAAGAAAAAAGATTGCTTTCATCTCATCATCAATGGTCATGAGTTGTGCACAAATCTGGGCAAAAAGAGAATCAAAATCATTGATGTGGCTGGAAACGCTAGCTGACTCCTTCATATGAAGGTTGAAAAGTTTTTGCATCAGGAAAACCTTATTGCTAGCCGTATCCTTTTTGTAAGTGTCGCATAATTTTTTCCATAAAGCATGAGCAATCTCAAATTCTAACACTGAAAAGTACACCAAATCACCAAGGTGTAGTCTAATTGTAGACTTGCATAGCTCATCAAGCTCCTCCCACTGAAACTGAGTCATATGCATATCTTCAGTTCTAGCCGTATACGCACTAGGCAACTTTTGCTTCTTTTGGACAAGCACATCATGCATTTGGTTCTTCCAAAGTTGAAAATTAGTGCCATCAAACTTCTTTATGTCATAAATTTCACGATCTTCGCTAGTAGACATGGTGACAAAACTACCAAAAGATTATGGGAAAATTTCGGTAGAGTCTCCTTTGCATTTGGGACTATGTCAACCAAAATACGAGACAAAATGACCAAGTATGTCACTCACAAAGCATAAAAGAGGGCAATGCCTCTCAAAAGCACACTAAATAGAGACCAATGGAGGCACATAAGCTGTCAAGCTGACCATAGACCGCCAACTTGGTGTCAAAATCACCTATACCACTCTATACATGTCCTATGGCGAGGCCTCGTAAGGGATGATCCAACTACCTGTATCACCGAAGGTATCTTCACATTTGAGAATACCCCAGCTCAATGGAAACATCACGCTATCGACCCTCAACAACGTAGGTTATGCAGCAAAACGTATAGCCAAGTCTCAAAAACGGCTATCATTCGAACCAAGTCTCAAAAATGGCCGGGACTACCGTACTAGCCAAAATATGGCTCCACAAAAGCGTACAATGGTAGTATCCACAAAGACATACAAGTCTGTCAAGACACTCTAATAGGTGTCAAAAGCATGTGTATGAAAATGAACATCCCTGCGGGGAGTCAAACCGGTCTCAAAAGAGCTCAAACACTGTTTAAAGTGTCAACATATGCATGTACGCATAAAAAACTGCTCCCACTAGAACCAGAGTATTGCAAGAACTGAAACTTGTAGCCTGTGAGTTGATGCCAATGTCATAGCCGAAGCTAAAATCAAGGCCAAGAAGCACAGAGAAAGCTAACCAAGCCATTCTATGTACCTATACATGTACTTGTACTTCTACCCTTACCTATAATCAAAGAAGACAATGCCGTCAAACTCACACTCTATGTGTGTGTATGAGGCCACTCCAAAAGAGGCTACACACTCCTAAATGAGCCGTGCGCTCTCATAGAATCTATAACAGCTGTGGAATCTCTACAACACAAACTACCAAAAGAGGATTGAAAAATTCATCTCCTAAACTGTAGCTTGAATGAGGCTTTTGATGGCTTGAATGGCTCCAAAAGGGGGGGGGGGGGGTAAAACTCAAGGACGCCTGATGGAAACGCTCTCGAAAAGCTGAATTTGCTGATGGAGAAATCGGAACCCTGTTTGCACTCTTGAAAGTACGTGCATGCAAAAATGATTTCGGAATGAGATGGCTCTAATACCAGGTGAAGGGGAGGAGCTGGGAGCACAACGGAAGAGGAATACGCACTCACACGTCCACACACACACCACCATAGCCACACACACAGCTTGGAGGGGGAGAGCCAACACGTACTGTGTGCCCCCTTTCTTTCTTCTCTATGTTATGCACTAAGGCACAATACACATTGTTCTTAGTGTTAGTGGCTCACCCAAGTGTATAGTTGTGCACTTAGGGTTAGTAGCAGTTAGTGATGGGCAGTTGGCGACATGGTCATTGCACCTAACACTCTTCAAGGAATAAGTCAAAGAGCCGAGGTGGCAGAGCAAGAGCTTGAGTCTCGCAATATAACACTTTGAGATTCTGAGAATGAATGAGACATCCTTACATTGCAGATGGTAGAGGTCTCCGATGAGGTAAAGAGTCTACATGACGAAAAAGAAAAGATTGAATATGAATTGGAAGCGGCCAAGGATGAGGTGGTTGAGCCAAAAGAAAAATGAGAGCTCCAGGATCTGACCATACAAAGGCTCAAAGAAACCCTAAGGGATGCACGAGCAAGTGCAAGAGCAGACAACTAGGATGTACAAGCCTTGGAAGCCCAGATCACGGAACTACAAAAAGAATTGAGGCTAGAACAAAGACAATACATGTGGTACAAGGATCCTTAGCAGCTGACAAAAGGTTAATGGCACAATGACAAGATTTGCAAAAGAGAATGACAAGCTAAATATCCAATTAGAAAAACTTCAAGAGTTGTTAGTCAATCAGGTAGAGGACTCCACAAAAAGAGACGAGCTTGTACAAGAGCAACTAGTAGCTCTCAAGGCAAAAGTCACAAGAAACGGAGCTAGAGCCTAGTGACTTTGGCATTAGTGCACAAAATGAGCCCATGGAGATTCTTGAAGGTGTAGAAGATCCACAGCACCTAGAGGAGCCATCATAAACCCAAGAAGAGAAGGAAAAATCCTTGATGGCGAAAGAGGAGGCACACCTCGAAGCATTTGAATAGACCACAGTGGAAGACCACAAGGCAGCCTTAGATTGGGAAAAGAAGATGATGGACTAAGTTGGAGTCCAAGGGCTTGCCACAAATGTGCTCAGGAAAGAGTGGTTGCAACCATCAATCTCCTATGAAGCCTTTTCAATAAAAAAGAAATTGAAGTTGAAGGAATGGTGCTTGTATATGAAGGAAGATCCAGAAGCTACAAGAAGGTGAGGGCCGCCTTTTGAAATCAACCCACCTCTCTCTATGGAAACCCCCTCCCTTCTAAAAAAATAAAAAAAATCTCAAGCACAGGGCATGTGAACAACCACTTGAGAATCAAGGTAAAAAAAATCTCCAGTAAAAGCTTTCACCGAAGCAGAAAATCTTGCAGGAGCCTTTGTCCTCAAGTACTGGCGGAGCCATGGGTAATCATTTTTCTCCTCTTTTATTTTCTCCTCAAAGGGCTCCACTTTCAAAATAATTAATAACTATATTAGTAAATAAGAGGGCACTCAATGGTTTGTACAACCATGGCCACCACCTTCTTACAAAAGCAAATAAAGGGGGCCTCCTTCTCATTATCACCTCTTTCCACCTTGTCCTCTTCCATCCATGGAGCCCTCCCTCTCCTTGTCTTCTCTCTCCCTCTCACTCTCTCTCTTGGCTGAAATTTTCACTCTTTTGTCCCCTTTCTCTCTCTCACATTCTCTTTGACCAACAACAAAAAAACTTTTTCTCCCTCCATACACACACACACACACAAAGCTAAAAACAGCCAATTTTCAGCACACATTGAGTACATGCACGCGCACACACTCTTCTCTCTCACTCTCATGTCTTTCCCAAGCTCTCCATAGCTGAAAATTGCTGTTTTTTTCAGCCATAGACACACACACACACACACACACACACACACACACACAACTTACCATCAACATGCACCCCACTCTCGTAATCACCATCAAACACTCTCGCAAATCAGTCCATAGGCCCCAAATAGTCAAGCTACATTCACCATCAATTCGCACACATACACATGCTCTCGTCTATACGCGCTTCACGCCAACAACTTCAATGAAGTGATGACCATTGTGACAACCGCAAAGGCATTCGAGTACGACCACTACAAACGACACGACGCAAGGGAGGCTTGTCCGAGCGAAGCATCAAGTTAGGGAAGTGCCAATAGGTAGGCTATGCCTACGTTCATCAATTACAAACGACAACATCAACCTTGTAATCACCTTTTACTCCACCTACACCGTCATAATCACTCTTTTGTGTGTTAACACAAAATCATTGTATATTTTTTACTCTAGATTTGAAATCTAGGGCATGAGTGAGAGAAACAAAGCCACAATAAATGAATTCTTGGCCAAAGATAGAGCTACTACCACTATAAGTGGTGGATGTGTCTTCTCCAACGACAAAACCACCTTCGACAACCTCTTGTAAAAAACCCTCTCTCCTCTCTCAAGTAAGCTAGCCACTACTAGCATACCTTGTAAAAACCCCATTCCTCTATCCTCTTTTCCCCTCCATCTCTCTCTTCCCCTACTATTTTCTCTATGTGGACCTCTATCACAAGCATCATTGCATCAGACATGGCAACCCACGGTCACATGGTGTGGGTCACGTCCCAATGAAATATAGGAAAATTCCACCCTCTTTTCCTATATAAGGAGGGGTCTCTATCACCAAATGAACGAACACTCTCACTACAACACAAGCTCTACATTATTATAAGTTATGAGCTTTTTGAGGCATAGGCACCATGCCTCCACACTTCTAATATAGCTAGAAGTGTTAGTCCATGTACAAGAGCATTGGGAGACACCATCACATCATAATGGTAAGGAGGTTATGCACACAAAAGCTACTCATCAACACATATTCCACCTCCATCATCATCAACCGCTATGCCTTGGTGCAATTTAAAGTGGAGGATTCGGCATTCAACAAGTATGAAGGTTACCCTCACACCACTCCTTGACATCATCTCCACCCATCGACGAGGCACCCATGGTCTCCTCCTTTCTCTCTTGTTCCTCTCTATCCATTATCTCTCCCCACAAATAATCTACTCTTTTTGTTATGTCATTCTTTCTATTGTGCTGGATTTGTGAGTATGTCACATAGTTGTTTATGTCTTTTGTGTTGTATGTAGAGGTGTGCGGGTCGCCACCTTAGGGTTGTTTTGTTCTTGATTTGCATATATGGGTGTGCGGGTTTTCCACCTCTTGTGTGAATAGTAGTTGTTTGGCGGACGAAGCAACAAGCGGCCGTTTCCAGAGAAGGATCATATTTTTCTGAGAAACCATTGTAAAATTCGTTTAAAAGGAAGCATCTCTTAGCCGAGAATTTGTCAAAGGATTTATGATTATTCTTATGGGAGCAATTGTATATTAGAGAGCCAGTTAGAAGTTTAGGAGCTTTTGGCCGGACAAGCCATTTGTAAAGACCTAATCTATAAAGGTCATTTTTTGTAAGTTTGAACATGATTTCTTTGATGGAAAATTGAGAAGACAGCGTACGTTTGAGAGCTCCTTCTTGTTCAAACTTGTAATCTTCGCCATTGTGGCTACGGTAATCCAAATTCGGATTTGTTTATTGCATTGTGTTCCTCTTATCTTGCTCTTTCATTCAAGTGTAAACATTCAAGATTTGGTGTAGGTTTTTAACTATGAGTTTGAGGCCTTAAATCGCTGTTTTGAGTGTCTATATGCGTGTTTTATGTTGTTTTGACCCTAGGAGGGGCTTTAGGGACCCTAAAACGACCCATTAGGATCACCTGTTCGCTGTTTTTGCTGACATTGGAACGAACGACCACGATCTTTGTACCTCTTCAGAATGCTGTGACAGTGATAGGATATGTTCTTGATAATCCCCTGTAGCTTCCCTTCAAGTTTCGTGCGATTCCGATATGATTTGCATGGTAAACGGGCGTGATGACTGTAGAGCTGTGTAGAAGGACATACGCAGATTACTTGGCGGTAATGAGTTTGATTTTCTTGTAGAGTTAGTAGTTACATCTCTTCGAGTTCACTTCATTAGGAATGACACCGTAGTGAGTTTCCATGCCTCATCCGAGTCGCTTCCCTTGTATTGATAAATATGTTGATGCTTGAGAGCTATGCTATGGACGTTCGTCGCAGCGACCCGCAAACATTGGCGCCATTTCCGGGGAATGCACCTTAGGTGATGAGTGACCGAGTGCGCAGTCAGATTCCTTAAAAAAGATCAATCCACAAATCCATTTTACACCTCAGTTAGGTTGCTAGACAAGGGTTTAGAGCTTAGTGGAGTCTAGAGCCAGTGGACCGGCTAGATCCTCTCTTAGGAGATTTAGGGAGCTGTGAGTGGGAGTGTTAAAGCATTTTTGCTCTTCAATTTCTCTAATTTGATTGAGTACTGAAATCTCACCCGAAATCCATCGTGTTTGTTTTGTTTGATTCATTTCCTTATGTTTTTTCAGTTCTGTACTTAGGATTAGGATAAGCAAATCACATTCCAATCAGATTTGGGGAAAAAGTTAGAGTCGAGAAACTAGCAAACCATAACTTTGGCCAAAAAAGCCATAAGACTCTGAAATTCTGAAAATATGACCAAACAGGGTTGATATTGATTCAAAGCACAAAGTGGTAGCACAAAACACTAGGAAACACTTGTCAGAGGGAGCAAACAAAATTTCATCAGATTTGGCCCGGGTACTACGATCGCAATCGGTGTCCATCAGTGCCAGGTTTGTACAAGATTTGACATTTGCCTTCTTAATAAGATTCTAAACAAGTTTATCTACAGCAACCACACCCAAAAATATCAAAAATCAAGGAAATCAAGCCACTTGGGTAAAACTAGCCTGACAGACCCAGAAAGTGCAAAATCTTGGCTTTTGGTGATCCAAATGCAAAAAGACTTTGGGGATAGCCTTAAAACATCAGTGTCTACAAGCATGCCAAATTTGGTCTAATTTGGGCTAAGAACTACAATCGCAATCGGTGTATTCAAGTGCCAAATTTTTACCAAATTTCATCTGCGGGATCCTCAGGTGTTTATAAACATAAAAGTCTAAAGGACTTAGAGCCAGAAACCTCAAAATACCTGTCAAACCATCTGAATACAGATCCGAGTCAAAAACTACTAAACTGGATTAGAAATTGACTTTCAGAAGACCAAAACACATCAAAACTGGGAAGGAACCATACAAAGGGATAGCCTGTACACAGGAAAACCCCAGATAGCTTCCAAATCCCTAATCAAACATCAAAATCAGATCAAACTGACAGATTCTGAAAAACAGACACTTCCAACCAAGAAATGGTAAAAACTTGACTTTTTTGAGTCCAAATACAAAAGTGTCTGGCAGGTAGTCTTAAAATAGCCTAGTGAACAAGCTGGTGAAGTTTCATCTAATTTGGGCCCAGAACTACGATCGCGGTCGATGTACCTCAGACCCAGATCTAACTCATATTTGACCTGTTCATAGACCTAGACTATTTAAGATATCAGGAGTTGTCAAAACTCAAATTGGACATACTGTCAATAATCTGCAAGCAAAATTGTGTTGAGATCATTGTGAAAGTGTTGAATCTACTGACAGTTGAAATGATACAGTGATCTCATAGCCATCTAGTGTATTCATTTGCAGAGACCGATCAAGTAACAATCCATGCAGTCGCAGGAATTGGAAGATCATTCCATCTCTAGGTAAGAGGTTTGGATTCAGTCAGTAAATCCAACTTTCTTCATGTTTTTGAGATCGGGAAAACAAATCAACACCAGACACCTAAATTTAGCGGATCAAACAAGTGTTGTATCAATGGAGGAGAGTGTAAACCAAGGGATAATATGACCGCTAGAGCCGATCCTTGAAGAAGGCATCTTCGATACTTCTTCAGAGAGATCTTCCGAGTATTTCATAGAACACTTAGGACAATTAAAACTAAACGGAAGAGAAAACATGGCAGCAAGACCATTAGACCCCTCGGCCACATTAAAGCTATTGTTCATCAAGTATCAATATGACAACGAGCAAGGTGCCAAGATACACAAAGATGGTATGGACCGCTACTGTGTGAAAATAGAAGATAGACCAAGTGAGTTCAGGGACTTAGTGCCTGTGAGCTATAGCGGAGATAGGTATCTAGATGACAAGGGTATCATGTACTTGGTAGTCCTGAATCCTAACATTGTAGACAAGTGGGGATTGATGGGCACAAAAGCCAAAATAGACGAGGAACATGAGGAAAAGGCACCAATAATGAGCTTACCTAATGCGAGATTAAGGCGAGAAAACAAAACGTTGAGAGTCAACACGGATAATGTCTATTTGGGGTTATACAAGTATAATATTGGAGTGCAAGATCTCTATTATAGATGCGAGGAACCCTACGCCGGAGAGATGACTGAGCGAAAAAGACTTTATGTCTTCACCTACACCGAGGGAGCGGAAACGAAAATTGCCGCATACGACAAGTATGGAAGACAATATGCAGCAATAGATTTAAAAAAATTTGGAAGGATATACGTACTTTGGGGGACCACCTCACTAGTATTATGTCACTCCAAGCCCACTAAGACCAGCACCTATAACTGTCGTGCCAGAACCGGTGACCACAGGTGGAGGGAGGACTCATGTAGCTGATTCTTTCAGTCGACCTCATTATTCGATGCCAAGCCCCATGGGAACGTTACATTCCAGAGAGTCAATGGCTACGAATCGAGGTAGTGCAGTTCCTATCTCTACACATACGACTGTAGGTCCGACATTTGCAGCCACCCCATCACATTTGCCTCCTAGTAGTAGATTTGGGGCAGGAGAGCCAACGAGAGCAACGTACGACCTCCATGATGCACGAGAACGATTAAGTCGAGACACGGGAGCAATGAGATTGATCGCATACCATAGACGGATCAGGCCATCCCAAGTAGCAAAGTGCATGCCGAAGAAGTATAGCGGATCGGGGGATCCATATGCCCATGTATCGCTCTTCAAGAAAGTCTTAAGAGCAAAACAGATCATTGATTTCCATACTCATTACGAGGGATTCGGGTTGACCTTGGAAGAGATGGCATTAACATGGTTTCAACCTTTAAACCCTGAAACTTGTCCGAATATTGAACATGTATTGCACGAGTTCGCAAAAGAATTCTCAAAACGGGGTATAAAGCATAATACTGTATCGCATATATATGCTTTTAAACAACGGGAGAGTGAAAAAGTGAAGGAAGCAACCTTGAGATTCAAGCAATACATTGAGAGGTGCACGAGGAGGGAATTACCGCAAGACGAGAGATTGTCTATGCTTTTCGTTGAAGGACTTAGAAATGAAACCTTGAAAAAGGACCTTCACTTGAAGGCCTGTAGCACATTTCAACAGGTTACAAGGGAAGCGTTATATCTTGTCGATAACTGCAAAGCATATGGGGAAGTGTTAGAGGATACTAATTCAGTAACCAGTGGCTCTTCATCGATTACAAGCGAACCCTCTACCAAGAAAGATGCTCAGGCGTCCTTGATGCCGACAACTAATCAAATGATAGAAGAGGTAACGAAGAGAATGCAGCAACATATGAGATCAAATCCGGTGATGAGACAGTCTCAGACGAAGAAGTGTGACATATGTGGGGGGGATCATCCGACACCGTGGTGCACACAACAGCCGAAAGCACCAGTTGCGAATGGACGAGTACTGAAATGGTGCGCCATAGAGAAAACATGGACAAATCATAGCATGGAAGAGTGTTTTTATAACAAAAACTATGTGGGGGAAAGACCGTATGGACCTCCAGCAGGACCATCCCAACCATCTCCTCCAAGATATCAAGTTGAACCAAATATGAATCTGGTAGCACGAGCAGACATACCTCAACCTCTGTTGGGTCAACAACCTCCATTGCCACAGGAAAATAGAGCCATGATTAGGTATGCTCAACCTTGTGAAGCATCACCAGGAACAAATAGTACACTTCAAGTTTCTTATTATGAGGAACCAAATGAGCCTTATGCAACAGAACCTGAATCACAAATGTACGCAGACGAAGCCTATCAACCGTGGGGAAATAGTGAGGGTATGGCACCACCAATGTATGTCGCACAACCTTCAAGAGATCAATATTTGGTGGACGAAAGAACATTAATGTTCATTGCAAACCAGAATTACAAACCAAGAGGATATCCTAATAGAGTAGAACAACCTATGGGACCACCTCCTCAAAATCAACCACAAATTGGACAGTGCTATACCTGTGGAAGTACGGATCATTGGTAACGTAACTGCCCTTTCAAAGGCGAAAGAGTGAAAATTTTTGGGTTTTGTGACAAATGTGGTGTGAATCACATATTGCCAGATTGCCCAAAGAATCCGGAAAACAAGGGAAAAGCAACTATGAATATTGTGGGGGTGATACCAAGTGCAAGCAGCGGATCAGAAACCGATCCCATGATCCAAATCAATGCGATAACTAGAGCCCAAGCCAAGGACTTAGGGAAAAACGAGCCTTTGGAGGAAAAGGTCGAGTTGCAGATACCCACAGAAAATGAGAGTTTATCCATGAGAACCCAGCGAAAATCCTGGAAGGCGAAACAAGACAGGATGAAAACGAGAAGGTTGAAAATCCAAATTTCCATGCAAAACGAATTGCATGAAACAAAGGAGCAACTAAAACAAGAGAGAGAGAGAGAGTAAAACTGCTGAGGTTAACAACAAGCCGAGGAAAGCGTCCTCAGGGGGATCGGTTTTGGTTGAGAAAGTGCTAGAGCCGTTAGATGCTCTATTACAAGCGTACGAAGCAAGGCTAAAAACAAACCAAACCTTAGAGCAGAGATGGTTAACTTATCCTCAATCAGAAATGGAAACGAAGCGTTTGGAAATGTGTAAACACCTCATTGAAACAGCCGAGGCATTGATGGAACCTAAAGTGGTTAGAACCCCAGAACAAGAAGTGTTGATTCACAAAGAGCGAGAAAAACTAAAAATCGATGAACCAAAACAAGTAAACGGACCCAGGCCTAAAACAATATTGTCACTGGATCATTGAGTGGTGCCGGACACGATTGATGACGCTAAGTCGATGACGATAATGCCAATTCTAGAAGTTGAAGAACAATGGCCACAACACTTATGGGAAACCATTAGAAACAGAAAGAACGGAAGCACGACGTTACAGTCTGCTCCAATTCTTGAGATTAACCTGGATAATGAATTTTATCCAGCCGATATACAATCGTTGTATGGGGATGCAGGAACGGAGGTTTCGGTGGAAAGCAAAGCCCAATCCTTGAAAATCCTGCCTTCATTTATAGGTGAACACGAGGCACAATCGGAGATAAGGTTAGTTCCATCTCAGATGAGAACTATTCCACATATGGTTGACTCAAAAAGTCTTCAAGAGATACTGTCGATACCTATAGCATGCACAATCATGTTGTCCAAACTCTTGAGAGTCAGACCACACTTATGGAAAGACATGGGAAAACAATTGGAGCACAAAGGAGTAAAGATTCCTCTTCAGACAAACCCTATGGGAGAAGAAAACAAACAGGAAGGTCAACCCAAAGCCCAACCAGTGTCCATAAACAAGGTCGGAGATTACTATGAAGGCAAGGAGGGTAATACAACCTTACCTGTTGAATATCAGGATATAAAAACGATAGCTATCATAGACAGTGGAGCGGGAGTGGCGATTGCTACAAAGCAAATCTGGGAGAAATGGGACCATCCAAATCTCAGAAAAACGAGAATGAAACTGCAACTCGCACATGGGTATGTAGAGAGACCATTGGGAATCCTGGACCAAATAGTTGTAACTTCGTGTGGAATTAACTATGAGCACACCTTTGCTGTGATGGATTTTGGGAAAACGAACAACTTCGACATTATTTTGGGACGACCTTTTATGCGTCAACTCAAAATGATACAAGATTGGGGATACGACCAAATCTACCTGAGGCACAAAGAGCTAATAACGAAAATCAAAATGAAGGATCACAGCTATAGAGATGTTGCAAAAACACCAGTGCAAGAATTTAATTCAACCACTGTAGATGAAAAAGAAATATCTGCATGGAGGCAAACGAAAGTGCATGTCTGGATGTGTGGAGCATCTGATTGTGGAGACATAATCAAAGAAGAATGCGTTTTGGAAAGATCCGTAAAAGACGAGTCTTATCTCTCAGAACCTTTCCCGGAACATTTATTTGAGCCATTCGGGTGGACTCAAATATTGTCAACCTTGGACGTATGTGTTAACGAATGCACACCTACAAAATTTTGTGATGAAGAAGGATACGACCTAGTAACGTTGCAAATGGCTAGCGTCATCCTTGAGTCAGGATCGGAGAGCAAGGAACAAGAAGAACCACCATGTGAGACTGAGTGTAAAAGAATCATTGATGAGATATCTGTAGTGAACGATAGGAATCAAACAGAGGAGGAATTCATAGATTCACTAAGCGGTGACCTTCCATCACTAGATGATGAAATCCTACTGATAGAGGCTAATGATGAGAGATCAAGTGCATCAGATACGAATAGGAAATACAGGTCGAGACAAGACAGGTTTTACGAGTTTCCTAACCAAAAACCTAGTCGACAGGAGCGGTATAAATCCAAGAGAACAAGAAAATCAAGGGCGAATAAGCATAATATGATGCCTCTTGTCAATGACAGAACGGGATATCTAAAGCTTGTCAAAGCTGATGATTGTGTCAAAGACGAGGTCACTGGCTGGTTTATCAAAACTAAACCATGGAAAAAAACAAGAAGAATAGACACAAAAAGCGAACGACTAAGTCGCATAAAAGGGGGAAAATAGGGTCTGGAATGACCAAAACAGAGAGGAAAACGAAGTACAATAAGCTCAAGCTAACCCTCAGAGACATATGGACAACTGACTTTGAAACAAATGAGGACACGAATTCTGACAAGATGGATGCACCGTTCCATTATAAGAAGTATACCATACAAGATAGGAAAATCATAGTGCAACAACCAATGAGGGAATTGAAGGAACCGGGTACATCATACGACGGTCCTGAAAAAGCCAAACGAATAGATCTAGCGGAGACAGGAGAAGATCCAAAACTTGCATATATTGCCACGGATCTTACTGAAGAAGAGAAAAAGATTTTGGTAGCTACTCTTAAACAGTATAGATATGTGTTTGCATGGTCATACAAAGATCTTAAGGGGGTGGATCCAAGTATCTGTCAACACACAATACCCCTTAAGAATGACGCCAAACCCAGCAGACAACGTCCCTATACTTACAATGAAACGTTTGCAAAAAAGATCAAGGAGGAGATAGATAAACTTAAAGAGGCAGAGTTTATTTACGAAATTGAGCACACTGATTTGGTTTCACCGATTATGGTGGTCCCGAAGAAAAAGAGAAAGT
Organism: Adiantum capillus-veneris; assembly: GCF_014529385.1. Taxonomy (NCBI): domain Eukaryota; kingdom Viridiplantae; phylum Streptophyta; class Polypodiopsida; order Polypodiales; family Pteridaceae; genus Adiantum; species Adiantum capillus-veneris. The sequence goes on along the minus strand of NC_140945.1, from coordinate 18,267,396 downwards.
TAAGAGTGTGCGTCAATCTCAAGACAGTAAACGCTGCTACAATTCGGGACAACTATCCCCTACCCATTACTGATCATGTAATAGAAAGGGTGGTAGGAAAAGAGGCTTATAGTTTCTTAGATGGCTTTTCGGGGTACAACCAACTCGCAATAAAGCCAGAGGATCAGCACAAAAAGGCTTTCGCAACTGAGTGGGATATTTTTGCATTTCGGGTAATGGATTTTGGCTTTACAAATGCACCAGCCACATTTCAAAGGCTGATGGGTCATGCTTTTAAAGAATATCTAAGACAGTTCTTAGAAATTTACATGGATGACTTGTGCGTTCACTCTCTTGTAAGATTGGAGCACATAGAGCACTTGACCAAGGTGTTCGAAAAATACAGATTGTATCGGATTTGCCTGAATCCAGAGAAATGTGTCTTCATGGTACGACATGGCAAAATATTGGGACATATAGTGTCCAAAAACAGTATTTTGACAGACATGGAGAAGATCAGTGTCATTGTTGATCTACCACGACCAGTAAAGGTAAAGGAGGTACAGGCATTTATGGGCCATTGTGGATATTATCGTAGATTTATCTACTCATACGCTATAATTGCAAAACCACTTTACGCACTGATAACTAAATTTGAGTGGACGGATGAGTGCGAGGAAGCTTTTCAAACTTTGAAGCAAATGTTAATTTCCGCTCCAATTTTGAAGGCTCCGGATTGGGAAAAGATATTTCACATCCACGTAGATGCATCAACGTATTCTATAGGATGCATACTTGCACAACCTGGAGAGAACAACATGGATTTTCCAATAAGCTACTCCAATAGACAACTGAACAATGCAGAGAAGAATTACACAACAACTGAGAGGGAGGGATTGGGTATGGTCTATGTGGTGAAAAAGTTTAGACACTATTTACTTTCCAATAATTTTGTATTTTTCGTTGATCACCAAGCACTGTTGTACTTAGTAAACAAACCTTGCAGTACAGGGAGGATTGTTCGATGGTTCATCATACTGCTTGAGTTTGACTTCACGATAGTAATCAAAAAAGGAACTACACACCAAAGAGCGGATCATTTATCTAGAATGATGCATGGAGAAAACCCAGTAGGAGTTGATGATGATTTGCCAGATGCATATCTTTTCAACATAGAAATGGTTTCAAGATGGAGCGAGGATGTAATTCCTTTGCTGACTATCGGGTCATTGAATGTGACAAGACAACCATCTACCATTGCAGCATCCAGATCATTGGTAATGTTGGCGGGCAAGCTATACAAATAGGGATCAGATCAAATCCTTAGGCTTTGTGTTGAATCGAGTGAACGGGAACTGTACCTAAACCAACCTCATGTACAAACAACAGGGATTAACAATGGGCATGCACAGATGTATCAAAGATTGATGAGAATGGGTGTGTATTGGCCAAAAATGTGACATAGTGTTCATATGCATATCAAATCTTGCGTTAGATGCACGCTTCAAAAGCCAATAGAGCACGTGACTCTATTCAGATTATTTGTAGCACCCCGATGGAGTAACTACATTGTTGAATACCTCACCACCAGGATACTGCCTGAAGGGATGAGTAGATCACGTATCAAAACGATCACGAAAGAGGCATAAAACTATGTACTCATTGAGGATACTCTTTACAAGAGGGGAAAATACAATCAATTGAGAATGTGCACGATTGAAGAGGAATACATTCCTATCTTAGAGCAAGCACACGGCGGACAAGCTGGTGGACATTTCTCAGCTGACAAAACGGCCAAAGCAATTCTTATTGCAGGCATATGGTGGCCTACACTATTCATGGACGCTGAGGAGTTTGTGAAACGATGTGATGATTGCCAGAAAAAAAATTCCTAGAGCACGAGATGATATGCCCTTAACACTAGGTTCGTAATGGGACACTTTTATGTCCTGGGACACTTTTATGTCCTGTTAAGTGACCATTTTCCTTGAATTATGTCAAGAGTTTCAAAATGGATTTTGAGGTGCTATCTGTTTAGAAAGTTGTCTCATGAGCTGAAAAAAACTCGACATTTTTTTGGAATATCAATTCTATCTTTAACCTTGTCCTTGCACAACATTTCACAACCTAAACTATGTGAAAAAACGGGTCCTGTTTTTGGCTTTTTTCAACTTTTTGCAACTATACCACTCTAGAATTCATGTTTGTGAGGTCTATAATGCTAGAGAACTATCTTTAGTAGTCCTCAACATGTCCTTATGCTTCTAGGGAGAAATAAATGTTAAAGTTGTAAGTTATGACCAAATTACAAAAATTGTCAAATCCTGTTTTTTAGCCAATTTTAGCTCTTCTATGATTTTTTTGGTGGCTTTCATGATATCCAAATGCAGTTTTGATTTTCTATGTCGCATATTGTAACATAAAGCTAATATTCCTTGGGTTTTGGGGCACCTAATACCCTATTTTTCATAGTAGACAACGATGGTTGATTTTTCCAATTATAGAAGAAAACGAAACATTCTAGCATATCAAGTATAGCTTTTTCAATATTGTTAGTTTCTTGTGACAACTACATGCATTTTGTAGGTAGTAACCATATCTAGTCATAAGGATCAAATTTGGCTAGATACTGAATACTTTCTATGGGATTCTACAACTCATAATGTTGAACCCAGTTTTTTCATGTTTGCTGTATTTAGCACTTCATCTTTGTCCCCAAGATTCCCCTTGGTAAGAGATGTATTATTCTTTGACATGCTCCATGGCTCCTTATGAACCTAAAGGACAATACGGAACTAAGAAAACATGCATATATTATTTGTATTGAGTGTGGCTATAGAAACTTTGATGATAGATCTGCAGAATGGTAAAAATTCAACTTTTTTGTACCTATTTCTTTCGGCAAAACAAAAAATAGTGAGTGAGAAGCAATCATATGTTCTGATCACCAACCCATTGAAGTTAAATAGGGAATTTATCTCAAGCCCTACAAAAATTCCTAATCTTATTTTTATGCAACAAAACGTAAGAAATGACTGTTTTGATGAAAATGTACTTGTCCATCAACTTTGGAGGCTTGGTGTGACCAAAAGATGAGAAATTTTTACAAGTTTCATATTTTTTCCATGTGTAGTAGGCCTTGAACTATAACCTCATGAAAGGATTTTACAAAATGAGTGGATCTACTATGGTTTTAGAGGTTTTTTTCAAAACCCTGAAAGAACACTTTTATGTCCTGTTAGGTTACCAACCTAGTGTTAAGGCCAATGATGGGGGCAAGAGCGTTTGCAAAATGGGGAATAGATTTTGTAGCCTCCGATAGCGCCTCCGAGATATAAAACACATGCTCAATACATTATTGTGGCAACAGATTATCTAACAAAATGGGTGGAAGCTAAAGAAACAACCAGACATGATGCAAAAACGACAGCACAGTTTTTGTATGAGAACATTTTCACCAGATATGGCTTACCAATTGAGCTAGTGAGTGATAGAGGAACTCACTTCATCAATGAAGTGATCGAATTCCTATTGGATGAATTCATGGAAATTCATCCACAGGAAGTCAGCTCCCTATCACCCACAGGCTAGCGACCAAGCAGAAAGTACGAATAAGATTTTGGTGAAAATTCTCACCATAATTATTGGCGAATCGAGAGCTGACTGGGATCAAATGCTGCATTCAGCTTTATGGGCATATAGAGTAGCTTACAAAACGTCAATCGGAACGACTCCATTCAACATGGTTTATGGAATTCAAGCAATTTTGCCACTTGAATTCCTTATTCCCACGCTTCGAGTCGCTAAACAATTAGAATGCACGGGCCATGAATTATCCAATCAGGTAGATATCCTGGAAAAACTGGATGAAACTAGATTGAGAGCCGTTGCATCAATCTACGCACAAAAAACGGAACATGAAATCATTCTTTGATCAACATATTATCAGCAAGGAATTTGCTACTGGGGATTACGTCTTAATGTATACCCTGAAACAACATTGCCGGAAACTCAAAAAGCGAAGCAATGGACCCTATGTGATTCATGACATATCATCTAGCGGTGCCATTAAACTTGCGACATTAGAGGGAGAGGAAATGCCTAACTGGATTATGGTTGCAAACTAGAGAAATACAACATACCACTAACCACAGAGATGCTTGCCAAAATACACGCTGAAAAGGAGCGCAAGAACAAAGTCTAGGAGACAAAAGCTCAAGCGCAGGAGGAGGCCAAAGTCAGGATTTTAAAACGAAAACAAACCTTACAACAACAAAGACTTCCTCAACCAGCAGATACGGCTCAAATTCCTTTGTCTATAATTCAAACTGATGAGCTGGGAAACAGGAATCGATGTTCACATCAATGTCAGACTTCTGCATGGCAGATATCAACGAGCATTGATTGACACAGGAGCAAGAGTAAATGTGGTCAACTTCTTCACGTACAGGATGCTTACAGATGAACCCCTAGTGCAATCCACACGTGATTTACAAGCCGCAAACGGAGCAACAATGCCAACATTGGGGATAGTAAACTTACCAATCAATATTGATGGAAATAGTTGTCCTCATCAATTTTTCGTAATGAAAGACGGAGAAATCAGAGAATCAATATGCTTGGGAGTTCCATGGATGAGAACGTACAATGCAGTCACTCAATGGTCAGAACATGCGTTAATGTACACACGCGACTCTAACGTGTACATGACTCCATTCGCCAAAACAGATCACTCGTGGCCGAGTATCCCCATCGACAAAAAGCAATCGGCTAATCAGCCAAAAACACCATAAAAGGATATTCGGAAAGTATGGGTAAAGAAAAGATTGATGACCAACAAACCGAGCAAGATATGGCTACCTAAGGACAAACTCCAGACGGAAGCAACATCATCGCAAAGACCTTCAGAAGAAACTCCAAAGCGGAAATGGCAACCAAAACTGGAGAAAACTAAAGATTCGGCGACAGAGCTCAAAAGGAAACCCAAAACTCAAAACAAGAAGCCTGAACCTCCACAATGGCACTGGAAACCTGTGAAAACTAAAGTAGAATCTGTAAAGATGTAAGAAACCGCATACAAGTGGGTTCCAAAAATAGTTGCCATCACAACACCAACAATCAGGGAAAGAGCTCTTCGACCGCAAGCTCTTCTATTCCATAAACAGCTACCCTCGCCATCAAAAGCCACTGAAAACTACATTCAGTCCCCACATCTTGCACAGCACCTTGTTACCCTACGCATTGTCTCAAACATCAGAATAGGGCCACATTACAATGCCATGCATAGACACAGATTCAAACACCCATGCACATGCACCAAACCTTCGTCCGGGGCGACTCAGACAAGGAAGGGGGGAATAATTGATGAATCTAGCAACAGTCAGGGCCATTAAGGGGTCCAACGTGTATATATGTACATAATGTGTGTGTTTTTTATTATTTAGAGTTCAATTTTGAACATATTCGATCAAAACCTGGCATTTTTAGTGTTTTTGTATCATCTGACCAGTATAATAATGAGCTGTAATGACAAAATCCGGAGCATTGGGATGCTTCTAGAGAAAATATATGCTTAGGGGTGAGTATGATAATTTTGGATAATTTTTGCCAGTTAATAAGTATTTTCAATTTATTTTATTTGATTTTTGTTAATAAAACATCAAAAATTAAAAAATCTTGCTCACAAGCGTCGGAATCAAGTTTTGGAAGCAAATGCCGAATTAGCATGATAAGGTTATCAAGCATGGAAGATATGAAGCTAATCTGAAGATGTCGAATTTCAGCCTTAATAATCATGACTACATTTCACCAAAATCGCATCAAATGGGCATACGATGCCGGAATGACAAGCGGTTCGATCCACAGGTGGTATGCAGATTATATCGGGATCAAAGGTGAGGAAAATCAGCTCTATGTCACGAAAATCTCGGGAAGATATAGGCCAAGTAGGCCAAATTCTAGCTCATTGTTCATTTTCACATTTTGAGAGAGAAGAAGAGAGCTTCTTGACCTAGAGCGAGCTGCCACGTTTCTACCCCATACGGACGGTTGGAGCCAGCATTTCACACCAGATTTCACAGGTATGTTCTTTATCAAGTAAAGATCAAGTCTATTACGCATGCAAGTGCAAATCATTGCACAAACGGGCGAAGGGATCAAATCAAAGTCGGATCGGGTCAAAGAGGTCAAGGGCCCTTAGAGGCATCCAAACAAAACTTTTTCATGCACAGAACACATCATTGTGCTCCCCACAAGGGCAGGAACAAAGCCATATGATCAAATCACAATTTGGTGGTGGTACACTAATCGCGATCGATGTACCTCACTGACAAAATTTGGGATAGAACATGCAAAACACCTCCCCTCAGCCTCGCCTACAATCTGCAGGTGTCAAAATCAATTTTGGCCTCTATGGTACGATCGCGATCGGTGCCCCTAGATGCAGGTTTTGCAACTTTTGATTTGACCCAGGCTTGGAACTCAATTAAAAGTATACTCTCTTGAATTTTCAAGAAAAATGCACAAATTTTGCTCATGGAATGGGCCTAATTTGTCAAACACAACCAAAAAGGAAAAATTTTATCTACAACTACCAAAATCTGGTTAAAAATAATGATGGATAGTTTGAAAGGCACACTTGTCCGACTAAGAGTCAGAACAGTTGTAGAAAACCTCGAATGGATCTCAGAAGCTCCTACAAGTACAAATATAGTCATTTCAGTCTCGAATGATCACACAAAGATAGAATTGGAGCCGAACCAATGCCAAAGACCAAAAGGTGACTTAGGGATGCTTAAGTATCACATGGATATCCAAGGAATGCCTGAAAAATGCATAAATCTGGAAAACCTCCTAAGACAAGGTATAAAGTGCCTGATCAAGTCAAAATCAGACAATGGAGTAGGCTGATGGTAGCAGCACCTCATGGAAGCAGTGGGAGCTCTAAAAATAACATCAACTAACTCCAGGATCCAACCAAATTTCATCTGGAAAACCCAATATGGTTAGACTTAGTAAAATAAGGTCAAAAAGTGGCTAATTTGTTCATTTTAAGTCCAAACTTGGAAATAAGTCATCAGTGGGCTAGGCAAGCATAGGGGTCCATGACCATCTAGTTTTCACCAAAAAAAGCTCAGGTACTACGATCGCGATCGGTGTACCTCAGCATCAGATTTTGACCAAAACCTATCAGATCCCTTGTATACATCTTGTTCAAGTCACCAACCAAGTTTCAAGCCATTTGGACATCAAAAACTCATAAAAAGACAAAGTCTAGTCCAAAACTCCCTTGTAACCCAGAATTGGGACCTGTAAACTCAAAAGTGCGTTCAATTGAAACACAGAGTGGACCAAAATGACCCTCCAACTATCAACAACCCACTCATGTGATCAAATCTAATTTTGGCCTCTGTACTACGATCACGATCGGTGTACCTCAAATCTAGAATTGGCTCAGATTTTAATCAGTCATAGCTCTAGTCTTCCTAGTCCCACTGGTGAAATATGGACAAGAATGGATGAAATTTGTTCAAGTTATGATCAATTTTAACTTCTAAACTGTTTTTTACTAAAAGTCTAAATGCGATTGATTGCGAAGGGAAAATCCTGACAGCTTGTGATTCTCTTGACACAGAATGCCTCGCCAAAAGAAAGAAAGGCAGTGGACAGGAGCACCATATGAAGTAGAGGAGCTTGCTACAAATGAAAAGGCTCACATCTCGGATGAAATACTTGCTCAGATCCTTGCCCACATATTCATCTCGAAGTTTAAGGATGCTGATGGTGACATGGTAAAGACAACTATCATGCCACGAGAGATATGGAACCTCCACCAAAGGCCGGAGGTAATAGAGGCAGTGCGAGCTGTACACTAGGAGCAATTTTTCAGATTACAGCCATGGGGAACAGATTACATGAGGACCCACGAGCTCATGAGCTCGATACAATATGATGGGCAGGCAATGCTCACGGACAAGGATGGATCAAAGGTGAGAGTAAAGATCATGAAAGAAATCATCAACGAAGCATTGCATTTCCTCCCAGGGCAACACGATTTGCTAGCGAAGACAAAGCCACTGGATAATGAGAAGGCATTTGTCAAAGCAAAAGGAAACAAATACAAATACAGTGACATGATATAAGGAGAGCTGGAATTTCCGATGAGATTGATCTCTCAGCATTTCAGAGTACAAAAGCCTCCTCGCTACACCGAGCCAATCCTGCACATTGCCGTGGTCATGGCTCTAGCGACAGCCAAAAATAGAACCATTTGCTGCGACTACGGTTCTTACATTTTGGAAAACCTGATCAAAGCAAATTTGAACAGCTCGACACAAAAAAAAAAACTACATGAGTGCAGGGTCGATGCTAACCAGAATAGCATACCAGGCTTTGGGAATGATTGAAGATTTGCCAGCTGCCAGTTGTCAAACGGCCCTAATTCAAAAAGCAAAGTTGGTTGCTTATTCAGTAAGGACGACCCCTGGCGGGACATCATCATGCTCAGCAAAGGCCACCAACAAAAGCTCAAGTGATGAAGAAAAAACGGAGACAGATGAAGAAGGAAAATCTCAAGAGTCGAAAGACAAAGGGCCATCAGAGTTTGAAGAAAACAAGGAGGAAGACTCCACAAAGCCGCTCGAGAGAAAAAGAAGGGAGAGAAGTGCAGTACCGCAGTCGGCGGACCTGCAAAAAGCATATGCCGAAGCTCAAAAAAGAGTCGAGGAACGAAGAACCAAGCTACGGGCTGACAGATAGGCTAGAGCGGCTGCAACACAACAAACACAAAAAAGAAGATTCGAGAGGGAAAGGCAAGAAAGAATAGAAAATGCAACTCGCATACGCCCGGAGAATCAAAGGTTAGAAGCGGAGCAAAAGGCTACGGAAGTGGACATTTCTTCGCAGTCCACTGAAGGAACGAAGGAGAAAGACGCGGCTGATGAAACAAACCAGGCAGAGCAGCTAAAGAAGATCCAAAGAGAAAGGAATGTGGAAGCGCGATGGGCGGCGAATCTCACCTGCCAAAGAATCATCGAGATTTTAAAGAAAAGAAAAGCGAAAGCATCTGCTTCGCAACAAGGGGAAGAGACTTCCAAAAAGAGGCATGTACGAGAAGAATCAAGCCCACCTCCTCCCTCGCCCAAATCACCTCCTCCCTCGCCAAAATCTCCTCCTCCTCCCCCTTCTCCATCGAACAAAAAACAGCCATCTCCTCCTCCTTCAACCTCGCAAAAGGAGTTTATACCTCCTATAGAAGCAATCGGATACCACGAGGCCTGCCAGGCAGTGGTGGCTGGTTTTGATTACAAGAAAACTTTAAGGGAGTTAGAACGGCAATTCCAGTGTCAGCACGTGGTGCTGAGTGAAAAGGAAAGGTAGGTACAGGAGGCCCAACAAAAGCAAGCATCTGGGCAAGAAGAGTTAGAAAGCCTAAGGGCGCAACTAGAACTCACAACGGAGGAAAGAGACCTTGAGCGATAGCAGGCTCAGTCTCTGATCAAAGATTTGGTGGACGTCACGACAAACTTGACCTCCAAAGAAAAGGAATGCCAAGAGTTGACGGAAAGAGTACAGAAAGCAACGGAGCAACTTGCTTACTAGAGCGCAAGATTTCAGAGACTTAGCAGTTCATACAATACTGTCAAGGGCACTCTGACAACTTTGATGGCGAATCAGGAACCTGCTGGAGCATTGGTCTCCACATTTGACGATGCCACAGCAGTGAACACTATAGCGGCATTAAAAGTGGAGCTAGAGCAAGAAAAGCTTCAAAGACAGCTGCTCGTATCAGGAATGGTGGCCCAGACGGCGGCAAATGAGCTAAAGCTAAAAGAACTGGAACAGCAACTAGCTCAAGCAAGCGCCGATTTACAGATTCAGAAGCAAATCGGTGACACACTGCTAAAGGAAAAATAAGATCTGATTTTTCAACAACAAATCAGAGCAGACAAAGCCCAGAGTCAACCACAACTGCTGTCCAGACAACAAGTGCCAGATTTGCCTGGAACTTCACACCAAGGGCAACAGGAGCATGAATTTGAAGGGCCGGATCTGGATATAAGAGATGAGCTCAATGAGAGCATTAAGGACATGCCAAAGGGGCCAGCAAAGGAGTACATGCTCTATGAAAAGAAGATAATGGAGTCAGCGGCCCTGGCAAAATTACAGCCAGAAGAGAAGGTGGAAGGATTTGGCCATGAGTACCTCCCGTTTCCCCTGCTATTCCATGAATCAATTCTGTGGAAAGAGAATATGCGGTCAGCCCTGCCACGAAACAAAGATGGGGGTTACGAAGGCATTGCACTAACAGCGGAAGAAGCTCAAATCCTTGTCAACGACCACCCAAAGTGGAGGCAGAAGTGGTTGGACAAACGGCCACAGGATCTAACCAACTACCACAACGCCCCTCAACATATACAAATAGATACCACTTTCTACCCAGTCCCTAGAAGACGCACATGGAAAGACTTTGCCACATGGAAAGGCTCAAGGCCGCAAAAACTAAATTACCCGGTCTTGACAGCGCAGCAACCCCCTACAGTAGCCTACATGGTCAACACACTAAATTTGACAGTCACATTGCTGCGGGATGTCCTCGACTTGGCGTGTCAAATGCTAGTAAAGATAGCTCGGATGATCGTCACCTGCATCCAAGTGTTTAAAGACACTGGAGGCAACGATCATCCATGGAATCTGTTCTTGGAAGGACACATAGGCATCTACTGGAATCTACAGGATTCACCGCCACGACACATTTTGATGGCAATGTACTCCAGGATAATGTACCTGCCTTCACACTACTTGCAAAAATTCAAAGAGGCCTTCATCACAGGATTCTTCGAAATTGACTCAAGGATTTTCCATCCTATGGCGAAGAACCTCAAGGCACGGTACGTAGCATACCAACACACGTTATCTGAAAATCCATTCAAACAGCATCAAGAAGCACTGGAAGTTGTCCTTCAAACAAGAAGCTTTTCAGCGACACTTGCTTCATTGGAGCCACATCAACGGCCAAATCACTGAACATGCACAAGGGTGTGCAAGGATAAGGAAGGGAGGAGTGTTTGGTGGACGAAGCAACAAGCGGACGTTTCCAGAGAAGGATCATATTTTTCTGAGAAACCATAGTAAAATTCTTTTGTAAGGAAGCATCTCTAAGCCGAGAATTTGTCAAAGGATTTATGATTATTCTTATGGGAGCAATTGTATATTAGAGAGCCAGTTAGAATTTTAGGAGCTTTTGGCCGGACAAGCCATTTGTAAAGACCTAATCTATAAAGGTCATTTTCTGTAAGTTTGAACATGATTTTTTTGATGGAAAACTGAGAAGACAGCGTACGTTTGAGAGCTCCTTCTTGTTCAAACTTGTAATCTTCGCCATTGTGGCTACGGTAATCCAAATTCAGATTTGTTTATTGAATTGTGTTCCTCTTATCTTGCTCTTTCATTCAAGTGTAAACATTCAAGATTCGGTGTAGGTTTTTAACTATGAGTTTGAGGCCTTAAATCGTTGTTTTGAGTGTCTATATGCGTGTATTATGTTGTTTTGACCCTAGGAGGGGCTTTAGGGACCCTAAAACGACCCATTAGGATCACCTATTTACTGTTTTTGTTGACTTTGGGACGAACGATCGCGATCTTTGTACCTCTCCAGAATGCTATGACAGTGATAGGATATGTTCCTGATAATCTCCTGTAGCTTCCCTTCAAGTTTCGTGCGATTTCGATATGATTTGCATGGTAAACGGGCATGATGATTGTAGAGCTGTGTAGAAGGACATGGCAGATTACTTGGTGGTAATGTGTTTGATTTTCTTGTAGAGTTAGTAGTTGCATCTCTTTGAGTTCACTTCATTAGGAATGACACCCTAGTGAGTTTCCATGCCTCATCCGAGTCGCTTCCCTTGTATTGATAAATATGTTGATGCTTGAGAGCTATGCTATGGACGTCCGTTGCAGCGACCCGCAAACAGTAGTCCACGCACCTACATTCACAACTCACACTATCTATCTCCACTTCTTACTCTACCACCTCATACCACAATTCATAACATGTTCAGCTGCGTGACATGGTGTATGGTGTGTTGTATAGTATTGTCATTGTGCCCTAGCCGCATTTCAAGCTAGGTGGTGCCCCTATTGTTTGCCTTTCATGATGAGGCCGTCATGTGTTAGCCCTTGTGTTGAGGCCACCGGGTCTATCTTGAAAATACGCCTCTCATTTGGTGTCCCCACTGCGGAGGGCTCTTGAAACCTTCAGTTTACAATACTGACATGTTTACTTCACTTCATGGATGAGTGGCTTCTTGAATTCTCCAGCTGGACCACCAAAGAGGAGCTTCAAGAAAGATTGATGCAAGTCATCAAGATTCTCTTGCCAGGGTGTTCTATTGTGAGCATAAAAGAGGTGGTAAGACCCTCTTTTCATACTCAAACTGTTTACATTTCTCATCATCCCCGCAAGCGTAAAAGCAAGGCACAATCCGCATCATGCTCACATTGTTGCCAAAACCACACCTCCGATATGAGTGCAGTCCAAAGTGAAGAAAAAACCATCATTTTCTCCCTTGACATCCGCATGGGTGTTCTTACTTCGGTAGGCTTTCAAGTAGCACCAGGCTTCTCTACACCTACGCCCCCATCTTGCCACCTATTCCACCTACTCCCACAACAAGCCTTCGCAACATGAGGAAGCTACTACGAATGCGTGGTCCCTCCCTCTCCCTTGCACCAAAAGATTCAAGGGTATTCCATCGCCGACAATCACCGCGTCTTCAAAACAAAAGGGTAAATCCTCCAAAGTCTTTTTATACCTCACTCTCATCTCATGAGCCAGGAACTAGAGACAGTAGTATGGATTCTATGTTGTCTACCGAGTGAAGTGGCGAAGCTTGTCATCGACAAGGTCTTTGACACGGGGTTCGCTTGGCGGAAAGACAAGACCCTCCACCTTCAAGGAGTGTTGCTTGTGGATCAAGGCTATGATGATGACTTTACAGCTTGCTATGTATCCATCCAGCTTGGATTAATACAAGTGGTAAGACTCGCCACCTACCTCATCACACATGTGTATGCATTGGATGGCACTCTATCTTGCAGGAAAGTGAAGTTGCTCAAAGAGAGAGGGTTCAATTTTTTCAAGAGATTGCTAGAGGGACAGTCCTAGATCTAGAAGACGAAGACAACCTTGTCCTATGGTACTACAAATTTGACCTCAACTACCAAGAGCTCTACACCTCCGACTATAACCTTCCACCACAAAGGAGGAAGCCTTTCCGCATTATCATGTGATGGATCCAACACATCAACCTTTTGCAAGGGACCAGACTTATGCACCAGAACGAATTCAATCAATCAAAGTAATCCTGAACCGCAAGATGTTTTATCAGCAACTCATTACAACCATGTTTGGCATAGAACGACTGCAAGAGATAAACACCTCTTCTCTACCCTTTATCCTCCCTATGATTAACCATGAAGTATCTTTTGATGTAGTTATTTTCATCCTTGTATAGTATGTTTTCCATCTACCAAGCACCCATGTATTGAATCTTAACAGGAAAAAAAGAAGATTTAGTCGAGTTAATTTTCTCTCTCACAATGGCGAGTGTAGCATTTCCAACCTTTACTAGTAAGGTGGGTGAGGATGCTGCAGACTTTCTAGACAACTTGGAAATAGCATGTGTCATCTCTGGGAGAGATGATGATGCTTCACGCTTGCGCATCTTCCCACTTCGAATGAAGGTGGAGGCAAGATCATGGTACAATGCCTTGGCACAAGCAACCAAGGAACGGTGGGACTTATTAAGAGCAGCCTTTGTCAAGCGTTTTGGAGAGGGCACAACATCAGAAAAGCTATGGAAATTGTTGACGGAGTTGAAGCAAGGTAGCATGCTAGAGTATGCATCATACGAGTCAAAGTTTGTAGACCTATGGGGACGATGGGTTGCATCACTAAGAGAGGATGAGGGGGCACCTGATTTCCTAAACAAGGATCGGTTTGTGGTTGGGTTATGGCCAACTCTTAAAGAGAAGGTGACGGGAAGGTTTCCTGCTACGTATGAGCTAGCAGTTGAAGTGTCCTGCCTTAAAGACAAGAAGTTGTGCCTACAAGCCAGGAATGCCGATGAAGAGGAAGTTGTTAGGACTGGACCACCTCTAGCACCACCTACAATAGCCGCCCAGAGGATTCAACCACAAGAACCAATTGAAGATCAACAAGACCTGCTCAACCGAATCACCAACCAGCTTGAGAATCTCTCAGTCCATTTGGTGCAACAAGGACATGCACAAAATCGCAACCAAGATCAAGGGAGAGGACAACAAAGACAAAACCAAGAATACCACTGCTACAATTGTGGAGAAGATGACCATGGTATGTATTACTACCCACTCCCAAGGAGGCAAAATTTTAATAGAGGAGCAAGGCAAAACCAAGTTTCACCACCAAGAGCAAGACCACCACCATCGAGAGCACCACAACAAGAACCACCAGTGCAAATTCTACAACCACCAGTTCAACCACACCCTCCACCACAGAAACCTCTCATTCCACCCTTACCTCCACAACCAGTCAACAATGAGGCGGTGAGTGTTATCAGCCTTGAAGGTAAAAGAAAGGTGAAAGTGGAGGAGGATATCAAGGGAGTGGAAAAAGGTAAAACCAAGGTTAAAGGAGTAGATGCCATGGGGGTAAAACACGCTAGGCATGGTGAATCTTCCCAAAAGGAAGAAAAGATGAAAGCCAAGGGGGAATCTAGAAAAAAGCCGTCCAAGTCACGATGTAAAATTGACATTATAGATTTCTCTTTGGGTGAATGTTCTTAACCGTATGATTTGGCTCAAGATGTCTCTATGCAGGGCCCAAAGATCACTTGGCCTCAATTACTTCACCTTGCACCTAGGGTGAGGAGACAATGGACAAAGATGGTTAGTACAAGTTGACCAAATCCAAAGATAGTTGGGGCTATCTCCGGGAGGAATCTAGATGACATACTACCGGTGATGGATGCCCACATCAAAGGGTAGCACATCTCCAATATCTACATCGATGGTGGCGCACAAATATGTGTCATGAGTGAAAGAATGATGCACCATTTAGGCTTAGAAGTGAGTAGGCCGGTACTATGCCGAGAGCCAAAATGGGAAATAAAAATTCAATGTGTTGGCATTGTGAATGCAATTAGGGTAAAGGCATTCAACACCGAGGTGGATGTGGACATCTTTGTCATGCCACATAAAGGGGAGGGCTATCCTATCATTCTAGGGAGTCCTTGGCTTATGGCCATGAAAGCTAAACAAGGCTAGGACACTGGCATAATCCAGATGAAGGATGCAAAAGGAAGGCCAATACTTTACGACATGAAAATAGGTCAACAATGCAACATGGATCTAGAAACCTCCTAGGATGAGTTTTCTAGTGACTCTTCAACCACTTTAGAGGAGGATTCAACAATGACCGAAGAAAGCGACAGTAGCATTGAGGTGATGGGGATCATTCTCAAGGACCCTAAGAAGATGGAGAAACCTGATGCATCATCATCAAACCAAGGGGAGCCACCAAGTATACAACCTCTAGTAGAAGCAAGTAAGCTACATCGAATGCTCTCTAGTGAGTTGTGTGGGAAGGAGCGTGAAGATTATGTTTTGATGCTAAGTAGTTTTACCACATTGTTCATTGATGACTATGATAAAATGACTTGCATCACAGTAGTTCAACATCAAATCAAGCTTAAGATGGGAAGTAAACCTGTAGTGCAGAAGCTCAGACGGCTAGGAGTAATTCAACAAGAGGCCTTGCTCAAGGAGGTGAGAATTTTTTTAGAAGTAGGTTTCATCTATCCTGTTGAAGACTCGGAGTGGGTTTCTCCAGTGGTAATCACACCAAAGAAGAATGGTAAGTGGAGGGTTTGTGTTGATTACAAGCCCCTTAATGCAGCCACAAAGAGGGACAATTTTCCTCTCCCTTTTCAAGATGAAATTCTCAATGAGGTAAGCAGGACATGAGTGCTACACGGTATGTGTTGGCTACTCAGGATACTTCCAAATTAACATCATTGAAGAAGATCAAAAGAAAACAACTTTCATCACAGCGTGGGGATGTTTTGCTTACAGAGTTATGCCTTTTGGTCTCACCAATGCTCCAGCCACTTTTCAGCGCTATGTAACATTTGTTTTTCAGTCATTCTTTGGCAAATCAATTCGTGTTTTTATTGATGACTTTTGTCTCTATAGCTCTTGTTCTCTTCATTTGGAGAAAGTCTATGAAGGTCTAGCTAGGTTACAAGCTTTGGGTGGCCAACTCAACGTGGAAAAATGCCACATTGGTGAAAGCAAGGTTACTCTTCTTGGCCATGTAATCTCGGCCAAAGGGATTGAAGCTGACCCAAGCAAAGTTCAAGCTTTGGTGTCTTTACCATCACCCACTACGACCAAGCAGTTGGTCTCATTCCTTCAAAAGGTAAGGTATTTGATCAGGTTCATTCACTTGCTCTCCCAAGTGGTTCTTCCTTTACAACAAGTTACCCATCAAGAGATCTTCACTTGGAGTGAAGAAAATGAACAACAGTTCAATGAGGTAAAACAAATCTTAGCCTCACTACCCACCATTGCACCTCCAAAGTGGGATGATCCATTTTATGTTAATCCTAGTGTGGGCAATGACACACTTGGGGCAGTATTGATGCAAAAGGATCCTCAAACTTCTTTCATGCGTCCTATCTGCTTCTCTAGTTGCATGATGACTCCATCAGAGAAGGAATACACAGCAGTGGAGCACATGGTGCTTGCATTAATGTTTGCTACCACCAAGTTTTGCTCTTATTTAATGTCTAGACCATTCATAATCTTAACAATGGAAGAAGTATTTCCTTATGTAATGCAGCACATGGATGTTTCTTCTAGGATTTCCAAATGGCTCACAAGGCTTCAAGAGTTTGACTACACAATGCAAGTGGAGAACTCCACAAGGGCCAGTCTAGGAGGTATTCTCACTCATCACCACTATGAAAAGAAGCTAAAGATAAAGCCAAATGATCAAGAGACTACACCTGTGTTGGAGGTACCAAATCTAGAGGGGGCTCACTCTCTTTAGTTTGATGGAGCCTACAAGAGGTCAGTGGACAAAGCTGCAGCTGGCATTGTCATCTTCAACAAGCAAGGAGATAAGGTTTTCTCCATTGGGCATCTCTTGGATTCTCACTCCAACAATGAGGCAGAATATGCATCCTTAACTCTTGGGTTAGAGTGGTGTGTGACACAAGGTATTCAACGATTAAATGTTTTTGGTGATTCCATGATTTTAATAAAACAAATACAGGGAACTTGGGCTTGTAAAAATCATGTCTTGCTAGGCCATTGTGCAAGGTTAAGGAACTTTTGGGGAAGTTTCAAATTGTACAATTACATCACGTCCCTCGAGCAAAAAATCAAGAAGCACATGCTCTAGCTAGAGAGAAGCTATAAGATGTTCCAGTGGTGGGTGCTATCAAGTTGAAGCTGCCTCTCTTCCAAGGTAGTGATGCTATGCCTGACATCATGAATTTCTTGGACACAGGATAGTGTCCTAAAGATCTTACTAAGGGCCAAAAGTAGTGGCTTGTGCGTAAGGCAACAAAATACGGCCTTATCAATGATGACCTCTACTGCAAGGGTAAGGATCAAATTCTTAGGCGTGTACCTCGCTCTAGAGAGATCACTGAAATCATTTCAAGTTTCCATGATGGTGTTTGTGGAGGACACTTTGCACTTGACATCACTAGTAGAAAGATTCTACAAGCCGGGTTTCTATGGCCTAGTCTACAGAGGGATGTGCACCATTGGTGTAAAACATGCAAGGAATGTCAAAAAGCAGGGGATAGGAGGCTCACCTATGAGCCACAGACTCCTATAATCTCTTATGGACCATTCGAGAAATGGGGAATTGACGCTATTGGGCCTTTGCCAAGGTTCCAATTAGGTAAATTGTATATCATCATGGGTGTAGACTACATGACCAGGTGTGTTGAAGCAGTAGCTACCACTCGAATTACAGCTAAGGAAGTAGCAAAGTTTGTATTTGAAAATATTTGTTGTCGTTTTGGAACTCCTCTTGAGATAATTTCCGATAGAGGACCAGGTTTTAGAAGAGACCTAGTAGGAGAGCTGATGGAAACGCTGGGCATTTCACAACGCCACTCAACTCCCTACTACCCACAATGCAACGGTTTGGTGGAAAAGATAAATGGTATGATTTGCAAGATCATCACTAAACATGTAAACAATCACAAAAGTGATTGGGATAAGCACCTTATGGCTGCACTTTGGGCTTATCGCACTTCATTTCGACATACCTTGGATTCACACCATATCACTTGGTGTATGGTAAGGAGGCCATTTTACCCATCGAAGTTCAATTGGCTAGCCTCAGAGTGCTAGCTAGGCACATGGAACACCCTAATGCTCATCTCCACAACCACATTCTGGATCTATAGAGGCTCCAACTAGACAGAGAAGAGGCTATCAACTACTACGCAACTCAAGCAAAGCAACAATGCCTCACCTTCAACAAAAGGCTCAAGGAGAAAGGTCTCAAGAAAGGCATGTTGGTCCTAAGGTATGATAATAGGTTTGACACTAGGAAAGATAAAAAGTTTTCACCCAGATGTGAAGGGCCATTCGTCATTAGAAAGCACTACAACAATGGCAGTTATTGACTCATGGATGCAAATAGCTCCACAAAACACGTGTCAATGGATGGAGGTTAAAGAATTACCTTTTAAGGTTTGATCAAGTACCTATGATGGATATTCCTGAGGAGGAGAGACTCCTCCAATTCAGATGAAGAAGGATCAAGCACGAAGCTAGAGGCATAAATGTCTCTAGCTTAAAGGGGAGGGCTAATGAGGGCTGCCTTTTGAAATCAACTCACCTCTCTCTATGGAAACCCCCTCCCTTCTAAAAAAATAAAAAAAATCTCAAGCACAGAGCGTGTGAACGATCACTTGAGAATCAAGATAAACAAAATCACCAGTAAAAGCTTTCACCGAAGGAGAAAATCTTGCATGGTAAGGAGCCTTTGTCCTCAAGTACTGGCGGAGCCACGGGTAATCATTTTTCTCCCTCTTTTATTTTCTCCTCAAAGGGCTCCACTTTCAAAATAATTGACAACTATATTAGTAAGTAAGAGGGCACTCAATGGTTTGTACAACCATGGCCACCACCTTCTTACAAAAGCAAATAAAGTGGGTCTCCTTCTCATTATCACCTCTTTCCACCTTGTCCTCTTCCATCCATGGAGCCCTCCCTCTCCTTGTCTTCTCTCTCCCTCTCACTCTCTCTCTTGGCTGAAATTTTCACTCTTTTGTCCCCTTTCTCTCTCTCTCTCTCTCTCTCTCTCTCTCTCTCTCTTTGATAAACAACAAAAAAAACATTTCTCCCTCCACACACACACACACACACAAAGCTGAAAACAGTCAATTTTCAGCACACATAGAGTACATGCACACACACACTCTTCTCTCTCACTCGCATGTCTTTCCCAAGCTCTCCATAGCTAAAAATTGTTGTTTTTTCATCCATACACACACACACGCATACAACTTACCATCAACACACACCCCACTCTCGTAATCACCACCAAACACTCTCACAAATCAATCCATAGGCCCAAAATAGTCAAGCTACATCCACCATCAATTTGCACACATACACATGCTCTTGTCTATATGTGCTTCATGCCGACATCTTTAATGAAGTGATGACCATTGTGAAAACCGCAAAGGCATTCGACTACGACCACTACAAACGACACGACGCAAGGGAGGCTTGTCCAAGCGAAGCATCAAGTTACGGAAGCGCAAATTAGGTAGTCCATGCCTACGTTCATCAATTACAAACGACAACATCAACCTTGTAATCACCTTTTACTCCACCTACGCCCTCATAATCACTCTTTTGTGTGTTAACACAAAATCATTGTATATTTTTTACTCTAGATTTGAAATCTAGGGCATGAGTGAGAGAAACAAAGCCACAATAAATGAATTCTTGGCCAAAGATAGAGCTACTACCGCTATAAGTGGCAAATGTGTCTTCTCCAACGACAAAACCACCTTCAACAACCTCTTGTAAAAAACCCTCTCTCCTCTCTCAAATAAGCTAGCTACGACTAGCATACCTTGTAAAAACCCCATTCCTCTACCCTCTTTTCCCCTACTATTTTCTCTATGTGGACCTCTATCACAAGCATCAATGCATCAGACATGGCGACCCATGGTCACATGGTGTGGGTCACGTCCCAATAAAATATAGAAAAATTCCACCCTCTTTTCCTATATAAGGAGGGGTCTCTATCACCAAACGAACGAACGCACTCACTACAAGACAAGCTCTACATTATTAGAAGTTATGAGCATTTTGAGGCGTAGGCACCATGCCTCCACACTTCTAATATAGCTAGAAGTGTTAGTCCATGTAAAAGAGCATTGGGAGACACCATCACACCATAATGGTAAGGAGGTTGTGCACACAAAATCTACTCATCAACACATATTCCACCTCCATCATCATCAACCTCTACGCCTTGGTGCAATTTGAAGTGGAGGATTCGGCATTCAACAAGTGTGAAGGTTACCGTCACACCACTCCTTGACATCATCTCCACCCATCAACGAGGCACCCATGGTCTCCTCCTTCCTCTCTTGTTCCTCTCTATCCATTATCTCTCCCCACAAATAATCTACTCTTTTTGTTATGCCATTCTTTCTATTGTGATGGATTTGTGACTATGTCACATAGTTGTTTATGTCTTTTGTGTTGTATGTAGAGATGTGTGGGTTTGCCACCTTAGGGTTGTTTTGTTCTTGATTTGCATGTATGGTTGGGCGGGTTTGCCACCTCTTGTGTGAATAGTAGTCCACGCACCTACATTTAAAACTCACACTATCTATCTCCACTTCTTTCTCTACCACCTCATACCACAATTCATAACATGTTCAGCTGCGTGACATGGTGTATGGTGTGTTGTATAGTATTTTCATTGTGCCCTAGCCGCATTTCAAGCTAGGTGGTGCCCTTATTTTTTGCCTTTCATGGTGAGGCCGTCATGCGTTAGCCCTTATGTTGAGGCCACCGGGTCTATCTTGCAAATCCGCCTCTAAAAGGATAGTGGATTCCCAGCCAAAATGGAGAAAAGAGTGGCTCCTCAAGTATCCAAGATTTTTGAAATTCTTGGTGGATGCCCCAAAAACGTAAGGGACAATAGTTTATTTTGTCCAGTACCTCATGTACGCTCATGGGTAAATCGGGCCAGGCTGTTGAAGAGGCATCCAACCCGGTTGAATTACCCATCAATGCAAGAGAGAATAAGTGTATCTTATATGGTGAAACCCTAAAGGGCACCATTAAGATTTCACCTGGCTCTTCTAACCTGACATGTGTGATGATCAGGAAGATATGTAAGCTCTTCTATCTTTCCTTGAGTAGCTTGCCTCAAGGTGTTCTCACCATCCAAAGCAACGGACTCAACATTATTATCAACGTGCGACAATGTCACCAAAATTACCTTTGATCCGTCAAAGCAGCCATCCTTGGAGGTGATGCACTTGTTTTATCATATGTTAATGTTCTTGCCAAGCTACTACATGCAGGCGTTTGAGGAAGCCTTCTACACCGGCTTCTTCACATACAATAGTAGAATTGTAATACAAATGGCCTATGAACTTATAGAATAGCGGAATAATGAGAATTAGAGTGAGAGCATAGAGGGTGAACTTAATTGGTAGTAGCAACTTAATCATACCACTAAATTAACTAGGCATGAGCAATACTTTTGCAAGAGAGAGAGAGTTTAGAGAATATGACAACAGTTGAGGACCGGATTTATGTGGAGCCGGTCCCCCCTCCAAAAGGCATTTGTATTATAGATTCTCTCATTAAGAGAGACTTGGTACAATATAATCTTTGTGTTCCTTGAGACCTCTTTGGCGGTATGAAGATGGAATCTTCATACTCCAAGATTTTGCTTAATAGTAGCAACAATCAGTCTTAGCTTGAAAGCAATCAAGAACTTGTGAGCATTATCAATCCTTGTGTTCCCTAAATCATTTGGGTGCATGAAGATGTAAACTTTTATGCACCTCAACTTGTGTTTAAAGCAACAATTAATCTACCTTGCAATACAATTAATCTACTTTCATGAAGTAGTTAATCTACTTGCAAGAAACCATTAGTATTCTTGCAATAAGCATAACATAAACTTGTGGATAGCATTGACTATCCCAAGCCTCAGTCCCAAGACCTCAAACACCTTCGAAGGTGGAGAGAGCTAGCAGGGAATGAGGGTAGGGAAGAGGAAGAAGAAGTATTCCATAGGAGAAAGAAATAGTTCCTCACTTATCATCACTCTTTTTGCTTAGCATACATAATAGCATAGTAATGAAGATGGAGAATCATTGGAAAGCTTAATCATTGAAGCATAGCTCTTGGTTGGATTTGCATTCCATAGCCAAGAGTGTTGGTGTAGGCTCTCAACTTCTCAAGGAGCTTGGAGAAGGAGATGGAGCTCTTGCACCTTGCATAGCACACCATGAGAGTGTTTGTGAGTGTGTGTGGGTGAGTATACCCACTAAGAAACCCCCTAGCTTTCTTGGTTCAACCCCCCCTTGTAGCTCATGCTTGAAGCTCATTGGACCCCTCCAGGCTTAGCCAATCACAAGCAAGACGCATTACAAGCAGCAAGGGTAGCCTTGGGACAAGTGTCCCCCTTTCCTCTTTGAGAGAGAGAACTTGATAAATGCAAAATCAATTAATTAAATCTCGTAAATTATCATTGGACCCCTTTGGGTGGCCAACCACTAGGCTTGAGGCACACCATGAGGGAAACATGATGAGGAACTTGACAAGTGTCCCTATTGCTATCTTTGTACCATGCATGCCTTGTGGGAGTGTGTGGGTGTTCTCTCTCATCCGCCCTCATGTAGGGCTCACCCCCTCCTTGTAGGGATTGAATATTTGACTTTTTGACACCTCAAGCCCCTCATGCATAGGCCCAGTTTCCACCACAATATTGGCCCTTAAGCACTTTAAGCTTGGGTTGGGTTCTCACCTCAAGTACAGCCCTAGCATCTCAATCATGTCAAGCACCTCAAGCATCTCAATCATCAAGCACCTCAAGAACCTTAGTCATCAAGCATGACAAACAGGACAAGCACCTCGAGCTGGGTTGGGTTCGCGCCTCAAGCTCAGCCCTAGCTTACCTAAGGTCAAAGGACTTTTACACACATTATTGGAGGTCTTCAATGAAGCTAACCCTAAGGTCTTATGCTCCATTGGTTAGCCTTGCTCTTTGATAGACCATCTCTCATTTGGGCCCCTTTTCTCTTGGCCCCGTGTTGAGATAGATCTATAAGCACATCTCAATATCTTAACCCTTGTTCTCGTTTATTCTCCCACATTAAGTGATCAGTTTAATATGAGAAAATAATTTGGATTGGTTAGATATCAGTTTTTATGACATTACCTCTCTCTTGAAATCATAGTCGTCCTTGACTATGAGGTATAAGAGATAAAGCCTTAGTTATTAGTCAATTTTACTTAGCAGGTAGAGGATCCCTTTTTACCCTACAACATCTTTCCAAGATGGATGACTAATCCATTTGGTGCTTGGGAGACATAGCTACCGCAAGCATGTCTGCTCTTTAGTCCGTTTCATTCTCCCAAAGTAGAGTGACAAATTCTACTTGGTGTTTGAGAGACATCGTCATCACAAACATGATTCTAAGCATGCATACTATTTAAATTTGTGCACAATACATAAAAAAAGAGTTTTATAAGAACAAAACATTGATCATTTAAAATTCATTTCTTTTACATTTGCTTACTCTTCTGTGTCATTGTAAGCATCATTAACAAGGTTCATATTATCCTTAAGCTACATTCTTTGCATGCATTTAGCATCTTTGAAAGGATAATTCTTGACTTAAATAAGACACTTCAGTAATCTTACCATTTCTTAATACCTTGTGTTCCTGTCAAAGGATGAACTTGGGTTGGAGCTCGTTTGCTTCATCCTCGATCTCTGGTGGGTCTTCATTTATAGCCTCTATTGTTGGCTCTCCTTAATAAGGCTCGAATAGGCTCTCATGAAAAATGATATATTTGAGCCAGTAGTTGGGCAACTTTAATTGATAAGCCATCTTATGGATGGGCTTGAAAATTTAGAAGGGGCCATAGTATCTTTGTGATGACCTAGCATAATACCTTTAATGACCCGTAGGATTCTTGTGTGTAATTTGCCTTAGATGAGCCTTGGGGAAGTTTAGTAAGACCAACTTAAGTTTCTCTTTGAACTTTTCAAAAGTATTTTGCTCTCTTTGCAGTCCATGTATACTTAACGCTCTTTTTTGTTAAGTCATGTATTGGACCTGCTATAAGCATGAATTTTTCCTTTGAAGCATCTCTAGTATTCACTCATATCTTTAGAGCTTTGCAACTTATGTAGACTCCTTGGATAAGGCCATCTTTTTATTACCTCTACCTTTTGTGGATCCATACAAATACCACCTTTAGAGATAATGTGACCTAATTATTGAATCCTTTGAGAATTTCACTTTTCTTTTGGTTAGAAGAAAGCCTAATCTGTCTCAAAACTTACCAATTCATGCTATTGCCTTTTGAACTCCTCTTGTGGAGCTTATAAAGCTCAATAAGGAGGCTTATTAGGCAGTGAGCTTCGTGGTAGAAGCTCCATTGCATGGTCATTGTCCCCTCATTGTGGAGATAGCTCATGGGGGTATCATCAATAAAAACATTTTGAAATCCATTTAGGAATTTAGACAATTCTAATTCCTCTTGATTCCCGTCTTTTTTATTGTTACTGATTGAAACATTAAATTCATTTACAAACTTTCTAACAGAAATCATGTATATGAAAATATAGCTTTTCATTAACTTGTGAAAAGAATGCATATGTACAAGGGATAGGATGCTACCTGACTCATAAACATGTATGTACATATCTCCTAGCATAGGAAAAACGAAAGCCTTTTGCTATGAGCATCCTCTTTTGGAGTTTCCAGCATAGAAACTCAAGGTGGCTCGTTGCGTGCATTTCTTTGGGGACAAGCACAATAGACATGCCCTTGTTGTCCACACTTATAACATTTGTTATCCTTACGTTAATACTATAGCTCTGTTGGAGAGAGTCTATTCTTACCTTTGTAGACTCCTTTCTCCTTAGCTTTGTTATCGTTGTTGCTAGAGTTGCTTTTGGAGGAAGTTTGAGCATTATTCCTCCCTCTAGGCTCATTTTGATCCTTCACTTCCATGGGCTTAAAGTTTCTCTTAACCCCTTGTTGGAAATTGATTTGAGAGGCGACCATAGTATGGTGTATGACCGTTGGTATGGTATTAGGCCTTTGCGAGTTGATATACTAGGCCATCTCTTCAGAAATACCCACACAAAATTGTTGCTTTTGCTCCTCAAAGTCTATCTTTTTGTAGACAGTGGCTTTGAGAAGTAAATCCCAAAACTTATCTACATACTTCTGAATAGACTTGTAGGGAGAGAGTTTCAAGCTTTGCCATTCCATGAGGACATTGTCTTTAGCGTTGCTTGCCAGAAACTGTTTTATGATGGAGGCTCTTAAATCCTTCCATGTCCTTGGAGATTTTCTTTGGGCTCGTAGGCTAGCCCACCATTGACGAGTGGAGCTCTGGAAATGCATAGATACGTAGCGCAGTTTAGAGGACTCCATGAAGCCCTCATCACCAAAGGCCGCATCAAACTGCTGGATGAAGGCCAAGATCTTGTCCGTAGCACCAAAGGCGCCATCATAGGTAAGGAAAGTAGTGTTCTTCCCTCCCTCCTTGAACTTCTTCAGCTTCTTGGACCTTCTCCATACCGGATAGGAATTGCAATGGCTGCTACCTTCATTGGAATATGAGGAAGGTGATGAAGATGGAGAAGAGGGTGACCTCTTTCTCTCATTTTCCTTCTTTTGGTACCTCTCTTCCCTTTTGTGATAACGAGGAGGAGGATTTTGTTGCGATCTCTCCTTGGGGGGAGTTGGAGATCGTTGAGGCCGCCATCTTCTTGGAGCCACATCTTCGGAGGTATAAGGAGACTCACTTCTTTCTCCTTCCCTTGTGAAGGATCTATAGTAGAGACTTCACCTCTCTTCTTGGATGTAGGTAAGCCTGTTAGTAAACATTGAAGCGCTTCGTATGGGTTATCCTCTTCTCTCACCATAGAGAGCCCTCTCTTGGAAATATCTCCAAGAGACTTCTGAGCTGCTCTCTCTTTTGGGGGAGTTTGGAGAATCCCATAACTATGAAGTTGTTTGAAAACTTCACCTTGTAGGGTTGGGTTTCCCATAGCTTGTTGCAGCTTAGAAACAAGACAGTTGATAAACATGGGAGCATCGTCATTAGCAACTTCATGTGCAAAATAAAAGTTATCAATGTTCATTCTACTCTCTTGGTTATTGTCAGCCATGTTAACAAAATTTATGTATGTCGTATGCTTTGGCAATTCAAAACCTTAGTTGCCACTCCTCTTAGCCTTTGAAAAATGACTCTTAAGTATCTACACCCACGGCTCAAAGTGGTTAAGTATAGAGAGTAGAGGAGTAGGTCTAACATAGCAGAGTTGCCAAGGGTTAGCTCCTTTTGGACTTCTTATGGCTCAATAATGGTAAATCCATAGGAAAGTTTAAAAAGACTCCATTATTAAGTCCAAAGCTCCCGAGGTGTGCACCATATCCGACATAGTGGGCTCAGCAAAACCGATAATAGATCCCAGTTCCACTTACCCTAATAGAATAAACAACATCAACCATTTATAGGCTACTTAAGTACCTTTCTTCTTAAGCAAGAAAAGAGAAACCAAATGCTCTGATACCAATGTAATGAAAATGGCCTATGAACTTAGAGAAAAGTGGAATTAAGAGAATTAGAGTGAGCAACTTTGAGAGCATAGAGGGTGAACTTAATTGGTAGTAGCAACTTAATCATAACACTTAATTAACTAGGCATGAGCAATACTTTTGCAAGAGAGAGAGAGTTTAGAGAATATGACAACACTTGAGGACCGGATTTATGTGGAGCCGGTCCCCCCTCCAAAAGGCATTTGTATTATAGATTCTCTCATTAGGAGAGACTGGGTACAAATACAATCTTTGTGTTCCTTGAGACCTCTTTGGTAGTATGAATATGGAAGTTTCATGCTCCAAGCTTTTGCTTAATAGTAGCAATAATCAATCTTAGCTTGAAAACAATAAGAACTTGTGAGCATTATCAATCCTTGTGTTCCCTAAATCATTTGGGTGCATGAAGATGTAAATTTTATGCATCAACTTGTGTTTAAAGCAACAATTAATCTACCTTGCAATACAATTAATCTACTTGCATGAAGTAATTAATCTAATTGCAATAAACCATTAGTCTTCTTGGAATAAGCATAACATAAACTTGTGGAAAGCATTGACTATCCCAAGCCTCAGTCCCAAGACCTCAAACACCTTCGAAGGTGGAGAGAGCTAGCAGGGAATGAGGGTAGGGAAGAGGAAGAAGAAGTATTCCATAGGAGAAAGAAATAGTCCTCACTTATCATCAGTCTTTTTGCTTAGCATACATAATATCATAGTAATGAAGATGGAGAAGATGGCAAGCTTAAGCATTGAAGCGTAGATCTTGGTTGGGTTTGCATTCCATAGCCAAGAGTGTTGGTGTAGGCTCTCAACTTCTCAAGGAGCTTGGAGAAGGAGAGGGAGCTCTTGCACCTTGCATAGCACACCATGAGAGTGTTTGTGAGTGTGTGTGGGTGAGTATACCCCTAAGCAACCCCCTAGCTTGCTTGGGTTGACCCCCCCTTGTAGCTCATGCTTGAAGCTCATTGGATCCCTCTAGGCTTAGCCAGTCACGAGGCATTACAAGCAGCAAGGGTAGCCTTGGGACAAGAGTCCCCTTTCCCCTTTGAGAGAGAGTACTTGATAAATGCAAAATCAATTAATTAAATGTCCTAAATTGTCATTGGACCCCTTGGGTGGCCAACCAATAGGCTTCAGGCACACCATGAGGGCAACATCAGGAGGAACTTGACAAGTGTCCCTTTTGCTATCTTTGTACCAAGCATGCCTTGTGTGAGTGTGTAGGTGTTCTCTCTCATCCCCCCTCATGTAGGGCTTGCCCCCTCCTTGTAGGGATTGAATATTCAACTTTTTGACACTTCAAGCCCCTCATGCATAGGCCCAGTTCCCAGCACAAGCTTGGGTTGGGTTCTCACCTCAAGTACAGCCCTAGCATCTCAAGCATCTTAATCATCAAGCACCTCAAGCACCTTATTCATCAAGCATGAGAAGCGGGACAAGCACCATTAGGAGAAATATGAACCTTGCATGGGCCTTGTAAGGAATCCTAATTTTTAGGGATTAAGGCTAATGGTGTGTAGGGTTAAGGGGACAAGGGCATTCAAGAAGCTAGTTTTGAGTAGGCTTTTCTAGCCTTTTTTTTAGACACATGTAGGATGTGGACCTAAGAGGTCACCTTATCTCTCTAGCTTTTTGAAAGTGAAGGGAGTAAAGAGGTGTGGCCACATCATCAAAAACGTGGATCACTAAGAGCCAAAATTTGACTTTTTTTAAAAAAAGTTATTTTTACTTATTTTTTACTTAAAACTCCCCCCCCAACATATATCCATATCAAAAAAGTATTTTTTGACATTTTTTTAAACTTACAAGCACTAAAAGTCCAATTTTTCAAAAAAAAACCTTTCTTCTCTCTTCCTCCTCCCTCCTTTCTCCCTCTCCTCTCCCTCCCTGCCCCTTCTCTCCTCCTCCTTCCCTCTCTCCCTCTCTCCCACTGTCCCCTTCTCTCCTCCCATGTTCCTCCCTCTCCCTCCCTGTCCCCTTCTCTCCTCCTTCTCCACTCTCTCTCTCTCTCTCCCCCACTACCCCCTTGTCTTCTCCCATGTTCCTCTCTCTCCCTCCCCCCTCTCTCTTTTCATCCTTTGCTTCCTCATGCAACAACTACCATGGTGCTCAAGGACATCACAAATCGTATGCATACATATTTGCTTGTTCGCAACGTTTGCATCGAAGGCCGCACGTGAGGGTGAGCAAAGGTCATCCCAGGAACGTCGTAGCATCGGTGAGATGAATGTTGACGATTCTTCAATATCTTGCCAATACCATCACATATTTGAATAAAACACCCCTTTATGCAAGGTAACAATATACTTCTTACTTTTGATTGTGTTCTTCTTATCATAAACTTTGAAGTCTAAGGTGTTGCCTCTACTTGTTTTGTAGTGCTTGGCACAAAGGTTGCTTTTATGCACAAATAGTGAAAGGCTGCAGGTTAGAGAGGCCAAGTGTCACCACTTTTCCTCTAAAACAGTCTTCTTTGTTACATCTTGCAGGTAGGTGCTTCAAATCCATGCTTATTAGGGGTGGTAGTCTCATCCTAATGTATATTTTTATATTGTTTATTCCCAGCTAGATAGAAATACTTGCAAATTTGTACAACATATACTTAACAAGTGTCTTCATTATATAGCTTGCAAATGTTGAATTCATACATGTTTTTGTTACAAGGTGACCTCTTGCTATGCTAGTTGAGTGGCGTTGTTTGCAAGAACGGCTCAAGGAACTGGCATAACATGAAGATTTTACGGTGGCACAAAGCTCTCCTCAGCGGCAATGTGGCTCCCACTACACCAAAAATCATTATGCTGACATGAAGAGATCCCTAGTAGGACAATGCAAAAACTTTTCATCAGCAGCAACACACTCTTTCCTAACATGAGGGCACTCCTACCAAAGATATTTTTATGTGATAGGTCACCCCAGGAGCATACCATGTCATGGAATGGATGTAAGAACTATGACCACACTACTCCTTGTAAAGTGTTCACAGATGTATGTTTATCAAAGTTAATGAGAAGAAATTTGGACTTTTTTGTTTGTTGATGTGTAAGAGCACTCTAGGTCTACCATATTTTAGATTGTTTGATAAGTTAAATAAAATTTGTAGTCATTTAAAGTGTAAATTTGTTTTTGTTTGGTAAGATTGTACATGAGAAGACATAATAAAGTATAAGAGATCTTGACGGAATAAGCCTCGATTAGATTCCTACCATGCACTTGTGACACCAGACCTCTCCTTGAACCTTTTGATTTCTATCATTGTGGGAAGTCTAAGGGTGGTCTATTTTCAAATTTTTAGCAATAACTTTTTTTTAAAGAAAATTTTGGTTATTTTAAAGTTTGTACACAGTCTAGGAGTTCATTCAGATTGTTTTCCTTTAGTTTCAATTTTTGATCGAGGGCACTCCTTGGAAGCCACTTTTGAAGGTGTTAGGGTGAGATTTTGAGAAAGTTTTGTATGTAGGAAATGCAGTCCTTAACACAATAAAAAACATTGGTTCTCTGAGTATTTTCAAATTCCATGGTTTTAATGCCCGTTCGAGCCCGTAGATTAAGGAAAAAGTAAGAAATGTCTGTTTTACATCATTTTTTAAGAAATTGCCAACTTGCACGTTGATTTTTGGAAAATCCGAGTAGGATATGATTTTTTTGCATCACACGATAGTCGAAGAGCGCGACGAGATGAACAAATTTATGTGAGACAAGCCCAGACAGATTCAGAGCCAATTGAACACTAGAAGCTCTTGAAAACAGCCTAAAAGTCCAACACTTCAAAAAAAAAAAAAAAACTTACCACTTGAATTATGACCATGCATAAAAATAAAGCCTGTACTTGTCATTTTAGGGCCCCAGGGACCCTCAACATGAGGGGCCACAAGGGCGCACAAATCAGCCATCCAAAATTTTTGGATGGCTGATTTGTGCGCCCTTGTGGCCCCTCATGTTGAGGGTCCCTGGGGCCCTAAAATGACAAGTACAGGCTTTTTTTGATGCATAGCCATGAGATAGAATTGGGCAAATTGATGTATTCATAGCAAACTCCGCCCCCCCCCCCCCCCCCACAATGGCAAATAGCTAAACATTGTATCATGCCATGCATAAAAATAAATCCTGTACTTGTCATTTTAGGGCCCCAAGGACCCTCAACATGAGGGGCCACAAGGGCGCGCAAATCAGCCATCCAAAATGTTTGGATGGCTGATTTACGCGTCCTTGTGGCCCCTCATGTTGAGGGTCCCTGGGGCCCTAAAATGACAAGTACAGGCTTTTTTTGATGCATAGCCATGAGATAGAATTGGGCAAATTGATGTATTCATAGCAAACTCCCCCCTCCCCCCCCTCCACAATGGCAAATAGCTAAACATTGTATCATGCCATGCATAAAAATAAATCTTGTACTTGTCATTTTAGGGCCCCAGGGACCCTCAACATGAGGGGCCACAAGGGCACGCAAATCAGCCATCCAAAATTTTTGGATGGCCAGTTTGCGCGCCCTTGTGGCCCCTCTTGTTGAGGATCCCTGGGCCCCTAAAATGACAAGTACAAGCTTTTTTTAATGCATGTCCATGAGATAGAACTGGGCAGTTTAATGTGTTCATAGCAACCCCTCCCCCCCCCCAAATGGCAGATACCTAAACCTTGTATCATGCTTATCAACCATTTTTTACTTCCTTGTGTCCATCCCTTGTTCTTGGAAATATCTTGGTCCCTATTTGTGCCTAGATGGGCATTCTACGCGCCGTTGTGGTCCCTCTTGTTGAGGGTCTCTAGGGCTTCAAAATGACAAATAGGGGCTTTGTTTTAATGTATGGCCATGAGATAGAGTTGTAGTGTTTGATGTCCGGAGTATTCACTATGTCAAATTTTCCTATATCATGTCCGTTCACCACAATGGATTGAAAGTAGCCCTTATAGGCCTTACCTACACATGTTTCTGTAACTTTACAAGAATATAAATTCCCTTCTGTTGAACACATGTGCTATGTTACATATACTTTAGTGAACTCGCAAGGTCAAAGGCCTCACAAATTTTGTGCACTCAGAACATTTAGCACTAGAAATCAACCAAACAAGGAGCCAATTTTTACTTCCTTGTGTTCACCTCGTGTTCTTGGAAATTTTTTGGTTAAGCCATTTCTTTGGTATTTAAAACCACATGTGACCCCTATTGTTATAGTATCCGACCAAAGGTTTCTTGATTAGCAGTTATATACGTTCGAGTGATACATATCTTCTATGTTAACAATGCATGTATCTATAATTTATGTTTACACTTTCTCTATCCAAATGAGCTACATAGTAAAAATCAAATCCGCAATTCAACAATTAAGTTCACAAGGTGATAGCTATTGGTATGATCTTTAACAATACCAAATAAATAGCTACCAATAGCGAATGAATAGGGATATTTAAGAAGGTTTGATACCAAAAACTTGTCAACACTACTCAAAAAGGTGGAAACTCAAAGGCTTTATAATATATATGATGAAACAAGAATCAATAATAATTCACCCCTATATATCTACACCTCCATCTCAAGTTTTCATTTCTCTAAGTCAAGCTTGGCATAGTAATAGTATGGAAACAATAACATTTTGGAAAGCAAGAATTTAGCATCTTGGAAAGCAAATGAGGACATCTTGACAAAGGTTATGATCCACTTAATAAGAATAACCATTAGTGATTAAACTGAAATCAAAATATTGCATGAATTTCTTCATGGTGGAATGATTAAGACTTGAAACTTCAAACATCTTACAGACAAATCAGAATATCCAAAAAAATCAACAATATTTCTCAAATCTGTATGAAACTCCAGTAATCTAAATAAAATACTCTCACTCAGTGCGACACCATTTAACAAAAAGAAATATTTATATTGCATTTATAGAGGAATCCAGCCTCATAAAATAATTACAAATGGAGACAATGTTGTTGCTGTTAGGCTTCTCTTACAAGTATTTGTCTTTCTCATCTAGAGATTCATATACACAAGTATTTGTGTGTCTATGACACTAGGGAAGATAGTAGTACTATAGGGATGGCTTTTCTAAGAGCTCCTAGAGAGTACCTATTGGTTCAAGATTCTACAAAAATCCTACTATTCTTATCAAAATCTTTTAACACGGTAGTGAAAGGTTCCTCACGGAACAAAAATAGGGTGATTTCCATCTCTGCACATGGTTGCTTGCTCATGTCCTCTCAAAACAAGTTGACTCTGTAAGTAAACAACAGATTATGTGAGCACAAAGTTATAAAGTACAAAATGATATCATTCTAATAATCTAATGACAACTATACAAAGAATAAATTATAAGAAAAATCTATTTAGGAGAATTAGATATTGATTATTATGATAGATATCATCTTGATTTTGGCCTAGGATGTTTGAATATCTCTGTTTGCAACATTACAATTGGAAGCATATGCTTATTGCGCATTAATTACACATGCAAAATGGGTTTTTCTAGAGGCTGGAGTGCTCAATGATCTCATTTGTCATACACTTCTTGGTATATTAGCATCATCTAGAAAGTACCTGGGGAGCTTTTTATTAGAATATATTTGGAATATCGCAGGAGCATGATTTGAGCCACAAAGTTGAAATTTTAAACGTTTTTTCATTTGTATCTTTAGGCATACATAACTAATGTTGGTTTTGAACTGGTAACGTCAAAGCACATTTTTATTATTGAAATTCTTGTAGGGTTGTTCAAACAAAATAACGCTAAACTTGACCTATAAATGGATTAGCTTTGATGTTATTCAAATATGATATTTTTTTCTATTTGATTGAGCCATATAACCTCATGTGAGGATCTCATGGGAGATGGCCATTATTGATTTTTTGGGGAAAATATTGGCCTCAAACAAACAAGATGTCGTTGGAATTTTCTTGTGAATTGTATGCATTAAATTTTAAAGCATGTAAACATAAATTAAAACCTAGTAATAGGGTTATATTTGACTTTTAATTACATGAAGTGAAGGTTTACTCTATTTCACTTCTCGCTCCCATTTGCACCAGTTTGGATCTTTAACACATTCTCTCTCTCTCTCTCTCTCTCTCTCTCTCTCTCTCTCTCTCTCTCTCTCTCTCTCTCTCTCTCTCTATATATATATATATATATATATATATATATATATATATATATATATAGATTCAGTGCTCGATCTCTCCTTAGTTGTTAGTTTCTTTGTAATTTTTGGCACTGACATTGATAACAAGGGGAAGGGGTCATTTCCATTTGTCTTCCCAAGTGATGCTAGTATAGACATGTAGCTTGTGTTCTTAGATGGTGATAGGTAAGATTCTCCTTCCTTGGGATTACAATACCAACTACAATGATAGTACCTTCTTGAAAATTTTCATTTTCATTTTTGGTACATACATATGATCCGGTCTTGTTCCATTTTATGGTTCAATAGATTGCACATGCCAAACTATTGTTAGGTAATCAATCATAAACACACGCATATGTTCCTAACTAGTCTTTGATTAGGTTAGTACCATACAATGGGCTTAGACCTATGATAACTATTGAGCTAACCTACCTAATCCAAGTGGATGGGTTGGGGTCATGGGCTCCTAATAAGTCCATGTATCCATTAACTTGTCATGTATACATTAACTTGAATCTAGAGTCGCACCTTAGGTTGACCGACCTAATCCAAGTGGATGGGTTTAGGGCTCTTTGGGCTCCTAATTGGTCAAAATAAGGTAGGATTATTAACTACTTTGACATACCTATTTTATAAAGTTTAGTTTGATACTTTAATCATATCCTCATTGTCTCAATTTTTGAATACTTATAATTTTTTATTTGACCCACCCAATCCAAGTGGATTGTTTGGGGCCCAATGGGCTCCAAATCTGGTCAAGGGCATACAATATGACTATCACTACTCACCATACACATGAATATGGTTATGACATCTCATCATATCTTCTTAATGTTGAATTCCTAATCAACAAGGACAATTTGGAACACTTTAGTTCTTCATATCTGGTCAGTGAAAAGTACAACTATAAGTTTTTGTTTTTGTTTTTTTATCTACTTATGTTGTAACAACATGGTTGAGAACGGCATTGCTATCAACCTTATCTTTTAGCAATTCTTGGTTAGTTATCATAATTGCTATTGGCTCATAAATAGCATTGCAATTGTACTCATATCTTGGTTTGCAGGATCTTTGATGGTTTCACAAACAAACACTTATACTACCTATTAGAACACATGTTGATTTAGCTAGTAGGTATGATAGTGAGGGATTCTCTCTTGCTCAATATTGTATAAATTGGAAGAAAATTTTTATGTGGGTTTCAATACCTTTTTATAATCCCAATGGACACCACTTTTACAATGGTAACCTTTTCTCAACTTGTGATTACAATTTGAACATTTATGTACATTTTTCTTTTTGAACTTTTTGTTTTTTTATTGGACATAACTTGGTTGGGGGTAGGGTTTCACATGGTGGGCCCTACCTCCCACCATGTGGACCCTCTCCGAGGGTTGGGGGAGGGCCCCACCCACCCACACACACACACACACACACACACACACACATTTTGACTAAGACAGTGGAATCTGGGTAACTTCAACTATGGGGTGGGCTCACTAGAAAGGATACAATGCTTATGTTCCTCGTTCCCATTTGAAATTCAGTTATGAGTCTCCATTTAGGGTTACGGATGTAAGTATCCATAGCCAAAAATGGCAAGCCATGTCTCTTTTCATTCCATGTTTTGATTTTCAACTATCCATTCTAGGTAATGATTAATAGCACCCACATACAACCCAAGGAAAAAGGTTGGTGTACCTCACACATTTGAACTAATTAACAAACGAGCATGTTCTAGCTCACTACCTACCCACATCCCTTGGTTGTTGTCTCTACCTCTCCTAGTCCCT
This sequence comes from Adiantum capillus-veneris, assembly GCF_014529385.1. NCBI lineage: Eukaryota > Viridiplantae > Streptophyta > Polypodiopsida > Polypodiales > Pteridaceae > Adiantum > Adiantum capillus-veneris. The sequence continues at coordinate 18,231,596 of NC_140945.1, read as the reverse complement.
CGCCATAAGCGGCCCATTTAATAGCCTTATTCTCTCTCTCTCTCTCTCTCTCTCTCTCTCTCTCTCTCTCTCTCTCTCTCTCTCTCTCTCTCTCTCTCTCTCTCCCCCCTTCTAAAATTGTTTGCTTCTCTGTTTTTGAGAAACTATGAGCGGGTTGATCAGAAATGTCTCCCTCAGGCTGCTAAGCCATTCCATATCATGAGATCCCTTTGGGGGTCCTTTGCTTGCATGCTCATCAAGGTATATTATCACCCTTGCTTGGTCCTAGCAAATTGTGCTCACACACACACACACACACACACACACCTTCTACAAAGAGCATGCTCACTTTCTTCTCTTGCACGTAGCAAGTCATAGGCCTACTCTCCTGCTTGCTTCCATCCATATGATGTGAAGCCTATGGCTGTGTAGGGAGGATGGATACAAAGAGAGCTTTTGGAGTGAGCTTTGCAGTGAGATTTTCCCCTCTTTTTGCTTACGTTTCATAGCTCGCTCCAAAAGCTTCTAGAGTGAGGCCTTTTTAGTTTTCTCCCTCTCTCTCTCTCTCTCTAATTTCTCTCTCCCCCGTGGCTCTTTGTCCCTCACTCCTTCCTTCTCTCTCTCTCTCTCTCTCTCTCTCTCTCTCTCTCTCTCTCTCTCTCTCTCTCTCTCTCTCTCTCTCTCTCTCTCTCTCTCTCTCTCTCTCTCTCTCTCTCTCTCTCTCTCTCTCTCTCTCTCTCTCTCTCTCTAGTACAATCATATAATAATGACTACATCACCAACGAAAAATATTTACATGATGATGATAATAAAATCAAGGCCAACATGAAAATCTAATATAAGTTCATAGCATTCCAAGTATACCATCTTATCTTGAGATATACAAAGCAATTAAATGGCTGATATTATCCCAGGTGTTGTGAATAAACAAAAAACTCATCTTTATGCACTATGATGGCAAAGAGAAACGTGAAGGTGTTGACAATCAAACCCAAATCTTACCTCACTGGCTACCTGGGCACAAACCAACTCTCTCTCTCTCTCTCTCTCTCTCTCTCTCTCTCTCTCTCTCTCTCTCTCTCTCTCTCTCTCTCTCTCTCTCTCTCTCTCTCTCTCTCTCTCTCTCGCTGCCGTTTTTTGACTTAGTAGACAATAGTTCACTCTTTTGATCATGATTCATAACGTCTTCATCCGAACTCCGATTTGGGTGATCTATAGACTCAATCAAAGAGCACAACGCCCTCTAGACATTGATGTAAAGATAGACATTTTTAGAGTTATGGAAGGCATTTTTGTAACATCATTTTTGAAGTGAACAGGTTCAAGAAAGTTGACTCTCATCTCTTATTTTATATACAATGTCTTCTAGTACTTGTTGCAAGGGTTCTTCTTCTTCAACAAGGTCCACAACCATTTTGGAAAATGATCCAAAATCTCCTAAGTGTGGAGATAGCAACACAACTACCCAACCAACGACATCAAAAACCATGATCATGGCATACTTGGTATCGTTGCAAGAGACCATAAACAAAGAAGGCAAAGACGTACAGGCACTTGCAATGGAGATTGGCACACTAAGGGTACTTGTGGTTGAGAATGAGAATCTCAAGAGTGCACTTGAGATGCAAACAACATGTTTGATGCTACCCATCTTTGTGAGACGGTCTACAATTACCAGTATGGCATCATGGGCACGATTTGTAGTAGGTAGTCCTACCACAAAATCCATAGAGATGCTCTCCCACTTACCTTGTGTAATCTCTAAAGGATGTAAAAGGCCACGTACCTTTAGGCACTCTGCCTTATTAACTTGGCACTGTTTGCAGTTTAGTACGTACTCTTGAACATCATGATGTAAGCCCGGGAAATAAAATTTCCATTGAACTAAGGCATACATCTTACAAATACCTAGATGACTAGCACTTGGACTATCGTGACACTCAAATAAGATTTGACGCCTAGTGTCTGAGTTCTTTGGTACACATACTCTACCCTTGTGGAGTAAGTAACCATTATCAATGCAAAAATTCTTCCAGCTTTTAAGCTCTTCCTGAGTAGGGGTGGAGCTCTATGTGTTGGAGTTTTTATCTACGCATGCAGAGTCATATCCTTCATGTTTTGGCAACCATTCTCATAAATCTAGGCTCTCCTAAGATGACACCTCTGTCTTGAAAACCCCAACAATGAACTCTAGGTTGGAGTCCACTCATTGACTCTCGTTTGGTTGCACATCCCTTGCTTCAATCAAGGTATTTGGAACCCTCATAGTATGGATTGTGCTTGGAGCTCCACTGTCCTTGTGCATAGTCATTGAAACCCTTGATCATAAGGATCCCATCGGTATGGGTACCTAAAATTTTGATCAACTAAATGAGTCTTTCACCTTGGTTCTTTTAGGACTCATTCTCTTTGTTTCTAGTCTTTTTTAGAGATAGTAGGTCTAAGCGTGATGGAGCGGTCCTCCAAAGTATGTATATCTCCCTGAATCTGAATTGCAGTGACAAGAGCATCCCTGTAATTCCCTCAGCTGTTTGGTTCAAGGTCTGGTAGCATTCTTTGTTGCCATAATCCAGCCTCCTACCGCATCAGTGGGCAGGGCGATCATCTCATGCCCAAGGTTTTTGACCACCTCATCTGGAGCGATCATAATGAGGGGAGCCGATTCCATCAGTTTCAATTCATACCGTAGATATGCTTTGTGAGAGGGGTCTTTGACTTCTGAGATCCAACACTGAAGTTCGTCGTGGCCGAATCCAAAGTGGATGTTGTGGTTGGATCTACAGATTTTTGTGTTGCTTTTCCAGTGCTTGTAGTTGGCACATCTGTTTGGTGAGCTTTGAATGTGGAGTTCTCTAACCCTTCTTCTTGCTCAAAGTCTACTGGGGCTGTTTGGTGAGGCTTTGCTTGATTGGCCCTCAGAGTCTCCAAGTCCCCCCGTGCCTCAACCAATTGCTTCCTCAATTCTTCAATTTCTTCGTCTTTGGCTCTTTGCAGGGCCCTATGTCCTGCTGTCATGATTTGTCTATCATACTTTTCCTAAGCCAGGGACTCTTTTAGATCGTTAACCTCTTGGTTCAGGGAGGTTGATCTTGCAGTCATGGTTGAGGAGGTGGGAGTCTCTTGTATGGCTAAGAGCTGAGTCAGAGTCCTGCTAACCACAACCTATCATCCTTGCAGCTTCTCATTTTGTTCCCTTTCTCTGGTTAGTTCCTCATCGAGGCATTGCTGCTCAACTTGCAGTGTAGAGTTGGCCTCCTTAAATTGTTGCACCTCCTTGCATTTTCTTGTTCTCTTTACAACTCGGATAGGACTTGTAGCTGTGCTTTCTCCAATTCTTCTACTCTTTGTTCTAGCTGCAAGGTGTTTTCAATTGCCTTAGACATGTCTCTTTTAGTATCTTCCAGTTCGAGCTCGCGCAGGTTGTAGAGAGTCCTTTGGCATTAAAACTGGAGCTTGATATGCTCTAAGTGAGCATCAATGTCAAATAACTAGACCATTTTTTCTCCCTCCTCTATTACAGATTGCATGCTTGGTTTCAGCTGGCTCTGTTGACCTTGATCTGATGTCCCAGCCTCATCAATCGTTTTTTCTTCAGTTTTAATTCTTCTATAGCCATTGAAGTGATGGTAGGCTTTGGTTGTGTTGCCTCCGTTTCTTGATATGTCTTTTGTTCCGACTGCATCTTCTTCGTTCCTTGCTCTGGGAGGTCTTCAACTTTTTCTTTCTCTTTTATTGCAATCTTTGAAGGTACCCAAGTGTCGTTGGGAGAATCAAACTCTTGACCCTACTGGTCAAGCATGTCTTGCCCTTCCTTTCCTTGTGAGTTATCTTCCTCTTTTTTGGTTTGAGTGGATTCTCAGACGATTCTAGATCATCGACATGTGGTTTCTTTGCCTCTTCTTTCTCCCTTAGCTCCAGCTTTTGTTTGAGCTCGTTATGTATCCATTGCCACATGGCGCTGACAATCTCTCAATTTTCCTTGGCTTCTTGTCTTTTCGACTGCTTGATCCGTTCCACAGCCACTGTCTACCTGCGTAGCAATGGAATGTTTTCTTCTTCTTCTTCTTCTTCTTCTTTTTCATCGTCAACCTTTGTTTCTTTTTTCTTCATGCTTTTGTTAGGGAATCCTTTCCCGCAACGCCTGCGCTTCTTCCATTGTTTTCCTGGCTTGAGTTATTGGGATGGCTTTTGCCACGCGGGAAGATTTCTTCCTCAATCTTGTATATTCCAGGGAGGAGAACTGGGTGTCAAGCTCCTCTTCTGAAGATTGGTACTCCGAAGGGGTATCTCTTTGTTGGGACCCGGCTTTCTGGCTACTCCAAGCATCCGACTCTGTCTTTTTGTTGTCTGAGTCCTTTATGGTTGCACTTTTCCTTGTTTGCTTAGCTTCTGGTTTTGGCCTTGTGGATGGTTTGGCCAGAGGTCTTACTTCTCTTTTAGATTTGTAAATTAGATCTATCTGCGCCTCTGTGAGTGGTAGATCATCAATCATCCCCAATGCTTGATAGGAAATCCATGTTAGCATTGGCCCTACGTTCATGTAGGCCTTACTTTTTTTGGCTCCCCTTTAGGTTTGCTTCGACGATGTTGGCGAGAAGGTAATTTTCAAAGTTACAGCTGACCACTCTCCTCTCTGTCAATCCCATTGCCATTACTACTGCCATGTGCAGTGTCCACATTTCTCGTGGGAAGATAGTGGCCTTCACTATTTCTCCGTCTACGACTTGAAACCTTCCAATGAATATGTTGGCCGGTATTGCTTTGAGTACCTATTCTGTGATATGAGCCTTCTCATGTGAGGAGATATTTGTTATCTCATAAGGTGCAGCTTCCCACTCCCTTTGTGTTTTCCTTTGAGGCATTGTGTGGTCAGTTTAGTATTGGAAATAGGGTTTAGCAATTGATCACAACCTTTGAAAAGTTGAAGAACATGCAAACTTGACCATAAAATGAAAAAATGAGCTTAACTTTGTCAAAACTACCCCAAATCTGACCAAACTTCACTAGTGCATTTAGGATTACTATAGGCACAAGGATATAGTGCAACATGTGGATTCTAGGAAAAAGGAACATGAATCGCGATCCATGTTTTGAAGCATTTTGAAAATCCAACTAGAGGAAGTTGTTCCTGGGCATATGGTGATGCTACTGTGCAAATTTCTCTAGATTTAGGGTTGGAGGTACATGGATCGCCATCCATGTTGGACAACATTTTGGAAATTTGATGATACCATCTGGTAGGGTTCATCTAGATGGTGCCTTGGTCCAAATTTTTTGGGATTTGGATCATTGGTTTGGTACTTAAGCTAATTTTTGGATATCTTCTTCAGACTTAGACAAATTTGGCATTTTGAAGTGGATTTTGAAACTCAAATGGCTTGAAACTTTATGGTTTGGCTTCTTTGAGCATACTAGGCTAGATGGTATGGATTTTTCTTTGTTTGGTCAAAAAGATACATGGATTGTGATCCATGTTGGGATGAATTTTGATACAATTTTTTTGCACATATTTTCCCAAAGGTCTTCCTAGTAAACTGGTGAAATTTGGTCAAGTTTGGACATGTTTTTTCTTAGTTTGCCCCATTTCCCAGTTTATGGCCATGTTTTTTTGTCTTGATCATATCTGTTTTTTGGAACCACTATTGGGCACATTTTTCGCCTGATATCTGTTATTGCCTTGATTCCTCATGTTTTGTGCCTATAATTCACAGCTTTGCCCAACTCCCTTTCAAATCCCACCATAATCTGAATTCATTGGAGGGAAAAATTGAGCCAAGAAAATTGCACCATTTTGCAGGTAATTTTTTTCTTGGTTTTGATTTTAAAAACACCTTTAAGTTGCATCTCCCTGATGATAGGCTTTGAGGAGAGTGTGAACCTTTCCAACTGGCATTTTTTTCTTTGAAACTGGCCAAAAGACCATTTTCAGATTGAAGGTAGCAACCTAGGAGGATTTGATGATTTCAAGAGCAATTTTTGCAGCATCAGTCATATTTTTGCATTCCCCAACTAGTGAATCACTCCTGCCCTGATTTTGGCAAAATAGAACATGGATCGCGATCCATGTTTGGAAGCATTTTGAAATTCCAGCTAGAGGAGGTTGTTCCTGGTCACCTGTGGATGCTCCTGTAAAAATTTTTCTAATTTTAGGGTTTGAGGAACATGGATCGTGATCCATGTTTCACCACCTTTTGCTGCTATTTTTGTCCTACCTGATTCTGCTAGCTACTTGGGATCTACTGATGAAAGGTTTTTGATTTTTGATGAGTTTTGAAGTCCCCCATTGACCCTGTTAGTTTGCAAATTTTGTGACTTTGTACTGCTTTGATTTGTTGTTTTGGCAATGTTGATGCAGTATGGGGCATACATACATGTTCTTGTAGGGTTAATGATCATACATGTCGAATCTGGTGTAGTAAGAGCTACCGAGGTGGTCGCAGCGGGTAGAAACAATTTAAAAAACCCTATGCTTCTGTAGCTCTCTCTCGCTCTCTCTCTCTCTCTCTCTCTCTCTCTCTCTCTCTCTCTCTCTCTCTCTCTCTCTCTCTCTCTCTCTCTCTACATAAGAAGGAGCTTATGTTGCCCCATTTGACTATATGTTCCTAATCTACCCGGAATGCCCCATTCATACTTACCTCCATTGAACATATCTTGTTTTTCATATCACCTGCAGTTTGAACTGTTCTTCATTTTGATATCTGGTTGACAAATGACGCTCGATCTGCAGTTTTCATTGATCCTTTAGAAGCTGGCTCAAAATCCATCTTGTGCAGATCACCTATAGTTTGAACTGTTCTTCATTCTAATATCTGGTCGACAAAAGACGCTCGATCTATAGTTTTGATTGATCCTTTAGAAGTTGGCTCAAAATCCATCTTGTGCCCTTTTCATATTTGCCATGTTACTTGGCCAGAAATTAGCCAAAGTTAGTGTTACCTCTCATACATACATATTCTTAACCGGGTATTAGATGGTGTCGGTACGGCTCATGATTATGCAAGCTAAGAGTTTATAGGCTGTGAAAAGCTTGTTTTAAAGAAAAAGAAAAGAAAAGAAAAGAACTAATATGATAATAATATATACAAAATGATAATCTTGCTGCATTTCCCCCCCTTCCTAGAGTGAGTTGTCCCAGACGAACATGTGTTAGAGTGCATGGGAACAAAATATGTGTCTATGCATAACCGTATAGTGTGTCTCTATGATGCCGATGGAGGGTATGCATGGAAACAAAATGCTATGCAAGAGAGGGGTGTTGAACAATATGTTTAGTGGCTGCTGGTGGTGAGGTCACATTGAATCTGCGTGGTCCAATAGTAGTAATTGCAGAAGATGCACCATGTGTTGACAGTAACCTGCATAAGTTGTGATGTTGCTGGTTGTTTTGATTGAGGGCTTTGTTTTGGCTGCCACTGAAATTGCTTGCTTGTGGATTCCCTAGAAGAGTCATCGTGTGAGCGAGTTTGTTTTGGTTTCCATATCCACTTGACATATTTTGGTTGTCAAGGTTGATGTTGGATTGGCCTAGGTTGTCCGACAAAGGCTGTGCACGGTTTGGCGAGGTCCTAATTCTATGAAGGCAAAGTAGATTGACTTGTATTGCTTTGTTGTTTGGGTATCCAAAATTTCTTCAGATTGGTTTTCATGATGGATTTTTTGATCCATACGTTCCTTACCATGGTTGGAAAATACCGTTGAACTAGTGCATGTGGTGATGCTAGAGGTTCCCATACATGGTTTGTTTGTACAAAGGGCGTGGCAAAAGATGGTCCTCTTGTCTGAGCTGTAAGGTATTGTCCTGCCAGTTTGGTGTGGCCTGATAAGTGCGCATCCACGGAACTCCCAGAATAATTGCTTTGTTAAGATGCTGATCTTCGACTACATGAAATTGATGCGGATAAATTGTGCCATCAATAGTGATTGGTAAATTTATGTGTCCCAGACTGTCCATTGTGCCTTTTTTTGCTACTTTGAACCCGATCGTGTTTGGTATTAGAGGTTCCCTTGTGAGTTTTTTGAAAGTGGAGTAGTTAACAACATTAGCTCTTGCCCCGGTGTCCACTAATGCTCGCTCGGTTGTGCCATAAGCAAGTTGTAACTTAATACATAGATCCATTCCATCTAACCATGTAGTCATCATTTGTATGGATGCTATCAGAGTATTCTTTGAAAGTTTGCTTTCTCCTTGCACTTTAATATTCTGATTTTGGCTTCCTGATGTGCCTGTTCTTGAATGTCATGTGCTTGACTTTTACGTTGATCTGCTACATGTATTGTTTTTAGTTCTTCTGGTGTTAGCGGAAGAAGATACTTCTTTATTCTGCAGTCACTCATCAAATTAGGCATCTCCTCACCTGCTAATGTTGCGAACTTGATGGTGCCACTTTGTGAGAAATCATGTATTACAAAAGGCCCCAACCCACGCCTTTTGAGTTTTTTGGAGTGTTGTTTGAGGGTATACACTAAAACGTAATCCCCTTTTTGAAACTCCTTGATAATTGCATGTTGATCATGGAAAGCCTTCATTTGTTTTTTCTGAGCATATATCCCTGTAGAGTGCGTAGGTGATGGAGAAGGTAGGAAATAAGACTACGCACACACACTAACACACAGCGAGACACACACACACACACACACACACACACACACACAATCGTTACCCTGTAGCAGCAGCCATTCAACGTGATGCTCTCCTCTTCTTCACTTTGAACTATTATCCAAAGTACATCTACAACATAGTATAGCAATGTTCGGCCGCCCATAACACAACGGACATATTCTTTAACATCATATTCTTTAACACTCCCCCTCAAACTCAGAATAAGATTGCATATGATGGATTCCCAATGCTTCATGAAAGTAGAAAAAATTCTCCTTTCCAAGAGCTTTTGTAAATATATCCTCAACTTGATCATTGGTCTTCACATACACCAAATCAATCTCACCTACCAAAACTTTTTCTCTAATGAAGTGATAATGTACTTCAATGTGTTTAGTGTGAGCATGGTAAACTGGATTCTTTGCCAACATGATGCTGCTAATATTGTCACAATATATAATGACACTACCAAGATAGTCAAAACCAAAGTCTACCATAAGTACTCTCAACCATGACTCTTCACATGCTGCCAAAGCTGCTCCATGATATTCAGCTTCTGTACTTGATAATGCTACAGTTAATTGCTTCTTGCTACTCCAACTTATCATACTATTGCCATTGGAAAATGCATAACCACTTTTAGATCTTCTATCCATAAAATCTCCTGCCCAATCTGCATCTATGTAACCATAAAGACAAAGCTTCCCATTCTTTTCATAAAACATTCCATAACTGATAGTGGCTTTCACATATCTCATAATCCGTCTCACTACATCAAGATGACTTTTACATGGCTATTGCATGAATTGACTCACAACACCCACTGCGTAACTCAAATCTGGCCTTGTTATTGTCAACTAAATAAGACTTCCAACCATCTTGCGATACATAGTGACATCATCAATGTAATGTCCATCATCAATCAACTTCACATTTTGATCAAGAGGTGTATCAACCGGTTTGCACGCTGTCATTCCATACTTCTCAAGCATATCCAACACGTATTGTCTTTGTATCATCCAAATTCCTGATAAAGTGTCGACAATTTCAATTCCCAAAAAATATCTCAACTCACCAAGGTCCTTCATGTTGAATTCTCTCAACAAACTCTTCTTGACATGCAAAATTTTCTCATCATGACTTCCAGTGAGAATCAAGTCATCAACATAGATAACAATAATGACGATCTCTCCATCAACATGCTTCAAAAAAAATGAGTGATCAATAGTAGACTGTTTAAATCCAATCTTCTTCAAGAATCTGGTTATCTTTTCACACCAAGCTCTAGACGCTTGCTTCAAACCATACAATGCTGTCTTCAACTTACACACATAATATGGAAACTCTGGATGTTGATAACCCTCTGGCTGTATCATATAAACTTCTTCTTCCAAGTCACCATTCAAGAATGCATTATCGACATCCATTTGGCGTAACTTCCAACCGAACATACTTGCCATTGCAATCACCAATCTGATTGTTGTCATCTTTGCAACTGGACTAAATATCTCATCATAATCAAGACCTTTTGTTTTGCATAATCTTTAGCAACAAGCCTCGCTTTGTATCTTTCCACACTACCATATGACTTGCACTTGACTTTGTATACCCATTTTGAACCAACTGCTTTCTTTCCACTTGGCAAGCAAACCAAATCCCAAGTGTCATCCTTCACAAGAGCATCCATCTCATCATCCATAGTTGACTCCCATTCTGATTTTCCAATTGCCTCTTGAAACCATGTAGGCTCTTTATGTTGCACACGTGAAACCATGTATGTGTAATGTGTACGCATGTAACCTTGTATGTCAATCTATCAACTGGATAACGCACCCTCTCTGATCTTCTCAACTGTGGTGCACTCTTCTCTTCAACTCTTGCATATGGGGGTACATATTTCTCAGTATGCTTACTGCCAGGTGTCCTCAAATGTGGTAAACCATACTCTTCATTGAGGCTTTCATCTCCATAACTCTCTTCAACCACTTTCTTCTTGCCTTTCTCATCTTGCTTCTTATCTCGCAAACGACCGCTCCATGGGTTAACACTTCCTGTACTCTCCTCTACCATATGTGGTCCTGAAATAGTTCTTGTTGATGGTCCTAGCTTATCAACAACATGACGCACATTCTCTTGCTCTTCATACTCATCTTCTATCATCACTGGCTTTGGTTTATACCATGGTTCATGCTCACAAAATCTGACATCTCTACTGACATAAACTTGTCTTATCGTAGGATCATAACACTTGTAACTTTTCTTTTCAATTGGGTAGCCCAAGAATATACACTTCACTTCCTTTGGTTCCATCTTCTTTCTTGCTTCATTTGGCACATGAACATAGCAAACACATCAAAAAACTTTTATGTAGGAATCTGTTGTCTTGATCCCATAAAGTCTCTCATAAGGTGAAATTTCATGGATGGCGGTTGTTGGCGTTTGATTCATAATGTGTACTGCTGTATGAACTGCTTCAGCCCAATATGTTAATGTCATATTCATCTCATTCATCATGGCTCTTGCAATTTCTGCTATGACTCTATTCTTTCTCTCAGCAACTGCATTTTGTTGTGGTGTGTATCCGCAAGTAATCTGTCTTCTTATGCCTTGTCCACGTAAGTAATCATCAAAACTGTGTGACATGTACTCTCCCCCCCCATCTGTACATAGGAATTTAATTTGACAACCATTCTCTTTCTCAACCATAACTTTGAACTCCAAGAATACCTCAAATGCCTCTGACTTTGCCTTTAGAAAGTAAACCCATGTCATTCTGCTGTAATCATCTGTGAATGTGATAAAATATCGACAAGCATTTGGTGTAGCATGATCACAAGGTCCCCAAATATCTGAATGAACAATTTCCAAAGGACTTTGGCTAATTCTCCCCCTCTTTGGAAATGGTAAACGAGATTCCTCTCCAAATTGACAAGCTTCACAAACATGATCAAAATTCAATCTGCCAAACTTTGGTAATCCACGTACAATTTAATTTGATTGCATATGCTTTAGTCTTCTAAAATTGACATGACCAATCCTCTTATGCCATAACTCTGCCCAATCATCTTAAGTGGCTGATTTGTTTGCAGACATACCACTGTGTAAACATGGATCTCCAGCTTCCAATGAGAACAAGCGACCTTCCTTTCTTCCTCGTGCCGATATCTTGGCCGGTCTGCCTTTGTGAAACTCCTCTATGAAGCATCCATAACGATTGAAACGGACTTGCAACCCTTGATCTGTCATTTGTCCAACTGATGCTAAATTATTTGTGATTGAAGGCACATATAGAACATCTCCCAATGTGTTGTATGTCCCGTCTTTTTCTAGCAATGGAACTGAACCAACATGTGTAATCCGATGCATAGTATCATCACCTGTAGCGACAAACTCATCCTCTTCTAACTTCTCTTTTCTGTCAAACCATTCACCATGATATGTCATATGATTTGTGGCACCATTATCTAAATACCAATCATCTATATAATGCGGCTCCACCATGCTTCCAACAACATGCTCCATAGGAAATAAATGTCCACTCAATCTATTGTCATATATATTTTGATCATGAGGATTGAAAGTTTCCTCCATGTCTGCCATAACCTCGGCCTTTTCCACCATGATCACGATTTTGATTTAGCCTTGTGTAACATTCTCTTTCAAAGTGACCATAAATGCCACATCTGCTACAATATCCATCTCTTTGAGGATGTACAAATCGTCCACCTCCATGTCCACGAGGTCGGGCTCTCCCCCTGTCTCTTTGGCTGTAATCATTGTAACTTTGACTTTGTTGGTTTTTCCATTGACCTCTTCCAGCATTGTTTCCATGACTATAGTTTCCTCTTTCACGTCTATTGTTTCCACGACCTCTAGAGTAAAAAACCTGATCTCTGGAACTGTTATTTGATGTAGAAGGACGTGACTTGCCTAACTTCACCTCTTCTTGCAAAAAAAAGTTTACTAACTCTTCAAAATCAGGCATGTGTCCTCGAACAGATATAGATGTATCCAATGACTTGTATTCCGGTCCCAAACCATTCAATGTCACTGAAACTAAGTCATCATCTGGAACTTCAACATTAATGCTCGCAAGATCTTCCTGCATTTGCTTTATCTCTGTCACATAATATGATATGGATCTATTTCCTCGCCATACACAATGTAATCTTTGCTTCAAGTGAACTTTTTGTGGTTCTGTATTGGAGCTTTTCATTCTTGCTAGTATCTCCCATGCTTCCTTTGGAGATCGAGGCTTCTTCACATGTGGTATAAAGAAGTCACTAATGCATAGTGAAATCCAATGCATCACTTTCCTTGAATTCTCGATCCACTTCTTGTAAGCTTCTACTCTTGCTTGCCATGTTTTATGTGCTTCAACATTCTCTCTGTTTGGTTCAAAATCAACCTCAGGACACTCTTATTCACCTGTAATGTAGTCCCATAAACCTTTGCCCATGATAAAGTTTTCCATCGTATAAGACCATATGATGTAGTTCTCTCTGGTCAGCTTCTCTCCAACAATCTGTGACTTGAGTTGAACTTTCTACCATCTTTACTCTCTCAATTTCTTCCAAAAGATTTTGACAAAATTTTGGTAGAGTTCCGTTTGTATTTGGACAATATCTCAAGTGACAATCTCAACCAAGTGACAATCTCAATAAATCACTGCCAAGGAAAAATCCACTGACTCACTTTGCCACAGACTGACTCAATACTATGCATAAATACTCTAAAACAATGTCCACATGGACTTGTATGCAAATGCAATCCATACGCTGTCCTGTATCACATATCCATACATCCACCTTCTTCCCATAGTCGTAAACAACATATGAGGTCTTTAGCAAGGCCAGTCGGGGTTTGCTCCAGTGCCTAATCCACCTTGCCAAGGTACCAAAGCTCCCAAGGCAAGGCTTTAAAAAACCTCACTCAACCCTCACAAAGGCTGCAGTTTTCCAAAATACATTAACCGCATATCCATAAATAACCACAAAGTACTCAATCTGACAATATTACCACCTCAACTTCTTTCCACAACCTTTCTTACATAGGTGGTTGTCCATAACGGACCCACAACAACCAAATGTAATCTTCGAGAACACAATATCATGATGCAAAAGCTCTATGCCACTCTCCAAAACCTGTGTAAATGCTGAATTCTTCACCTATAACCTGTAAATCTACTGCCGAGAGCAAAACTGGAAATCTTCTATGCCTATGAGAGCTGGCTGTTTGCTGCAAAAAATTTCTATTTTTGGAAAATTTGAGTATGCCAATGCATTGGGAATGCCCAAAAACAGAAAGATAGACTTCTGGATCACTGTATTTCGAGTTCGGGTGAGGGAGTTATGACCAAAAAACCTCTCTTTTTTGCTGTTTTCCAGAGCTGCGGAAATCTGTGTATTGACTGTAGCTCCTTAAACTGAGCTCTGATACCACTTTGTAGAGTGTGCATGTGATGGAGAAGGTAGTAAATAAGACTATGCACACACACTAACACACATCGAGACACACACACACACACACACACACACACATAATCGTTACCCTGCAGCAGCAACTGTTCAACGTGCTGCTCTCCTCTTCTTCACTTTGAACTATTATCCAAAGTATATTTACAACATAGTATAGCAATTTCCAGCCGCCCATAACACAACAGACATATTCTTTAACATCATATTCTTTAACAATCCCAGCTATATCTTTCATTCTGGTTTCATCTAATTGCTCCAGGGTATCTAGTCTTTTCGATAGCTCGTGGCCCATCCACCCTAATAGTGTTGCAACTAGTAGGGTTTTGATTAAGAATTCCATGGGTAGAATCTCATTAATCCTGAACACCAGGTTAAAGGGAGTTGTCTCAATGGAAGTTTTAAAATCTACTCTGTAAGCCCATAATGCTGTGTGTAGCTTTTGATCCCAACAATTTCTTGAATCACTGACTATTTTGGTGAGTACCATGCATAAGATTTTGTTGGTACTCTCCGCTTGCCTGTTGGCTTGCGGGTGATAGGGTGCTGATTTGCGATGGACCACCATGAATTTATCAAGGAAGCTTTCAATGACGTTGTTTAGAAAGTGCGTTTCCCTATCACTTACTAGTGGGTAGACCATATCTTGTAAAATATGTTCGAAAAGGAATTGAGTTGTAGTTTGTGTATCGTTTTTTTGTGTTGCCTTTGCTTCTGTCCATTTCATCATGTAGTTTATTGCTACTATGATCTATTGTGCGTGCGATTTGTATCCCGGAGGTATGATGGGACCAATAAAGTTGATGCCCCATTTGGCAAAAGCTCGTACTCCCATCATTGGCCTTAATGGCATTTCATCTCTTCGTAGGGGTGGTTTGGTGCGTTGACATTCATCACATCATTTGACATAGGTCTCTGCATCCATAAATAGGGCTGGCCACCATATGCCTAAGTGTAGCACTAACTTTGCCTTTTTATCAGCAGAGAAATGTCCCCATGGCTGTCTTGAATGTGCTTGTCATTAGGTGAAATTTGGACTCACAAAGGGGCCCTTTAAGCAGTTTGACTTTACCTCTCTCTACCAAAACGGGCGCATGGATAGATTTTTGCAAACAAACTCTAAAGTTGGCGGAGGTTTGACAATTAGGATGTCCTCTTCAAGCTGTATCTACTGATATATAGCACGCCATGAGATTCTCCATATTTTAGAAGATTCTTTTTGGATTCACTTAGATTCCGACAGAGTTGTCATATCATAGTTGAATAAAAAAAAGAATCTTCTAAAATATGAGGAATCTCATGGCGTGCTATATATTAGTATAGAGCTTGAAGAGGACATTCTAACTGTCAAACCTCCGCCAACTTTGGAGTTTGTTTGCAAAACTTTATCCATGCATCCATTTTGGTAGAGAGAGGTAAAGTCAAACTCCTTAAAGGGCTCCTTTATGAGTCCAAATTTCACATAATGTCTAGGATAACATAAAATTTTCTTTTCGTAGCACACAATCGTAGTTGTTCGTATTTCCCCTCCTATACAATTGGTTGGCAATTAACAGATAGTGTTTGGCCTCTTTTTCTACAGCTTTCATTCTTGCCTTTCTCCATCCCTCAGAGAAGGTCTTGTTTCCTAAGTGCTCAGTTATGTGAGTACTCCATTTGGGTGCTTGTACTACTCGAAACGGGGTGACATGTTCCACTAGAGGTTGTTTTGTACAGATATCACATGATTTTGCATATGTATGGACATTGTGTTCCATGTTTTTCCAATAGACCTGTTCACTCCACCTTGGAACCATTTCAATGTTAAACAAATACAAATATAGTAGATCATATCGATACCCTCAGGTGCTTCCCCATGGAACAGTCGTGAAAGATGATCTGCTCATGCGTGTGTGTAGTCCCCTTTTTTACGACTATCGTGAAGTCAAACTCAAGCAATAGTATAAATCAACGAATAATCCTTCTAGTGTTGCAAGGTTTTCTTACTAGATATAGCAGTGCTTGATGATCCACGAAGAAAACAAATTTTTTTTCAAGAAGGTAGTGTCTAAATTTTTTGACAGCATATATCATTGCTAGATCTTCTCTTTCCGTAGTGGTATAATTTTTCTCTCCGTTGTTTAGCTATAGGCTAGAGTAGCATTTTCTTCTCTCCAGGCTGGGCTAATATGCATCCTATGGTATAGGCCGATGCATCAACATGAACATGAAAGATTTTTCTCCAGTCAAGGGCTTGCAAAATTAAAGCAGAAATTAATTGCTGCTTCAATTTATGGAAAGCCTGCTCGCATTCTTCTATCCATTCAAACTTAGCAATGAGGCCGTACAACGACTTAGCTATTATAGCATATATATATGAAACACCTGTAGTACCCACATGACCCATAAATGCCTGCACTTCTTTCATCTTTCTTGGTCTCGGTAGTGTGGAAACTATTTGTACCTTTTCTTGATCGGTGGAAATTTTGTTTTTGGACACAATGTGGCCCAAAACTTTACCTTGTCTTACCATGAAGACACATTTTTCAAGGTTTCAGTAAATACGATACGTTCTGAACTTTTCAAAGACTTTTCCTAGATGCATTATGTGGTCACTTGTCCAATGAAAATGAACACAAAGATCATCCATGTATATCTCTTGAAATTGTTTGAGATATGCCTTGAATGCATGACTCATTAGTCTTTGGAATGTAGCAGGGGCATTAGTCTGGTCGAAAGGCATTACCTTGTAGGAAAATATACCCCACTTTGCTGCAAAAGCTATCTTATGTTGGTTTTCTGCTTTAATTGTCAAGTGGTTGTAGCCTGAGAACCCATCCAAAAAACTATAGGCCTCTTTCCTTGCTACCCTCTCAATAACATGATCCGTTATTGGCAATGGATAGTTATCCATGATGGTGCCTGCATGAGAAATAGCCCTCCCCAGAGGTCTATGCATAGAATATACAATCTACACCTTTATACAATTTGCAATATACATCAAGGTTGCGGAAGAATTTGTATAGCGGAGGAGTTCTCAGCGCACGACCAAGCATGGAGTTTAGGCCATGAGCCGGACTGTATCTAGAGTTACCTAGCGACTAGTGCTACCCCTGAATGGGTGTTATGAATGAAAGCGTACTCAAGAAAAAATATAACATTGTGGAGGGTGAATATATGTGTACACCGTTTTGCGGGAAGAGAGAGAGAGAGAATATAGTGGAGGGTGAAATAGAGTGCACAGAGACATGAGAAATTGACAATAAAGAATCTTTAAATGCCCATCTAAATTGAACAGGCAACCATGTATTAATGCAATCACAAAATCTGGGTATAGCATAACATAAAATTTTCTTTTATGACAAAATAACTAGCAGAGCACCGGACCTTGTGTAGCGATCGACCGGTCCACCCACTTCCGCTCTACTATGGACAGAGAGAATTTCACTTCGCCGGGAGTGAGCCAAAACACCTCCATCCTACCTGAGCCAGACATAGGTGAGGCCACTTCGCCTCCCTCCATGAACGTGAGCTCTGAAAGGATCCCAAATACCAGCAGGTGGTAGGGTATCAACAGCAACCATACCAGTTTAGGCGCTACGCCTCTTCGATGCCCAGCATCGTGTGCTTAGGCCAAGCCAAGGCAAGATCCCTGATGCGTTAGTCGTGTAGGTCATTCAACCCCCGATGCACTAACCGTGTAGATGAGCCTAACAAAAAGAAGAAGACCTAGGCAACACCCCCGATCTAGCAAAGCCCCAGGTCAGCGACCCTTTAGTCTAAGGCTATGCGATGTAGGTGATCCTAGTCTTATAGCGACCCTGCCATGAGAAACATAACACATGAGTCCAATAACAATAGCACTTCCCAGATGCACAAACAATTCCTTTTCCAAATAGTTAGACTGTACAGGGTCTCTACCCTTACACATCTACCATAAACCATCTTGATCACTTCATGATCCAATGCAAAACCCATAAACCATAAACCATAATCCAATCACATCACACAGGTGAGGTCTCCATCCTACTTGGGTGAGGCACGACCAATCGTGCATAACCACTTTAGAATATAACATGGCTGCAAAAGTTTCGGCAGCATTTTGGCAGCATAACTCAATCCAAAAAAAAAAACCATAAGCCACACCGGCTTCCACCATAAAATATCAACCATAATCCATGAGGGAATCTCAGTCCTTAACCATAAAATCTCAATCATAATCACACTGAACCAACTCCCACACTTGGAGTTTGACATATACCTTGCAATCAATCGGAGTCTACACACGTGACCCTTAAGATGTGATTCTTTCATGCATAAAAAGAGTCCGACCAATGACTAATCATGATATAAAAATCCAATTTTTACAACATCCAACCGTGCAAAGTTGATGCATCACATCCGCACTTCACCACTGAGTCTCTAGCGCCTAGAGCTAGTTTTGACCTAGAAAGGTGGAAAGCAATCATAACCATGTATATGAGGTATCCACATCAATCCATGAGTTCACATACATCATATGATAACATTCCAACACCATAAACATGATGCAACACAACTCCGACCTTTAGGTCAACCATAAACCATAACTTCACACACAAAGCAGAAACAATTTTTTTGACATTTTTTGGGAGCATGCAAAACATGCAAATGAAAGTGTTTGACCTCAAACCAATGCATCAAGTTAAGCTCTATAATGTAGACTATCATCCCATCACGTCACTTTGACCATATGATACTCACACAACAAACGATAACCTCCAAAGAAAGTCACTTTATTCATATCTGTCTATGCGGTTCGGAATGTTTAACCATATGCTTTTATGTAAATTTAGGGCCATATAATAATTGAAATCAACTCACCAAAAAAAACCATAGAACATATCAAAACGGCTCGGTTAACTCACGACGTCATATGGTATCCCCCTTTGATAGCACTCCTACATGTGTAGGTAAAACTGATAATAGAGTGACTAATAACTCGCATTCCCAAAATGATAACGGAGATTTAAATTTATTTATCATCATTTTTTATCAATATTTTCAATTGGTTAAGTGGGTTTGCCCATCCGGAGAATCTATATAGTAGTTCTCCAAGGAGCTTGGAGTCAAAATTTTTGGTTGTGTAGTGGGTAGCAATCTGTTTTTTGACCATATCTCTTAACTCGTGCGTGTTTTTCACATGACACATAAGAGAGAAAATGTTCTAAATGATGTGTTTTATCCATGATATAAAGGGTTCGGGCTGATTCATAGCAATTTTTTATTTATGACCAAAACAATATTCCTACCACTTCTTTGACGTGAAACGAAAAGCGCTTCTTTATGCACGTGCGTGACTATAACGCATCATGTGAATAAATAAACGTGTAAAACATGATGAAACAATCATGAGGCAATCTCGTATGTACTTAGTTAATCCGTACATATTGCACTCGTATACCAAAACAATCACCGAGAGGGTGACTACGTAGAAAAAAAACGAGATAGAGAGAGAGAGATGATGACTATGAAGTTTATGGTTTCTCACCGTGCTTTTGGATTGATTTGGGATTGTCGAAAGGCTTCTTGCTTTGCCGCAAGAGAGCGGTGATGAGAGCTATGTAGAGGTATTCGCCACGAAAACTTCCGGAGAGCGCGTACACCGTGAAACGAGAGAGAAGATAATAAGAAATTAGAGAGAAAGTATCCTTCTTCTTCTTCTTCTTTATGAGAGAGAAGAGTTTATGGAGATGCTGATGAAGAGCTTCCACCACTCCATATAATAGATAAGTAATTTTGACGGCAAAGCGAGAGAGCTTCCGCGTCTAAGAGTGTATCTATCCTCCTCAAAGTGAAAGAAGAGAGGTCTTTATATAGGCTCTCAAGGCCAAAAGTACTAGCTAATAATAGAGTGAGCAAGCAGAGACAAGTTCGCGCACGTTCATAGCTTTTCAATTTCTTTTATAATTTTTTTTCTCTTGAGGACATGGATTTCGATGCGCGATTTAGAGACTCTAAAAAGAAGCTTGGCTCCCACGAAAAGAGTCCTAAACTAAGCTCCTCCTCCCTTTTTTAAAAGAAAGAGTCTTTCTTTCCTAAAAACAAGCCTTTGCTTTTTGGTGGTCAACTCTCCCACTTACCATTCAATTTTTACATTAAATTTGACCATCCAAACAGTATCTATCGAACTAATGAAAACTGTAGCTAAACTACGCCACACCGTAACATCCCGACATAATTATGTCTTTCTAATATTGTCAACCAAAATTCGACAAAATAGATATTGGAAGCTATTTTTCTTATTTTTAAAAGAGACCCAAAAATTGGAAATCTTACATCCTCCCACACATGAAAAATTCGAGGTGTCCTCACCTCGACATGAAGTCAAGATAATTTAGTCTCATTACATCATCATGTTCCCAAGTGGCATCTTCCTGAGGATACGTTGACCATTTAACAAGGTGTTCAATAATGGTATGATTACGTAGAGGCTTGATTTTGATCTGAAGTATCTCTTTGGGATATACTTCAAAAGTTCCGTCGTTGGATGTAGATAATAGAGAATCATCAAGAATATATTGTGGATCAGGTACATACTTCTTGAGTAAGCTGGCGTGAAAAACATCATGTACCTTTATGTGTGGTGGTAACAAGAGTCTGTAAGCTTGGTCATTAATTCGTTATGTGATTACAAAAGGTCCATAATATCTTGCACTTAGCTTCTTACACTTACCCATTGATAAAGAACTACGTTTGGGTTTCACTCTCAAGAATACCATATCCCCTTCTTCAAAAAGTCTGGTAGATCGTTTTGGATCAGCGTAACTCTTCTGTCTATCTTGAGCAGTCTTAATATCTTGCCGTATAAGATTGGTTTGTAGTTGCATTTCATCCAATATTTCTTTGGATGCTTGAACTCGTATGAGAGGGTCTGTCCATTTGAGTGGAGTAAGACACTCTTGCCCATACAATGCTTGAAAAGGAGACATTCCAATTGAGTGTTGGAATGATGAGTTATACGCAAATTCAATCAAATACAAATAGCTGGTCCATTTACTCTATTCATGCATACAATAAGCTCTCAAAATTTCTTCAATGATTTGATTTGTTCTCTCTGTTTGCCCATCAGTTTGAGGATGATAAGCAGTACTAAAGGCTAAATGGGTCCATGTAGCTGAGAATAAGCTTTCCAAAAATTAGAGGTGAACTTCGCATCACAATCAGATATTATCCTTCGAGGTAGACCATGATACATAAAAACACCTTTCATGAAGACTTGAGCTATGTCCTTAGCCGTAAATGTTGTCTTGACTGGAAATAAATGGGTCATTTTTGTAAGCATATCAACAACCACAAAAATAGAATCATATCCCAGAGATGTAGGAAGTCATGTAATAATATCCATAGATATGCATTCCCACTTCATTTGTGGAGCATCAATAGGTTGAAGCTTACCGGGATATTGAATTCGTTCAGCTTTAATATGTTGACATGTTAAATATCTTGTAACATAGTTCAACACATTGCACTTTACTCCTGGCCAAAAGAAACTCTTTCTTATAGTAGAGTAAGTCTTAATGTACCCTAGATGTCCTGCTATAGGTATATCATGAGCTTCTTGCAATATCTGAAGTTTGATTTCAGCTTGATTTGGAATACAAAGATGATTACCAAAGTAAAGGTCATCATCTTCAACATGAAAGCTTTTGATTTTCCTTTCCTACTTCTCTGTGCGATTATTTAGGTTTATCAAGTATTGGATTCTTAAGTAATACGGATCATTAGTCATATCTTCTCGAATAAGGTCAATTAGAGAAGTAGTAGAGGTTGTGAGAGCTGCTACTATACTCTTCTTGCTCAAGGCATTAGCCACCAGATTTTCCTTCCCAGGTTTATACTTGATTCCAAAATCATATTTGCATAACAATTCCATCCATCTTCTCTGTCGCATATTAAGGTCAGGTTGGGTGTAGATCCACTTTAGGCTTCTATGATCGGTATGTAGTTCAAATCTCCTTCCAAGAAGATAATGTCGCCATACTTTAAGAGCAAGCACAACGGCCAATAATTCCAAGTCATGCGTAGGATAATTCAACTCATGTATACGTAACTTACGAGATTCATAAGCTACTGGTTTTCCTTCTTGAGGCAGAACGTCACCAATTGCTTGTCCACTTGCATCAGTGAGTATAGTGAATGCCCTTGAGAAGTCTGGAAGCTGTAGTATTAGAGCATTCACCAAAGCTTCTTTGAGTTTTTCAAAACCAGCTTGAGCACGTTCATTCCAAGTAAAAAAAATTTCTTTCTTAAGCGTATTAGTCAATGGAGATGCAATCTTAGCGTAAACTTCAATAAATATGCGATACCATCTTGTCAAACCAAGAAATCAACGTACTTCCCGTAATGATTTCGGTGTAGACCAAGCTTTGACAGCTTCAATCTTACTTGGGTCAGTAGAAACACCATCTTTGGATACAATAAATCCCAGATGTTCCACCTTGTCAGTGAAAAAGGTGCATTTGCTACGTTTGGCATAAAGTTGATTTTGACGGAGAAGTTCAAGTACTCGTCGCACATGCTGTTCGTGTTCTTCTCTGTTTCTTGAGTAAACCAGGATATCATCAAAGAAGACAAGAACAAAATCATCAAGATGTTCTTGAAACACGTCGATCATAAGACGATTAAAAGTTGCAGGAGCGTTAGTAAGTCCAAAAGGCATAATTGTAAATTCATAATGTCCAAAACGAGTATTAAATCCGGTCTTTGATATATCCTCCTCCTTGATTCGGATTTGGAAATACCCTGACCTAAGATCAATCTTTGTGAAGATAGAAGATCCATGTAATTGACCAAGCAATTCATCAATCCTTGGTATTGCATACTTATTCTTGATTGTTAGTTGGTTCAATCCACGATAATCAATACAGAGACGTTAAGTACCATCCTTCTTCCTATTAAAGAGAACAGGAGTACTCCATGGAGAAACACTAGGTTGAATGAAGCCTTGTTCAAGAAGTTGTGTTAATTGTTCCTTGAGTTCGGCAGATTTGGATACTGACATCTTATAAGTCTACGAGCAACTGGTTGAGCTCCTGGAGTAAGATCTATTGCATGATCAACATCATGCCTCGGTGGTAGATGAGAAAGTTCTTCGGTAAATACATCATCAAACTCTGTTATCCATTCGAGTTCAGGTGAATCTATCTTCTTCTCTTTAGGGTTAAGCTTTACTTTGTAAATCTTCTCATTCTTCCTATAACTCTTCATAAGTTTAGTAAAGTTCACTAGTTTGAGCTTAGGCTTTTCCCTTTTTCCAGTAACTGTAACTCTAGCGTCTTGATCATTTTGAAAAGTTCATGAAGCATCTTTACAATGTATATGAGCATCGTTGGTTTAAAGACAATCCATCCCTAGGATTCCATCGTAAATTCCGATGGGTAAGACTCTGAAGTTTGCATGTAGTAGAAGATCTAACCTTCCTACCCGTAGCTAATTCTACTGTAAGGTCTGTATCAAGGTGTTCAGTCAGAATGAGGTTTCTGATGCACTTAGGAGATATGAAAGAATGGGTACTTCCTGAATCAACCAATAGGATAAAATGGTTACCTTAATACTCTGCTAGGATTTGAATAGCTGAAAATTGTTCATTCACTCCCTGATGTTCAATTGCAGCATGAACATACACGTTTACCTGATTTCCTTCCCCTCTAGCCCCTTGAGCTCTGTTAGCTTGAGGTCTTCCCTGAGGTCTTTGATTTCCCACTCCTCCTAGACGAAGTCGACGATTAACATTCCCATTGTTGTTATTGCTGATAGGTGGTCCGTTCTGAAAAAAAGGCGGATTGCCTGGTCTAAAATTCCCCTGGTTTTGAGGCGGTCTTTGGTTTTGGTTAAAGTTCTGTTGATTGAAGTTCCTCTGAACTGCCGATGGCCTAGGTCTAAATTTCCCATAATTCCGATTCGGATTGAAATTTCTATGTTCATAATTGTCCACCAATCCTGTGAAGCTTGAGTTGTTAAAGGGACATCCCTGGATTGATGACCAGAATCAAAACAAGTGTAGCATAAATGATCCTATCTAGCTCTCATACGTAATAAGCTCTCTCTTCTTTGTTGTGGAGTTCTAGATCTTTGTTCCTCCTTTGGACGAGGTCTTTTGATTTCACAAACAGAAACAGGTTCTGGTTTCCTCTTTTTGGCAGTAGATAACTCTATTTCAATGGGTTTTCCTACATCAAGGACATCTGCAAAATTGGTAAGGCGAAGACTTTGGAGCCTAGTCTTCATAGGATTATGTAGCCCTGGCACGAATTGAGCTACCTTAATCTCTTGAGCCATCTCTGTTGGAGTATACTTGACAAGGGTTAAGAAATGTTGGTAGTATGATTCCAGATCTTTGGTCCCCTGAGTACAATCAAGAAACTCGTTCATACGGTCTGAATGATAAACTTTGTTCTGATAGTTCTTCTTACGTTGAGTCTTAAGATAATCCCAAGTTGCAGCATTAGGATCAACATTGTTCTCTGTGCAATGGTCTCTCCACCAATGCTTGGCTGTTTTTTCCAGTTTGAACTTAGCGATGATAGCCTTGTTCACTGCCGATGAGTGAGCCAAATCAAAGTAGTCATCCATGCGCTCTATCCAATCTTCAAGAATCTTGCCTACATCTTTGCCTTCCCCGCTAAAATTTCCAGGTTGAGACTTGCAAAGCATAGCATCGATGTCTCTATCGATGATGGTGTGTTGAGGAACAATAGGTGCATTTGCGTTAGCAGCCAGCCGCATTTCCTCTAGGAGGCATGGTAACTTTCTGCACCATATCAACCAAGATCACACTTAGCAAAATATCCTGTTTCACGTGAAATCACTTAAATCAATTTGAATAGTCATTTAAGATAAGATGAGAAGCAATTAGGATAAGGAATAACAAATCAATCAAATTTTGATATCACAAAACTTTGAGTTTTCAAAAGTCTACAAGGTTTTTAGGAAGTTTCTAATAAATCCTAGTGGCTCTAGCATAATGTAATTGATAATATCCATTGTGACATCCTTCCACCAATGGAGCATAGTTGTCCCATTCCTTCAGTATTTCTGATGGTTGATTCAATAGTCCTTTACGATCTTTGGCTGGAACATCTCTTCATTGGCGTATGAGTCATACCATTGTGTGAGTTAGAGATTTGTTTGTTACAAGAACCCCCATTTCAGTGTGGATAATCGCCTTCCTGTACTCAAAGTAGTAATTGAAGAAAGCAGAATCCTTTGGAAACACGTCCAATGTGTCCCATCCAACTGAGCTGTGGATATTTGCACAATCTGCAAGGCACTGAGATCTGCTGTAGGCATTGTATAAAATCTTTACATTGCGAGGGTTGTAGATTAATAACCTTCCAAATAAGTCAAAGAATAACTTCGAAGGGATTGGACTATAGGAATGTCGATCATTGTTCTCGCACTATCTCCCACATACATTAAACATAACAATGCTGAAACACCCCGTAGCCATTACTAAGGGTAATATGTTTCTAGCTATCCACGTTTCCTTTGTTGGTCTTAATGTAAGCTCATACGCATTTATATACAATATTTGTTTTGTGACAACAATTTCCTTTTCCAGCTTAGAATGTATCCACTCGATACACCCAACAGGCGAAGGTTTATGTTGAGGTGGTCTAAACTCGGGATTCCCTATAGCATACTGATACCAAGCTCTGAAAGTATTCGGTACAATGAAATCTGTAGACATCAACCTTTTTCTTTCTTCCCCGTTATGCGTGGTAGTGACAAGTCTTTGTACTTCCACTCCAGTTTGGAAATGCTCTTCCATCATAAGGCGAGAGAGTATATCCGCCCATATCCCTGAAGGTAAGATGTCAATTATCTACACACACACACCATCACTCATGTCAGTTAGAAGGATAAAATCAAGATTCAAAATCAAGTATTATATCCTCAAAATAATATGTGTTATATAAAAACCAATTTTTTTTAATAACTATAGAAGATCAAGAAGGTACATAGTGTTTCTTGGGAGATACATAAATACGAAAGGGTCCAATGAACCAATTCTTGGTTCTTACAACTAAGGTTCTACCCCTATATTTGTTCACATCACGGGTGTCGAAGTTTAGCACTTCAACTTGTGCACTAAAAGTCATGTCTTTCTCTTTATACTATTCTTCCCCCCACGACGCATCCTTGGGTGGTAATCCATTAAAACAGTTTACATGGGCATGTCGTTCATTTACATCATTTCTATAGAAATATCTACTCGAGTTCACTGCTATTGGTCGTGCTCAAGAAAAGTCACTAATGCACCTTGGTTTCTCGTAGTCATCGAAGGTAATGGTAACATTGTGAGGGTTGTACTTGAGAATGGGTCCATAGACTCTATTGAACCAATCCTCGGGTAGATAATAGAATTGGTTGCCGCCATTTGACTTCTTCCATATTCTGATTATGACCTTCTCACAAAAGCCGTATCTTTGGTTTAGCATAAGGACCTTTTTACTAAGTATGAGTTCACAACTCGGTATGTCCAAAAGAGAGCATAAGTTAATGTCAAGAACATATCCTTGCACTTTAACATCACCTTCTTGGATCTTTTCCTTCACCCAAAGCTGTGGGTTAGTCATGAATCTATCAGGTACTTGTGTTTGATGTTCGGGCTGAGCTTCAACATATAACTACCATGCTACGTAAGTGTTGGGTATAAGGAAATCCCTAGTCCCCTTTGAAACTCGAGTCACTTCAATTCCCCAATGGAGACTGAGTCCAGCCGCATAATTGAAAAAGATTCTTTGTGAAAAATCACTCACAAGTTCATCAAGACAATTAAGAAGATCCATCTATAATAAGAGAAAGAGAGAAAACTTAGTACACATGTGAGTCAAAACTAAGTTTATGCTTCTTTTATTCATCAAAATTTGATCTTTATGATTTCATTACAATATTATGGGTGTCTTGGAGCTAATTCTCTAAATATCCTTTTAACTCTCATAACAGGGTATTCTCTCAGACCTCTCATGCGACAACGTGGTCTGTAGTATTATCCTCTAACTTTTCTTTCCTATGACAGTTGCAAGAGCTTCAAACTTCTTGGCAACTTCGGCAATCCTTAACATTTGGGAACACATCGCCAAGTAGTAGAACATGTCTCCTAGGCCTAGCCATATTCTGAGTTGAAGTAGTATGAGATTTGCAAACCAATCTCTTGGACTGTCGTCAATATAGATGAAGAACGGACGGAAAGGTTCCTGGTGACGGGTAAGGTAACTACGGTCAACACTCTTTCAACAAGTTGTGCTTCCTGGTATGCCAAAGACTTTGGTCCCAACTTCTAAGTAAAAGAGTTCTCGTTCATCCATGGACAATTGTGTCGCCATGTCGTTGAACACTATGACCAAAACCTCATTTCCTTGGCTAAAGCACTCAGACGTCACTCTGGGAGCCATTGGTTACTACAAAACAAACATTCAATAAAATTATATCGTCGTTGTTGAACACTACAATCACTTTACCATAACTCAACCCAAACACTTCCACTCAAGAAGACAAGTCAAACAAGTACCATCAACCAATGCCACCTATAGATGCATCATGAATACAATCCTTTCTCAAACAGCATGCATGAATGCGTGCATGATGCATAACTAGCCCGACTAGTATCAGGCTTTAGGCTATCCCTATCACCTTAAGCATTGGCTCTGATACCAGGTGAGAGATACTCCTCCCTAGGGGTCTATGCACAGAATATACAATTTACACCTTTATACAATTTTCAATATACATCAGAGTTGTGGAAGCATTTGTATGGGGGAGGAGTTCTTAGCGCCCGACCAAGCATGGAGTTTACGCCATGAGCCGGACTGCATCCAGAGGTACATAGCGACTAGTGCTACCCTTGAATGGGTGTTATGAATGAAAGCGTACTCAAGAAAAAATATAACATTGTGGAGGGTGAATATATGTGTACACCGTGTTGCGGGAAGAGAGAGAGAGAGAATATAGTGGAGGGTGAAATAGAGTGCACAGAGACATGAGAAATTGAAAACAAAGAATCTTTAAATGCCCATCTAAATGGAACAGGAAACCATGTATTAATGCAATGACAAAATCTGGGTATAACATAACATCAAAAAAAAAAATATGACAAAATAACTAGCAGAGCAGCGGACCCTGTGTAGGGATCGACCGTCCACCCATCGACCTCCGCTCTACTAAGGATAGAGAGAATTTCACTTCGCCGAGAGCGAGCTAGAACATCTCCATCCTACCTGAGCCAGACATAGGTGAGGCCGCTTCGCCTCCCTCCATGAACCCAAGATTTGAAAGGATCCCAAATACCAGCAGCTGGTAAGGTATCAACACCAACCATACCAATCTAGGTGCCACGCCTCTTCGATGTCTAGTATCAGGTGTTTGAGCCAAGCCAAGGCAAGATCCCCGACGTGTTAGCCGTGTAGGTCATTCAACCCCGACGCACTAACCGTGTAGATGAGCCTAACAAAAAGATGAAGACCTAGGCAACACCCCCGATCCAGCAAAGCCCCAGGTCAGCGACCCTTTAGTCTAAGGCTAAGTGATGTAGGTGATCCTAGTCTATTAGGTAAAGGCGATGTGCCTCATCGTGCTTTGCTGGTGTCCGCCGGTCAGTGTCTGGCTGCCCACATTTATCTCCTTATTCTTTATACATACAAAGAATAAGGAGCTCTCACTCACATTCTCACATGGTGCTCACACAGTGAGATTTGGGAGATCCACCCCACATCCTGTGTCGTGCTCTCTCTCTCTCTCTCTCTCTCTCTCTCTCTCTCTCTCTCTCTCTCTCTCTCTCTCTCTCTCTCTCTCTCTCTCTCTCTCTCTCTCTCTCTCTTCCTCTTTCCCCTTTGCACTCTCTGTGCACACGCACAGCATCCGCGCACTCACAATTGGTATCAGAGCCATGGTGATCGTAGAGAGCACGATGGCTTTGAGAGCTTCGAGGCGATAACTCGATCGCTCTCGGTGGTGGAGAGATTAAGAAAGCTTGGAAGCTTTGTGAGAATGAAATGGGAGCTTGTGAGATCAGTTGAGAGTGATGTATCCTCTTGTGGAAGCTCAGAAAGGAGTGTGGAAGATTGTGTGTAAGTGAAGGTGCTGCCCTAAAAACTGTGTGCGCAGCAGCACTGTTTTCAGATTCGTTTCCTCCTTGTAGAATGCAGACCTGAAAATTCTGTCCACCTAGCCCGTCCGTATCAACGCGGTCTACAACTTTGCAGAAGAAATGTTTTGCAAATTCCTCACCGTTTTGCTGATATTCAGATAAGACTGACTGTATACTGAAATTGCAGGTTTTTTGTTTTCGCAGTGTGAGAGTTTGATGCACTTTTGGAAGCACGGCAGGTGCTCAAAGTTAGGTGCATCAATTCTAAGCTGAAGATGCAATTTGAGCTTGTGCAGAGCTTGTGGTTTGAGGGTTTTTGGTAGATTTGGGCTACGAAGTACGGAGGCATTTACACACCACCGAAGCGGTCTCTTGAGAGACACGGTTTTTGGAGCACACATGTGGAGCTTCTTTCACTGGTTTTGATAGGATACTTTGACAGTGATTTTGTGCTTGGATTCATGGTGTTTGTGAATGGGTTTGCATATGGTTATGGTGCATAGTTGATGCCCATTATATATGCATTTTGGTGAGCACTTTCAAGTGCCGATGAGCTCTCTTGAGAGCATTGTTTTTGCATTGATCAAGTTTTCGGGTTGAAAATATTTTGGCGCTTGCTTATGTGGGGTCACTCCGTTGATGTACGTTGAGTGCGGATTCCCATTGTATGTGAAAATGTGGAGGCATTTTGGCATTTCTACTCATTGGCATTGAGTAGTGTTATGGTTTATGGTAGAGATTGTACTTGATTTTTTTGCTCAGTTTTTTGGGAAAACTCTGTAGGATTTTTTTCCAGATTCTCGCCATAGTTTGTGATCGAGTGTTTTACTTTGACTTTGATAGGTTTTGTCAGTTTGGACACAGTTTTGTGTTTTTGTATCCACTCTTGCAAGAGTGAGGAGTTGTGTATCCTTGTTTGCTTGAGACAGTGGTTTGCTCTCGGGTGGGAGAGTCTTGTGATCTCGAGCATTGTTTGCCATAGTTTTGGCATGGAGACACTTCAGGTTAGAGGCGGTTCTCGTTCACGATCGCGATTGACATGTTGGCACTGCGGCCATGATGGGAATATTAGGTGTCGTTGCTTCAGGCGTATGAGGCAACGAAAGAGGCAGATGCATGGTGCTACTGTGAGGACACATGCTAGAGTGTGTGCATGTGACGGGCATGTCACTTTTGAGTCTAGCTTGCCTTCAGAGTGTGTGCATGTGACGGGCATGTCACTTTTGAGTCTAGCTTCAGGTTAGAGGCGGTTCTCGTTCATGATCGCGATTGACATGTTGGCACTGCGGCCATGATGGGAATATTAGGTGTCGTTGCTTTAGGCGTATGAGGCAACGGAAGAGGTAGATGCATGGTGCTACTGTGAGGACACATGCTAGAGTGTGTGCATGTGACGGGCATGTCACTTTTGAGTCTAACTTTGTGTCTTGGGATAGTACATTGTCTACGCATTTTCTACTAGACGAGCATGCAGTTTTTCACGTGACGTCACGTCGTTATTTATTTTGGTCTTTCTCTAGTGGGAGACTTGGTTGTGTGCAGTTTGATAATGGTTCAACATATGACATAGAGGGTGCTGGAGTTGTATGCATGTCTTTACCTAGCGGTGCATTGCTTATGCTGGGAGATGTACGTTATGTACCAGGACTCAGTCAGAGTCTCATTTCAGTGCGTCAGTTGCAGAGTAGTGGACATTGTGTATTGCTTAGAGAGCGGTCATTTCAGATGCATAGGGGATCACTGGTGATAGCCAGAGGTGCTAGGAGTGGTCTGATATACCCTTTGCATATTTCTGACACACTAGGCGGTGTAGTCTCTGTGTATTTGCAGCCATGTTTGGAGCGAGAGATGAGGTGTGTCTCTTTTGCGGATGTGCTATATGGAGAGCAGGTTGTGCATTTGTCTTGTGGTGACGTTCACATAGACAGTGGTATCTCTGGGAATGCATAGCTTTGTCAGTCATCAGTTGAGGTGACATCAATTGAGCCAGAGACCGATGCATTGTTCTATGATGCGTCTGATATGTTTGAGGGCGACAGTGTCCTTCAGACAGCTGTGTGTGATTTCAGTGGTGCTGATTTTTTGATTTTGCAGTCATTCCCAGCAAATATGCCTTTGCCAGATGATGCTGACATGGTGATGCATAGTCAGGTGGTTCCTGATGAGGATGCATATGGCACTGAGGTTGCTGACAGGGATAGGTTGGCACACATAGTGCATGTTTCATCGGCTTTCGGGTCTCTTATGTCTGATCTTTTGGTTTCGAGACCTAATCTTGCTTATGCGGTTGGTGCATTTGCAGTGGGAGTTGTCAGTCGTGCGATGATTGACACTGGCATTGTGCATTGTGGAGCCATGGAGGTCGTCACTCGATACCTGCATCATGAGTGTCATCATAGCTCTAGCCCTAGTGGTATGCATGTTGCATCTACACTAGTGCATGTTTGGAGTGAGCCAGTGGGCATAGGTTGAGAGTCGTCTTCTCTCACCTCTTGTATATACTAGTTGTTGGCTAGTCCTATTGCCACTTATCGACACACAGCCTTTAGTGGGAGAATGTTAGGTAAAGGCGGTGTGCCTCACCGTGCTTTACCCGTGTCCGCCGGTCAGTGTCTGGCTGCCCACAATTATCTCCTTATTCTTTATACATACAAAGAATAAGGAGCTCTCACTCACATTCTCACATGGTGCTCACACAGTGAGATTTGGGAGCTCCACCCCACATCCCGTTGTCGTGCTGTGACACGTACATGGTGGGAACGCATGCTACAAGATCTATCTTGTATTTTTTTAGATACATAATTATATTTCCTATAGTGTACATATGCATATTTATGTATAATAATAAGCCTTCTATCTCATCCTATTATTTTTCTCAAGGGTAACATATCCTTACTTTACCATCAGAAAATACTATGGGAAAAGCATCAATAGCTCCGCCTCTTTAACTTGGGGCAAAAAGAATTGATTCTTTATTTCTACTATTTCATTA
Source organism: Adiantum capillus-veneris (assembly GCF_014529385.1). Classification (NCBI taxonomy): domain Eukaryota; kingdom Viridiplantae; phylum Streptophyta; class Polypodiopsida; order Polypodiales; family Pteridaceae; genus Adiantum; species Adiantum capillus-veneris. The sequence goes on along the minus strand of NC_140945.1, from coordinate 18,199,443 downwards.
TCATCTCACACCCTAGCTAGATCCTATATCTAGGGTAAACTCCAATATATATATATATTCTATGTATTTTTTATACTTTTCTTATATTTCTTTTTAAATAGCTACTAGGAGAGAATCAAATCCTAGTGGGACACTAGGTGGCATGATTTCAAAGATACACTTATTTCAATGCATTATTGCAAGCATGATTACAAAACTTTGTCAAGGAGCAATGTCATGCTTTCATATGGCATGAGGTGTCCTTTGGAATTAAATGAAAGTCTAGTCTAAGGAGACCACATGAAGACTTTTGCTGCCATAAATGGACCATATTTTGATGAATTTTTTACACAAGGTTCCAATCCAAATTGGAAAACGATTTTAAAATAAAAATCGTAGCTAATGAGCTGAAGTTTTTGCCCATATTTTTACTTTTTTATTTGGAGCAACGGTTGAGGAGATATAATCAAAATACTGGACCCCAGTCTGCCCACATCATGCAGGGACAGCTCATTTCCAACTTTTCCAATTCCTGTTCACACTGGCTCCTCTCTTCTTGTGTAAACCCTTGTGGGTTCCCTTCACCTATAAAAGGGGACCTCTTCTTCCTTGGAAAGAACTCAAGCATTCAAGCCATTGATGAGAGGAATTCTTGAGGGAGTGAGTAGTAATGCCTAATTGTACTTAGCCATTAACATAAGCCCAAGCCTACACTTTCTCCTAGAGGGAGACTAGCCATTCTTGCAACAAGCTAACCTTCGAAGATCAACTCTAATCAAAGAAGGTCTTGCACTTGATGTATCAATCAAAGTGGAATTATCCACTCTTCTTATCTCTCCATCAATAATGGTGCCGAAGGGTTTGTCAAGTAAGATGTGTTCTACATTGATGTTTTCTTGATTTCTTGTTGTTTTCATTTTCATCTCTAATCCAAAACATATATATATGTATCTAATCTCATCTCCTTAACCAAACCTATCTCTCTCACTCTTAGTAATTCATCATCTCTACAAATTTTAGGTTCTCCTTGCTACAGGTACATCTCTCCCCGCAGTATCCTTATTGCCTACGGGCAAGAATAGGGCTTGGGAGGGAAACTTCTCATCTCTTCGCTTCTCTCATATCTACATTTTTCTCATGTCTACATTTCTCACATATTATCCTAGATGAATAATCCACATGATGATCATTTCTATCGCTTTCACTCTGTACGATCTATTAGAATTAACGTATGGATTAGCCGTAAATTACACTTTCAACAACGTATAGTGTTTCTCTTCGGCCCTGAAAGGCTCAATGAAATACTTCTATCACCGGATCCCATCATACTACCTCTCATAGACTATATTTTTTTTTTGATGTAAGCGTAGTTATCTTGCTATGAACCAAGAGGATTTGTACACACAATTAATCCCAATCACTAGACAAAATATATATATTATGGTAAGCACAAAACTACAATTCCAAAGAACAATTCGTAGCCTATTTGGTCAGCCAAGATTGAATGCCATTAGCTCATCTATTAACCCTTTCATATTACCCATGATACGATATGACCATAGCCTTGATGTTTTCATCTTCGTATTGTTTTGACATTCTCTTTTGTGTTCTTTCTTTGTGTGTGTGAATGCAAGAGAGAAAGAGTGACTCTTCTTTGATTGCACTTCTTTCCAAACCCTAGTCTTCATGGCATCTATGGTTTAACTCCTTCATATAGTTTTTGTTGAGTTCTCTCACAAACTCTCACAACCATAATCCCGGTGCTTTCCTGGCAAGACCGCAAATTTCTTGACATATTTTTGGTGAACCCGACGCGAATCTGCTAGGGTGAGAGTTTGTGGGTAACCATGGGTGATCATGTTGAGCAACAGGGTATGCATTTTGACCCAGCAACAATGCAAATGTTTTAAGAATTTGCAATGTTCATGCAACAACAACATGCTACTGAAAGAAGGGAGATTTCAGCAACGAAGTCCATACAAGCGGTCGTCAACAAAATGGATCAGTTCAATGGCAAAGATGTAACCAAGTACTTACGCGAGTATGTGAAGGAGATGGAGTTGCATCGCGTGTCAGAAGGTGAGATGATTCAAAGCTTTGAGCTAGTTTTTGCTCCAGAAATTAGGGAGCATGTTAGGGCAATTAGAGATGGGCATGGGAGAAATTGGGAAGAACTCAAAGTAGCTTTAAAGGAGGAATATTTCATGGAGGACTCGGAGAGAGTGACCAAAAGGACATTCTTAGAATGGGTAGTCAAGCCAAAGCAAGGACTATCAATAACAGAGCTACTTAGGGAATTTGAGCGGTGCTATGCACAACTCACTAGGACAGAAAGGGCCACACTAGATGCAGAGAAGACAGATCTTTTCTTACAAGCTGCAGGTAAAGAGTTTCAAGAAAATTTGGAGCTTCTTCTTGAAGATAAAGATGCTGAGCAAGGACTAAAGACCGACTAGAATGAGGTTGAAGGTGTTGTCTCACTGCTTGCCAAACGACAAAGAAGAAGGGACAAGATGGTAGTAAACACTACAAGTCCTTCCACCTCAACTTCTAACAAAATGGTAAAGCCTACTTTTATCGCTCCTAAGTTTTATGAGTCCATGCTAGATGAGCTTGTGAAGGGAATGCGTGACTTGAAGGTGAAGTTTGCAAAGCTTGAAGAAAAAGGCCAACCATCAGGGCCACTTCCTAGGCAAAGACAACAGCCCAAAGAAGGGTTTGTCAATAGATGTATTTGGTGTGATAGTACAGACCATGTAAGAAGGGATTGTGATGATTTTAGTGATGCTTTGTCAAAAGATGTTGTCTTTTTTAAGGATGGTAAAATCCACTTAAGAGAGACAGGTCTACCCTTGAGAACTAACTTTGGGAGGGGGGAATGCAAACCTTAGTTGAAGATATGGCAACCAAGCATGCCACCTCTTCAGTTGAGGCAGCTACTTATGGAGTAAAAATTTAACATTTTTGTGATGAAGAGGTGAGTGACCATCATGGTCAAATTTGGCCAAATGTCATGCAATTAGCTAAAAAGGGAAAGCTTACAAAAGAGATTCTACATGAAGCAGGTGATTGAATATGTCTAGAAACAGGATGGAATGATCCAGTGGACTCATTGTCAGTGCATGCCTACATTACAAAATGCCAACAAAATGAGGCAATTGTAGAAGAGAAGCGCAGACGTGAGAATGCTGATGAAGGACCATCAAAAAGAGCTTCTAGAATTGGGGAAATAAGGGACTCAATGCCTTCTCAAACACCCTCAACACAAGGAGCATCTCCACCTGAAGTACTCATGGAGGAGTCTACAACAGGAAAGAAGAAAGAGCCAACGAAAGGTAAGACAAAAGGCCCAACTTATAAACTACAATCTGATATTGAGGTTGCTATAGATTTAAAGAAAGTCTTGGAGGAAAGGATCTTGAATAGCAAGATTGAGTTTACTCTGGGAGAAGTTCTTGGCATTGCAAAGCGTGAATTCCATGAGGAGATCATTGACATCATCAAGAGGAAGAGGCAAACCCTTGCTAAAGTTTCTCGTCCACAGGTTGAAGGGGAAACCTCAAAGACACAAGGGATGCAACTACAAAATAAGGAGGATGATGGAGCTGTGATAGGATGCTACCAATCTAGTGGGAGAGTGAAGCAAATGCATTTCTCAAATGATGATGAAGAAGTTGAAGATATTCCTAGGAGTTACTATTCACGAAGTCATTGGGCAAGGGCTACTACAGAAACTTTGGTCAAGGTAGGTGATCTTGAAGAGCCATTTGTTGCCTTGATTGACCATGGTTCAGAAATAAACATAATGTCAAAGAGCCTCTACAACAAGTGCAAATGGCCGATGGACACAGATCATGGTTGGATGGTAAAAGTGGCAAACAATTCATCCGGTGAATTGTATGCAGCATGTCCAGGTGTGAAGGTGACAATAGGTGATGTAAAGATTGACCAAAACTTCTTTGTTCAGAATACATCTTCATATCATCTTATCCTTGGATAGCCCTACATTGTGGGAGTTCGAATGGAAACAAAGGTAATGGACGATGGTTCAGCATATGCTAGGATACGTAGCAAAGATGGTAAACGTGCTGTCCAATTTCTCACAGTTTGTGTAAACCATGAAAGAAATCATGACAACCTCAGAGAACATCCTCTACCAAAGGTGAGCAAAGAGTTTCATGATCATAGAGAAATGATGGGTTTTTGCCAAGTACCATTGTAAAGCGGGATTGCAGTGGTACAGAAAGAAAAAGGGTCTCGCCTGATCCAAAAATAGGTGAAACTTTCTCAATGAGCTCCTTGGTAACAAGGAATGGATCAGTATGTTTTACAAAACTTGAAGATTTGAAGAAATGTGAGAGGCAATATATGCATAATATACAGATAGGCATGAAAAAGAGTGGGTTGCTAAAGCCTACTGAAAATGTTTTGGGTTTATGTGAACAACTTTCTTTTGTAGATACTATGGGTGAGCTTGATGCTATAATGAGGTCTAGTTTGCATCTTGAAAATGAAGTTGTGGAAGTTTGCTCTATGGAAATGTATCAAGTAATAGAAGCCTTTAAAGAAAGCCAAACAGTTGGCCCAGAAGTCCATGTTGAAACTAAATACAAGAGTGTAGCAAAGAAGGTGAAACCAGTAGCTTCACCCTTACCACCCAACAATAGGGAAAAGATTGAACAGGCTTCTTTACAACCAAGTTTGCGGAATCCTAAAAAGATCGGGCATACCTTCACAAAGGAGTCTTTTGAAGAGTTGCAGATTGGTTGCGAGGAGTTTCTAACACAGGAGGAGACAAAGTGCTTCAAAGAAATGCTTTCAAAGCATGGTAAGGCTTTTGCATTTGAGCCACATGAGATAGGATGTGTTGATCCTTATATTGTAGCTCCTATGGTAATTTTCACAATACCTCATGTGCCTTGGAATCTGCGGCCTATTCCGGTTCCAAAGGCTCATTTGCCAAAGTTAGTAGAGCTACTAAATGAGAAAATCAAAATGGGAATCTTGGAGCCTTCTTGTGCTCCATACTCAAACAGGTGGTTCACAGTTCCAAAGAAGAATGGTTCTCTACGCTTCATCCAAGATATGCAACCAGTGAACAAGGTGACAATTAGAAATGTAGGTACAGGTCCAATTGTGGATGAATTTGCAGAGGCGTTTGCAGGGAGGGAAATCTACTCAATGGGGGATCTCTACTCAGGGTATGATCAATTTCAGCTTGCAATCGAAAGCAGACACTTGACAACCATGAGGACACCTTTGGGTTTGGTAAGGATGTGTACCTTGCCACAGGGAGCAACCAACTCAGTTGCACATATGATGAATGAGATGAATAAGGTCTTACGTGACTTTATTCCTCAAATCACAATGCCTTTCATTGATGATTTGCCTATCAAAGGATGTGAAGAAAGTGACAAAGATGAAGCTTTGGATCTCAAGGGATGTCGCAGGTTTGTGGTAAATCACATAAATGATTGTGATAAAATTTTGTCTAGGTTGGAAGAAGTGAATCTTACATTGTCAGGGAAAAAGTCTATGTTTGGTGTCAAAGAAGTGCTCATTGTGGGGCACATGTGCGGGCCATATGGTAGGAAACCTTGTCCATCAAAGGTAGATGCCATCCAAAGAATTAAAGAAACATGCACTAGCATCACTGAGGTTAGAAGGTTTCTGGGAGCATGTGTCTTCTATGTTATTTGGATTCCACATTATGCACATGTAGCTGATCCTCTTTATCAGCTGCTTAGAAAGAATCAAAAGTTTAAATGGACAGAAGCATATGTAAAATCCATGAAAAAGCTAAAGGAGTTACTCCAGTCAGCAACGACTTTGAGAAAGGTAGACTATGAGTGTCAAAGGCCAGTGATTGTGACAATAGATACCAGTCCTACAAGGATTGGATGGGCAATAGGGCAAGATGACAAAGAAGGACACAGGTATGTGGTAAGATTTGGAGCAAAGGTACTAAGTGCTCACCAAAGAAACTATCCACAGATAAAGAGAGAGTTATGGGGTATGGTTACACCTTTGAAAAGTGGGAAAGAGTACCTAATTGGTGCATGTGTGGTTGTAGAAACAGATTGTCTACCACTTCTTGGGATGATTACAAGCTGCTCAACACCAGACATTGCTATGTTGCGGTGGATTGCCTACATTAAGTCCTTAAATCCCGAGTTTAAGCACATTGCAGGTAAAGATAATACAGTGGCAGATATGCTATCAAGGGCAAGGTATGAAGATGAGTCACAAATGATTGATGAGGGAGATGATGTAGGCACAAAATTCTATTCTATCTCTCATGTCAAAGGTAACAATGTCTGCATGACTAATTCACTTGAATTGTTCTTGAAAGATCTTTATGAAGGTGATTGGCTTTCTATTGGAAGGTACTTGAGTACTCTAACAAAACAGGATGATTGGTCTGAACAAGAATTCAAGAGGATACGCAGGAAAGCATATGGGTACTTTTTAAGGGATGGTTACTTGTGGAAGCATCCTAAACAAAAGGGTGCTACACCACAACGGGTTATATGTAAAAAAGAGACTCAAGTAAAGCTCATGCAAGAGTTTCATGAGAGTCTATGGGCTGGACACAGGGGTGTGTGGGCAACCTTCTCCAAGTTGAAAGAAAAATACTGGTGGAAGGGTATGTATAAAGATGTATCTCAGTTTGTAGAGTCATGTGTAACTTGTCAAATGTATTCAAATGTTCGACATCGTGATGGATTGCACCCTACATATCCACTAGCCATGCACTATAAATGGGTTGTGGATCTAGTCACGATGCCTTTAGGACTCTGGCAGATAAGATACTTGGTTCTTGCAAGAGAGGACCTAACTAACCAGGTTGAAGGAAGAGCATTAAGAGCTAAGACCACAGAAGCTGTGTGCAAATTCCTTCTTGATGAGGTGATTTGCCGTTATGGTTGTGTGGGAAAAATCACTGCAGATCGAGGTGAACTAGATGCCGAAGAAGCAAGGGAGTTCTTTTCTAGATTAGGGATCAAGCTTTCTCTTACTACAGCTTACAACCCTGAAGGCAATGGAAAGAGTGAAAGAGGGCATCCTCCTATCATCAAAGCTTTGGCCAAGGCTTGCGAAGGAAGAGTTGGTGAGTGGCCAAAATTGTTACCATATGCTTTATGGGCTGATCGTACAACACATAGCTCAGTAACTGGCTACATGCCTGCGGAGCTAATGCATGGTCAAAACCCAGTGATGCCGATTGAGGATACAATTCCCACATGGAATGTACTACCTTGGCAAGAGGGGCTTAGTAGAGAAGATCTCCTTGCACTGCGTATAAGGCAGCTAGAGAGAAGACCTGGAGACATTGAAGCTGCAAAAGAACGACTCAAAAATGCAAGGTTGAAAAACAAGGACTATTTTGATAAGCGACATCGACTCAGGAGCAAAGAAATTGACAAAGGTGACTGGGTTTTAGTGTATGATAGTAGCCTTGATAACCAGCACACAGTCATGTGTAAGTTCTCAAAAAGATGGTTTGGACCGTATGTTGTAAAGCATGTGCATGAAAATGCTACTTATAGCTTGTCTGAACTAGATGGTACAGAAGTAAAGATTCCCATTGCAGGAAAAAGGATTAAAATGTTTAAGAGAAGAGGAGACAATGATCTAGAAGATATGGATGAGGAAGAAGAGAAAAACACAGGTGAAGATCAAAGTGAACATGAAGCTCTGGAATCATCCAGTGAAGAAGAAGACAAGGAAGATGTACAAGAGGTCTAATCTTACAAAGAGACAATGTGGCACATACCAGAGGATGTGCAGGTTTAGAGGGGGTGGATGTCGTGCTATGACACGTACATGGTGGGAACGCATGCTACAAGATCTATCTTGTATTTTTTTAGATACATAATTATATTTCCTATAGTGTACATATGCATATTTAAGTATAATAATAAGCCTTCTATCTCATCCTATTATTTTTCTCAAGGGTAACATATCCTTACTTTACCATCAGAAAATACTATGGGAAAAGCATCAATAGCTCCGCCTCTTTAACTTGGGGCAAAAAGAATTGATTCTTTATTTCTACTATTTCATTATCATCTCACACCCTAGCTAGATCCTATATCTAGGGTAAACTCCAATATATATATATTCTATGTATTTTTTATACTTTTCTTATATTTCTTTTTAAATAGCTACTAAGAGAGAATCAAATCCTAGTGGGACACTAGGTGGCATGATTTCAAAGATACACTTATTTTAATGCATTATTGCAAGCATGATTACAAAACTTTGTCAAGGAGCAATGTCATGCTTTCATATGGCATGAAGTGTCCTTTGGAATTAAATGAAAGTCTAGTCTAAGGAGACCACATGAAGACTTTTGCTACCATAAATGGACCCTATTTTGATGAATTTTTTACACAAGGTTCCAATCCGAATTGGAAAACGATTTTAAAATGAAAATCGTAGCTAATGAGCTGAAGTTTTTGCCCATATTTTTACTTTTTTATTTGGAGCAACTGTTGAGGAGATATAATCAAAATACTGGACCCCAGTCTGCCCACATCATGCAGGGACAGCTCATTTCCAACTTTTCCAATTCCTGTTCACACTGGCTCCTCTCTTCTTGTGTAAACCCTTGTGGGTTCCCTTCACCTATAAAAGGGGACCTCTTCTTCCTTGGAAAGAACTCAAGCATTCAAGACATTGATGAGAGGAATTCTTGAGGGAGTGAGTAGTAATGCCTAATTGTACTTAGCCATTAACATAAGCCCAAGCCTACACTTTCTCCTAGAGGGAGACTAGCCATTCTTGCAACAAGCTAACCTTCGAAGATCAACTTTAATCAAAGAAGGTCTTGCACTTGATGTATCAATCAAAGTGGAATTATCCACTCTTCTTATCTCTCCATCAATAATGGTGCCGAAGGGTTTGTCAAGTAAGATGTGTTCTACATTGATGTTTTCTTGATTTCTTGTTGTTTTCATTTTCATCTCTAATCCAAAACATATATATATGTATCTAATCTCATCTCCTTAACCAAACCTATCTCTCTCACTCTTAGTAATTCATCATCTCTACAAATTTTAGGTTCTCCTTGCTACAGGTACATCTCTCCCCGCAGTATCCTTATTGCCTACGGGCAAGAATAGGGCTTGGGAGGGAAACTTCTCATCTCTTCGCTTCTCTCATATCTACATTTTTCTCATGTCTACATTTCTCACATTAGATGAATAACCCACATGATGATCATTTCTATCGCTTTCACTCTGTACGATCTATTAGAATTAACGTATGGATTAGCCGTAAAATACACTTTCAACAACGTATAGTGTTTCTCTTTGGCCCTGAAAGGCTCAATGAAATACTTCTATCACCGGATCCCATCATACTACCTCTCATAGACTATAATTTTTCTTTTGATGTAAGCGTAGTTATCTTGCTATGAACCAAGAGGATTTGTACACACAATTAATCCCAATCACTAGACAAAATATATATATTATGGTAAGCACAAAACTACAATTCCAAAGAACAATTCGTAGCCTATTTGGTCAGCCAAGATTGAATGCCATTAACTCATCTATTAACCCTTTCATATTACCCATGATACGATATGACCATAGCCTTGATGTTTTCATCTTCGTATTGTTTTGACATTCTCTTTTGTGTTCTTTCTTTGTGTGTGTGAATGCAAGAGAGAAAGAGTGAGTCTTCTTTGATTGCACTTCTTTCCAAACCCTAGTCTTCATGGAATCTATGGTTTAACTCCTTCATATAATTTTTGTTGAGTTCTCTCACAAACTCTCACAGCCATAAGCCCGGTGCTTTCCTGGCAAGACCGCAGATTTCTCGACATCGTGTCATGCTCTCTGTCTCCCTCTTTCCCCTTTGCACTCTCTGCGCACACGCACCGCATCCGCACACCGACATAGTCTTGTAGCAACACTGCCATGAGAAACATAAAACATGAGTCCAATCACAATAGCAATTCCTAGATGCACAAACAATTCCTTTTCCAAACAGTTAGACTATACAGGGTCTCTACCCTTTCACGTCTACCATAAACCATCTTGATCACTTCATGATCCAATCCAAAATCCATAAACCATAAACCATAATCCAATCACATCACACGGGTGAGAGCTCTACCCTACTTGGGTGAGGCACGACCAATCCTGCATAACCACTTTAGAACATAACATGGCTGCAAAAATTTCGACAGCATAACTCAATCGAGGGAAAAAAACCATAAGCCACATCGGCTTCCACCATAAAATATCAACCATAATCCATGAGGGAATCTCAACCCTTAACCATAAATCATAATCACATTGAACCAACTCCCACCCTTGGAGTTTGACATATCCCTTGCAATCAATCGGAGTCTACACACATGTGACCCTTAAGATGTGACTTCAAAAATGATGGTTAAACTTGGGATCATGACCACTGACAATGTTATTTGGCAAGCCATACAACTTGTATAGGTTGTTCACAAATAACTTGGCTAATTCTGGAGTCTTAAGCGTTGATTTGGTTGGAATAAACTTACATATTTTAGTCAACCGGTCTATGATCACCCATACTGAGTCATGACCTCGTATAGTGGTGGGTAAACCCACAATAAAATCCATAGAGATACTTTCCCATTTACCATTGGGAATCTCCAAAGGATGTAAGAATCCTCCTGCTTTTAGGTGCTCTGCTTTGTTAACCTGACATTTTTGGCAATGCAAGACATAATCTTGAACAAAGCCATGTAAACATGGCCAGTAAAACTATCGTCGTACGAGAGCATAAGTCTTTCTAATACCCGGGTGCCCTGCACTTGGACTGTCATGACATTCATAAAGAATTTGGCACCGAATGTCTGTGTCCGTCGGTACACAAACTCTCCCCTTATGGAGTAGGTACCCATTGTCGATGGCAAAATTCTTCCATCGCTGTAGTTCATCACTTGACAGAGAAGAACTATGTGGAGGTTAACGATACACTACCATAATTGGAGTGAGAAGGATCCCTCATTTGTACATGGCTCCACACTTTGGAATATGCGTAATCCTACTCATATTTGGCCTTTAGAGAATCCAAAAATTCACTACAAAGTTTTGTGAACAAGAGAGAATTGGTCTCTAGCATACGGCTAAGAGTGTCAGCCACCACGTTGTATCGTCCTTTACAATACCGAAGCTTGGTGTCATATTCCTAAAGAATCCCAGCTCACCTGGCTTTTCGGCCCTTCAAATCGGTTTGTTGTGCAAACCATTTAATGCTTTCATGGTCAAACACCATCTCAAACTGAGCACCATATAAATATTATCTCCATGTTTTCAAGGCAAACACTATTGCATAGAGTTTTCATTCATAAGAAGAGTAATTCTGCTGTGCTGAATCAAGCTTCTTGCTTACAAATGCAATTGGCCACCCTTCTTGTAGCAGGACTGCTCCAATAGCACGATCACTGGCATCCGTTTCTAAAACAAATGGTTTCAAAGGATCTACAATAGCTAGGATGGAAGCTGTAGCTAATGCGTACTTGAGCGTATCAAGACTATGCTATTGAGTGGGTCCCCACTGAAAAGCTTTGCCTTTGCCTTTCAGTTGGTGTGTCACGGAAACAACAATATTAGCATAGTTTTTAATGGACCTTCGATAAAAACTCGTAAATCCTAAAAAAATCTGTAACTCTTCTAGATTTTTAGAAGAAGGCCACTGCCAAATGGTATCCACTTTGGATTGATCCATGTGTAGACCTGTAGCCAAAATAACATGCCCAAGATAGTGAATTTCCTCCTTCAAAAACTCACACTTAATTTCCTTGGCATATAATTGATTTGTTCATAACAATTCGAACACCTGCCTCAGACGTTGTAAGTGTTCTTCTTCAGAAGCACTGTATACTAGAATGTCATTAAGAAAAACGATACAAATTTGCCCAAGTACGGCTTCAAGACACTATCCATAAGTGTCATGAATGTTGCAGGCGCATTGGTTGATCCAAAAGGCATAACCAAAAATTCATAGTGTCCAAACCTTGTTCGGAATGCAGTTTTGGGTATATCAACAAGTCAAATACGTACTTGGTGATAAGCTAACCGCAAGTCTATTTTTGAAAAAATACGAGCATGAGTGACCTTGTCGAACAACTCATCCATGCGTGGAAATGGGTACTTGTTCTTAACAATAACCGCATTTAAGCCACGGTAGTCTACGCACATGCGCATACTAACATCTTTTTTCTTCACTAATAGGATAGAAGAAGCCCATGGTGAAGAATTGGGTTGGATAAACCCTCTGCTAAGATATTCAACAAGTTGACGTTCCGTCTCATCAGCTTTAGAGTAACTCATGTGGTAGGGTGGTCTACTGATTGGTTTACTGCCTGCAACCACATCGATGCTATGTTGCACCGATCGTGTCGACGATAATCCTGATGGAAAATCATTAGGAAAAACATCATGAGATTCCTTTAATAAAAATTTTAAATCACTAGCAACCTTTGCTTGTTGAGAAGTAGCCATTGGAGGAAGAGATGAGAGAGAAGCATGCGGCGTTGAGGAATGTTCAACATATTCAATGTTAGAGAGAAAATGAAACAGTGAGTAACACAAGAAAACTTGATCTATTTCATTATAAAAAACGAGCTGCATAAGCTCAGTTGTACATATTAGTGGTGAAGAAGGCACATCCTTCTCTCCTAACAACAACACATGTGTGCCATGGGATTCAAACATCAAGTTGTTGTGCTCATAGCTACACTTTAGTGATGGTCCTAGGCTATGCAACCATTCCCTACCAAGGACCATGTTTGCCCTCTCCATGTTCATAACATGAAAATCCAAGGATGTGGAGTAGCCTTGTACTTTCAACGGTACATATCGGACTTAAGTATCTCAGATTTTGGTATCATATCCATTCATCATTTCTACCTTGTAGTGGTAGGAACTCGGAGTTTGAGGCAATTTGAGTTTTTTCACCAATCCATAATTAATAAAATTGTGAGTAGCACCGTCATCTACCAAGATGCACACCTTGTGCCCTTGCAGAGACCCGTGCATACGTACTAACTCATGTGGTCCAAACATTTGTTGTCACATGGAAGCTATGAGACAGCATTCATGCACCACCTCGGTGTGTGTTACTTCCACTGTAGAGAATTGTGAGGAAGACTCAAGAGGTAGCAGTTGCACCGTGTGCACTGCTTTCTCCTTGCCATGAGCAGCAAATTTCCCCTTGGGACAATCATTTTTTCCATGACTGCTTCCCAAGCATTGAAAACATAACTTCTCTTTTTTAGCCTTATCAAAGTTCTCAAGAGAAAGAGGACCACGGGACCCCTTGGGTTTTTTAGCTGCTTCAGAATTGGCTACTATAAATTTCCTTTTATTGTGCCCATACTGTGTGCGTGTATTACCATGTGTATTAGCAGGCACATGATTATTATGTGATTTCTTTTCATTTGGATCATCATGAATGTGTGCTTTCACTATGGCCTCCTCAAGTGTTTTAGGGTCTTGAGTCTTGACGTGATTCTTAAGCTTTGGTGTCAGACCGCTGATAAACCCACGTACTTGCTAAAAGGTGTCTAGTCCTTCCAACTTGAGGATAACATCTTGATAGTGAGAGATATATTCAAGTAATGATGGGTGTTGATGCATGGAACACGTGTCCCAAGCCGTCCAATTCCGATCTTCCTCATTTATAGGCAAGAATTCTTTGCGAAACATAGCCTCAAAGGCTGCCCAACTCTATGGTATGATATTCTTCTCCTTGAGAGACATCCACCACTTGTAGGCCTTGCCTTCTAGAGTTAAGCTTGTTTGCATTGCTCTGACTGCATCCGGAGTATGCCGTAAGGCGTGAATTCCATCCCACTTGATGAGGAAGATATTCATTGCATCCTTATTGCGATCTCGATCTTCCCCTTTAAAAGTCGTTGGTTTGGTGTTTTTCAACAACTCATCCACCTCCTTTGCAGGGAGAGTGGGCAAAGAATCTGGAGATGGACCTTGTCCATGATCAGAAGGGCCTTGCTCCCCTGAGTAGCAGTGTGCTCATGCATGTGTGTGTCAACAGGGCCCTTGGCCTGTTGCTTCGTAAGTTGTATCATTAATGTAGATAATTTAGTGACATTTTCATTTAGAGATGCAAAATTTCCTTCCATTACTGATATGAGTGTTTGAAGTGCACAAAACTCTTGAATATCAAGCAACTCATAAGCATCATCACCTCCCATAGCGTCCCGGGCACCCTCCATGAGAGCATCCGACCGCAAGCCATCATGGGTAGGATCAGGTGTATGATGCTCAAAATCAAAAGTCATGTTGATATCGAAATACATGGCAACACCGTGCAGTGGAAGGAATAGAAGAAAAAATACCTGGAATCGAAAAATAATCTCGTGCCGTATGATACACCGCAACAGGTAATTAGCCGTGCTAATTACGTTGGTGGTCAAAGTTGTAATCAACCTGTAAATCCACCCGTGCAGGTACCCTGCTTGGACACGTCGTAGCCAAGTCGATTGCAATTTTTATTGCTTTAGTGTAATTGGCTCTATGAACACGGTTTCCAATGAATCAATTTGAAAAATTTGTCAACTTGCAGATTGTTGTACGCAGGGCAATATCGACTCTAATTGCCGGCCCCTTTGTCGATGGTAGTTGAGTACGTGGTCACCAATTGCGACCACCGTGGGCTTGAAGCTGCAACCCTTGTGGGTACTAGCCCCAATCAATTTTTTGGTTTGCCCTAAGGCTTGTGGGCGGCCTAATATGGTGAGGCTCCTTTTTTTTGTAAAGCCTGGCTATGGCAGCAATAACCTACAGTGATGGCGAGCAAGAGGGAAAGAGAGATGGTGACCTCTTTACTGCGCTAACCCCGGTGATACAGTGGCAGGTTGTGCTCAACAGGGTAGCGCGCGCTGGCCGAGCCCAAGTGCCTTCTCTTTGGCGGACTTTGCTCCTGCTCGCCCCTTCAACAGGGTCCGGTCCCGCGCTACTAACAGCTTGTACTCTCCCCTTGCTAAGTGGCCATGCTTGCTTGTCGGCCTCCCTTTATTTTCATGACATGCAAAGAAGATGACTCTCCATGCCTGTGAATGCCCAAAAACCTGGCTCTAATACCACTGTAAAGCATAGGTGACTAGACCTTGGAATCCACCTCCCAACCTCCCACTATATATGCAATGCTCCTAGCCTTTTGCCCTAGACAGATTTCCTTGTCCACACTACCTAGTCTGGCCCCTGGACCAGTTCATAACTCCCTAGCCCTTGTTCTGACAGTGATCCCCTTCTGGACGTTTGTCAAAGTAGTCCATGTCGAGACCGAGGACAAACTCTACGCAGAGCTAGAAAGCAAAGTAGGTAGGCACATCCACGTTGAGCACGATGAAAAACTCTGCGTAGAGCTAGAAAGCAAAGTAGGTAGGCACATCCAAGTGGTGATGCAAGGCACCATAATATGTCACATAATGTAGAAGGGCATGATCTCTCATGCTAGGGTGTAGAGATTGCTCTATGGGAAAGGGTGCTCATGCCACTAAGTCTCCTGGCCATGGATGAAACTACTGCAAAGTGAGTGAGCATATCAAAGGAAGGGCCTCCACCTAACGCCACGGAAACCCTACTCTCCCAACACAGTATGTGAATGCCCACTCCTGGAAGGCACGGGGGTCTTGCATCGTATCGAACACTACCGCGGTAGCCTCCAAGGACTTTGCCACTGACCTCGACTCTGGGCATGCTAAAAGACTGTGAAGGCACTCTGCCCCACATCATACCGAACACTACCACGGTAGCCTCAAGGACTCTGCCGTTGACCTCAATCTGGGCATGCTAAAAGACTGTGAAGGTGCTCTGCCCCACAAAACAACTCCGCTGCCAAAGTGGGTATGTCTGCTAGAGAGGGTGCAAGAAGAGGAGGTGTCGGTACCTATTTGGTGGTTATGGTTGCTGTGAGGGAGCCAATTGTTGAGGGGGTGCTGAGTGCTGGGGGGGTCACCACCACCATGCTCTAACTCTTCCGACATGGTGACTGCATAGAAAAGGAAACACAATCAATATCAGTAAATGAAAAAGTGTGTAACAAAATTCTAACAGGTAGATAAGGTAACCCTTTCACAATTGTTGTGTGGAAATTGAATATCTGCCTTAAACCCCCATCAATAAATTTGGCCATTCAATTGTATTTACGGCACAATCATTGTGTGCTAATATGCACAAATCCAAGGGGTTTACATCTATCTAGGATGAGTTCTAAGCAGATGATACATATATATTTTCCTTTCAATAGATGATGCAGGCGCATAGGATGCATATATATTTGTGATGTATAAATTAGAGTTTTGAAAGTACTTGCCCAAGGTGAAGACACCAATTACTTTTAGTGCGTGTCATATGGCAACCTAGCATGGACAATAAGTTGTGGCCTATTTGCTTGTCATATGACAATTGATTGTGTGCCCTGAGCCGTGCAGTACTCGATGCTAGTTTTCTAAGGAGGAAAAAAGTGGCTCCTATGTACACCACCATCGACTGTTGCATCAAGATCGGAGCAAGAAATTATATGGCGCTGGTTGATTTTGTGTGTGTGTGTGTGTGTGTGTGTGTGTGTGTGTGTGTGTGAGAGAGAGAGAGAGAGGAGCCTATGTACTATGTAATAAGAGTTTCCAATTTTAGAATTAATCCAATAAGGTTTTTTTTTTCAATCACTTCCACTTTTACAATGGTTTCAATGTACGCTCAATTTTTTTAGAAGTTATATGAATCTTAATTGTTTCTTATGGATAACCTTTTCAAGCAAAAAGAAACTTGGAGCTACTTTTTGAACTATCACACATGAAGCTAAAGGTTTAAGAGCCTTTCAACGAGTCTCTCAATCTTGCTCATGTAAGTTTTTCTCATGGCTAGGCTTTGGGTAGTAGGTTCTTGAAGTGAAAGTTTTTGGGATAAACTTAATTAACCTATGTCTACAAGTTTCCTACTTTTTTTAATAAGAAAAACAGAAAAAACCCTACTTCCTTCCATTAAAAGAGGCTTTATAAGATTAAAAATGTAGGTTTTGTTTTAACATTTCCCCCCAACCCCAAATCTCTCTCTCTCTCTCACTCACTCACACACACACACACACACATTGTCATCTCTATCTAGCTAAGACTTGGGAGAAGATATGTTTGCTTTATCCAAAGCCTGTTCAAAATGAAAAATGGATGGCTCAAACCATTGCAAGAAGGTTATCAAGTTGGTTCAAATTATGGCCCTAAACCCCTGAGATTTAGAGTTAGCTTGCTTGTATACGTGTGAAAAGGTTCCAAAGTCGAGTCCAAAACATGTTATCCAAGCCCCCCCCCCCGCCCCCCCAACACAACAACAGGCACATACATTGTGACATTGTTTATGTGGGAGAGAGGGTGAGAAAGCCACATTCAGAATCTTCTGCACATGTGCGTGGGTGTCAGAGAGAGGGGCACACATTTCGAATATGTGCGATTGTCTGTGTGAGAGAGCCAAACACATTTTGTGCACGTGTGTGTGTGAGAGAGTGGAAGCCAAGTTAGCCAACCTCAATCTCTCTCTCTCTCTGTAAATGCAATGCAACACCACGTATCTGGTGTCGCTTTGTCGGGGGCCCCTTTGGGTAGCGATGGCAAGCTCAATCCTCGAAGGTGTAAAGATTAACTCGATCCTTTGAGCTGGAGTTTTGATCTAACCATTTGAAATAGATATTTTTTTTCTTTTTATTTAATGAACTCGTCGAGTTACGTGGCACGCCACATAACCCGTTGATCTCATTGGAAGAATGTATCCACGTAGCTTACCGAGTTACGTGGTTTATTGATGCCATGAAGCTGCTACGCCACGTAATTTGTCGAGTTATGTGGCATGAACACTTGACAACTGGTCTCAAGAATGCCACGTACCCACGGAGAATTACGTGGCAAGTAACTTGAGCGTTGCCACATAAATCGGCGAGTTAAGGTGGCATTTCCAATACGTAATGCCACGTAACTTGCCGAGTCACATGGCATTACCTCTTGGAAATTCCCCGTAACCCGTCAAGTTATGTGGCAAGCCTGATGAGTTGTCGAGTCCGCATACTCACCCAGTTACATGGAAATGGCGCGTGGACAAATGCGTGGAAGGAACACGTCAATCAGTGAGTTATGTGGCATTGCCAAAAGCAATAACTCGACGATTTCTAGTTGTGTACCATGCATCGTAATCTTGTGCTTTGGGATCAAAGGAAACTTGACAAGTTAGTTGCATCATGGATGTCACGGTTGGGTGCGGACTACGAGAAGTAGGTACGGTCTATCTTGCATACACCCAATTTATAACCATGATGAAAAAGAGACAAAGCAATAAATATCAGAGTTGATTATGTAAAATGATTACAAAAAGTAGGCTTGGAGGATTACAACAATAAAATGTATAGATTTTACAACTCGGCATGTTGATTGAGATCTGTCAAAATCTCATTCAAGAAAAATTCATCAAAGCCAAGAGATGCACAGTTGGTCCATGCAACCAAAAATGTATTGAGATTGATTGTGGAAGCTGCGACATCTTCTTTTACAAGGGGACCAAACTTCTTGTTGTACTTTTCAAGCTTGCTTTGAGCTAGTGCAAGCTCTCTTCTAGTGGCATCGAGCTGTGTCTCAAGCTCTAACACCTTTAACCTCAAGCCTACAATAGTTTCAACTTGGCTTGCTAGGTCAACTCTTTGGCTTGCCATCTCCACAATGATTTCATTCTCCTTTGGTAGAAGAAAAACATGACTCTTTTGTGATGGTTGGGGTGTTTTCTCATTCTGCACTGAAAACTTGTCAACATGCGGCCAAGCCCAACGCTCTTGTTAGGAGGCTTATCATCCCAATTGATTCTCTTGCCCAAATATAATGTGCATAGCACTGCTAAATGAAGTATATGATACTTTGGTTATTATTGGGGATAGCTCGTTGTTGATGACATATAAACAATTGGAGAAGAACTCGAGCTAAGCCCACATGTTGTAAGTTAGAGAGCTTTACTGATGGGTTTCCCTCTGTGTGGCCACTTGATATGAAAAGTAAATTCCAAACAAAGTGGTTCGGACATAAGCCTTTGCATTGCTTACGACTCAAGGGCTTGCCCTCTAAGTTTGATTCATCCTCTTGAATGCTAGAAATAATTGATAAGTCTGATTGTCCACATCGGATTTTCTTCATACTCTTAATTCGTTGTGCCTCATTCATCGTAGTCAAGGTCTTCAACCATATCTACAAACAAGATACCAAAATTCAACAATCATATAATCAATGTACATCTTCTGCTAATTGAAATTGAAAAATCAATATATAGACAATGACGCAAATGTCACTCAAACCAATTTCAGTGATATAATGACAATTTGAACTTAAAACATTAAATTGTCACTTGAATTGTGATGTGATACTTAAATTAACAGTGCATTGACAATAAAATGACAATTTCAACCCAAAAATAGTTTTTTGTATTCGTTTATCATTTGGTTCGAGACCAGAAGAAGATACAATATCTATGCCATCTCTTTGGGCTCAACTGATACGAAGGAAATAAAAAATTGAAGGTCCATTTTGGGGATTTTTTTCTTTGCCTAAATCAAGAGTTCTATGTATTTTTGTTACAAAGGCTCTTTGCTCTAGATAACTTGGCTCTGGCATGCAATTAAACATGTGTTTTGGATCCCATCATAGAGAATATACATTTGTGGCTTTAGAAAAAGGAAGAGGGTTAGTGGAGATACACTTGGAGACAGCCCAAGGGTAGTCTTGAAGGCGATTTTTTCAACATTCCAAAGACAGATGTGTTAGCTTTCGAAATGTTTTTGTAGTTGGGAATAAGATAAAAGTGTCACAATCTATAATGCCTTAGGAAGCACCTTTGTCAACAAAATGCAACATAGTGTTGCGAGGGTGAAGGTCGTTGTGCAAAAAATCATGGTGATACAAGAGCTTCAATGTTTGCAGTAGAAAATTGACAATGTGCAAGATGCTGTCTTGGAAGTGCTCTATACTACCAGGTGTTTGCAAAAACTCTTTGATGGCAAGCTTGCTTCCATCCAAGTGGCATGCTTGTATCCACACATGGCCGTTGTTCCAACATTTGAAGATAAGCATTGGACATGGGAAATGGTGCACAATGCTTAAGTGGCAAGGTTATACCTCGATATTGGATATTTAAAGCGGTGGCTTCTTCCATGGCTTGCTGTGTAGCAGTTGGCCCGTGTGGCTGGACCTTGAATACTATATCTGCATACACAAGGTTTGAGAAGGTAGGATGTAGTACATGAACTTAATTGATGTTGCCATACATTTTTTGGATAAGCATGAAGTCACTAAATCATGCCAAAAAGCTTGCCCACTAGCCTCATGTATATATGTGTACATAGCCCTGCAAGTTTTGGAAGTCGCCTTCTAAACATTCATGTAGAAAGGTGTGATTTTTCCAAGTTTGAATGTTGATGTTTTGGGTTTTTTAAGACTCCAAAATATGGTTTCTAATAATTATTTTCATTCGTGATTTATAGCTTGTGAATTGGACTTGTATATCATGAGTTATGAGCATACCGAAGCGGGCGGTCTCAACTTAGAAGGTGATTGCAGGTCCATGCGAGAAGGGCAACTATGACAACTTGGGGGTCTAAGATTAGAAATGATGAAGTTTTATATTTTTGGAGATAGCCGAGGTGATGGGATTCGAGCCGTGTGTTACGGTGCGTCATTCGGTGACCAGAGCAGCAAGGTATACCATGGGGAAAATTGTTGGAGAAGTCCTCTCATGCTTTGGGAGAAGCTGGGAATTTTTGGGAAGTTGGGGAGGTGGGAGGATGGTGCCAAGTGGAGATGGAGTAATCCCACATGGGGGAGAGCAAGTGGAAATTGGAGGGTATAAGGGGGGGAGTGGGTACCCCCTAAGGTTGTATCAAAGGGGCTAATGGAGGTTCCTTGCCTTGCTTGTGGGGGCTCGTGGGTGTTGGGGGAGAGAGGGGGCGCCCATTGTGAGTTCCCACAGCATGGACATGTGCCTTGCCACTTTTTTGGTCCCTGGACACTTGCTTCCACCCCATTCCTTGGTCAAATGGTCATCGACAACTCATTTTTGAGCCAAAAAAGGCCAAAATTGGACCAATTAAAAGGTGCCCAAGGAGAGATCTATGTCAGGTAAGAGGAGAGAGAAAATCCCTTGGGATAAGAGCAAAAAAAAATCCTCTTTTAATAGCTGCAATTCCCTGCACACCCTTTTTTTCCTAATAGAGACTAGCTTTTTTAGAGCTTTTGAGAGAGACCCCATCTTCAAAAGCTTGTAACTCTCTCGTCTGCTGTTGTCAGAATAAAGCATATGGATACTCTAAAAAGTTCTACACAACACGAGATTTGTCTTTAAGATCTTGGTTTTCAGCACTTTTAATCATGGTTTGGGTTAGGGCTATTTCCTGCCCAACTTTACACGTGTTCGACATAGGTGTTTTCCGCAGGTTAATAATGTTTCCTTCCGACGGTGTGGTGTGTGCAAGGCTATAGAGGTTCTTGTTACCTTCTTGTTTGCATGCTAACATCATTTTTGTTCCCCCACGGAGGAGCAGGTGCTCCTATGCTCCAATTCCTTTGAAATATGTCTATTCTACAGGCAGTGAATGTAAAAGGGATGTGGGTCCTTATGGACAACCACCTATGTATGCGTGAATTGTGGACAACACTTGAGGTGGTCGTATAATTGGATTGCAGCCTTTGGAGGGTCGTGAGGTTTTGTGAAGCCAAGCACTGGGGGCCGGGTAACCCAGTGTGAGGTGGATTAGATACTGGAACGATCCATCGACATCCCTTGAGTTTCGACGTCACATGTAAGTGTTTTTGTGGAAATCAAACATGGCAGACGAGTTCCCATAGTTTCAAGGATTGCCTAATGAAAATTCATAGATGTTTATTGAAAAGCTGGAAGTCAATTGGTTATTGTGAAATATACTAGATTGTTTTGTGGTAAACCTAAAAGAAAGTCTGAAGTTCAAAGTTGAGCTGAAAAGGCCCACCACCTTCGAGGAGGCAGTCACCATTTCCAGAGAGAAAGAATGGAAAGCTCAAAGGATTAATGAATACGGGAAAGCGGTCCCTCAGCAAAATAATAGTAGCCAAAAGGAGGAGAATCAGGCAGAAGCTCGAGGCCAACCTGTTCAAAGGGCTAATAATAGCGAACAATTGCAATGAAATATGCAAGACATGATGACCATGATGCGGGAATTACGACTTAGTGTTCTTGGTGGTGTAGGTGGTCGTGGTCGTCGACGTGGTAGAGGGATGGATCAGGCATGTGAGGCTTATCCTAATGCTAATGCGGGTAGTGGACAAGGTGGTTTGAGCCGCAGAGGAGGTTCATTCATACTTGTTATAATTGTGGTGAGCTTGGTCACATCAACACCTATTGTTCAAAGCCAACAAGGATAGGAGGGAATATGTTTCCACTTCCTCAGTAGATTCCTAACAGAGCTAATGATTATGCATTGGATATACGGGGAGATCAAGGTACTGGACAGGAAAACCAATCCTCAATATCTGGTGGTCATGTGGGTATTGTGTGGATAGAAAAGAAAGATGCAAATGTGTTGCCAGTAGGCAAAAGAGAGAGGGATGGATATGCAGCACCAAGGCCTAGCAAAAAGAAAGGGAAGGAGAAGGAGGGTGAAGCTGCAAAAGCCAAGAGAAAGAGAAAGCCTCGTATACAATTTGAAGTGGTAGATTTTCCTTTGGGAGAAGGCCAAACAGCTTACAGTTTAAAGGAAGACCTGATTGGAGAAAAGTAGATTGTACTTTTGGACAGTTGATGAATATGGTGCCCAAATTTAAAAGGCAGTGAAAGTCATTAGTGAATCAAGAAAAAGATTTGAAGCATGGACAAGTCAGAGTGTTGTTCGTGGGAGAGTTACCTGACATCTGTCCTGTGGTGAATGCTTGGCACAAAGGTGTGGGCATGGGAGAAGCCTACAATTGGCAATGGCTTGGGACTATAGCTCTAGAAAAGAACCTAGTCCTGTCTTGCAAGCAAAAATAGAACAAAATCTAAAAGACCCAATACTTTTTTGGCCCTATACTCTCTAAAAATTGACTAAGGTATCCTTGTCCAACGCTTTCTTTCCTCTACGTAAGTAAGGACACAGCCGTTGGTGGACTCCTCTTCCACTGAAGAAGTCTTATAACGTTAGTTTTTTAGATGGATAATTACCTGACTAATCAGGTACCCGTCCATGATCAACAACCTTAATCGATCTCCACTTACCACCCCGCACTCACACATGCTTCTTTGTTATTTAATTACTATCACCTTCTTTCAACATTTAAAATAATAATTCATTTTAACTTTCCAGCACAGTGATTCATGAAAACAGGTATTAAAAACAACATTGACCAATACTCTTCTTCTCAAGATCACCTAAGGGTAGAAAACGGCACCCATTCCTTATTCATAATTCAAGGTGAATATATCACCAAAAGTTTGGGGTGCCCATACACCAAACTAGTTGCCCATACAATCAGGTGGCTCCCCTAGGATAAGAAAAAATATCTTAACTTATGTAGAAACATCAAGACATGATGGAGTAGAGACTCATCGTTCATGGGGGTAACTGACTTATCAGTGGCCCTATAGCCATCATTTTATCAAAATATATCAAGGAGTTGAAGGTGTCTTGAGACAAGATGTCTTAACACTAGGTTGGTAATGGGACACTTTTATGTCCTGGGACACTTTTATGTCCTGTTAAGTGACCATTTTCCTTGAATTATGTCAAGAGTTTCAAAATGGAATTTGAGGTGCTATCTGTCTAGAAAGTTGTCTCATGAGCTGAAAAAAACTTGACATTTTTTTGGAATATCAATTCCATCTTTAACCTTGTCCTTGCACAACATTTCACAACCTAAACTGTGTGAAAAAACGGGTCCTGTTTTTGGCTTTTTTCAACTTTTTGCAACTATACCACTCTAGAATTCATGTTTGTGAGGTCTATAATGCTAGAGAACTATCTTTAGTAGTCCTCAAAATGTCTTGATGCTTCTAGGGAGAAATATATGTTAAAGTTGTAAGTTATGACCAAATTACAAAAATTGTCAAATCTTGTTTTTTAGCCAATTTTAGCTCTTCTATGATTTTTTTGGTGGCTTTCATGATATCCAAATACAGTTTTGATTTTCTATGTCGCATATTGTAACATAAAGCTAATATTCCTTGAGTTTTGGGGCACCTAATACCCTATTTTGCATAGTAGACAATGATGGTTGATTTTTTCAATTATAGAAGAAAAGAAAACATTCTAGTATATCAAGTATAGCTTTTTCAATATTGTTAGTTTCTTGTGACAACTGCATGCATTTTGTAGGTAGTAACCATATCTAGTCATAAGGATCAAATTTGGCTAGATATTGAATAGTTTCTATGGGATTCTACAACTCATAATTGAACCCAGTTTTTTCATGTTTGCTGTATTTAGCACTTCATCTTTGTCCCCAAGATTCCCCTTGGTAAGAGATGTATTATTATTTTGACATGCTCCATGGCTCCTTATGAACCTAAAGGAAAATAGGGAACTAAGAAAACATGCATATATTATTTGTATTGAGAGTGGCTATAGAAACTTTGATGATAGATTTGCAGAATGGTAAAAATTCAACTTTTTTGTACCTATTTCTTTTGGAAAAACGAAAAATAGTGAGTGAGAAGCAATCATATGTTCTGATCACCAACCCATTGAAGTTAACTAGGGAATTTATCTCAAGTCCTACAAAATTCCCTAGTCTTTTTTTTATGCAACAAAACATAAGAAATGACTGTTTTGATGAAAATGTACTGGTCCATCAACTTTGGAGGCTTGGTGTGACCAAAAGATGAGAAATTTTACAAGTTTCTTAATTTTTCCATGTGTAGTAGTCCTTTCGTAATTCAATCAGCTCTACATAAAACATTTATTTCCTAGTTTACAACAATCACATTATGGTTTCTTAGGAGATACCCTTCCGATTTTTTGGCCAATTTTCATAATCTCCCAAGTTTTTATTCACTCTTTAACGGATGGAGTGTTATTATATTAAAAATAATTTGAATTATTTATAGTTTAAATTATAATGAAGACCCACCTATGAATGGTGAGGTATTTACTAAAGCTCAAGGGCTTGAACACTCTTGTCGGTAGGCCTACTGCTTGGTCTGGCCTCGTGGTCATGTGAGACCCCAGTCCTCTTTGTAATACTATCATCTTCTTTAGTTGGTTGGTTTGCATAAGTCCTCTTGGGAGCCATGAATTCTATCTTTATAAAAAGGATGTCTAATTATTAGGTAAATTATCAAAACTTGATTTTACCATCCTATAACATACTTCCATGACTTAGCCTAATTTCTAGATCCCTAGGGTGGTTTTATTTGTCATAAAAGTTTTTTTCTCTAAAGGTAGTCAAAACTAGTAACTTTTTGACATAGTAATTTCCTTCTAGCTTATATATGTAAGATATTTTAATCCTAGTTTCCTTATCGGGTTCCTAAACTTTTTTAATCATCTTATAATCTTCTGAGTCATATTTTTAGCTTGATATTTATTATGGTAATTATCTCATAAAGATATACTTTCCTCAACTTTCTAATAGTGTATAGTAGCTCTGGTAATTATCTCAAAAACTTCTAAATGGATTTACTATTTATCACCATTATTTTTTAGCCAAAAAAGAATTTTTAGGCAAAGACAGTTACTAAAACTAATTAAATAATTATAAGCTAGATATCAAGAGTTATTTACACTAAGATATTTCTTTAATAAATATCTCATTATCTTTTCATCATGTTTACCATTATCTTGATTACATTTTTGTCAAAAATAAGATCTTTGAGCTAAGATAATTACTTAAATTAATCAAGTAATTATGAGTTAATTACCACAAATAATATACCTAGATATTTCTCTAAAAAATATCTCATTAACGTTTAAAATTTATTTTCATTAAATTTTAGCCAAAATAGGGCTTTTGAACTAAGATAATTACTTAAACTAATTAGGTAGTTATGAGCTAATTATAGCAAGTTATTTATATTAGACATTTTTTTTATAAATAACTCATTAGATATTAATTATGTTTACTAATTATCTTGATTAAATTTTAATAGAATTCTAAATTAAGATAACTATTTAAACTAATTAAGTAATTATGAGCTAATCATCTTGAGTTATTTACACTTGAATATTTCTCTAATAAATATTTGATGAGATTTTAATCTGATTTATTAATTATCTTAATTTAATTTCAATCGAAAATAGGATTTTTAGGCTAAGATATTTACTTGAATTAATTAAGTAATTATGAGCTAATTATCTTGGGTTATTTATACTTATAAATTTCTTTGATAAATATGCTATTAAATTTTAATCATGTTTACTAATTTTCTTGATAAACTTTTAGCCAAAATTTTGGTTTTGGACAAAGATAACTACTTAAACTAATCAAGTAGTTACTAGCTAATTTTCCCTAATATTTACACTTAGATCTTTCTCTGATAAATATTTTTGACTCATGTTTACTAATTACTTTGATTAATTTACAGCTTAAAATAAGGTATTTAGGCTAGGATAATTAATAGAATTAATTACTTATTATTTTCTAATTATCACAATTTATTTATACTCAAATCTATCATTGATAGTTATCTAGTGATTTATCAAGCTAGCTCATTGAAGCTCTCATCAATTTTAAGGCTGAAAGTAGTTAATTTTTTCGTAAAGAAGTACTAGAATCTATCAAAAAATTATGATATAATTTTTTTAGCTTTTTAGCACTATAAACAAGCTTATCTTGTAATTATCTAAGCTAAAATGATATAATTTCTCTTAACTAAGGCCAAAATTGATCAATTCTAGTCCTAATGGAGATTAATAAATAATGAGATTACTAATCATAATTAAATATTAAATGATCAATAGTCTAATAATATTTCAAAGAGAGTAATCAATAAAAAGAAATGTCCTAATCTTCTTTAATTAATAAATTAATTAGAAAAAAATAGATATAAACTAATATCATTCCCTAATTAATTGAGATGATCACTATTATGTCGCTTAATCACTAGAGTTTTTTATCTAATTGCTTTTTAAGGAGTATCTCTTTAGCACAAGAGATTTTTGGCCAGGGTTCTGAGTTTGAGTGAAAATGAGAAGCCTAGGGGGTCTATTTATAGGTTTTTGAATTAAATTAGTCATAAAAATTTCCAAAGGGAATAGCAAGGTTAGTTTTTTCCCAAATTAAATTTTGCATTTTTTTGGCTATAATATTTTCGTGCTTAAGATTCCAAAAATAACAATTTTGGCTACTTTAGAGATAGTGGTTTACCAGTTTTTAGGCATGTTGCTCTCAGTTAAAGCTTTAGGATTTACTTTCCCGCTTCCAAAAAGGTGAAAACCTTACAATCACCCCAACTTAAGAATTTGCAATGTCCTTATCTCAAAATAAAGAATTCTGTACACATAAAACTTCTGATCCCCGAGTAGCATTTTCATTGGGTTCATCTTTCCATACAACTAGTTGATCCTTACTTTCTTTATTTCCAATAACTTTTTTTATCTTTCCTCAAGAATACCATTTATTTTGAGATCCCACAATTCCTTAATTTAGCAGTACTAACTATTTGTTGCCCAATTTATCCAAGAAACTCTTGATGTTGATCCCATCTTAAAAACCTTTTCAAATCAATTGTATTATCTCAAAAACCAAGTCAAATCCATTTCATATGAAAGATCCATATATTCACCTTGGCAACATGAATGCGCTCAATCTAACTGACCATTCAAAGCAATCAACATTCAACAAGTATTATGTATTCCAGCTTTGTCGATCTGAATGTGCTCGGCGTGTTCTTGCCATTCTGAGTAATTTGCGTTCAGAAAAAGCTTCCACCATTGCACCAGAGGTACCCCCTTTGTGCCCTAACCTGGTTCACCAAAAACATGTAAGGGTTTTAAGAGGTATCATACCAAGAGTTTTTGGCTTCCTACACGTCTTGTGCATTAATACTTCCATATCTAGGTCATTTTTCAAAGAAGGCTATCTTGTGTATAGGGAATGTGAATTGATTTTTGGATAACTAGCTCATGCCATCATAGATTTCTATTGACAAGGTGCCAAAATAGGATGACGGTAGGGGTTCCTTTGAATTTGAATTCTATCTTCCTGAGACTGTAGATTGAGAGAAAACCTCTTTCCCATTTGCTAGTTCTATTCTTAATTTCTTGATTGGATAAAAACTTAACTTTAGATTCTCTTAAGTATTTTGGAAAAAGTAAATAATATGTACTATTACATATACAAATAACTGATCAAAGTTTTATTATTTCATTCTGCTTCAGATCACTACCTATTGTTTTTGAGCTCTAGGATTACTAACTATGACCAATTGAGTGGCTCTATCATCTTCCTTATTCATTAAGGTTAGCTCTCCCATGACCACGTAAGATCTTGCTCCTCTTCCTCTTCCTCCACCACATCCTCCATTTATACCTCCTCTTAGATTGTTACCTTGATTTTGGTGAGGTTGAGTAGTGGCTTTGGCAGTAATTCCAGGGTTTTTCCCTCTTGGACAATTATTTCTATGGTGTCCCATCTGATTGCATCCACAACACCTGACATTGGGAAAGGTCTGCTCCAAGTTTATTGCAGCCGCTACTCCACGTTATTCATATCCTTGGTTGAAGGTTCCTCTAGCTCTTCCCCTAAAGTTGTTAAAACTATTATAGTTCCTTGAAAGGGTGATTTATTTTGTTGCAAGTGGTTTGTCTTTGAGAAGGGAATCTTGAATCTAGGTAGACCTCATAGCTCCAAGGCATGAATTCAAGGGTTTGTTGAGACCTTGATAGAAATGGGAAATCTACTTCTCCATGGTCATTTAGGGAGCATAACATCATAAGGACACAAATTTTGTGTAGTAATCCTCCATCAAGAGCCCTAATTGGTGTAAGCCAAAGAATTCATTCATCTTAGTGGCCTGGTGTGCAGGAGCAAGGTTGCATTCTTTGACTACCTACTTCATCTTTTCCCAAGATGGGCTACTTGTAAAATTATCTCTACAGTGTTTTTTCCACTAAAGTTCGGCATCTCCACTAAGGTGGAACATGGCCTAGCATTGCTTGATTTTCTTGAGTAGTTCTCGCAGCTAGGAAATAGTTGTCCATATCATGTAGCCATGCTTCGGCATCACAATCTAAATTGGGCCCTTCTCCCTTAAAGGTAGGGAGTTAGACTTGATTTAATAATAGTTTCTTCTCTTATGTAATTGTAAAGATACTATTTATGCATGGATTACCTGTGATTAAGTAGTGGAGTTTAGTGTTACTAGATGAATATCTACTTTGTTTATGCTTTCAAATTTATCTTGTATATAAAAACAATTATACGCTAAATGAAGACAATGGCCAAACCGTGAACAAAATAGCTTATAGCATACCCATGAAAACCATAGTATGCACAAGAGGTGATACAATCTATGAAGATCTATTATGTACAAGAGTGATAACGATCCCTATACTAGATCCTTGTGGACTATGGGTGGATCAGATATGGGATCAAAATATACAACATCTTTTGTCCCTCTAAAACTAGGGCCTACCCCCATGGGTCTAATCCTACCTAAATAAATCACTTTGGATACTTGATCAAACACCCATTGATTCTGTGATATTTGAACACTATCTACTATAGCGGTTTCATCTAGACTTCCTATTCCAATGAAGAAGTAAACTTCAATAAGCTGAAGTGCTTCAGCCCACTTGAGTCTCTCCAAATTATGAGCAAGACCTCCTAACTCTACCGCATAAATGAAGAAAATTCCACTAGATCCTGAACAGCTGATCCTCCAAGTGGGAGGGGAAAATATTTTGTCTAACCATTTCATCATGCTTTTTTCATTAAATAGCATCGAGATACGCATGCCCTCATAAACCTAATGTTGAAAACCATAAATTTGTGATAGGCCTGATGGAAATCTTCCTGCAAAGATAGGGACAATCTCTCTCTTTATTCCTCTCTCTTTTCAATTAAATACTTTTTTGATTGAATTTGTCAAAAATCACTTATTTCAACCTAACACCTCAAACTTTTCCTAGGTTCAAGATCTCAATTAACACACGCTCTGATACCTAATGAGAGGTCTCTAATCTGCTGACTCTCCAGTTGTGATGGGATCCTTGACAGGTCTCTATGTCTAGCAAAAACTAAATCCTCTAAGTAAGAAAAATCCAGGCAATAGACCGTTGCCATTGACAATGGCTTGACTATAGCTCTAGAAAAAGACCTAGTCCTGTCTTGCAAGAAAAAATAGAGCAAAATCTAAAAGACCCAATAATTTTTTGGCCCTATAACCTCTGCAAATGGGCTAAGGTATCCTTGTCCAATGCTTTTTTCCTTCTACATAAGTAAAGGCACATCCGTTGGTGGACTCCTCTTCTACTGAAGAGTCTTCTAAAGTTAGTGTATGGGGATGGATAATTACTTGACTAATTAGGTCCATGCATCCATGATTAAAAACCTTAGTTGATCTCCACTTACCACCCCGCACTCACAAATGCTTCTTTGTTATTTAATTACTAGTACCTTCTTTCATTAAAACAAGTATTAAAAATAACATTGAAAAACATTCTTATCAAACAAATATCTTTAAATTTAAGACTGGGTATGGTCAACCAAAAATATTTATCATAATAACCATGACTAGTACTCTTCTTGTCTCAAGACCACGTAATGTGAAAAATGACACCCATTCCTTACTCATAATTTGGGGTGAGTATATCACCAAAAGTTCGGGGTACCCATACACCAAACCAGCTGCCCTACAACCGAGCGGCTCTCCTAGGATAAGAAATGATGTCCTAACTTATGTACAAACATCAAGACATAACAGAGTAGAGACTCATCGTTCATGGGGGTAACCAACGTAGCAGTGGCCGTATATCCATCATTATTCATCAAAAAATACCAGGGAGTCGAAGGTGTCTTGAGACAATATATCTTAAGGATGATCAATCGTATCTTTCCTAATTCAATACACCCAACCAAAAACATTTCTTTCCTAGTTTACAACAATTGCATGATGGTTTCTTGAAAGATGCCCTTAAGATTTTTTGGCCAATTTTTATCATCTTCTAAGTCCTTATTCACTCTTTAATGGATGCAGTGTTATTACTTTAAAAATAATTTGAATAATTTATAACTTAAATTATAATGAAGATCCACATGTGACTAGTTAGGTATCTGCTAAAGCTCAGGGGCTCGAACACTCTCGTCTGTAAGCATATTGCTTGGTCCGGCCTCATGATTGTGTGAGGCCCTGGCCCTCTTTGTAATACTATCATCTTCTTTAGTTGGTTGGTTTTCTCGGGTCCTCTTGGGAGCCATGACTTCTATAAAAGTATGTCTGATTATTAGGTAGATTACCAAAACTTGATTTACCATTCTATAATGTACTTCCATGACTTGGCCTAATTTCTTAACCCCTGGGGTGATTTTATTTATCATAAAAGATTCTTGTGGTTAAGTATTAGTCTCATAACTATTTATATCTTAGTTTAACCATAAGAATTCATGGTTATTTTTTGGAAACTAATCTGCTAGCTTTTTACTTTAAAAAGTAGTCAAAATTAGTAATTTCTCAACATAGTAATTTTCTACTAGCTTATATATATGAGATGTTTTGATCCTAGTTTCCTTATTGAGTTTTTATCTTTACTAGTTATCTTATAAATTTCTTGATTATTTTCCTTAATAGTATTTTCCTTAATTTTATCTTTTAAATAAGTCTAAAAGTAACTTAGTTTTGGCTTGATATTTATTATGGTAATTATCTCATGAAAATATTTTTCTTCAACTTTCTAATCGTGTATACTATCTCTATTAATCATGTGCAAAAACTTCTGAATGAATTTACTATTTATCCCCATTAATTTTTAATCAAAAAAGAGTTTTTAGATGAAGATAATTACTAAAACTAATTAAATAATTATAGGCTAATTATCACAAGTTATGTACAATAACATATTTGCTTGATAAACATCTTATGACTTTTTAATCATGTCTACTAGTTATCTTAATTAAATTTCAACAAAAATAGGATTTTTAAGGTAGGATAATTACTTAGACTAATAAGATAATTATTCGCTAGATATCACAAGCTATTTACATTTAGAACTTTCTCTGATAAATATCTCATTAAGTTTCAGCCAAAAATAGGGTTTTTGGGCTAAGATAATTATTTAAACTAATTAAGTAATTTTGAGCTAACAACATTGAGTTATTTACACTCAGATATTCCTTTGATAAACATCTCAATAACTTTTGATCATGTTTACTAATTATCTTGATTAAATTTCAATTAAAAATAAAAAATTAAATCAAGATAATTACTTAAACTAAGTAAGTAATTATGAGACAATTATCTCAAGCTATTTATACTTAGATATTTCTTCAATAAATAACTCATTAGCTTATCTTTATTAAAAAAATATTTAATTACAAACAAAAATAAAAATTTTAGGCTAAGATAATTACTTAAACTAACCAAGTAACTATGAGACAAATATGTTAGGCTATTTACACTTAGATATTTGTTTGATAGATATCCTATTAGCTTTTAATCATACTTTCTAACTGATTTGATTAATTTATAGCTAAAAATAGGGTTTTAGGCTAGGATATTTAGTAAAAGTGAATAAGTAACTATTTGCTAATTATCAAGGTTTCTTTACACTTAAACGTATCAATTATAATTATCTTATGATTTTTCAAGCTAGTTTGCTAAAGTTTTTATCACTTTTAAGATTGAAAACATTTAAGTTCTACCTAAATAAATACTAAATTTTATAAAGAAGTTATGATATAATTTCTTGTAATTATTTAGGCTTGAATGATAAAAATTTGTTAATTAAGGTCAAAATTGATCAATTTCAAGCCTAGCAGGGATTAATAATTAATTAGATTATTAATTATAATTAAAAATTAAGTGATCAACGGTCAAAGAATATATAAGAGAGTAATTAATAGTAAGGAGTGGCCTAATATCTTTAATTAATAGATTAATTATAAAAATTATACATAAATTAATGTCATTCACTAATTAACTTAGATTTGCACTAATTACCTCGCTTAATCACTATAGTTTTTTTGCTCTCTAATTGATTTTCAAGGAGTATCTCTTTAGTACAAGAGATTTCTAGCCAAGACTCCGAGTTTGAATGAAAATGAGAAGCCTAGGGGGTCTACTAATAGGTTTTGGCAACCAGGTCTCAATCTAGGAACCTTGTGTAGCTCCTCATCTCTAGGAAGCACCCTCTTGTGCTTAGTCTATAGCAGGTTCATAATACCACCTCCTAGCTTGGTTAGTCAATTTTGTCATTTTGGATGTATCTTCTTCTTGTTTTGTAAATATTTGGTAATCATTTGTTAGGCCACGTGACTAAATATCTTCTAGGCCATGTGCTGTAATAAATATCAAAGTCTTCAATTATTGTTTTGAATTAACTTAGTCGTGAAAACTTCCAGAGGGAATAGTAGGGTCAATTTTTGCCAAAATTAAGTTCTAATTTTTTTTGGCTTTAATATTGTCGTGCTTAAGATTCCAAAAATACCAATTTTGGCTACTTTTGAGATCGTGGCTTACTAATTTGTTTGCCTGGTGCTCTCAATTAAAGAATTAGGTTTTATTTTCTTGCACCTTTGTGGTAGAGCATGATAAAACTTGTCACACAGCTTGCCCTTGGTATCCTGATGCTATCCATATGGCTTTTGTGTGGTTTGGACTAGTATAAATAAGTCAAAAGTCAAACCCTAGGTGTGTCTTGGCGGTTTTTGACCTTGCAATGTTTTTGGACCTTTTCACCTACTTTTTGAGCCTTTTTGGCTACCTAGCTTTTAGAAGTATGATCACAATGACCTCTGCTACTACAGGCTGGTACAATTTCTATCCAAAATTTTTACATGCATTGTGATCCATGTTCCATCATATCTGAACTTTAAACTTGGCATGCTCGTTAATTATGTTGTCAATAGCCTACTCCCAAAATCTTTTTGAATTTGCATCACTTTTTGCCAATTAAAAGTAATGTTTTGTGTCTGCTTCTTGGTTTTTGACTAGTTTTTGGTCTTTTTCTCTTTTGATCAACTTTTATAAAAAAAATTCCACTGTGTCTTTTGGAAAAATATTTCAAATGAGCACAACTACCTGTTACTTAATTCTCATCCAAAAATCATGACAAGATACATGGATTGAGATCCATGTTTGACTTCATTCGGCATGGAATTTGGTCAACTAGTTGTCTATGTCCTATAGATGCTAATTCCCAAAAAACTTTGAGTTTGGATCACTAAAATTTGAAAAGCTCAGCTTTTTTGTCAATTTCCCAAGACTTTGAAGGTTTTGTCCAATTTATTTGTCTCGAGTGTGTTTTTGGTGTCAATTTTACCCCAAATTTTGGTTTCTATTTCCTAGAAGTAGACTCTATAAAATGGAAGCATTTTTTTCTTGCATTAATTAGTCTTTGAGGTACATGGTTCACGACCCACATTCCTCCACAAAACTGGGTGAAACTTCTTAGATTGCATCCTGTGAGTTTATCGATACCCTTTCACACCAACTTTTTGGGTTTTTATCAATTTTTATTCTCTAACCATCAAATTTACTAT
Source organism: Adiantum capillus-veneris (assembly GCF_014529385.1). NCBI lineage: Eukaryota > Viridiplantae > Streptophyta > Polypodiopsida > Polypodiales > Pteridaceae > Adiantum > Adiantum capillus-veneris. The sequence continues at coordinate 18,164,780 of NC_140945.1, read as the reverse complement.
TTTTTTTAGAGTTATGGCCTCTTTTGACAAAATATGGCTTTCAACAATTTTTGCCATGTTCTTTCAACCCAAATTTGATGTTGGCACTTTCTACTCACCATACTCCTAGGTACTAAAATGAATATATGAACTAAAACAAATTTAAAAAAAGTGCAAATTGAAAATGGAATGGAATATGAAACTATACTTTCAAAGCACTAAGAAAATTAAAGAAGGAAATGCTTTTCTAGCCTCTACCAAGTATTAAACCCCGTGTCTAGCTATTTCATTATTAAGGTCGAAAAAAAATGGGTAACAAAATCCTTAGAAAAAAAGGCTATGAATACGACTAGGTCACTCACCACCTAAGGATCATATCCTTGGCAATCACACCAATGTTAGCACGCTACCACAATCAAACATTTGTAGCATAGCTATTTGGCACTAACATAATTCCAATACCCAAAGTAGTGACTTGAATGGGGCACGTAGATATTAGGGAAATTTTGGACTCTCAAAGGGGCCATATAAGGACGTTGACTTTCTCTCCCTTATCCAAAACGAGCGCATAGTAAATTTTTTACAAATGAAATCAAAACTTGTCAAACCTTTTGGATTTAGAATGTACTCATCAAGATCTATCCATTGATATATAGCATGACATTAGATTCCTTATATTCTAGAAGATTCCATTTTATGATGTGACAAATCTGTCTTATAAATGGAATCTCTCCACACATTTTAGCTTCAATGGGGAGGCCATAACTTCTACAAATCAACTCCAAATTTGTTGGAGTTTGTAGAGTTGAACCTACTTTCTAAGATCTTTCCAATGATATGTTGGTTGATAGGGTTTTGACAAAGCGTTTATGTACTTCACCGGGTTGCCCACTTTGGACAAGAAGGCAAAGTCAAACCTCCTTTTAGGGCCCCTTTGAGAGTCCAAATTTTCCCTAATGCTCTTTATGAGTGTCAACCTCAAGAAGTGAGCAACCTACCAACCCAACCAACAAATCATCACTCTCTAATAAAAAAAATCTACCTATGTCTTCTCTCAACACTCTCGATCATCACGTAGTTTTGTCAAAAAAATGATCTTAGATTATTGCAATGAAACTATAGGGGAAGCTATATTAGGCTACGGGGAACTATCTTACAAAGTCTAGAGGTCATCCAACAAGGTACCAAAATCCCAATCCATCATGTTCCAAGTCCTAAAAAGTAAAGCAAAACATTACAAAAAGGCCACCTTGGGTCTAGCAACACTCTTTTATGGTCAAAATGTTAAAAAACAACCATTTTGACTGTCAAATTTGTAGATATAGCTCACAAACAAGAGACTGCAAACTATGGCAAAATTAAGAATGATTATACTTAAAAGAAAGAGCACAACGTAAGAAACACAATGCAACTTTTGGGATCAAATTTTGATTACTAGATCAAGACAAATATCAAGTACAAATTGCTATCGAGTAGCCGCTCATAGTCGTATATCTCAAAGATCTTCAAAACTTGAGAGAATATTACAAATGTCTACTTTCAAACTGAGGATTTTGAGCTATATACCTTGGGCTTTTCATATGACCAGTGGCTAGCTTGCAAGGTTTTAGGATCATGGCAAAAGAATACATCTCAAATTATACATTATTGTATTGTATAAATTACATCAAAACTTTAGACTTAATCAATATGTGGTCATCTAGGAGGGGCACATACATCTACCAAAAATTATAGAATAGAAGAATTATACAATCAATTACAAAGATAAAATTAAGTAGAAACTATAAAATTATGGTTTAGACATATAAGTCGGTGCATACTCCCATTCTTTTTTGGCAATTTTCTCTCCGCATGGATTTGCTTTGTTCATTCTCTCATGGATCCACTCGGCACTAATGAGATTTGGAAAACATGCAAGGTGTTGAGGAACTGGGGGTGCCATCCGGTCTCCATGAGCTTGCTTCCAAGCTTCCCTCTCATGCGGCAAGTCCCTCAAGCAAATAGGAATGTGTGACTTATGAGGCCAAGTTACAATTGAAAGTATGCTTTGGAATTGAAATGGATACTCATGGAATGCAGGGGTTAGCATAGATGAACTATGAACCAGATACAATGTTGTACTTCTTACTGAAACTTGGGAGCAACAAAGAGGGTTAATGGGTTGAAGGATTATAATGTACACTCATTGATGTAGTCAAATAATCTCAAGCAACAAATAAGGCAAGGAGGGGTAGCATGTATGGCTAAGACAAGTTTAGAATATTTTATATCAATTGTGAAAGATGAAAAGCACAATGTTATGTATGGCTAAAAATTATGACGCCTAAAAGAGCACCCATTATAGCCAGTCGCGACATTCCTCATCATGATTCCACTTTTTATGATTGCGTGGATAGAGATCATCAATCATTAGATTTATAGGAGAACATTTCTTATTTTAAAGGCAAAGTTGATATTATTGTGTTTGAGGATATGAATGCTTGCACAAAAGCATTGCAACATAATACCCAACAATTTGATATGCCATATTCAAGGGTGATGGAGAAAGCTCACTTGTATGATACTACTTCAATTGATGAGAATGAGCCGGGTCACTATGAAAAGTTACTTCTACATATGTGCAATAGCACAAGTATGATCATTGTCAACGATGTATCTTTGCGGAGTGGAACCAATGGATTTATATGTACAAAAAACAATGGGGATAGTGTGATTGACTATATGTTACTCTCAGAAGCCATCATGTATCCCGTAAAGAGTTTTATGCTTGGCCAATGGACCTCAAAATTGGACCATTGGAACTTATGTATTGACCTTGCATGTAGAGAAACAACTAAGCATGGTAATCTCAGCCAAAAAATAAATAAATTATCACTTTATATGGATTTCAAACCGCCACAATTGTATGTTGAAATGGTTGAGCAAAAGTTATGGATGACAAAGATTTCATATGATGCACCATTAGAAACTAAATGGGAAGCTTTCAAAAAAGTTATTTGTTCTTGTACCAAAGAATGATTTATCGTAAATCATGTCCATGGTATCAACAAAGATAGATCGCACAAAAAGTTGGTTTGATAATAATGTCAAGATGCTCGAAAGTCCTTGATAAATCTTGATGCAACTATGGACAAAGACAACTATCAAAGTCGTTTGCATACATACAAGGCATTGATCCAAAAGAAGAGAAGAATATGGAAAGTCAAGCATACTTTGTTTCAAGTCCAAGAAAAGTCACATGTATGTGGACTATTTTGGAGAAACTTGAGGGCCAATCACATGGAGAGTTTTGGTAACTTGAGTCTTATGGATATGTACACACATTGTAGGCAGCTAACTATATGAGCAATCAAATGCTGAAAAGATGCCATTTAATGGTTCTCTTCCATCTATGACATCTTTTCTTACTATTGAGGATGTGTATGGCACACTCAAAAAGTTGGCCACTCACAAAGAGATAGACCTTCAAGGTATCAAGCCAAAAATGACTAAATGGACGATAGATTTTTCACATGAGTGGATGTGTGATATATTCAATCTTCTTGCACTTCAACATGGTATGCCTTGTGATTGGAGCACTAATTGGGTCAAGCCTTTTCATAAAGGAGGGGATGTAAAGAATGTAAATAACTATCGAACTATAATGATTGCATCTCTTATGTAAAAGTTGTTTGATTGCATAATGGAGATAAAATTGAGTGATTGGGCTAAATAAAATGGCAAGCGTGCGAAAGGAAAAATGGGTTTTTTTAAATGCCATAGCACCAATGATCATCTTGTGACTCTTTGTGTTCTCATGGACGAAAGTAGATTGAAAGGAAAGAGATTATATTGTTGCTTTGTGGACTTAAAGAAAGCCTTTGATATGATACCACATAGCATTTAGTAGAGAAGGATGGAAGAACTCCGAGTGCAAAGTGAGTTGAACGTGGATATTACCGCATATGTTATTGTGCATGTTACCACATGTTGAATTTTTAAACATTCTGATGTTGCAAGTCTATTCTCTTTACAACTCCCTCTCTAACCAACATTACCTTTAGCACTATTTTTTTAAACCTTCCTTTTCTTTTCTACTTATTGTAATTTCTAAAAATTATTTATTTAGTCTTTTCCTTTCTTTCACTATTGAAAATTTACCTTACATCTCCTCTACTAACTAGTCCTTTTTTAGAGCATATGTGATTTTTCAAATATTTTTGAATTTAACTAACTAGCTTCATGCATGTGCAGAGAGATTGAAATTATCATGGCCCTCCAAACGGCTCAGAGTGTGAGCGATGGCTCAAGCACAAACACCCTTGCCCTTATGCTAAGTGCAAAGGAGGAATCCCTCTCTTGTGACACATTGCCTTGGATCATGTGGAGAACGAGGGGTATTGGATCCCTCAAAAAAGTGCTTGAGTAGATGGGAGCACCATCCCTCTCGCTTGCGGATGCTCTCCATTGGTCTGTGTTTGGTGGTGGTGCTCGAACACGCAAGAATGACAGACAATGGCAAGAGAAGAGGAGCGATGGCACGGTGCCTAGCGATTGTGATACTAGCTCTACTTTGACAGCTCCTCCATAGGCCTCTCAGAGACACTTCACGTTTTAGGATGAGCACATGTTTGACATGGTTGATGTGTTGTCGGCACATGAAGCCAATAGTGCAAAGAGGATTGTAGACCGTGCATTAAACAAGCAAAAGAAACGGAGAAAAAGTTGTTATTGAGTGCCCAGATACCTCTTTAAAATGGTGCACAATACTCGGTGCTCTGAGGATCATTGGAAGTCCTCAACTTGCAAGCATAATTTTATTGGAGCAATGGTAGTGTAGATACATTCCTCAAGTAAGTTACATTTACATATCGTGTTTTTTGCAATGTCTTCTTGGTCTTCCATTAAATTTGTATTGATATTTCTATTTAGTTTTATTTTGATGGGCTTCTTAAAGATCACAACATGCCGTTGGATTGTCGATGGGCGAGGTCGTATGTCACTACTCTTGGCATAGAGTATGAGTGCACCCATGAATGTGTCAACAATTACATACTTTACTACAATCAACATGGACATGACACCTCCTGTCCAGTGTGTGGAGAAGCACACTACAAAAACCAGTATGACTGGGGCTCACATACCTGTAAGGTATTGATGCATTTTCCAATTATCCCTTGGATTCATCACATATTTAAAAGCAAGTCTACGGTGGAGCTTCTAACATGGCATTCCAACCACCACTCAAATGATGGAATGATGTGTGTCCCTACTGATTCACCTACATGGAGGCACATTTAGACTCATTGGCTAGAGTTTCAACTAGAGTCTCAATACTTGAGGCTTGGGTTGGCAAGTGATGGTGTCAATCCCTTTGAAACCAAGTCTTCAACATGAAGCAATTGGCTTGTGGTGATCATCAACTACAATATTCCACCATGGGAGACAACCAAGAAGGGAAATATACTTCTTTATTTGTTTGTGCTAGGGAAGTACAAATTGGGGAACATTGATTTCCACCTCGAGCCCCTCATCAAGGAGTTGGAGGAGTTATGGAATGGCATATCCGTTGTTGATGTTTTATTTCCAAAGGAGAGGAGAGATGACATTGTGAGGAGTATCCTTATGTGGACTATGCACGACTATCCTGGACTTGTAGAGATTGGGGGGTTGTATCATAGCTCAATCCACAGACATAATGTCAAGTTCGATGGGTCTAAACCAAGCTAGTGCATAGAGGCTTGGAGTCAATAGAATGTGCAAGAAGCGGATCCAAATCAAGAGAGTGAAGAAGAGGAGAATGCGATGCTAATGGAGAGTGCTACTTAATGCCTATTTTCTAATATACTCTGATCTCATCAATCAAGAGGAAAATGGGTGCAAGCTTGCATCAGTCACACACACACACACATCGATCAAAAGCTCAATGAGTTTGCAAATAAAGTAAACGAGAAGAGAAATAAGAGAGGGAATAACTAATTAGAGACTAATCAATGCTTAGCTTACACCATTAACAAAGTCCATTAAATGCCATAGAAAGTGTGGAATCACAAGAGGAATCTTCAACCCCATTCATCTCCATCTTCTCTACAAGCTTTCCATGAAAGATCTACTCTCATGAGGATAAGTGACAAATGACCTAACTCTCACTTTTATACCTAGGGTATCAAAAATATGTATGGGTAGGCTATGAGATGCATACAACTGTGTGCATCTCTATAGGTCCTAGGCATCATGGTAGCATCAAATATACAATTTGAAACTCATGTAGAGCCCGAACATGAGTCAAACATGATATGTCTGTCAAACAATGAGCCTATGCACCATAAGTGTATTCTTAAAGTAGTATCATTGAAGGATGTCCACTGCTTCCTATTGAAGATCATCTGTTGCTTCCTGTTGTCATGGCCGACAATGCCTCCTTTCTAATATTTTTTATCCCTGACAAAGCCATGTCGTGGTAGAATCTCAAGGAAGGATGTGCCTGCAAAAGAAAAACATCGATGAGGTAGCAAGCTCAATCATATGGCAATAAAGCATAAGGGAAGGCAAAGCATATGTGTGGTAATTATAGAATGCTACAGTACCATTAAGGATGAATAAATTTCACTTTGTTGAAATTAATTAATCAAGAATTTTGGGCTTATGTATGAGTCTATCAATTAGTTAGCTATGACTAAGGGTTAAAATAGTCACTCTAGTACTAGCTAAGTCAGGAAAATATTCTAAAAAAGTTATCTAATCCAAGTTTTCAACTTGGATTAGATAAATAATTCTAACAACTTCAAACAAAAGCTTGAATGTGTCACTTGAAGCTCAATGGAAGTCTTTTTAATTTTATTTCTCTTGCTTTTCTTTTTCTTTTTCTCACATTAATTCAAAGTCATTTGATGTGTGTGCTTATTTTGTATACTCGGGTTTTTGCTTCTCAAAGAAAAGCGCCCACACTGGGAACCTCTAGGGCTCTAGTACCATAAGCAATACATGTGAGTGAAATACCAAATTCAAGCCGGGATTTTTCTTCCAGCTTAAGCTTTTACACTTGTGAAATTTTTCTCTTTTTGCTTCCATTTTCTTTGTACATCACTAGTGTTCTTTTTTTTTAAGTGAGAAAGCTTCTTTAGTCCTCAAAAACTCGTAAGGTCTCAAACGCTCGATTAATTTTATCAACTAGGACTAAGAGTCAAGTAAATGAGTTAATCTAAAGTCACGGCCTTCTAGCCTCAAGGCTATCTATAAGATTAAACTCTAGGTCAATTAACTAAAGCAAAGATAGGTTTATACATCTATAATGGAAAATAGCAAAACATAACTAAATGCACTCAATCAAACCAAGGGAAATCCACAATCACCAAACATAAACATCAACAAACATGAATCATGGAAGGTAATACACGTAGAGGCATGTGATGCATCTTCTCAATAGATATGGAAGCATATATGCAATGTTAAAGCTCAATTTATCCATGATGCGTGAAAGTTGAAGTCCATCTATGCTACAAAATCATAAGCAAAACACTAGCACCTTGAAAGGTGTGTCAACAAAGAAATGAGATGTTTATTATTGAGATAAAAATAAAAAGAAATATTACACTAAAGTCTCAAACATGGTGTCTAGAGGAGAAAAACCCAAGGGGAAAAAGTGTCTCCAATATATGTGCATGTGTCTGGTGCACCATAGTCAATCTGCACAAATCAGGGGTCTAGTGCAACTAGAATGGATAAGCGAACCCTCTCCAAACAATAAAACCTACAATCTCCTATCTCTCTGTCTAATGACCATTGCCTCACGGCTAACTAGCACCTAGATCCATATGGATAGTTGAATTTGAAGCCCATCTAATGAAGCTAGAGATGAAATCAATTAGTGATTGTGTGGTCAATGTACTCTATGGATTAGGATCCCTCAATGGCTAACCCCTGTCTAGCTCTAACTCATTAGCCTGGTCACTAGAACTCTCAAGTGAGCTATGGCTAGTGTCAACCTATGTGATGTGATAGATGATCGGCTCTTCGATAGCCAAATCATCAATGTTCGTGGTGTCTCAATGAGTGTGTGTTGAGAATTCCTCACATATGGTCATCTTGAAGCTTTAGCTTGTCGACTATAGGTCTAGGCTATCTTGTAGTAGATGGCCCCAATGTCATCGTTGTGAACGTCTTGTATATTATTGTGGTCCCTATGTTGGACACCTCTGTTGTAGTGTATCTGCTCTAGGAAGCGTAGAAGAACTATGAGCGCTCCATCATGGAGTGTGCTACTATTTGACCTCTAGGAACCCAAACGTGTCTATGTATCTCATAAACTCCATGTGCCTTTAGTGATCATTTGGAAGCTAGATATCCCTGTGATGCACCATCATGTGCTCTATGGCTTGCTATCTAGACAACTGTGTCATCACTAAACATCTATCATGAAGCTCTCTATGGAGAACATAAACTTGTCTATTCCTATGGTAAGCTCTATGAGTCAAGCTATGGCTAGAATTCTTCATGTCCCCTACTAAAGTAGCACTACATTGGGTTGTAGAGGACAAAATAGGCTCCAATGGCTCTCATATGTGTAGCATGACATCTAGTGCGGTGTCCTCAAAACCATGGTCTATAGGAACCCTACGCGACAATGTCTCACAAGTCGTATCTATCCGCTCTATGATTGGGGACTGTGGTCATGTATCCACAAGAATAGATGGCTTTATGGCAACATTTGCATGGTGTGGCTTCTCTATAAGTGAATCACTCAATAATGTGCCACTCTACTACATATCCAGGTGGTGAGAGATATATGTCATCTCTATGTCATCACAGTCTAATATTGATCTAAGCTATGAAGCGCACTCAATGGTAGGCTCGGGGGTGCACTATGTAATCATGTTAATTTATAACATGAGTTCAAAAGGAGGGGTTTTAAAATGTAAAAAATTAAGGCAAATTAACATATATACATCAAAATAAGGGGGTTTTATATTCAATTTTGAAAAAATTTCCTAAAATAAAGGATCATTTTATTCATTCAGACATGTTAAAAGAGGGGTGTTTTTAATACCCCGCGAACGCACATTATATAGGGGGGTATTGAACGGTGAGCCCCCTGAGGGGGGATGGTAGGCTAAGCTCTAGAGCTACATGGCAACATATTCCTGGGAATCTCTCGTGGAGGATCACAATCACTCATGGGTCTAGGAAGTGATCTATGACCTGACTGGGCTTGAGCTATTGTGGAGAGTCTAGATCTACAAATAACATGCTCTATTGATCAATAGCCTGGGTGTATCTCAATTGGATAGTCATCACATAGCTGGCATGATCATTGCCTCTATATACTCCCTCTCAAGGATCTCAATCAAACATAAGCATGAAACTCACACTTGAAGGTACCTTGTTAGATGTGCTAGACTCTCGTGCACATACTTATGTCTACAGTCCTCAACATATTTCTATGTCTCCTCAAATCAATACAACTCTATCAACCTCGGATAAGTAGGCATATCTAGGGACTCATTGTAAGATAAAGACTCTATGGTCCATAGGTCCATCTCAAACATCGACAAGTACATCGCATCATACTCATCTCTAAAGGATCCTGGCATGCCTAATCTAGGCATAAGTTGAACTAGTTGTTGTATGGGAGGATCTTGAACAAAGCTCTTGAGTTTTTCAAACAAACTTAACAATCTTAGATCATAAAATATGCACAATCACATCCTCTCACCACACAAGACTAGCATGGGTCTACGTGTCTACAAATTAGTGGCTAGCCAGTGTAGCTTATCTCTCATCGTAGGAATCATGTCGCTTGTCAAAACTATAGCCTCATGTGACACAAATCTATCATGGACATGTGTGTTGGCAATCTCCTCAAACGTAGGCTCTCGTGGGACATCTATCTATATGATAGGTGCACTGGAATTATCAATAAGTGTAAAATTTAGCACGCTATCTACCTCTACTAGCTTACTCATCTCTAGCGTAGGAGGAATCTCACTAGGTTATATGTCCTCTGTAAAAAAAGTAACAATCTTTGGAATAGCCACTCTAGGTGTCTCTATGGTAGTTCTCTCTGGTGTACTCATCATGTTGTCAATCTAGGCATTTGTCTCCTTCGTCTCAGTCATTCTAGACCTCAACTAACCAATTGTGCTCTGAGGCAAAATTTGTTTGTGTGATGGAGATTTGGGAGTTGACCTAGTAGGGGAAGACTGTCCAACCGGTCTTTATGGACTCTAGTGGTCATCATCACTAGATGAGGGCTTGGCCATGTCGTGGAGAATACATCAATTTAATAATCAAGGAATATATAGTACCACATGTCTCCTTGTAAATCCTATCACGAGGATCTCCAACAAGATATACCATAATGCTCCTGGATGGCTTTGAACATCCTGTGGTCTTCTCTTGTCAATATCTACATCCACAATCATCAACATAGTTCAATGCTTGCTCTGGTTTATGTAAGTGCACTATCCTAGGATGTACATGGGTGTCCAAACAATCATTGGGATGTTCTTTGTTCACAACATTGTATGGGCTGATTGGAAGGCACATGTATGTGCCCTTGAGCTCATTAGTAAAGAACTCAGTCAAACCAAGGTGACGTCTTTGAACTTTGAGTACTTGCCGTATCAAAGGGTTGGTGTCATCCAAGAAGGAGCCTTTGGTGTAGAAATTCCCATCAAGGCCAACAAAGCAAGGCATGACTCCTCTTTAGCGTTAGAAGTGTAAAAGAAGCTCATTATGGTGCTCTCTATTCATTGTGGCAACTCTATCCTCAAGTGGTACATGCCTGTTGTCTCTAGGTGGTGATACATGTCTTGTCATAGTCTTTGTTGTATGCGATTGAGTAAGTTCAATGCCGATTGGTGTGCTCACAATATGTGGTGTGGTCTGCACGGCTTGTCTAGTGCATGTGAACAAGCCCTAGAAATCATCTCTCGAACCAAGTCTTGATCAAAAATCAATCAATGTACCAAATCGAGCTCTAATCGTGTGAAAGTGTGTGATCAATTCCCTCGCTAAAACTGGGCCAGGTTGAAATCTCGAGTGTGATTGTTCTCTAAAGCTCGTTGATATGCAAAATGTATGCCAAAATCAAATTCCGTGTAAGAACAGGGTCTATGGGTGCGATCTGGCACAAATCTAGTCACATCGATCGTAATTGAGCAAAATTGGATAAAATATAATAAAATCTAACTCTATGGGCATATTTACTCTAAATGTACCCACTCATGCATAAATCCACATGAACGGGGCATGTAAGGGATGTGTCATGCATGTGGGAAGCAAGGAAAAGAGTCGATAAGGAAAAATGCAGGTTTTTTTTTGTTCTTTCAGGTTTTGGTTTTGTTTTTGGGAAAAGAGAAAATAAATAAAAGAAAAAAGAAGTCAAGAAAAAATCAACAAAATAAATGTAGTTTTTTTGTTTTATAAGAGGAGTCGTTGACCCAGCACGGAAAAGAAGCAAAAGAGGACGAGCCGCACGGATGAATCACAGAGAGAGAGAGAGAGAGAGAGAGAGAGAGAGAGAGAGAGAGAGAGAGAGACTCATATGTTTTTTGTTTTCTTTTAGGTATGTGTGTGTGTGTGTGTGTGTGTGTGTGTGTGTGTGTGTGTGTGTGTGTGTGTGTGTGTGTGTAAGGGTGTGTGCACACCCGGGTGTGTGTCTATGTGAGATTGTGTGAATAGTTGTATGAATGTGTGTCATACATTTTTTTTGAATATTTTTGTTTTTTATTTTGTTTCTTTGTGTATGTTTTTTGTTTTTATCTTTTTTCTCTTTTTGTGTTGTTTTAAATACCCCTTTTTAAAAAATTTATTTCTTCTGCAAATGCTTCTTAGAAGAGAAAATTTTTTGGATGGTTCTTTCTTTCAAAAAAAAAGAAAATTGAATAGAATGAAAATAAAACTAGAAAAAGAAAAAAATTAGCAAAAAATATGCCAATAAAATGAGTCAAAAATTGCAAAAAAATTAAAAGAGAGAAAGAGATGGAGTGGTGTGTGTGTGTGTGTGTGTGTGTGTGTGTGTGTGTGTGTGTGTGTGTGTGTGTGTGTGTGTGTGTGTGTGTGAGAGAGAGAGAGAGAGAGAGAGAGAGAGAGAAATATTTTTTTAAAATGGCAAAAAATGCAAAAATTAAAAAATCTTACCTAAGATTCCAAAAATGCTCTAAAATTATCCAAAAATATCAAAATAGACAAAAAAATCATTAAAAATCTCCATTTTGCAATGCACATTTTAATCAATACTTTACATTAGATTTTTTCATTATCATTTTTAACAAAAACTAGCATTTCTAGGCAATAAATTAGCAACTAGTATGGGGCAGTTAGCTAATGGTTAAGTGTGAAGTTGTTGTGTAGGGTTAGATTTAATGTGAAATGCATACATTTTTGCAATAGATTACATCTATAATGTATTTTTTTTGAATAAATATTTCTAAAATCAACACTTTACGTTTATTAGAAGTATTTTGGTTGTGTATCTTTAGGGTAGCTTTAGTACTAGAGAGAGAGAGAGAGAGAGAGAGAGAGAGAGAGAGAGAGAGAGTTGGAAAGAGATAACAACCCTTTAAATTATATAAGATCTCTTTTTTTTAGGTAATAGTATTTATTAAAAGAAGAAGGATTTTCGGAAAAAATATTGTATCCATTTGGAGTAATGGATCTAAATTTCTTAATATAAAGTGTTTCTAAGTGATTTGCTTTGTCCTTTATTGTCATTGAATCTATAATTTCGATCGTGAACTTTTTGTTGAACGGCTTGTATCTGCTAATGTCAGTTATTGTCAATTTAGTAGGTTTTTTTTTATGTTGTAAAGTCCTTCTTTTTAGATTAGTCGTTTGTCCAATATATATTTTTTTATTTATTATACATTGTAATTTATAAATAAAAATCTTACTTTTATTTTTTGGAGTTGTTGATTTTCAGGGAGACTTTGTTTCTGTTAAAAAAAAACAATTAGATTCTTTTAAAATGATTTTGTATAAACTTTTATGAGTTTTAGTATAAATATATAAGGTATTTAAAATATATTTAAATTTTTTTAAATATAGATTCTTATTTTAAAGTAAACAATGGATTCACATTTGGGGAGAGAGAGAGAGAGAGAGAGAGAGAGAGAGAGAGAGAGAGAGAGAGAGAGATGTGAGAATGCATTATTTGACTATGTTGATAACTTATTTAAAATATTATTGAACCTGTTGGTATTTGAGTAAAATGTGAATTTTTGAAGTAATAATTGTACCTTGACTGGTGGATAGAATATCTATAGGAATTGAAGTTGATTGCAAAGATGATTCTCCTTTATTAGCTATATCCATATCTATAAACAATGGTATGTAACTTTTTGTTTAGCTTGAAGAATATAATCATTTATAAATAGAGAAGAAATTATGATTTTATACCATTGCTTTGATTCATAGTAATGAAGAAGTTGCAAGTAGTGCCGTATTGTCTTCGTGCAAATTCCATATCTAGTGATGTTGTAATGCTCTCCAAAGTGATTGAATCTTGTTTGTTTTTTACGTTGTATAGTTGCTCATACTCTTTTAGAATGATTGAAGCTAGTCTATTATCAAGAGTTTTCAAAGAGTCTAATGGAATGTTGTAGCCAAAATGCAATAAGTTCATAGCATATGCTGAAATTCCATTCGTGTGTTTATCTAGTAAAGCTTGAGCTTCATATCGCTCAAGCATTATATCTTCATTTGGTAAATCTACTTTGAATATCTTAAGAATTCGTATTGTTAGACCTGCAAAGTAATTGTATTTGAATTAATTATATTTGAAATTATGAATAATAGAAGTAATTTTTTTAAAACATAAGCTGAATTATTTACCATCTGCAGGGAGTTCTTTAGTAGTATGTGTTTTTTTCCATGTTTGAAACATATTGTCGGCTGCGTCCATATATTGTTTTAGCTCATCATCAGATGGCCAACCATAAATGTAATTTATTGGATCACGTCCCGAGATATTTGCATATTTAAGTTGTTTGATTCTTAAGAAGAAGTTTTCTCTATGTTGACTTTTTGATTTTTGTTGCTCTTCTTGTTCTTTTTCTTGTAGGTCTATTGTGGCTTTTGCTTTAGCTTTGATAGAATTGAAGACCTAATATATTTTAACACAATTTATACATTTAAAGTTATAAATATTGAAGTATGTGATTAGAGATAAAAGCTTACCTCCATATTGTTTAGCTTTCAATCTGAAAAATATAAAAATGACTTTATTAATTGTTTTTTTTTTCAATCTAGTAATAAATTATAGCACGTTAAGTTTGATATAAAATAATTAAACATACCTTTGTTTTAATCTTTGGAGTATACTTTTGTAAGTTAATAATCTTCATATATATAGTGGTTCATTACTTGTATTTAGAAATCGTCGATTGTTATTGAATTCAATATTTTTATGTTCTTTCCATTAGTCGATCCAGACAACATGACATATAATAGTCCAGGAGAAAAACATTTTCAAATTATTAACAATGACTTACCAAAGATAGTACATTCCTCGGATTTATGTCCAGTCATTGCATATGCTAGTGTTAGTGGAAAAGATGTTTTATGATACCATGTTCTATTGTATGTCTTCTTTTTATATTTAGATCTTCTAATAGTTACATTTTGTTGTGTATGATTTACACGTATTATAAGTTTTGTTATAATAGATGTTATATTTAATATCTATGACTGTCCCAAAAGTTCCATTAGCTATACCTATTGCTAGATCTATGTTTTGTGTAAACATTACTAATGTCCCTATTGCTACTTTGGATAGGGTATGAAATTCTGTATCATTTATCCAATGTTGTAGTTCTAGTATATGATGTGATGTTGTAGAAATATCTATTTGAATATATTGGAATGGTTGAATATCTTTAATAATATGAGGTCATTATAGTATATGACATCTTTATTATGTGTACATAATATAGTTGTGTCTTTATCTATATATTGTTCTAAATCTTTCTCTTGTATAAATGTATCTTTTAAGTATTTATCTAATTGTGATTTAGATGGTTTACTTTGTCTGATTATATTTAAGAATTCAATGAAGTCCGGATCTAAACAATGACGGATTGAGGTATATAATGTGTGGTGTATAGCTAATTTCACAAATGTAGAATTTGTTATTACACATTTTTGGCATATCAAGTCTTTATTTTTACAATTACATATTGTAGGCAATTGTGCTATATCTCCAAATAGAAGTAGTTTTTTAGTGTTAAATATTTCTAGCATAGATAAATTATAAGCTTCTCAAATTTGGAGCATAATTGTATGTAATATTTATGATGTCATCATTGAGAATTCATCAATTATAATTACATCAGAAGATCTTATTTTAATTGAACGAATATCATTTGGTTCTAAATTACAACGAAATAATTGATTTTTATTAGGTAAACAAAAAAATAATGTGAAGTACGTGCTAATCGACTAAGTCTTGTAGCTGCTACTCCTGTGGTTGCTGTAAGGAGGACTTCTATGTTTTTGGTTATACATTGAAATGTGATATATTGAATTAGAAACGTTTTCCCAGATCCAGGTGTTCCATTTATTATATGTAACCCACCCGATTTTTCAAAATTTTTATTGTATATTAGTTTTTGCTCTTTAGTCAAAGTTGTATTTTCTATGTGTTTAAGCTCTTGTAGATGTATTAGTGGATCATATTGATTCTCTCCTACAGTTTTAATATTGGTCTGTTTTTCTATAAAATCATTTGATGTTAAATGTTCTTCTAAATTATATATGGGATTCATTTGAAGTATTTGATTTGTAATTTGTTGTCTAGATTCATCGATTAATAGATGTAATTGACAATAATTTCCAACTAGATTCTCTATGTCTTGTTCATTATTTATTATTTGTCGTATTTGACATTCTAAAAAGTAAGATTTTTCTGTGTTGTTAATTGAGATTAATTATTTTTCATTACAAGAATGTATATGTTTTGATAGAATAGTAAAACAAAACCTTCCATTTGATGGACAGGGTGAAAATCGGTAAATCTTACTAATTGTTTATACTCTTGTATTTCATTTCCAAATAAATCATGCATTTTACATATCTTCTTTGTTGTATGCTTGAGTATTTTGTTAATTCTATAGTGACGAAAGTATGAATAAAATGTTAAGCTCTCCAATTCTAATGGTCTTGCTGTATATAGATCAATTGGATGTAGTATAGAGGCTAAAAAATTATGTATATATTTTTGTCTTTTTTTAGGAGGTGAACAATCTATATAAGTTACCTTTTTTGATTTTTTTATGATTGGTATCTCTAAACACACCATGGCTGCTTCGGTTGCTGATATTGGTTTTGTTAATACATAAGAAGATATTAGTTCGAGTTTTGTATCATCAATATTATTTTTTCCTAATGTTTTCGCTGTTTTTAAATCGATATCTATTTTTCCTATAGGTTCTTATTTCAATGCATATTTTAGTAAGTAATATGATAATCCTGTATTGGTTACTTTTTGAATATTCATATGGGCTTGCCATAACAATAATACTCCTGCATGATAAGGGACCACATTTCTGTGTTCTAATGTTGGTTGGTCTATAATAAAGCTATCGTTGAGTTTGTTCATGAATAATTGGCTTAGGATTACTTTGAATATCGTATGAAAATCCATATTTACATTTGATTTTTTTATTTTGTAATTCTATTTTACAAGATTCTCTACAATTATGTATTTGTTTTTTGATAACTAAGTTATGCAATTTATATTCAATTGATGTTGGATCAAATTTATTTATTGTATGTAAATAAGGTATATGGCTATCTATCTCTAAAGATATTCGATCGATATCGTTTGAATCTACCCACAGCATTATATGTGCATGTGGTGAACCTCTATTTTGTATCTCATATCGTATTAAATAGTGGTTGATGGTACCTAATAATCCATTAGGAATAAATATGTATTTGTTTAAAAATGTATGTAATCGTTTGTGAAAAATCATCATGCACTCGGCTGGAGAATCTGTCCAATTGAGTTTTAAGTCTATCTTTTGGATAATTTTTTCTAAATCTTGTATTTCTACCCATCTACTAGAGGATACTTCGTCACAAGTTAGGGTTAAGAAGAAGTTAGGTAAACCAAATGACTCTACCATGCATAATAAATCTTTCAAATTCTTACGATACCATGACAGAGAGCCTGTAATTGAATAAGAGATGTTGTGTTTTATGATATAACGTCTGGTATCTAGCTCAGATGCATGTAGATTTTTTAGTTTCAATTTATATATATCTAATTGTAGCTCATTGTTAAATTTGTTGAATTTGCTATTATCAAAGCTTGACATAGTTGGTATATCATCAATAAGTATGGCTTGTATAAAGTGAATATTGAGAAGAATGAGGCTATTCTCATTTTTAGATATGTATGAAATTTTAAAGCTCCATCATGAGCTCCATATCCTAATGGAAATAGAAATGGAAATAGGGCTTTCTCTATTGTAATATCTTCTAAATTAGATAATCCATCTAAACTTGCATATAAGTTAATGATTTTTTTTTAATTTAATCTTTCATACATAACCCCACCATGAGATAACTTACCTATTTTGTATTGTGATTTTAGTTGTGTGTTGTTTACTTGATCTAAGATACATAGATAGTTTGTATTGTGTGCTACTATCATTAAGTCATAAGGAGAAGATGATGCATGTTTGTTTAGTAAAGTAGTAATTGCATTAGAAGGAATTATAGGAATTGCTAAAGTTTTTTGTGGTTGTTCATATATAGTATAGAATTTTTTTACTAATGGATTATTATTTACTAAAAAGAGCAATAGTGTGTTTAGGTCATGTGAGTTTTTTGTTAGAATATTTAATAAATCATTACTATTTTGATATGAAAATAGAGGATTATCTAATAATGATCTTTGTTCTATATTACCTATGGCTATAGATGTTATCTTTTTACTGATATTTAAAGAGATATCTAAAGTAGAACGCATTTGTACTTCATGTACGTTCATTGTTAGTATTTTTTTTATATAAGTCGGGTGATAAGTTACCCAATATTTTCCTCTAATGTTACTTTGAAACCATTTGGAGCAGTTATAAATTTCTATATTGTCTTGTTTGTTATTTTGAAATGATGTTAGATATGGATTAGATAATTCATATCCTCGTAAATAGGTATTTGTTTTTTCTATATATTCAAAATTTTGTTTTTCATACTTAAAAAATAAGTTTCCACAATTGATACAATATTTATATGATTTGATCGAATTAAAACAAATATTTACCCATGAATCAAAATCTAAATTAAAAATGTCAAAAGTTGGAAGTAAGTTTGTTTTTCTACGTAAATGTTTTATAATCTTGGTATGCTTTGCTTTTTGTTTTAGTTTGGATGCTTTCTTTGTGAGTAATAGTTTATTTGTTTTCATCTTCAATTACGTATTGTTTATTATTATTTTGTATATTTGGTGACCTTAAGATTTCATAATATTTATATCGATATGTATATTATTTGTATTGAGCTTAGACTAATATTCTAATTTGGAAAGAAAATCTTTTTGATCTTATTGTGGTTATCAAAATATTAATATTAAAATCTATTTTTATATGTGTGTTTAAAATATTCTTAAATATGACATACCTTGTGTTATAGTCAAATGTTAAGTTGCTTTGTAGATGTTGAAGAGCTTCTTGTAAACTAGCAAATGGTAAAACTTAAGAAGTTAGAATATAGAGTTATATATAATTTGATGCTAATTACCAAAGGAATGATAAGAGAACAATGCTTGACCAGCTTTGGTAAAGCTTTGATTGACACATGTGGCATGTGATATACTTTTGACAGCACACAAGTTCTTGGTAAGCTTTATGTTTGCAATGCTATCTCTTGGACTCTACTTATCTCAAGGTATATGCAAGGCCAGGGTGAAAGCCCTAGTCTATTTATTTATTTTTTAATCAAAGACAAACATCTCTCCTAATCACTAATCCTTGCATTTGGAAGGAATGTGGCATCATACAAGAAATCAACCAAGGAAACAAGAAGTCGACCAAGGCAAAAGATTCAAGATCTGATGAAAAACAACATAATACTTGACAAAGCTTTGATTGACATGTATGCCAAATCATACCATAAGCTGATATGTGGTGGAGTAACTTCACAAATTGACACATTGCAAACTCACTGAACTTGGTCTAGATTCACTTTATGTTTTTCAATGCATTTCTGGGAATCATCTTTGTGATTTGATCGGGTACACATCTCGTATTTGATAAACGACGGATCAGCTCATTCCTCTGGTCCATGATGACAAACTCCTTCAACTACAGACAATCGGTTCACCTCCATCAAGCTGCTTGTGAGGACACAAGCACGTTTTTAAAAAACGGGGAGTAGATGGAAGCGGGACCAGATAGTATTGTAAGGTGGCCGGACATGTGATGTTTTCAGCCAAAAAGAATGTGCTTAGTGACTTTCCTTTGGTACCTTCGCTCGACAAGGTGCAGCTATTTATTATCACGGTAATGTCAAAGCCGAATACAGATGTCTCGCTTGTGTTTTGGAGCAAAAGCTCATTCAAGGAGCAAGGGAGCTTATCTCGAGCTGCAAGGGTAGCATATGGACATGGGGACATTATCCCTATCAATCTATCACGGATTTTGGATACATGTGCAGATATCATGCAAGATGTACCCTCCCCTCCTTCGTCACTGCCAACGTCGACACTTGATCCTCATATGCATGATGAAGAGGTCAGAATAGACAGTTTTTTATGTTCTGCTGCTGCTACATTTTCTCACTCGGTGAGGCAGAATAGTTTCGTAGGCACAAAAACCAGACATTGCAGCCCTATCATGTATTCAAAGTTTGGTGAAACTTTGAGACACGTCGTGATTCCCCATCTCAAAGACATGATGTGGAACGCAGTACTCTTATGCCATTCCAAAGTCTAATGAAGCATTATTCTAAGTCAGCAATCAAGCGGCAGAGTCAACTTTGACTCTTACCCCCATGCTCCTCAGCTCCAAGCAGAAGACGACAAGAGACAGATTTTATTTGTGGAACTGGCCAAAGCTTAGTATGAGAAATGAAGGAAGTGGGGGGGAGTGCCAGGCGGGTACTGTTGACTCTACTCATCGAATGAATGGGAGAAGCAAGTTAGTGCAGGGCAAAGCGATCTACGAGTTGGGAGCTGCTTTGCGCCCGAAACAAGAGCCATGGGAATGCATATGCCTTGGAAGGTGTTGGATGATGGAATTCAGAAAGAGGTCCAAGAGTTGCTTGATGAAGCGGAACCCCCACTCGGCCTTGCCGGTTGGCATCGAAGGCAAGAAGGGATGTTGGAGGTGCCTCATGGGGCACCATCTTTAAGTTATGCTACAGGTCCGGCCTCCTTGGAGGAGGTTCTCAGTGAGAGCCCAGGGGAATCGGAACGGGTATGGAAAGAGGTGGCCAACGGCCAACGGTTGCAAGGAGAACCATCTAAACCTGACCGAAATCAGGATGAGAGTAAGTTGAGAAGGCAGGCTGTGGTATTGCAGAGGGAGTCGGGGATTTTACGCAGGCAAATCCAAGGAAGGCATGACATGTTTATGAAGATGTGGGGAACGTCAGTTATGAGACCACCAGGTCTGTCCTATGAAAACATGGCGGCCGCGAGCCCCTTCGATGAAAAGATGCACGGTGATTGGATCACGGCTGTGGTTATGGAGATTCAAAGGGGAATGTATTCAGAGTTCTTGTATGGGTTATTCGTTGGGCCGAGGTGGACCCTCCGGGATTGGTCGCCATTAGGATGCAGTTGAGTAAGAGGGGTGCAAGTCCTGTTATGGGCGCACATGTATGGGGCTGAGGATGGCATGGATGGCCAGTTCTCGGCTATGATACCCTCGACAAGGTACCCATTGGTGGGAGATGCCCGAAGCTTAGTTTTGGGCTACTGGAGCTCTCGGTCCTGGCTTGCCTGGCCAGATACGATGAAATCAGAGGGCTGGATGTCCCTAACCCCTTAAGATGGCTCTCAAAGACCTGCAAATAACCAATCCGAAAGGCACAAAAACCTGAGCTGAAACAACCAGCTGCACAGAAACCTCTTAGTGAGCAATGCAAACTAGGCGAGAGAGCGCTCCTCAATCCCCTCAACCTGGATCTCGAAGCCCTCCAGATAACCAATCCGAAAGGCATAAAAACTTGAGGTGAAACAACCAGCTGTGCATAAACTTCACCGCTAAACACTTGCTCAATCCCCAATGATAATGGTCGGAACCATAATTGACTGTGGGGCTTGCAATTCAAAGCAAATGAAGCAAAGGGACTAGTGCCTTGCAAAGCATTCCATAAGACAACATTCAAACCGGTACTCTTTTGAACACATTAAAGGTATTTGTAAGCTTTTCACATTGAACATACATGTCCATAAGATTTCACATCACAAACAATTCTACTTCAAGCCCACTCTCGATAATATGCTCATCAAGAAATTTTGATGTTTGAATGAGAATGTCCCATTTTGACGTAGATTTTGACCAAGGAACCACGTAGAAAAATAATCTTACCCATCTGCATTTTGCAAACATGGACACAAATGCAGCAACCTTGGTGTTATTGATCTGAATTATACAAGCATACAAAAGCCATTGATAGAAGGTAGAATGAGACAACTCAAAGCTATAAGGCTGCTCCATCAAGACCAAAATAAATCTTTGTACCTACTATGAATCTGTACAGTCTTCTCAGACATGTGTCCACTCAAGGTAACATCTTGCGAGGCGCAAGCCTAACCGGCTGATCTACATGTCTATCAATAGGTGATAGGCCGTCCCATAATAGATGATAAGCCCAAGCTCAAAAATGACTCGAGCTTTGTAAAGACAACCAATCATCTAGAGATATAACATCATGTTGGCGACAAGAGGCAATTGACTCAACCAAACAACATATCCAAAATAGTCCATCTAGTTGGTCCAAATTTCCCTCGGACATGCAAAACTCAGACTCATCTAGAGCTTTCAAGGATTCGAGCTTTGCAAAGACTACATGGAGGCTGACCGGCTCATTCGAAACAACGAGCTGATCCTCATCCAAGTCATAAGGCAGTTGGAAATACTCTCCTCATCAACAAGGGGCAAGTTGTGATGCTTGACAACAGGAGTAACCTTGGGCATAATGTCTAATATATCGTCATGGACTACAGTTTCTATGTGCTCATCCATAAGCACACCTGGGCAACCACATGTGCTAGACACCATCTCCTCCATCTCCCACTCAAAGTCGTGCATAGCATCCTCACGCTACCAAAGTCCAATCCTACCAGGATCAAGGGTCTCCCTTAGTCTCTAACTGGCTTCCATTGAGCTCCTCCAAATCGCACATAGACACAAGATGATCATAGCCTATCGCATCTGGCATAACATCGCACCAAATCTCCTCATCTACATCATCGTCTAAGTCGTGCTCACAAATCGCATAGGGCTCCCCATAATGTACATCAATCTTTGCTAGCTCATAAAAAACTAGGGGCAACTCATGGCGCTGATGCTTATGCATATCCTCGCTGATTTGCATGTCTATCAATAGGTGGCCACTCGTAGCACTCAAGCTCGCGGAGAGGCCGGCCCAAAATAGATGATAAGCCCAAGCTCAAAAATGACTCGAGCTCTGCAAAGACTACATGGAGCCTAATCGGCTCATTCAAAACAACGAGCTGATCCTCGCCCAAGTCATAAAGTGCAAATACTCTCCTCATCAACAAGCGGCAAATTGTGATGCTCGACACCCAGGAGCAACGTCATGCATAATGTCCAATATATCGTCATGGACTGCAGTGTCTACACGCTCATCCATAAGCGCATCTGGGCCCGCACACAACAGCAACTTCGGATGTATGGTGCACGGGTCACCTGCTTAAATACCTATACCCAAATCAGCCCAAGCTGGGCTGAAATTGGAAAATGAGGAAAGCCTCTCAAGGGCTGATGCAAAAGGCCCCAAACCGGGGCTGAATTGAGGATAAAACGCCAAGACGAAAGCCACAAAACTTGGTCAGCAAAGAGCCCAAAAGTAGGGATGATTTGATAAGACAAAGAGAGCCTGGAAGGGCTCGACAAAAAGGGCCCAAGCGCAGGGCTGAAGCTGATGGTGGGAAGGCTGAGCTGTAGCCTGAACCTGCGTATCCAAGCCTCAAGGAGGTAATGCAAACCAACCCCAGATGGGGAATATACCTGAACAACATAGACCACATCCCCTCACTTAGGCCAGCATCCCACAACATGTATGTAACATAGCTGTGGAATAGCTCACTCTCCCAAGATCAAACAACATGGGGAATGTGCCTAACGAGTAAGAAAGCCAATCCGCACGTATCCACTATCAGTGATCCATGGATCTGCGTAGTGTATGGTCACTCATTTGTTCCGGAATCATGATAGCAAGTCCATGCTCTTATGTCAATCACCCATGCAACTTATCCAAAACCAATGACGGTGGAGCATCTCATAATCCCAAACCATCGATAAGACTGATCCGCGATCTCCCATAAAGGAGGCGAAACCGGATCCCGCATACGAAAAGACAACCAATCATCTAGAGATATAACCGTCATGTTGGCGACAAGAGGCAATTGACTCAACCAAACAACATATCCAAAATAGTCCATCTAGTTGGTCCAACTTTCCCTCAGACATGCAAAACTAAGACTCATCTAGAGCTTTCAAGGACTCGAGCTTTGCAAAGACTACATGGAGCCTGACCGGCTCATTCGAAACAACGAGCTGATCCTCGTCCAAGTCATAAGGCAGTCGCAAATACTCTCCTCATCAACAAGCGGCAAGTTGTGATGCTTGACAAGAGGAGTAACCTCGGGCATAATGTCCAATATATCATCATGGACTACAATTTCTACGCGCTCATCCATAAGCACACCTGGGCAACCACATGTGCTGGACACCATCTCCTCCATCTCCCACTCAAAGTCATGCATAGCATCCTCACGCTACCAAAGACCAATCCTACCTGGATCAAGGGTCTCCCTTAGTCTCTAATTGGCTTCCATTGAGCTCACCCAAATCGCACATAGACACAGGATGATCATAGCCTATCGCATCTGGCATAACATCGCACCAAATCTCCTCATCTACATCATCTTCTAAGTCGTGCTCACAAACGGCATAGGGCTCCCCATATTGTACATCAAGCTTTGCTAGCTCATAAAAACTAGGGGAAACTCATGGCGCTGATGCTTATGCATATCCTTGCTGATCTACATGTCTATCAATAGGTGGACTCTCATAGCACTCAAGCTCGCGGCGAGGTCGCGGCCCAAAATAGATGATAAGCCCAAGCTCAAAAATGATTCGAGCTCTGTAAAGACTACATAGAGCCTAATCAGCTCATTCAAAACAACGAGCTGATCCTCGCCCAAGTCATAAAGTGCAAATACTCTCCTCATCAACAAGCGGCAAGTTGTGATGCTTGACACCCAGGAGTAACCTCATGCATAATGTCCACTATATCGTCATGGACTGCAGTGTCTACGTGCTCATCCATAAGCACATCTGGGCCCGCACACAACAACAACCCCGGATGTATGGTGCCCGGGTCACCTGCTCAAATACCTATACCCAAATCAGCCCCAAGCTGGGCTGAAATTGGAAAGTGAGGAAAGCCTCCCAAGGGCTGATGCAAAAGGCCCCAAACAGGGGCTGAATTGAGGATAAAACACCAAGATGGAAGCCACAAAACTTGGTCAGCAAAGAGCCTAAAAGTAGGGATGATTTGATAAGAAAGGGAGCCTGGAAGTGCTCGACAAAAAGGGCCCAAGCGGAGGGCTGAAGCTGATGGTGGAAAGGCTTAGCTGTAGCCTAAACCTATGTATCCAAGCCTCAAGGAGGCAATGCAAACCAATCGTAGATGGGGAATATACCTGAACAACAGAGACCACATCCCCTCACTCAGGCCGGAATCAAACTTCTGTATCCCTTTGATCACTGAGAGACATGGCTGGCTTGTTGAGCTTACACCAAAATATATTGAAGGCATGCTATCAAGACCTCCACTCCTGACAAAGACTGAAGAACAGACCAGGTTGAATCACCCTATCTTCTGGCTTAACCGGATTGAGCTTTGTGTAAGAGCGAAATCGCTGATGCGGAGACTTTTTGTCTAGCATTCTGGTCTGAGCATAAAAACTCCTATGCAGACAAAAGCTTCTTGAATTTCAAAGCTTCCACTTTATTTTATCTACATAGACTGATAAGGAAAAGGACCAAGTGTTATCGATCCCTTGAGAATGACGCAGGAGAAGTAATGCCTCCTTCAAGATGAAGCCATTGCAAAGTAAAGAACATCCCCAGCATTGGGAACGCAACCATCCACTTCAGCAGCCGATAGTAATGCATGTGAAACGTAAGCGAAAACTCATCGGTGAAATAAAAGCCGTTCTTATCTACCATTTCCAGGATTACTGTGCCAGAAGACCGCACTGAGACGCATCGCAATTTGAATTGATGCCTTCCAGGTTGTTCAATCAACCGATCTCTGTAATGCGTTTCGGACCCATGTAATTATGGGTCACCCACTGCTGAAAATGACTCTTCGCAATCAAAAAATGACTGCTGCCGCTGCAATGAATGAGCTACATCCTGTCGCCTGCTGCTCTACACATGTGCAGACCTGAAACTGACAAGCTGCTGCATGTGCATTTCAAAAACTAACCTGCAACTACTGTTCTTGCTGCAAGCTGCCTACAAATGATGCAGACAAGAAAAAACTGACGACCTGACCTGAAATGCATTGCCTCGATGTGTGTGGAGTTGCTCACGAACAGTTTGCTGCTGTCACGACCAGTTTACGTGCCCTCTGCAGAGGAGTTGAGGCCTTTAGCTCGTGACCCCCTCAACGACTGTCACGTGACACATCCTCAGGTGTATTGAGGTTCATGGAATATACCAAGATGAGGGTCTCGCGAAGATCCGTTTTGTGGAGTTGGTGCAAATGCAACAAGTGCTGGGATGCACCTATGTAACCAGCAACAGCTGGTCCTTAGTGGAGATACACATAAGTAGCTCGGGGTTAGCCTTTCGGGGAGGTCATACTTTTCAGTGGGCAACTAAAATATTATGCAAAGATGTGGGGTTATGTGGGTTCTAGGATATAGAGCCCAAAGGCTCGAGAAGCCTTGCGCCATCGCAATGGAACCAAGTGTGTTGTGGAACCATGCTTAAGGATGAATCTGAGATGTGTGGTGCAGGAGAATGGAGGTTGCAGACCTGCATTGCTGGTTATTGTAAGGGAACCAGAGCCCCTCTTCGAGTCTCGAGTAAAGTATCGTGGCATGTACTCAGATTGAGTGCTCTTGGGCTTGCGGATGGCAGCCAGGAATGGTAACCCTGTTCTGAAAACACCGGACGGGCAAGTACTAGGGCAGAGACAACCCTGTTAAGGATCGATGTACGCGAGGAAGTACTGATGTTTGACAAAAGAAGTCTCGGGGTTGCTATGGTAACTCCTCGAGGACGGTTATGCTGGAAGGACAAAGGGCAAGGTGGCCTCGTATGGGACCCAGGAGAAGGTACCCAATGCTGGGATGCATTCGAATATGGAATGACCCACATGTGCATAAGCGTAGAGATAACAGTAGAGTGGCACTCACTTGGTCGATGCAAGGCGAAGCCAGCGGGATTAGAGTTGTGTTCTTGTCTTAGTACGCGCATTGCACGGAGACATAGATTACACCTAATGGATCGGCAAGGACTGATCCAAATGCAGGCCTTAGATGGCCGTTGGATTCCCCCACGATGGGGTGAATTACAAGAGCATGCGAAATGGGTTAGGTGTGCTCAACACAAGACCAAGCGTACCAGGCAGCAAGGGACACATTTGGATGGTCAGCAATGTACCGCCACGGAGATATATCGGGCTGAGCTGGGGGGCCAACGAGCAACTAAGATGTCTGGTGAGATGTGTGGGCATGAGATGTGTGGTCATGAGTGGAACAGCATGTCAAAACAAGTAAGGGATGATCGAGGGATTCCCCCTAAGAAAAAACACATAGGAAAAACAAGGAATGAACAGGATAGACCCAAGTCGATGGGCCAACAATTGGTCACATGTACTGGTGTGTATCAACTGGCGGGGCAACCAGGCAGCAGGTTATGCTGCATCGGAATGAGGTTAAACAGAGGAGAGTGCGTAATCCGTCTGTTGGGGAATGCTCATGAATGATCGAGGTGATAAATCTTGGCCGGAAAAGCAACTGGAACTAAGGACAGTTGTGGATAAGAGGTGGGTACCTCCCCGATGAAACAAGTCAAGGGTGATTCAGTTATGCGAAATGGGCACACTAACGGTGTTCACGTTCTTGGTATGGTTGATACTCGGGGTGCTGGACAGTCCCAGGCAAGGCACGGTAGTGAATTGCAGTATAAAGACTGCTACACGAACAAACAAAACAGACCTGCCCACGGGAGGTCCAAAAGCGCAGCGGTTTGCACTGTTACCAACCACGGATGAGTGGTGGATACCTCCTCGTTACGACAGTGGTGAATGCACAAAGAGATTCAAAAGGTAGCCTTCGATACTCAGCAGCCATTTGGGTATATAGGCGGGAATGATGCAATGCGAGCACAGCACAAGGACGGAGAATAGGGACAATCAAATCTTATGTGAGGCAACTGGATTCGTTTGGCTAATTGCTTGTATTGAGTTTATGACGGTGGAGGACACTAAGTATATGCATGCACCTGGGACTGGACAATGTACACCCCATCGCGAGGAGGGGAATTACTTCTCTTTGTATGAAATAGGTGCTCTCGATGAGGACATCGAGCTTTTTTGGGGGAGGGGTGAGTGTTACGGGTCACATTTTGTGAGCACTCTTCGGGACCCGTCACTACATCTTGGTCCCTCGATGCTAGCACATTTACCTATTTCGAGGCCTTCAGGGCTTCGAGCCAATGAGAGGCCTCCAATGTGGGAAGGCCCTATAGTGGAAAGGGTTATTGAGAACTCGAGTAGGGCTACTGTGTGGGCACATACCCTTGTGGTTTTAATAAGGATAGGTCATGAGGCTGGATGTGAAAGGGTACTCCAGGCGCTGACGGGATTAAGGCCAAAAGACATGCATAATGATTCATTATCGAACCTACGGGTTCGACGCAGGCACTCAGAGCGTAGAGCCAGGAAAACTACGCCTCGGTACAGCTGGACTGCGTGCCGGGTACACAGATCGCCCCTGCATAGGCAGGTCACAGGCACATCCCAGGGGGGAAACGTGTAGACTGTGAGCCATCCCTCAAAGGGGGCCACAAGCAGCAGACTTATCAACAGGTTACGTTACAGCAGGGCTTCACCCCCATACTACTTGACACAGACATTTAGTGGCGCCCGCAGTGGGCTGTGGCATAGAACCATTGCACTAGGAAACAGGTGGAATCGTCATAACATCCAGCCGAGTCCGAGCAAGTGGAGGTTTTTGAGTGCTAAGGAAGAGTAGGTTGTTAACAGACTAAGCAGTATCTATTTGCGTACCATCGCCTTGATTCATATCGCCCACAAGGGGCTGCGTTGTGGATGCCGCCTGGTCTCAGCTGAACCAGTGCTGGCTTTTGTTTCTTGGATTCTAAATGTATGCAGCAGGCTTTTTGATCGGGGTTGAAACTGCCCGTGGTATGTATGTCGTTGTTAGGTGCAACAGAATGAATGTTTACGCTTTTCTCAAGATGAGTGCTCCGAATTGTGCTCAAGGTTCCTTTTATTCTTATGGAAGGTAGAGCCTTCCGTTCTTAATGAGAGAATGCTATGACCACAAACAAAGTGAATGGACACTGTGCATGCAAGTATATGAGACTGAGAGATAGAGAGAGAAGAAAGATACGACACCAGAGACGTTGTAAAACCCTCCTCCGAAGGTCCCACTCTCATCGGAGAGAGTGGTCTACTTATGTTTGCACAATCTGGTACAAATGGTATGCATGAGACTGATGCAAGTCTAGGCTATGTTGACGACGACGGGGGGGATGACGAGGCCGACACTAGGGCTGAAATCTGCAATCTTTCTTCTGCTATCCAAAAACGCTATGGGTTGAAATTTGTTGCGCGTCCAAAAACGCTGATTTTTGGGGCTGTTTTTGTGGGTCTTTAACACTGAAATTCTGCAGGTTTAGGGCTGAAAAACAGAGGTTCTTAAGGCTGAAAACTGTGGTCTTACCGGGCTGAGTCTGCTACCTTTAGGGGGCTAAATCCTCATGAAAATTCCAGGTTGCTTCTGTCAAAAACGCTAGGCTGATGGTAATCAGAAACTCTAGGTAGGCTGGGGTCTTCTGTTGGCGATCCTTGTTGATGAAAAAACGCTAGACACTGGAACTTGTTGGCAATGACAAGGCTGATGCAAAACGCTAGGGGATGGGAGGTATCTGCTGCTTGGAGGGAAGGTCCACAAGGCTTGGTCTTGCTGAGAAGTTGCCTGCTAAGCTTGGCTCCCGTTGCCTCTTCTACCATTTAGTGCTAGCCTAGGTTTGCTTATATACAAACTTACTCAATTTGCCCTACCTACTTTCCAAAAAGAGTCACTTATAAATAATAAGTGAAAAATGTCAAAAATAGGTAAAATAGGCTAAATGCACTGGAAAATTCCCCTAACTGATTCTGATGGATTCTGATGGGAATGCTTATGATCATGCTGTGTGCAACCAGAGGATATGCATCTACACTAAGTGACTGGGCATGCATGGTCTACGAATAGACTCACAAAAGTGCCAGATCACTTCTAATCTAGACTGACTAGACTGACTGAACCCTGGTCATGCTGTAGCTTGTCCACGGACACATAGGGTTGGATGTGTCACGTGACAGTCGTTGAGGGGGTCACGAGCTAAAGGCTCATGAATGCATCTCCCTCTAGTTGTGGAATCATATACCCAGCAGGGTTTTTGGGTAAGGCCACCTGGTCTCAGCCGAGCCAGAGTGAGCTAGTGCTTCTCACTGCGTTTGTGGCCGGGTACTCGCTTGCGGGCTGGACTAGGCTCCTATTCTCATCGTACTTGGTTTAAGCGCAAGCCGAAGTACTCCTATCTTATATCTTGCGGTTCTTATAGCGTGTTGGCTCGTCGAGTCGAGGAGGATATACCCTCGCTCGCTTATCAGTGTTTCTGGATTGGTTTCTAGTGTACCGGCCACTATAGATCCGCACATAGATTCTCTCTCGGGCCCACTTGAGCCCCGTGTTCATTGTCTTAACCTCCCATCGAGCGGTGTTGATGACTTTTGTAGATACAGCACAATGTACTTCTGGAATCAAAAGTCTGAAGTGTTCGCCTGCTTCAAAGACTATTGTATCCTTGCCTTCCGTCAACACGATCTTCCCGTCTATTTTCTCCGCTTTGGAAATGCAAGAGAGTACATCTCTAAGGAGTTTCAAGGTTTCTGCAAAATTGAGGGGATTCAGTAGTATACGGTCCCCTACTCTCCTCAACAGAATGGAGTTTTAGAACGGAACAAAAGGACCCTTTTTCAATCAGCACGGGCGATGCTTCTCACTTTTGGAGTCCTCAAATCCTATTGGGAAGATGAAATTGCCACTGCTTGTTATCTCGAGAACCAAATCCCACACTCAATTGATCCCCAACACACTTCATACTTCCATTGGTTTGGGGTATTTTCAACGATGCTACCTGCAAAACTTCTACCATTGTAAAGAATGATGGTCTTGCTTTATTTTGGGATCGCACCCATGATTCCACCAGCCAAAGTGATGAAAGACATGAAACTTTTTTTTTTGTCCGTGGATACAAGAGGAGACGAAGCCAACATACCCATTCTAAGCACATTTGCCTGCTTTCTCTTGATGATTGCAAAACTCATGAGGTGTCTAAACAATTTGCAAATCTGTGGTAACTTTGCAAGCAAAAGAGTATAAAGACAGACATTAGACAAAGGAACCTTAATGACGCACTAAGTATATGCAAGATCTTGAACCTGATTTGTAGTTTGTGCTAGTTGACAAAAAGCAACTTTGCAAGCAAAAGAGTATAAAGACAGGCATCATATAGAGGAACCCTAATGAGGCTGCTCCTCCAATCCCTCTGCTTGCAACACTAGCTCTACAAAGTTTAAGTGCTGATTTCTTTGCAGCAGAAGGAAATTCAGCTTTGGATTTGGGTGGAGATAAGAAGATTAGTATATTGTGCAACATTGTTGGTGAAGTTTTGGAAGCAACATCCATCAATTATGTTCAACTAGATGTCAACAATCACAATCATAACCTAAGAAGCATGGCCACTGTTGCTGTCAAAGACATTGGAAAAGATATAGTTACAGAACGTCTTGACAATGAATATAATCTTGGATTATGTGATCTCATAACGTCAAAACGACATAATACTCATGCTGATGCTAATGTCCTTGATGAAGGTAACTCGTATATTTCTCTCATGACCTTCTGCTCAGAAACAAAGTCAAGCTTGTTTTAGCTTAAAAGAGGTTCTAGACACATGATATCTGCTCTTGAGGAGC
This sequence comes from Adiantum capillus-veneris, assembly GCF_014529385.1. Classification (NCBI taxonomy): domain Eukaryota; kingdom Viridiplantae; phylum Streptophyta; class Polypodiopsida; order Polypodiales; family Pteridaceae; genus Adiantum; species Adiantum capillus-veneris. The sequence goes on along the minus strand of NC_140945.1, from coordinate 18,133,331 downwards.
TACTAGAAGCTCCTTTAACAGATTATGAGAGGCACTGAGAAGAGAACATACTCAAAAATCGCCATTTGATGCAAAAGCTTGGCCTCACATCCTCAGTCGTCAGAACCAATGGAGAGCTTTCACACTCATGGATGAAGCCTAGGGGGAAGGCAATCGTCTGTCTGTTGGCTATGCTGACAAATTTGGAATAACAGCCTATAGATTGTATGATCCACAAAAGCAGAAATTTCAATTCTCTCATTCTGTCTATTTTGATGAGTCTGTGGTGATTAGCCCCCAGCTTGGCGAACCCCCCCCCCCCCCCCCCCCCCTCCCATGAGTCCTTTTGAAGTCCCAGCACATGGCAGAGAGAGAAAATTGTACCTGGCTGCATCGACTTGAGAAGAGCGGGATATCGACTTGAGAAGAGAAGATTAGATTGCAAGAAGAGCACTTTGAATAATGCAGATGAATTGAACGTCAGGTGCAGAGAAAGTGGGAGAGAGAAAAGTCACGATTTAAAGTCGCGATCTCATTTGTGTCTTTTCGCTAACGTGTCATAGCTCTCCTTTGAGCTTTCAAAAAATAGCCTTTGGGCTAACTGCCCTAAAAAAATGCTAAAATTTTTCAAATACTAGCCAGCAAATTACCAAAAAATATAGAGCCAAATTAACTCAAATTGAAAAACTTAGCAATGTAATTATACCCATCAATCAATCATTCATCAAATTGCTAATCAAAATTGAATTCTTTTACATTGATTTTATCAATTTTGACCCAAAACTTAGTCTAATTGGTGGTTTAATTAGACAAATTGATACACATCAGCCAAATACACTATCAAATTAGAATTAAATTGCACATTAAGCAAACACTTAACAAGCTTACACGCAAAATTCTAACATTAGAAAGAAAACATTTTGATGTAATTTGAACAATGAAAACCATATACCATAAGCAAGTCAACAACCACAAACATTCAATTGATTTACATCAATTGATTGGCACCATGCACTATGCACATTGCTATTGTAGGAGTCACTTTCAAGAAAAAATAGGGCTAAAGAATCATGGTGAAAAGGGAAAAATTAAATGCACTCTCATTATTGCAAAGCTAATGATCACTTGATCAAGCAGTGTCCCAAATTGAAGGCAAAAGAGGATGAGAAGAAAGAGGTACGTTCAACTACAAGTGCAACTATTGTAAAATCTTCTATGAAAGGAGATAGTGATGCTGATGTAGATGCAAAGTGGGAATTTAGTGCAAAGTGCACTTATGATCCTTATGTCCATGATGCATGTATGTTCGTTGCTGCAAATTCACATGTGTGGTACTTTGACAGTGGTGTTACAAAGCACATTATATCAGATCATGACTTGTTTTTCCCTCTTGAGATTGTCCTCATGGAAATATAGTCACTTGTGCCAAGAGTGCCTCTTATCCGGTCCATGGAGTTGGAAAGATTGTGCACTTTATATACCTGGGATAAAAAAGAACCTTTTTTGTATCTACAATTGCTAGAATTGTTCTCATTCTGAAATTTGTGGATGACAGATGTGCAGTTCATGATCTCAATTTTGATGTTGAAATTGCTGCATCTGACATTTTATATCGTGGGCTATATAATCTCACTTTGTGTGACAAGTGTGGATAAAATTTTGCAAATGTAGTTGTGGATTCAAAGGTAGTTCATACGCATAACTTTGGCATGCACGTTTTGATCATCTAAATTTTGTCGGTTTGCTATGTTTGCAAGATATGGTTGCTTCTTTGCTGCCTCTTGAAGCACCTGTGAAGCATGTTTGTGAAGGCTATATTTTGGGTAAGATGTAGTCTCAAAGTTTCCAAAGGATGGTTCAATTATGGCTACATGCAGATTGCAACTATGCATAGTGATGTTTGTGGGCCCATGCAAACTCCATCCTTGGACAATTACCTTTACTTCGTGACTTTTGTTGATGATTACTCCAGTCATCTGCTTAAAGCTAAGTCCAAAGTTTGTATGTACTTCAAATAATTTTTGGGTATGGCTGAAAATGTTTGTAAATGTATTATGGACACCCTCCATTTAGATCAAGGGGGAGAGTATGTGTCTCATGATTTTAATGCATTTATGGCTAGTCGTGGGATAAAACACCAATTTACACTATCGTATACACCTCAACAAAATGGTGTTTTTGCAAGAAAAAATAGGTTTCTTACAGAGATGGCATGATGTATGGTCAAGAGTCAAGCTTTACTACATTTGTTTTGCCTTGAGTCCATCATATGTGCTACTTATGTACTCAATAGGTGTCCTAGGAAAGCTTTGCAATCTAAGACTCCATATGAAGCATGGCATGATAGAAATCTTTCCATTGATCACATGCGTGTTTTTGGTTGTTTAGCTTATGCTTTGGTGCCACAAACATAGTGCAAAAATTGGATGATAAGGTTGTTAAATGCTCTTTTTTTTTGTAATACTCAAAGAAAAGGTTACAGATTGTACTATCCGCAAACAAAGCATATATTGGTTTCGCTAGATGTTGTGTATGTGGAAGATTTTGTTGATCCCTTGTTTTCATGTACTAGAGACAGTAATGTAAGCTCACAGGATAGTTTGTTGCCTCTTTTCAGCGGGTAATTTGAATGTAAATTTGAAAGATACAAATGTACAGCCTATGGGGGTTTCAAAAAATTATATGGATGATCCTATTACTTATGCAAATGTACACGATGTACTTGATGTGGAAAGGACTGAGAATGATCAGGCTAGAGGTATGCCACAATGATTGGTGCATACTTTTCATGACACCAAATTGAATGTACCTTTGTCCAGTCGTACTTCTTCAGGTTCTCGTCATGCATCTTATGCATCAGATTATTATGCTTTGGCTGCTTCTAGCTTATGTGATGTAGAGGAACCTCTATCGTTTGATAAAGTACAAAATTTTGAAAATTGGTTGGTTTCCATGCAATTAGAATATGATGCACTCATGGAAAATGACACATGGACTTTATGTGAGCTTACTCCCCTTTGTGGATTGATCATGCAATCAAACATGGCACTTCCCTATACATAATGTGCCAGGTCTTCTTCACCACATTACTCCCAAGGGGGATTTGCTACCATATACATGTGGTAGTGATGTGTGTGAACACACTTATGACTGCCGGGGAATTTTCCCCCCACTAAAAGTCCCCCTCCCCCCCCCCGGCCGGTGTGTTATATATATGCCCATCACTCTAGGGCTAACTTATCTTTACATTGCACACTAAGTAGTACTACTCTTTGTTTTGTGCCTTGAGCTTCTTTGTCTTCTCTAAGCTGTATGTTTCCTTGCAACCCTATTTCCAAAAAAAACTCATGCAAAATTCAAGTGTTTAAACACATCAAAAGTGCATATACAATTGTTGCAAGAGCAAATCGCACCACCTATATAGTGAATGCAACACTACCTAGATCAACATAATGTCAAAAAAGGACACATATGACATGATAGGTGCATGTGGTAATCTCTATAGCCTGTCAGGATGAGACCATCCCACACATACAGCACTTTAAAAGTCCAACTAGATCAAAATCAGGAATCTAATTGGTCTCAACTAGACCACCCAACCCACATACACACGAACAGAAGGAAACTCACCAAAACATACCAAAATCATACAAAACTTAAGAAATGTCATCCCCTCACTAGGATACACTTGTCTCAAAGCGTCTGCACTCAAATCATCACTCCAAACCCATCTGCGAAAAACACGTATGAAGAAAAGAGCAAAATTTTGGAAGTGCTCAAAACTAAAATCTATGAGTACCTATCTGTAGCTTATGTTGCCACGATTGTAACGACTACTTGCAGAGGAAAAACAGACATTGTTTGATACTCTTATGACCACAAATATCTCGTAGATGTGTTAGCGTGTGTGCTCCATTTTGTGTGGAATGCTTGGCATTGTTGCGTAACTCGTGATGGTGCATTTGAATCTCCAATGTGATGAGCGAGCGGGAAGTTGTGTCAGGAGATGAAGCTCACACTCTTTCTCTTTCTCTCTCACACACAATCGATGGCAGCTCAAAACTTTGATTATGATTTTATAAAAAAAAACAAAATGACCTAGGTACCTTATATACTAAGGCTACCATAGGTTAAACCAAAATAGAGGTCAATGGGTCACATGGCTTGGCTTCTGCAGCTAGAATAGCTACTCATTACAAATGATGTTTTTAACCATAATCCGCATCATTTCATAACTCTCAAGAAATAAGGCTTTGGTACAAAAATTGAGTTATGTTATATTGTTGACCCATGGGGTCAACACTCCCCCCCTCTGAATTCATCTCGCCCATGACATGACACGATTGTCAATGTTGGTGCCGTCTTTGTTATTGTTTTTGCTTTTGTTTGCTCTGTTGCTTGTACATCATCTTTTGGATGCCTCTATAAAGTCCTTACTAGAATCTCTTATGATGTCCAGTGCTTCAGGAATGACTTAAGGCTTTGAGTCTTGTACCTTTTGTGTGTGCTCTTCTTAATTAAGGACTTTGTTGTTCCTGCATCAAGGTGATCAAAAGTTGCATTTTTCACTATTAGCTTTTGTGTGCTATGTAAATCATTATACTACTTCTACTTGATACATGACTTAATCAAAGCCAGACAAACCCCAGTTAATTCCCCAAGTTTGTAACTTGCTTCAAAAAGGCCTTATTTGACATCATTTGTGATAGATGACCATCTATGAGCTATCATTGTCCATTTGTCCCCAAAACTCATATACATGATGTACAGTGTATGAAAATGGCTATCGTGGCTTCAAGTTTGAAAAAATTGCATCTTTGGCTAGGTGTTAGACTTCTATCCTTTTTCATTTTTTCTTCATTCGTAACTTGTATTCTCTATTCACAGCCTACTGACAAAGTTTTGGCTTGATTTGGACTTGTATTTGGCTTTTGAAGCTAACTTTTTGGATTTCAGTCTTGAAAATGACTAATGGGCATCTCCGGCACCTTCTGGCTGCCAAGCACATGTAGAACCAATGATGATGATCAGAATTTGGCTTAACTCTTGGTTGCTCTTGCAGACATCTATCATGATAGATGATAGAACTGTCATTTGTGCCCACTTTATTTTTTCTTGTCATATTGTTAGTCCCTTTTGTTTGTTAGGCCTCATTAAGTCATATACAAGATAAAAGATTTGAAGTATAAACATCTACTTCCGTTATATGGCCTTGTAGTCACGTGAAGTGTCTGATAGGCAACTTTACACTTGATGCGTGCTTTCCTTTGGTTGCATCACCAACTTTCTTTGTCCTTGTAGGCCATCCCATAGTTTTACAACCATCCTCAGTCTTTTTTCGCCCTCATATTGTTGTTGAAGACTGATCAACACTCTTTTCTTATCTCTGACATTATAGCCTTGTGCATATGTCTTTTGAGACATACCTTGTGAAGTTTTTTCATTTTCCTGTACCTTCGTCTCTTTGTACTGCTTAGGCATCGCTTCAACATTTTCTTCATCTGGATTATGGAATTTATTTTTTTTCGACACACCAGAGGGCCCACAGGGGGAGGTGCTTATCCCTTCCAAATATTAGCCATGTTACATGGTCGGGCAAGGACCGCGTACCATTGGGCAAGAGCCAGGCGTAGGCATCACCATGGCCACCTAATTGATGCACCACATGCTAGGAACGATGGAGAGAACTCGTAGCAACCAGCTAGGAACCTCCTCCTCGGGTGACCCACCCCAGGAGGAGGATGCACTCGAGTGTCCAAGGACAAGAGCCCTAGCAACATGAACACCAGGTGAGCACAAGGTGTCCCTCTAGAGTGTGACCCAACAGGGGATTTGAACCCACAACCCGTAGGTTGAGAGGCCAAAGCCTTACCGTTAGACCAACTCTTTGGGGAATGGAATTTTGGATTATGGAATTTTTCCCCTGTTTTTCTCCAAAAATCTCAAAAAATAACTAAATAAAACCAAGAATCAACTCAAAAAAAAAGCAAAATCATTCAACTAGAATTCTAAACGTAATGTACACTATATTCATGTTCCTAGGGGCTCATATATGTCTTTTGTCTTCGTACTTCTCTTGTAATGCTATTATGAGGACATATACTCTACATATTGTCAAAAAAATTATCACAATCAAACGCAAAAATTCAACGCAGCTCACAAAGCATTGCCCTCTAATATTCATAATATTAGGTTCTCATTAGAATTCCTCCCCCCCCCCCCCCCCCCCCCCCCCCCCCTATTTGGAGTCCTTTTGGATGACAAGGTATTGTCAACCAAGGGTATGTGCTATGAATGGGTAATTAAAAATTGTGCCAATGCAAGCCTTGTAATGTAGCCCTAGTATGCATACACAATCAATGCCTGGAAAAAATTTATGATGTGCAAGATGTGGGTATAAGCTATTTGCTTATTGGAATTTTTTGGCAAGGCTTCCAATTCTAAGCAAAGTCAGTCTTTGAAGATCATGTGTAGTTCCCTTGATTGAAGGTTGTAGAGAGATTTGGACTTCCTCTTTGGTTGCCTTTGGTTATTCTTCTTCCGAAATTTTCCTGTGCATTCACTTCATCTCTTGATCTGTAAGCCTTTTGCAGCATGCATTGGTGAAGTGAGCGACTTGCTTACTTCTAATTGTAACCATAAGAGGAGTTGAAAGAATTCAATGGCAGTGCAGTGACAATAGTTTTATTGGTTTCCTTTGGGACCCATTGCTTTGTGATTATTTGCAGTTTTGTTGATGATACTCATTTGGGAAACCATACTTGTCCCTACTTTGTTTGTGTTTGAAGAGACTTCGTTCGGATCCACCTTGTCTTTGTGTCAGTCAGCAGTGGTCTTTGCTTCAGCCCTTATATGTTTGATTGGGGACGGGGTTGAGACTTTGGGAGTTGATACTTTAACCGTTTTGGAATCCAAATAAACCCTTGACCTCTTTTGTGCTTGAAGAAACTTCATTGGAAGCCAAATCTGAATTACAAAGGATTGCAAATTTGTGATTTTCTTAGCCGTTCTTGCACACTTCAATTGTTTTTCTTTGGTGTTGGATCTTGTTATTTCTCATCAAAGATCTTCTTCTTCTTGATCCAGACCTAGTTTAGGCTAAGCTAGCTCTTTGGTATCAAGATTTGTAAAACTTTTTGGCTCTAAGTTGTTGCTCTTTTATTTTGGCCTTCTTTGGTTGTTGCGAAAGCTGCTAGTGATAGTGATGACATGAGTTCTTGGTAGGGGATGTCATAAGAATCATCAGTGTTGCTACTATCCTTAGCAAGGGTGAATTTTGAGGGTGATGGCACAAGTCGTTGATAAGGTAAACCATAAGATTCTCCATTGTCACTTTCTATCAAGCTGCTATCATCATTACAGTTGATGGTCGATGCTTTCCCTTGATGATCTAACTAATTATGGAAAGTTAATGTTTTTTGTCTCTTGGATTGTAATTTTTGGAACAACAATTCTAGCCCATTGATTAGCATGATGCTAGCTCATTGCCATGGCCATATTCTTCTTGGTTGAGTCTTTAGGGAAGTTAGCCCAAAGGCTATTTTTTGAAAGCTCAAAGGAGAGCTATGCCACGTTAGAGAAAAGACACAAGTGAGATCGCGACTTTAAATCGTGACTTTTCTCTCTCCCACTTTCTCTGCACCCGACGTTCAATTCATCTGCTTTATTCAAAGTGTTGTTCTTGCAATCTAATATTCTCTTCTCAAGTCGATATCCCGCTCTTCTCAAGTCGATGCAGCCAGGTACAATTTTCTCTCTCTGCCATGTGCTCCTCTCTCTCTCTCTCTCTCTCTCTCTCTCTCTCTCTCTCTCTCTCCCATGAGTCCTTTTGAAGTCGATGCAGCATGGCGTGAAGGGTAAGGGAGAGGTTTGGATGGTTCGCCAAGCTGGGGGCTAATCACCACAGACTCATCAAAATAGACAGAATGAGAGAATTGAAATTTCTTCTTTTGTGGATCATACAATCTATAGGCCTTTATTCCAAATCTGTCAGCATAGCCAACAGACAGACGATTGCCTTCCCCCTAGGCTTCATGCATGAGTGTGAAAGCTCTCCATTGGTTCTGACGACTGAGGATGTGAGGCCAAGCTTTTGCATCAAATGGCGATTTTTGAGTATGTTCTCTTCTCAGTGCCTCTCATAATCTGTTAAAGGAGCTTCTAGTAGCTCCTCAAGAGCAGATATCATGTGTCTAGAACCTCTTCTAAGCTAAAACAAGCTTGACTTTGTGTCTGAGTAGAAGGTCATGAGAGAAATATACGAGTTACCTTCATCAAGGACATTAGCATCAGCATGAGTATTATGTTGTTTTGACGTTATGAGATCACATAATCCAAGCTTATATTCATTGTCAAGAAGTTCTGTAACTATATCTTTGCCAATGTCTTTGACAGCAACAGTGGCCATGCTTCTTAGGTTATGATTGTGATTGCCAATGTCTTTGACAGCAACAGTGGCCATGCTTCTTAGGTTATGATTGTGATTGCTGGCATCTAGTTGAACATAATTGACGGATGTTGCTTCCAAAACTTCACCTACAATGTCAAACAATATACTAATCTTCTTATCTCCACCCAAATCCAAAGCTGAATTTCCTTCTGCTGCAAAGAAATCAGCACTGAAACTTTGTAGAGCTAGTGTTGCAAGCAGAGGGATTGGAGGAGCAGCCTCATTAGGGTTCCTCTATATGATGCCTGTCTTTATACTCTTTTGCTTGCAAAGTTTCTTTCTGTCAACTAGCACAAACTACAAATCAGGTTCAAGATCTTGCATATACTTAGTGCGTCATTAAGGTTCCTTTGTCTAATGCCTGTCTTTATACTCTTTTGCTTGCAAAGTTACCACAGAATTGCAAATTGTTTAGACACCTCATGAGTTTTGCAATCATCAAGAGAAAGCAGGCAAATGTGCTTAGAATGGGTATGTTGGCTTCGTCTCCTCTTGTATCCACGGACAAAAAAAAAAGTTTCATGTCTTTCATCACTTTGGCTGGTGGAATCATGGGTGCGATCCCAAAATAAAGCAAGACCATCATTCTTTACAATGGTAGAAGTTTTGCACGTAGCATCGTTGAAAATGCCCCAAACCAATGGAAGTATGAAGTGTGTTGGGGGTCAATTGAGTGTGGTATTTGGTTCTCGAGATAACAAGCAGTGGCAATTGCTTCTTCCCAATAGGATTTGAGCACTCCAAAAGTGAGAAGCATCGCCCGTGCTGATTGAAAAAGGGTCCTTTTGTTCCGTTCTAAAACTCCATTCTGTTGAGGAGAGTAGGGGACCGTATACTACTGAATCCCCTCACTTTTGCAGAAACCTTGAAACTCCTTAGAGATGTACTCTCTTGCATTTCCACAGCGGAGAAAATAGATGGGAAGATTGTGTTGACGGAAGGCAAGGATACAATAGTCTTTGAAGCAGGCGAACACTTGAGACTTTTGATTCCAGAAGTACATTGTGATGTATCTACAAAAGTCATCAACACCGCTTGATGGGAGGTTAAGACAATGAACACGGGGCTCAACTGGGTCCGAGAGAGAATCTATGTGCGGATCTATAGTGGCCGGCACACTAGAAACCAATCTAGAAACACTGATAAGCGAGCGAGGGTATATCCTCCTCGACTCGACGAGCCAACACGGCTATAAGAACCGCAAGATATAAGATAGGAGTACTTCGGCTTGCACTTAAACCAAGTACGATGAGAATAGGAGCCTAGTCCAGCCCGCAAGCGAGTACCCGGCCACAAACGCAGTGAGAAGCACTAGCTCACTCTGGCTCGGCTGAGACCAGGTGGCCTTACCCAAAAACCCTGCTGGGTATATGATTCTACAACTAGACGGAGATGCATTCAGGAGCCTTTAGCTCGTGACCCCCTCAACGACTGTCACATGACACATCCAACCCTATGTGTCCGTGGACAAGCTACAGCATGAACAGGGTTCAGCCAGTCTAGTCAGTCTAGATTAGAAGTGATCTGGCACTTTTGTGAGTCTATTCGTAGACTGTGCATGCCCAGTCACTTAGTGTAGATGCATATCCTCTGGTTGCACATAGCATGATCATAAGCATTCCCATCAGAATCCATCAGAATCAGTTAGGGGAATTTTCCAGTGCATTTAGACTATTTTACCTATTTTTGACATTTTTCACTTATTATTTTTAAGTGACTCTTTTTGGAAAGTACGTAGGGCAAATTGAGTAAGTTTGTATATAAGCAAACCTAGGCTAGCACTAAATGGTAGAAGAGGCAACGGGAGCCAAGCTTAGCAGGTAACTTCTCAGCAAGACCAAACCTTGTGCACCTTCCCGCCAAGCAGCAGATACCTCCCATCCCCTAGCGTTTTGCATCAGCCTTGTCATTGCCAACAAGTTCCAGTGTCTAGCGTTTTTTCATCAACAAGGATCGCCAACAGAAGACCCCAGCCTACCTAGAGTTTCTGATTACCATCAGCCTAGCGTTTTTGACAGAAGCAACCTGGAATTTTCATGAGGATTTAGCCCCCTAAAGGTAGCAGACTCAGCCCGGTAAGACCACAGTTTTCAGCCTTAAGAACCTCTGTTTTTCAGCCCTAAACCTGCAGAATTTCAGTGTTAAAGACCCACAAAAACAGCCCCAAAAATCAGCGTTTTTGGACGCGCAACAAATTTCAACCCATAGCGTTTTTGGATAGCAGAAGAAAGATTGCAGATTTCAGCCCTAGTGTCGGCCTCGTCATCCCCCCCGTCGTCGTCAACATAGCCTAGACTTGCATCAGTCTCATGCATACCATTTGTACCAGATTGTGCAAACATAAGTAGACCACTCTCTCCGATGAGAGTGGGACCTTCGGAGGAGGGTTTTACAACGTCTCTGGTGTCGTATCTTTCTTCTCTCTCTATCTCTCAGTCTCATATACTTGCATGCACAGTGTCCATTCACTTTGTTTGTGGTCATAGCATTCTCTCATTAAGAACGGAAGGCTCTACCTTCCATAAGAATAAAAGGAACCTTGAGCACAATTCGGAGCACTCATCTTGAGAAAAGCGTAAACATTCATTCTGTTGCACCTAACAACGACATACATACCACGGGCAGTTTCAACCCCGATCAAAAAGCCTGCTGCATACATTTAGAATCCAAGAAACAAAAGCCAGCACTGGTTCAGCTGAGACCAGGCGGCATCCACAACGCAGCACCTTGTGGGCGATATGAATCAAGGCGACTGTACGCAAATAGATACTCCTTAGTCTGTTAACAACCTACTCTTCCTTAGCACTCAAAAACCTCCACCTGCTCGGACTCGGCTGGATGTTATGATGATTCCACCTGTTTCCTAGTGCAATGGTTCTATGCCACAGCCCACTGCGGGCGCCACTAAATGTCCGTGTCAAGTAGTATGGGGGCAAAGCCCTGCTGTAACGTAACCTGTTGATAAGTCTGCTGCTCGCGGCCCCCTCTGAGGGATGGCTCACAGTCTACACGTTCCCCCCCTAGGATGTGCCTGTGACCTGCCTATGCAAAGGCGACCAGTGTACCCGGCATGCAGTCCAGCTGTACCGAGGCGTAGTTTTCCTGGCTCTACGCTCTGAGCACCTGCGTTGAACCCGTAGGTTCGATAATGAATCATTATGCATGTCTTTTGGCCTTAATCCCGTCAGCGCCTGGAGTACCCTTTCACATCCAACCTCATGACCTATCCTTATTAAAACCGCAAGGGTCTTTGCCCACACAGTAGCCCTACTCGAGTTCTCAATACCCCTTTCCACAATAGGGCCTTCCCACACTGGAGGCCTCTTATTGGCTCGAAGCCCTCAAGGCCTCGAAATAGGTAAACATGCTAGCATCGAGGGGCCAAGACGTAGTGAAGGGTCCCAAAGAGTGCTCACCAAATGGGACCCGTAACACTCACCCCTCCCCCAAAAAAGCTCGATGTCCTCATCGAGAGCACCTATTTCATACAAAGTGCAGTAATTCCCCTCCTCGCGATGGGGTGTACATTGTCCAGTCCCAGGTGCATGCATATACTTAGTGTCCTCCACCGTCATAAACTCAATCCAAGCAATTAGCCAAACGAATCCAATTGCCTCACATAAGATTTGATTGTCCCTATTCTCCGTCCTTGTGCTGTCCTCGCATTGCATCATTCCCGCCAATATACCCAAATGGCTGCTGAGTATCGAAGGCTACCTTTTGAATCTCTTTGTGCATTCACCAATGTGGTAACAAGGAGGTATGCACCACTCATCCATGGTTGGTAACACTGCAAACCGCTGCGCTTTTGGACCTCCCGTGGGCAAGTCTGTTTCGTTTGTTCGTGTCGCAGTCTTTATACTGCAATTCACTACCGTGCCTTGCCTGGGACTGTCCAGCACCCCGAGTATCAACCATACCAAGAACGTGAACACCGTTAGTGTGCCCATTTCGCATAACTGAATCACCCTTGACTTGTTTCATCGGGGAGGTACCCACCTCTTATCCACAGATGTCCTTAGTTCCAGCTGCTTTTCCGGCCAAGATTTATCACCTCGATCATTCATGAGCATTCCCGCAATAGATGGCTTACGCGCTCTCCTCTGTTTAACATCATTCCGATTCAGCATAACCTGCTGCCTGGTTGCCCCGCCAGTTCATACACACCAGTACATGTGACCAATTGTTGGCCCATCGACTCGGGTCTATCCTGTTCATCCCTTGTTTGTCCTACGTGTTTTTTCTTAGGGGATATCCCTCGATCATCCCTTACTTGTTTTGACATGCTGTTCCACTCATGACCACACATCTCATGCCCACACATCTCACCAGACATCTTAGTTGCTCGTTGGCCCCCCGGCTCAGCCCGGTATATCTCCGTGGCGGTACATTGCTGACCATCCAAATGTGTCCCTTGCTGCTTGGTACGCCTGGTCTTGTGTTGAGCACACCTAACCCATTTCGCATGCTCTTGTAATTCACCCCATCGTGGGGGAATCCAACGGCCATCTAAGGCCTGCATTTGGATCAGTCCTTGCCGATCCATTAGGTGTAATCTATGTCTCCGTGCAATGCACGTACTAAGACCACAACACAGCTCTAATCCCGCTGGCTTTGCCTTGCATCAACCAAGCGAGTTTCACTATGCTGTTATCTCTGCACTTATGCACATGTGGGTCATTCCATATTCGAATGCATCCCAGCATTGGGTACCTTTTGCTGGGTCCCATACAAGGCCACCTTGCCCTTTGTCCGTCCAGCATAACCGTCCTTGAGGAGTTACAATAGCAACCCCGAGACTTCTTTTGTCAAACGTCAGTACATCCTCGCGTACATCGATCCTTAACAGGGTTGTCTCTGCCCCAGTACTTGCCCGTCCGGTGTTTTCAGAACAGGGTTACCATTCCTGGCTGCCATCCACAAGCCCAAGAGCACTCAATCTGAGTACATGCCACGAGTACTTTACTCGAGACTCGAAGAGGGGCTCTGGTTCCCTTACAATAACCAGCAATGCAGGTCTGCAACCTCCATTCTCCTGCACCACACATTTCGGATTCATCCTTAAGCATGCTTCCACAACACACTTGGTTCCATTGCGATGGCGCAAGGCTTCTCGAGCCTCCGGGCTCTATATCCTAGAACCCACATAACCCCACATCTTTGCATAATATTTTAGTTGCCCACTGAAAAGTACGACCTCCCCGAAAGGCTAACCCCGAGCTACTTATGTGTATCTCCACTAAGGACCAGCTGTTGCTGGTTACATAGGTGCATCCCAGCACTTGTTGCATTTGCACTAACTCCACAAAACGGATCTTCGCGAGACCCTGATCTCGGTATATTCCATGAACCTCAATACACCTACTTGACTAGCCACATTTCCAGATATACTCCGCTATCTTGACTCCATTCATGACCGCTTGCATCGATGCCCCTCAATATCGTGTTTGTCAATCCCACACATACTCTATCTGGTCGTGCTTTACCTGGAACTGAACTCCCAATGTTTCCCGAAACAAGCATCACTTGACTCGATGGGTCCGCACCAAACGGCTCCCCTTTGCAATACATCGCCCGAACTGCCTCTTCCGACATGTGTAACCCCCTTTTAACGACCATCAGTTGTTTGATCTTGTAACCCTCCATGTAGTACAAAAAAAAATTGTGGTTCCTTTGTTGTTCCTTCCTCAACTCTAGGGCTGAACAGGGCTTAGCCTCATGCTCAATCCAAGTACCATAATCGTTTGGCATCTTGCCTAGTGGTTCCAAATGCTCTTTATTGCTTCGATTAGGATCAGGTAACTTGACCTAGATCCCCACTTCTTTTCTTGCATCTGGTCCCACACCTGGTTAACAAGGTTTCAAGTCTTTCAGCGGACTCTGGGAGCATCCCCGCTTCCAAGGAGAACGACCCTGTCTCACGGCCTAAAAGCGCATCCACCATCTCTGGTCTTACATCCCGCTCAGTCATATCTTCCCACAGTTCCAGCACACATGTTGTTTCTGCACCAGGCACCAGCCAGTCCTTGGTTTTTGATCCATACATATGTGCATACGCTTGCGTTCCCCAATCATGTGAGGGGTGGGAGTCGTCAGGGCCCACCTAACTCTCCTCTAAGACTTCCTCATTCAATTCCACTACACGATGCATGTCAGCCTTTTCCGAATTCAACATCCCCATGCATTCTTGAACTCCCCAAGCACAATTGTAAAGAGGGGGAACAGGGCCAGTCGGGCACTCATCTATATGGCTCTCATTCGAGCAATCTTCATCCAGCACATTTGGCTTGAAAGCTATCAATTCCTCATCCGGGGAAGCATAAGAGTTACTACAAGTATCCACATCCGTATGACCACTGTCATCAAGAATAATCCCTTTGGTCGGGAACATCGCATTCAATTTCTCGGCCAAATACTGTTCCTCCATTTCAACCTCAACAAACTAATCCTCATCTCCTGTCATTTCATCCCCACACGACGCATTCGCACTCCTCTTTTCTTCCGCTTCTTTATATGCCTTCGGTTTTGCGGAAGGGCCTCCGGTTTTGTCATCCAAAAAACATTGCACTTATTGGGCACATGGAGTGTTCGCCACCGATGAGGAGGTTGTGCCGCTATGCAAGATGTCCTCCTGGAGTATGTGGGCAATCAACATCTCAACAGTGAGGCCAACTACTGAGGCTTGGGTTGTAATGAAAGGTTGCCAAGAGCAGGGTAGGGCAGCAAGTAGTAACATGGATTGGAGGTTGGCATCCAATTGCAGGCCTAAGAGTAGGGAATTTTCCAAGAGTGTGTGCCAATCTTTGACAAATTGAGGTGTGGGTTGTTGTTCTGTGAGTACAACAGCAAGAAGGTTCTTTAGGGATGTGACACGCGTTATGAGGTCCTCATGATCATAGGTTTCTCGTAGGAGATCAATGGGCTGGAACATGTAGTGTTTACAATGTCGCACAATATACTAATCTTCTTATCTCCACCCAAATCCAAAGTTGAATTTCCTTCTGCTGCAAAGAAATCAGCATTGAAACTTTGTAGAGCTAGTGTTGCAAGCAGAGGGATTGGAGGAGCAGCCTCATTAGGGTTCCTCTATATGATGCCTGTCTTTATACTCTTTTGCTTGCAAAGTTGCTTTCTGTCAACTAGCACAGACTACAAATCAGGTTCAAGATCTTGCATATACTTAGTGCCTCATTAAGGTTCCTTTGTCTAATGCCTATCTTTATACTCTTTTGCTTGCAAAGTTACCACAGACTGCAAATTGTGTTCAAGATCTTGCATATACTCAATGCAGCACTTCTTTTTGGCCTCAACTCCTCTGCAGAGGGCACGTAAACTGGTTGTGACAGCAGCAAACTGTTCGTGAGCAACTCCACGCACATCGAGGCAATGCATTTCAGGTCAGGTCGTCAATTTTTTCTTGTCTGCATCATTTGTAGGCAGCTGACAGCAAGAACAGCAGTTGTAGGTTAGTTTTTGAAATGCACATGTAGCAGCTTGTGAGTTTCAGGTATGCACGTGTGTAGAGCAGCAGGCGACAGGTTGTAGCTCATTCATTGCAGCGGCAGCAGTCATTTTTGAATTGCGAAGAGTCATTTTCAGCAGTGGGTGACCCATAATTACATGGGTCCGAAACGCATTACAGAGATCGGTTGATTGAACAACCTGGAAGGCATCAATTCAAATTGCGATGTGTCTCAATGCGGTCTTCTGGCACAGTAATCCTGGAAATGGTAGATAAGAACGGCTTTTATTTCATCGATGAGTTTTCGATTACGTTTCACATGCATTACTATCGGCTGCTGAAGTGGATGGTTGCGTTCCCAATGCTAGGGATGTTCTTTACTTTGCAATGGCTTCATCTTGAAGAAGGCATTACTTCTCCTCCGTCATTCTCAAGGGATCGATAACACTTGGTCGTTTTCCTTATCAGCCTATGCTGATAAAATAAAGTCGAGGCTTTGAAATTCAAGAAGCTTTTGTCTACATAGGAGTTTTTTCGCTCATACCAGAATGCTAGACAAAAAGTCTCCGCATTAGCGATTTCGCTCTTACACAAAGCTCAATTCGGTTAAGCCAGAAGATAGGGTGATTCAACCTGGTCTGTTCTTCAGTCTTTGTCAGGAGTGGAGGTCTTGATAGCATGCCTTCAATATATTTTGGTGTAAGCTCAACAAGCCAGCCATGTCTCTCAGTGATCAAAGGGATACAGAAGTTTGATTCCGGCATGAATGAGGGGATGTGGTCTCTGTTGTTCAGGTATATTCCCCATCTGGGGTTGGTTTGCATTGCCTCCTTGAGGCTTGGATACATAGGTTTAGGCTACAGCTAATCCTTTCCACCATCAGCTTCAGCCCTCCGCTTGGGCCCTTTTTGTCGAGCCCTTCCAGGCTCCCTTTCTTATCAAATCATCCCTACTTTTAGGCTCTTTGCTGACCAAGTTTTGTGGCTTCCATCTTGGTGTTTTATCCTCAATTCAGCCCCTGTTTGGGGCCTTTTGCATCAGCCCTTGGGAGGATTTCCTCACTTTCCAATTTCAGCCCAGCTTGGGGCTGATTTGGGTATAGGTATTTGAGTAGGTGACCTGGGCACCATACATCCGGGGTTGTTGTTGTGTGCGGGCCCACATGCGCTTATGGATGAGCGCGTAGACACTACAGGCCATGACGATATATTGGACATTATGCATGAGGTTACTCCTGGGTGTCAAGCATCACAACTTGCCGCTTGTTGATGAGGAGAGTATTTGCACTTTATGACTTGGGCGAGGATCAACTCGTTGTTTTGAATGAGCCGATCAGGCTCCATGTAGTCTTTGCAGAGCTCGAATCATTTTTGAGCTTGGGCTTATCATCTATTTTGGGCCGCGACCTCGCTGCGAGCTTATATGCTATGAGAGGCCACCTATTGATAGACATGTAGATCAGCGAGGATATGTATAAGCATCAGCGCCATGAGTTTCCCCTAGTTTTTATGAGGTAGCAAAGCTTGATGTACAATATGGGGAGCCCTATGCCGTTTGTGAGCACGACTTAGAAGATGATGTAGATGAGGAGATTTGGTGCGATGTTATGCCAGATGCGATAGGCTATGATCATCCTGTGTCTATGTGCGATTTGGGTGAGCTCAATGGAAGCCAATTAGAGACTAAGGGAGACCCTTGATCCAGGTAGGATTGGACTTTGGTAGCATGAGGATGCTATGCATGACTTTGAGTGGGAGATGGAGGAGATGGTGTCCAGCACATGTGGTTGCCCAGGTGTGCTTATGGATGAGCGCGTAGAAATTGTAGTCCATGACGATATATTGGACATTATGCCTGAGGTTACTCCTCTTGTCAAGCATCACAACTTGCCGCTTGTTGATGAGGAGAGTATTTGCGACTGCCTTATGACTTGGACGAGGATCAGCTCGTTGTTTCGAATGAGCCGGTCAGGCTCCATGTAGTCTTTGCAAAGCTCGAGTCCTTGAAAGCTCTAGATGAGTCTGAGTTTTGCATGTCCGAGGGAAAGTTGGACCAACTAGATGGACTATTTTGGATATGTTGTTTGGTTGAGTCAATTGCCTCTTGTCGCCAACATGACGGTTATATCTCTAGATGATTGCTTGTCTTTTCGTATGTGGGATGCGGTTGCGCCCCCTTTATGGGAGATCGCGGATCAGTCTTACCGATGGTTTGGGATTATGAGATGCTCCACCATCATTGGTTTTGGATAAGTTGCATGGGTGATTGACATAAGAGCATGGACTTGCTATCATGATTCCGGAACAAATGAGTGACCATACACTACGCAGATTCATGGATCACTGATAGTGGATACGTGCGGATTGGCTTTCTTACTCGTTAGGCGCATTCCCCATGTTGTTTGATCTTGGTAGAGTGAGCTATTCCACAGCTATGTTACATACATGGTGTGGGATGCTGGCCTAAGTGAGGGGATGTGGTCTATGTTGTTCAGGTATATTCCCCATCTGGGGTTGGTTTGCATTACCTCCTTGAGGCTTGGATACGCAGGTTCAGGCTACAGCTCAGTCTTCCCACCATCAGCTTCAGCCCTCCGCTTGGGCCCTTTTTGTCGAGCCCTTCCAGGCTCTCTTTGTCTTATCAAATCATGCCTACTTTCGGGCTCTTTGCTGACCAAGTTTTGTGGCTTTCGTCTCGGCGTTTTATCCTCAATTCAGCCCCGGTTTGGGGCCTTTTGCATCAGCCCTTAAGAGGCTTTCCTCATTTTCCAATTTCAGCCCAGCTTGGGGCTCATTTGGGTATAGGTATTTAAGCAGGTGACCCGTGCACCATGCATCCGAAGTTGTTGTTGTGTGCAGGCCCAGATGCGCTTATGGATGAGCGCGTAGACACTGCAGTCCATGACGATATATTAGACATTATGCATGACGTTGCTCCTGGGTGTCGAGCATCACAATTTGCCGCTTGTTGATGAGGAGAGTATTTGCACTTTATGACTTGGGCAAGGATCATCTCGTTGTTTTGAATGAGCCGATCAAGCTCCATGTAGTCTTTGCAAAGCTCGAGTCATTTTTGAGCTTGGGCTTATCATCTATTTTGGGCCGGCCTCTCCGCGAGCTTGAGTGCTATGAGTGGCCACCTATTGATAGACATGCAAATCAGCGAGGATATGCATAAGCATCAGCGCCATGAGTTGCCCCTAGTTTTTTATGAGCTAGCAAAGCTTGATGTACATTATGGGGAGCCCTATGCGATTTGTGAGCACGACTTAGACGATGATGTAGATGAGGAGATTTGGTGCGATGTTATGCCAGATGCGATAGGCTATGATCATCTTGTGTCTATGTGCGATTTGGAGGAGCTCAATGGAAGCCAGTTAGAGACTAAGGGAGACCCTTGATCCTGGTAGGATTGGACTTTGGTAGCGTGAGGATGCTATGCACGACTTTGAGTGGGAGATGGAGGAGATGGTGTCCAGCACATGTGGTTGCCCAGGTGTGCTTATGGATGAGCGCATAGAAACTATAGTCCATGACGATATATTGGACATTATGCCCAAGGTTACTCCTGTTGTCAAGCATCACAACTTGCCTCTTGTTGATGAGGAGAGTATTTGCAACTGCCTTATGACTTGGACGAGGATCAGCTCGTTGTTTCGAATGAGCCGGTCAGCCTCCATGTAGTCTTTGCAAAGCTCGAATCCTTGAAAGCTCTAGATGAGTCTGAGTTTTGCATGTCCGAGGGAAAGTTGGACCAACTAGATGGACTATTTTGGATATGTTGTTTGGTTGAGTCAATTGCCTCTTGACGCCAACATGATGTTATATCTCTAGATGATTGGTTGTCTTTACGAAGCTCGAGTCATTTTTGAGCTTGGGCTTATCATCTATTATGGGACGGCCTATCACCTATTGATAGACATGTAGATCAGTCGGTTAGGCTTGTGCCTCGCAAGATGTTACCTTGAGTGGACACAGGTCCGAGAAGACTGTACAGATTCATAGTATGTACAAAGATTTATTTTGGTCTTGATGGAGCAGCCTTATAGCTTTGAGTTGTCTCATTCTACCTTCTATCAATGGCTTTTGTATGCTTGTATAATTCATATCAATAACACCAAGGTTGCTACATTTGTGTCCATGTTTGCAAAATGCAGATGAGTAAAATTATTTTTCTACATGGTTCCTTGGTCAAAATCTACGTCAAAATGGGACATTCTCATTCAAACATCAAAATTTCTTGATGAGCATATTATCGAGAGTGGGCTTCATGTAGAATTGTTTGTGATGTGAAATCTTATGGACATGTATGTTCAATGTGAAAAGCTTACAGATGCCTTTAATGTGTTCAAAAGAGTACCGGTTAGGAATGTTGTCTTATGGAATGCTTTGCAAGGCGCTAGTCCCTTTGCTTCATTTGCTTTGAATTGCAAGCCCCACAGTCAATTATGGTTCCGATCATTATCATTGGGGATTGAGCAAGTGTTTAGCGGTGAAGTTTATGCACAGCTGGTTGTTTCACCTCAAGTTTTTATGCCTTTCGGATTGGTTATCTGGAGGGCTTTGAGATCCAGGTTGAGGGGATTGAGGAGCGCTCTCTCGCCTAGTTTGCATTGCTCACTAAGAAGTTTCTGTGCAGCTGGTTGTTTCAGCTCAAGTTTTTGTGCCTTTTGGATTGGTTATTTGCAGGTCTTTGAGAGCCATCTTAAGGGGTTAGGGACATCCAGCCATCTGATTGCATCGTATCTGGACAGCCAAGCCAGGATTGGGATCTCCAGCAACCCATAACTAAGCTTCGGGAATCTCCCACCAATGGGTACCTCATCGAGGGTATCATAGGCGAGAACTGGCCATCCATGCCATCCTCAGCCCCATACATGTGCGTCCATAACAGGACTTGCACCCCTCTTGCTCAACTGCATCCTAATGGCGACCAATCCCGGAGGGTCCACCTCGGCCCAACAAATAACCCATACGAGAACTCTGAATACATTCCCCTTTGAATCTACATAACCACAGCCGTGATCCAATCACCGTGCATCTTTTCATCGAAGGGGCTCGCACCCGCCATGTTTCCATTGGACAGACCTGGTGGTCTCATAACCAACGTTCCCCACATCTTCATACACTTGTCATGCCTTCCCTGGATTTGCCTGCGTAAAATCCCTGGCTCCCTCTTCAATACCACAGCCTGCCTTCTCAACTTACTCTCATCCTGATTTCGGTCAGGTTCAGATGGGTCTCCTCTCAACCGCTGGCCGCTGGCCACCTCTGTCCATACCCGTTCTGATTCCTCTGGGCTTTCACTGAGAACCTCCTCCAAGGAGGCCGGACCTGTAGCATAACTGAAAGATGGTGCCCCATGAGGCACCTCCAACATCCCTTCTTGCCTTCGATGCCAACCGACCAGGCCGGGTGGGGGTTCCGCTTCATCAAGCAATTCTTGGACCTCTTTCTCAATTCCATCATCCAACACCTTCCTAGGCATATGCATTCCCATGGCTCCTGTTTCAGGCGCAAAGCAGCTCCCAACTCGTAGATCTCTTTGCCCTGCACTAACTTGCTTCTCCCATTCATTCGATGAGTAGAAGTCAACAGTACCCGCCTGGCACTCCCCCCCACTTCCTTCAATTCTCATACTGAGCTTTGGCCAGTTCCACAAATAAAATTTGTCTCTTGTCGTCTTCTGCTTGGAGCTGAGGAGCATGGGGGTAAGAGTCAAAGTTGACTCTGCCGCTTGATTGCTGACTTAGAATAATGCTTCATTAGACTCTGGAATGGCATAAGAGTACTGTGTTCCACATCATGTCTTTGAGGTGGGGAATCACGACGTGTCTCAAAGTTTCACCAAACTTTGAATACATGATAGGGCTGCAATGTCTGGTTTTTGTGCTTGCGAAACTATTCTGCCTCACCGAGTGAGAAAATGTAGCAGCAGCAGAACATAAAAAACTGTCTATTCTGACCTCTTCATCATGCATATGAGGATCAAGTGTCGACGTTGGCAGTGACGAAGGAGGGGAGGGTACATCTTGCATGATATCTGCACATGTATCCAAAATCCGTGATAGATTGATAGGGATAATGTCCATATGCTACCCTTGCAACTCGAGATAAGCTCCCTTGCTCCTTGAATTAATGAGCTTCTGCTCCAAAACACAAGCGAGACATCTATATTCGGCTTTGACATTACCATGATAATAAATAGATGCACCTTGTTGAGCCAAGGTACCAAAGGTAAGTCACTAAGCACATTCTTTTTGGCTGAAAACAGAACGTGTCCGGCCACCTAGCTTACAATACTATCTGGTCCCGCTTCCATCTACTCCCCGTTTTTTTAAAACATGCTTGTGTCCTCACAAGCAACTTGATGGAGGTGAACCAATTGTCTATAGTTGAAGGAGTTTGTCATCATGGACCACAGGAATGAGCTGATCTGTCGTTTATCAAATACGAGATGTGTACCCGATCAAATCGCAAAGCTGATTCCCAGAAATGCATTGAAAAACAGAAAGTGAATCTAGACCAAGTTCAGTGAGTTTGCAATGTGTCAATTTCTGAAGTTACTCCACCACATATCAGCTTATGGTATGATTTGGCATACATGTCAATCAAAGCTTTGTCAAGTATTATGTTGATTTTCATCAGATCTTGAATCTTTTGCCTTGGTCGACTTCTTGTTTCCTTGGTTGATTTCTTGTATGATGCCACATTCCTTCCAAATGCAAGGATTAGTGATTAGGAGAGATGTTTGCCATTGCTTTTTTTTTTTTTTTAAAGACTAGGGCTTTCACTCTGGCCTTGCATATACCTTGAGATAAGTAGAGTCCAAGAGATAGCATTGCAAACATAAAGCTTACCAAGGACGTATGTGCTGTCAAAAGTATATCACATGCCACATGTGTCAATCAAAGCTTTACCAAAATTGGTCAAGCATTGTTCTCTTATCATTCCTTTGGTAATTAGCATCAAATTATATATAACTCTATATTCTAACTTCTTAAGTTTTACCATTTGCTAGTTTACAAGAAGCTCTTCAACATCTACAAAGCAACTTAACATTTGACTATAACACAAGGTATGTCATATTTAAGAATATTTTAAACACACATATAAAAACAGATTTTAATATTAATATTTTGATAACCACAATAAGATCAAAAAGATTTTCTTTCCAAATTAGAATATTAGTCTAAGCTCAATACAAATAATATACATATCGATATAAATATTATGAAATCTTAAGGTCACCAAATATACAAAATAATAATAAACAATACGTAATTGAAGATGAAAACAAATAAACTATTACCCATGAAGAAAGCATCCAAACTAAAACAAAAAGCAAAGCATACCAAGATTATAAGACATTTACGTAGAAAAACAAACTTACTTCCAACTTTTGACATTTTTAATTTAGATTTTGATTCATGGGTAAATATTTGTTCTAATTCGATAAAATCATATAAATATTGTTCCAATTGTGGAAACTTATTTTTTAAGTATGAAAAACAAAACTTTAAATATATAGAAAAAATAAATACCTATTTACGAAGATATGAATTATCTAATCCATATCTAACATCATTTCAAAATAACAAACAAGACAATATATAAATTTATAATTGCTCCAAATGTTTTCAAAACAACATTAGAGGAAAATATTGGGTAACTTATCACCCGACTTATATAAAAAAAATACTAACAATAAACGTACATGAAGTACAAATGCGTTCTACTTTAGATATCTCTTTAAATATCAGTAAAAAGATAACATCTATAGCCATAGGTAATATAGAACAAAGATCATTATTAGATAATCCTCTATTTTCATATCAAAATAGTAATGATTTATTAAATATTCTAACAAAAACCTCACATGACATAAACACACTATTGCTCTTTTTAGTAAATAATAATCCATTAGTAAAAAAATTATATACTATATATGAACAACCACAAAAAACTTTAGCAATTCCTATAATTCCTTCTAATGCAATTACTACTTTACTAAACAAACATGCATCATCTTCTCCTTATGCCTTAATGATAGTAGCACACAATACAAATTATGTAGGTATCTTAAATCAAGTAAACAACACACAACTAAAATCACAATACAAAATAGATAAGTTATCTCATGGTGGGGTTATGTATGAAAGATTAAATATAAAAAAAATCATTAACTTATATGCAAGTTTAGATGGAGTATCTAATTTAGAAGATATTACAATAGAGAAAGCCCTATTTCCATTTCTATTTCCATTAGGATATGGAGCTCATGATGGAGCTTTAAAATTTCATACATATCTAAAAATGAGAATAGCCTCATTCTTCTCAATATTCACTTTATACAAGCCATACTTATTGATGATGTACCAACTACGTCAAGCTTTGATAATAGCAAATTCAACAAATTTAACAATGCTACAATCAGATATAGATAAATTCAAACTAAAAAATCCACATGTATCTAAGCTAAATACCGTTATATCATAAAACACAATATCTCTTATTCAATTCCAGACTCTCCGTCATGGTATCATAAGAATTTAAAAGATTTATTATGCATGGTAGAGTCATTTGGTTTACCTAACTTCTTCTTAACCTTAACTTGTGATGAAGTATCCTCTAGTAGATGGGTAGAAATACAAGATTTAGAAAAAATTATCCAAAAGATAGACTTAAAACTCAATTGGACAGATTGTCCAGCCGAGTGCATGATGATTTTTCGCAAACGATTACATACATTTTTAAACAAATACATATTTATTCCTAATGGTCTAATACGATATGAGATACAAAATAGAGGTTCACCACATGCACATATAATGCTATGGGTAGATTCAAACGATATCGATCGAATATCTTTAGAGATAGATAGCCATATACCTTATTTACATACAATAAATAAATTTGATCCAACATCAATTGAATATAAATTGCATAACTTAGTTATCAAAAAACAAATACATAATTGTAGAGAATCTTGTAAAATAGAATTACAAAATAAAAAAATCAAATGTAAATATGGATTTCCATACGATATTCAAAGTAATCCTAAGCCAATTATTCATGAACAAACTCAATGATGGCTTTATTATAGACCAACATTAGAACAGAGAAATGTGGTCCCTTATCATGCAGGAGTATTATTGTTATGGCAAGCCCATATGAATATTCAAAAAGTAACCAATACAGGATTATCATATTACTTACTAAAATATGCATTGAAATCAGAACCTATAGAAAAAATAGATATCGATTTAGAAACAGCGAAAACATTAGGAAAAAATAATATTGATGATACAAAACTCGAACTAATATCTTCTTATGTATTAACAAAACCAATATCAGCAACCGAAGCAGCCATGGTGTGTTTAGAGATACCAATCATAAAAAAATCAAAAAAGGTAACTTATATAGATTGTTCACCTCCTAAAAAAAGACAAAAATATATACATAATTTTTTAGCCTCTATACTACATCCAATTGATCTATATACAGCAAGACCATTAGAATTGGAGAGCTTAACATTTTATTCATACTTTCGTCACTATAGAATTAACAAAATACTCAAGCATACAACAAAGAAGATATGTAAAATGCATGATTTATTTGGAAATGAAATACAAGAGTATAAACAATCAGTAAGATTTACCGATTTTCACCCTGTCCATCAAATGGAAGGTTTTGTTTTACTATTCTATCAAAACATATACATTCTTGTAATGAAAAATAATTAATCTCAATTAACAACACAGAAAAATCTTACTTTTTAGAATGTCAAATACGACAAATAATAAATAATGAACAAGACATAGAGAATCTAGTTGGAAATTATTCTCAATTACATCTATTAATCGATGAATCTAGACAACAAATTACAAATCAAATACTTCAAATGAATCCCATATATAATTTAGAAGAACATTTAACATCAAATGATTTTATAGAAAAACAGACCAATATTAAAACTGTAGGAGAGAATCAATATGATCCACTAATACATCTACAAGAGCTTAAACACATAGAAAATACAACTTTGACTAAAGAGCAAAAACTAATATACAATAAAAATTTTGAAAAATCGGGTGGGTTACATATAATAAATGGAACACCTGGATCTGGGAAAACGTTTCTAATTCAATATATCACATTTCAATGTATAACCAAAAACATAGAAGTCCTCCTTACAGCAACCACAGGAGTAGCAGCTACAAGACTTAGTCGATTAGCACGTACTTCACATTATTTTTTTGTTTACCTAATAAAAATCAATTATTTCGTTGTAATTTAGAACCAAATGATATTCGTTCAATTAAAATAAGATCTTCTGATGTAATTATAATTGATGAATTCTCAATGATGACATCACAAATATTACATACCATTATACTCCAAATTCCAGAAGCTTGTAATTTATCTATGCTAGAAATATTTAACACTAAAAAACTACTTCTATTTGGAGATATAGCGCAATTGCCTGCAATATGTAATTGTAAAAATAAAGACTTGATATGCCAAAAATGTGTAATAACAAATTTTATATTTTGGAAATTAGCTATACACCACATATTAAATACCTCAATCCGTCATTGTTCAGATCCGGACTTCATTGAATTCTTAAATATAATCAGACAAAGTAAACCATCTAAATCACAATTAGATAAATACTTAAAAGATACATTTATACAAGAGAAAGATTTAGAACAATATATAGATAAAGACACAACTATATTATGTACACATAATAAAGATGTCATATACTATAATAACTTCATATTATTAAAGATATTCAACCATTCCAATATATTCAATATAGATATTTCTACAACAGCACATCATATACCAGAACTACAACATTGGATAAATGATACAGAATTTCATACCCTATCCAAAGTAGCAATAGGGGCATTAGTAATGTTTACACAAAACATAGATCTAGCAATAGGTATAGCTAATGGAACTTTTGGGACAGTCATAGATATTAAATATATCAATATAACAAAACTTATAATATGTGTAAATCATACACAACAAAATGTAACTATTAGAATATCTAAATATCAAAAAAAGACATACAATGGAACATGGTATCATAAAACATCTTTTCCACTAACACTAGCATATGCAATGACTGGACATAAATCCAAGGAATGTACTATCTTTGGTAAGTCATTGTTAATAATTTGAAAATGTTTTTCTCATGGACTATTATATGTCATGGTGTCTCAATCGACTAATCGAAAGAACATAAAAATATTGAATTCAATGACAATCGATGATTTCTAAATACAAGTAATAAACCACTATATATATGAAGATTATTGACTTACAAAAGTATACTTCAAAGATTAAAACAAAGGTATGTTTAATTATTTTATATCAAACTTAACGTGCTATAATTTATTACTAGATTGATTAAAAAAACTATTAATAAATTCATTTTTATATTTTTCATATTGAAAGCTAAACAATATGGAGGTAAGCTTTTATCTCTAATCACATACTTCAATATTTATAACCTTAAATGTATAAATTGTGTTAAAATATATTAGGTCTTCAATTCTATCAAAGCTAAAGCAAAAGCCACAATAGACTTACAAGAAAAAGAACAAGAAGAGCAACAAAAATCAAAAAGGCAACATAGAGAAAACTTCTTCTTAAGAATCAAACAACTTAAATATGCAAATATCTCGGGACGTGATCCAATAAATTACATTTATGGCTGGCCATCTTATGATGAGCTAAAACAATATATGGACGCAGCCGACAATATGTTTCAAACATGGAAAAAAACACATACTACTAAAGAACTCCCCGCACATGGTAAATAATTCAACTTATGTTTTAAAAAAATTACTTCTATTATTCATAATTTCAAATATAATTAATTCAAATATAATTACTTTGCAGGTAGAACAATACAAATTCTTAAGATATTCAAAGAAGATTTACCAAATGAAGATATAATGCTTGAGCGATACGAAGCTCAAGCTTTACTAGATAAACACACGAATGGAATTTCAGCATATGCTATGAACTTATTGCATTTTGGCTACAACACTCCATTAGACTCTTTGAAAACTCTTGATAATAGACTAGCTTCAATCATTCTAAAAGAGTATGAGCAACTATACAACGTAAAAAACAAACAAGATCCAATCACTTTGGAGAGCATTACAGCATCACTAGATATGGAATTTACATGAAGACAATACGGCACTACTTGCAACTTCTTCATTACTATGAATCAAAGCAATGGTATAAAATCATAATTTCTTCTCTATTTATAAATTATTATATTCTTCAAACTAAACAAAAAATTACATACCATTGTTTATAGATATGGATATAGCTAATAAAGGAGAATCATCTTTGCAATCAACTTCAATACCTATAGATATTCTATCCACCAGTCAAGGTACAATTATTACTTCAAAAATTCACATTTTACTCAAATACCAACAGGTTCAATAATATTTTAAATAAATTATCAACATAGTCAAATAATACATTCTCACATCTCTCTCTCTCTCTCTCTCTCTCTCTCTCTCTCCACCCAAATGTGAATCCATTGTTTACTTTAAAATAACAATCTATATTTAAAAAAATTTAAATATATTTTAAATACCTTATATATTTATACTAAAACTCATAAAAGTTTATACAAAATCATTTTAAAAGAATCTAATTGTTTTTTTTACAAAAACAAAGTCTCCCCGAAAATCAACAACTCCAGAAAATAAAATAAGATTTTTCTTTATAAATTACAATGTATAAT
This sequence comes from Adiantum capillus-veneris, assembly GCF_014529385.1. NCBI lineage: Eukaryota > Viridiplantae > Streptophyta > Polypodiopsida > Polypodiales > Pteridaceae > Adiantum > Adiantum capillus-veneris. The sequence continues at coordinate 18,104,655 of NC_140945.1, read as the reverse complement.
AAAATATATATATATTGGACAAACGACTAATCTAAAAAGAAGGATTTTACAACATAAAAAACAACCTACTAAATTGACGATAACTGACATTAGCAGATACAAGCCGTTCAACAAAAAGTTCACGATCAAAATTATAGATTCAACGACAATAAAGGACAAAGCAAATCACTTAGAAACACTTTATATTAAGAAATTTAGATCCATTACTCCAAATGGATACAATATTTTTTCCGGAAATCCTTCTTCTTTTAATAAATACTATTACCTAAAAAAAAGAGATCTTATATAATTTAAAGGGTTGTTATCTCTTTCCAACTCTCTCTCTCTCTCTCTCTCTCTCTCTCTCTCTCTCTCTCTCTCTAATACTAAAGCTGCCCTAAAGATACACAACAAAAATACTTCTAATAAACGTAAAGTGTTGATTTTAAAAATATTTATTAAAAAAAATACATTATAGATGTAATCTATTGCAAAAATATATACATTTCACATTAAATCTAACCCTACACAATAACTTCACACTCAACCATTAGCTAACTGCCCCATACTAGTTTCTTCCTGTATAGGAGTCACATATGCTCAGGGAGTGCACTATGTAATCACATTAATGTATAACGTGAGTTCAAAAGGAGGGGTTTTAAAATACAAAAAATTTAGGCAATTTAAGAGAGGTTTATTAAAATAAAGGGTCTTATATTCAATTCTGGAAAAAAAAATCCTAAAATAGGGGTCATTTATTCATTCAAACATGTTAAAAGAGGGGTTTTTTTAATACCCTGCGAACGTACATTATATAGGGGGTAGTGGATGGTGAACCCCTCAAGCACATATATATGAGGATGCTTGTTGCAGTTGTGTCACCATTGGGGATTTTGGAATCCACTTATAATGCACTTTATTCTTGTAGCGGTGACATTTGTTCTTAGGTCTTTGATTTGGATAATAATAAAACTATGCATTAATTAAAGTGTCGTGCATATCACATGCTGGGTTGTCCGGTTTTTTGTTGTCGACAACTTCTTGAAGCTCCAGTTGTTCTACGAAGTCATAGAACTTGTCTTCTTCTTCGTCTTTTGATTCGCAACATTCCTTTGTTTACTCTTCATTTTGAGAACTTGTTGATGCCTAGTTCTCTTCATTTTCCTAGATCACACTCACTGCAAAATAAGGAATGATATCTTAACCATCTTTATCAAAAACCTTCATTATTGGACCAGCTTGAATAGCACACACATCCAGAGTAGCCAAGATGTGCTCCCATTCTAGTGGCTCTAGTGCTTTGTAATGGAATTGGCCTATTTAACTTGAGAGTAGCGGAAATTAATGAGAGTACTTTTGAGAAATGACTTTGTGAGCATAGCAAGTGAACATAATTGAAGATAGAAATATAATCATAGCAATTAGTTAACTTGGCATGAACAATACTTTTGCAAGAGAGAGAATTTAAAGAACATGATAACAGTTGAGGACCGGATTTATGTGGAGCCGGTCCCCCCTCCAATAGGCATTTGTATTATGATTTCTCCCATTAAGAGAGACTTGTTACAATACAATCTTAGTGTTCCTTGTGACCTAGGTGATGCAATGACGATGGAAAGCTTCATGCATCACAAGCATAACATAAACTCGAAAGCTTTAACTATCCCAAGCCTCAGTCCCAAGACCTCAAACACCTTCAAAGGTGGAGAGAGCTAGCAAGAATGAGGGTAGGGAAGAGGAAGAAGAAAAATTTCATAGGAGAAAGAATTAGTTCCTCACTTATCATACTCTTCTTACTAGCATACATAATAGCATAGTAATGAAGATGGGGAAGATGACAAGCTTAAACATTGAAGCATGGCTTTTGGTTGGATTTGCACTCCATAGCCAAGAGTGTTGGTGTAGGCTCTCAACCTCTACTTTCTTGTAGAAGGAGAGGGAGCTCTTGCACTTTGCACATTGCATAATGAGAGTGTGTGAATGTGTGTGGGTGAGTATACCCCCTAAGCAACCCCCTAGCTTGCTTGGGTCGATCCCCCCTTGTAGCTCATGCTTGAAGTTCATTGGACCCCTCCAGGCCTAGCCAATCATAAGCAGGAGTCATATCAAGCAACAAGGGTAGCCTTGGGACAAGTGTCCCCCTTTCCCCTTTGAGAGAGAGGACTTGATAAATGCAAAATCAATTAATTAAATCTCCTAAATTATCATTGGACCCCTTGGGTGGCCAACCAATAGGCTTCAGGCACACCATGAGGGCAACATGAGGAGGAACTTGCTTAGTGTCCCTTATGCTTTCTTTGTACCAAGTAGGCCTTGTGTGAGTGTGTGGGTGTTCTCTCTCATCCCCCCTCTTGTAGGGCTCGCCCCCTCCTTGTAGGGGATTGGATTTGACTTTTTGACACCTCAAGCCCCTCATGCATAGGCCCAGTTCCCACCACAAGCTTGGCCCTTAAGCACTTTAAGCTTGGGTTGGGTTCTCACCTCAAGTACAGCCCTAGCATCTCAAGCATGTCAAGCACCTCAATCATCAAGCACCTTAGTCATCAAGCATGACAAGCAGGACAAGCACCTCGAGCTAGATTGGGTTCCCGCCTCAAGCTCAACCCTAGCTTACCTAAGGTCAAAGGACACAAAAAATCTTATAGTGGAGATGCAAGAGGACATTTCTCTACTAACATCACTCTAATAAGATTCTACAATAAGTTTTTGGTGGTAGAGTATGATGGTTGATGTTAGAGAATTTTCTAAAACTTGTGACATGTTTCAACGGATGAGAAGTTCGATAGCAGCTAATATGACACCCTTGACTCTAGTATTGACATTCGATGTATTCATGAAATGGGGACTAAACTTCATGGGTCCATTTAAGAAATTTACTCCCAAAAAGAATAGATATATCATAATGGCTACATGTTATGTCACCAAGTGGATGGACGAAAAGGCACTGCCAAATAATAGTGCTAAAGTCATTCGATGTGTTTCTTTATGAGAGCATCATTTGCAGATATGGTTGTCCTATTGAGATAGTTTTTTATCACGGCAATGATATTGTTCAAATACTGATGGAACTATTTTTAGTCAAGTATAGGAAATCAACATCATATTATCCTCGGTGCAATGGTCAACAAATCGAGATAGCAACAAGATGATTAAGACCATTCTAACAAAGATAGTGTAGAAGGAACCACATTAATGGATGTAAATCTCCCTATAGCACGTTATAGGCATAGAGAATTGCCTACAAAGTAACCACTAGAATGACACACTTCAAACTAATATATGGCGCAGAGGTAGTAGTCCCAATGGAGTTTGTCATCCCAAGCCTTAGACTGGCAATAGAGCACAACATGGAATTTAATGAAAATTTGAAGAAAAGGTTGGATGAGTTACTAAAGCTGGACAAGATCAAGCAAAGAGCAATGCTTGAGTAAGAGGAAGTTTAGCAGAGAAGGAAAACTTGCACGACAGTAAAATCAAAGTCAAAGAATTTAGAAAAGGGGATTTGATACTATATATCAATCAAAGCTAGGACCCAAAACCTAATTTGAAAATAGCATGGTCTAGACCCTAAGAAGTTGATAGTGTATTCTGTAATGGTACAATTAGGATAAGAAATTTATTACGACTACTTGTGAGGTCCCCACCCCATCAACATAACTACTCAACAACACGAGGGTACTTGGTAGGTCACTAGGACCTAATCAATGAAAAAGACCATAGTCAAGATAGATTCCATTCCAATGGATAGGCTCTCATACCTTCCGACAGAGTACATGGGGTTCAAAGTTGCCTCCTTTTGTGCTTCAAACTTACCAAATATTTGTTGACCTGTGAACGCTCTCCAAAGCTCACAAAATCAAAGAAAGTGAGTAGGGGTATGTTGGAGTTGATGGCCACTAAGCCTGGGAGGATGCAACCTACTCTGATACCAATTGATGAATTTATGGTTGTAGGAAAAGTGAGTAGGCGTATGTTGGAGCTGCTGGCCACTAAGCCTGGGAGGACGCAACCTGCTTTGATACCAATTGTTGGAAGTAGGGTTGTAGGAAAACACACACAGCTTGGAGAAGATGAAGGAAGCTCAAGGCACACAACAGAGAGTATATTACTTAGTGTGCAACGGAAATATTACATAGCCCTAGAGTGATGGGCGTATATACAATGTACGGGGGGAAAAAACCTCCTAGTGAGGGAAAAAATGCCTTGGTAGTCCTAAGTGTGTTCACACACATCACTACCACATGTATATGGTACACCACATGTAACCCCATGCTTAGATCCATTCTTTTCAAAACAGATGGGTCCATGCCAATGGGTCATTCTATGGACATGCATACACATCCACATACATGCCCATGATGCACATGCATATGTATACATACCTTTGAATTATGAATCAAATGTATTAGCTTTAGAATAAGGATTAATTGACTAAAGTGATCTTAGCTTATCAAAATTCAATTTTGAAAATTTCTTTTAAAAGAAAAACTTGAGGATGACAAGCTAATGCATCATAGATGCACACAATTTTTGAAGCAGCTAGCTATTTTTATGGAAATTCAAGAAGGTGGGGTAGATCTAGATGAGACAATCACATCTAGATAGATGCAAACACCTCAAAACATACTAATTTTGAAAAAAGTGACAAAGAAGTTAAAATTTCATTTTTAAAAGGATTGCATAAATATATACATCAATAGCTCATCAATGGTGGAAAAAAGCTACTAAAAATAGAAAATTTATGTATATGATCGAAATGGCCTGATAATTTTACTTTGCATGGAGACCCTCTCTCCTAGGGTAGTGGAAACCTTACATTCTCCCCAGCTTGAAGAATTGAGATGTCCTTATCTCAAAGGTAAATCTAGGTGATCTTTGTGGAGAGAAGTTTCGTCTTCCCATGTTGTGTCTTCTTTCAGAGCATCTTTCTACTCAACCAAGTGCTCAATGATGCTTCTATTTCTAAGCTTCCTTTGTCAAGTGTCAAGATTGCAAAGTCCCTCTCTCATTAGCTTGGTCTTTTATAGTTGTCTCTTCCTAATAACACCATGAGCTTGAGCCACATCTTCTCTTCCACGGCCTCTTTTTGCATTCCTTCATGCACGACGAATAGGTTGACCTCTACCATTTGGTGCTACAAGGATTGCATTTGCGATTGTTGCTATATTTCTTCTAGGGCACTGATTCTCGTAGTGACCTAACTCATTACACTCGTAGAAACAAACATCTAGATGTTGGGGTTGAGTTACTATAGTGGTGAGGTTGATAAGCTTGATTAGCAAGTCTAGGGTTCTAATTATCAAGATTGACTATCTGATTCCTAAAGTTGTTTGTCCCTTGATTCTTGACCATTTCTTTAGCCAAAGGTGTTGCCCATAAGAGAGCATTCTAGAGTGATATGGGTCTCATTGCTTCAAGATGGGTATCCAAGGGTTGATTTAATCCTTAACACTAGTTTGGTAACCTAACACGACATAAAAGTGTTCTTTCAGGGTTTTGGAAAAAAAGTCAATACTACTATCATATGTGTTTTAAGAAGTCTTTACATAAACTCAAAGCTAAGACCACACTTTAAGTGGCAAAAATAAGAAACACTCACAACTCTTGATTATATGTTCATGAGGAGATTTCAAAGCCAAAGGAGTGCTCAAATTGACCAAAAACAGCATATTTGCTAGGAGAACCCCATTTTACACAATATACAAACTTCTCTAACGATCAATTTTAGTTTTTCTATAAACAGCAAAGGGTTCTTGACCAATGTATTTGGTTATTGTAGGCTCAAAAAAATTTGTTTGGACATAGAATTAAGTATAAAACAATTGCATCTTCCTAATTGTGTTGATCTATCATCGGTGTGTCTATGCCTACATCTATCATTACCATTATAAATGCTTCCATCTTACATATTTTTTTCTTTACTTTTATATTCATGTAGAGAAAGTATCAAAAGCATCAAAACCTATCTTCATAAGACAATTTGGAACACACTTATGAAGTACAAAAACTGCACATATGAAAAAAACTGGCATCCACGATGTGGCCTTCTCTATCTCCTATAAACCTATTAAGCTCGTGTCAAATTGAGACTGTATCCTTATATTTGGACCTAAGATTCAAACGCACCATGTTGATTGAGTGAAATTTTGAAATTTGAAGATAGCATGAGCATAACTCAAAATGAGTCCCATTCTGGTAAAAAGCAAAGTCACTCCCACCTCTGTGTTGTTTGCTATTTAGGGTCTTAGGAGCCCCAAAACTTAAGAAAGAAAATTTACATAGTAATCACTTCATGACCACACTCAAAATTGCTTGATTATTTTAAAAACACATCCAAAAATATTCATCAAAATGTGATTTTTAGTAATAAATTAGCATAAAGAATTTTTCATAAATGGGCCATAGCTTCCAATACATAGTCTTTCTAGCTATTAGAAGCATGGTAACATCTGGAGAATTACCCATGCTATCTTTGTAGCACTTTAAAGGTTATTAACTTGTGTTTTAGGATGGTTTAATGCCATTGAAAAATGGCAAAAATAGCACATGTTTTTCAAATCAAGTTAGGTTTAAAAATGCTATTCAAACCAAACTCTAAATATGAGGTCTCTGATCACTAGCCCAAAAAAATTCCAAGTTTTTTTCAAGTCATAAGCTAGCTTTGTGGATATAAACCACTTCACAATTTACTTGGTATCTCAAGCAATAGTTCTTGGAAGTTGCTGAGCTAAAAGGACACAAAAGTGTTCAATGACATAAAAGTGTCATGTTACCAATCTATGTTAACAAAATCTAGCTACCTATTGTTCAATGGACATCTTGGGTGCATATCTTCGTAGGGTTACAAATTTGGAGTACTACTTGCCTATGGATAAGAATAGTTGTTTTAAAGAAAAGAACTCATTCATCTTGATGGCCCGATGAGCTGATGGAAGATATCACTCTGTAACTGATCTTTTAATATCCTCTCAAGACTGGGAAGATCCTAGGATACCCAAGTCCTTGCAATGCTTCTTCCACCATATCGTCGCATCACCAGTGAGGCAAAACATTACATACATAGTTTGATGGCTCGATGAGCTGATGGAAGATATCACTCTGTAACTGATCTTTTAATATCCTCTCAAGACTGGGAAGATCCTAGGATACCCAAGCCCTTGCAATGCTTCTTCCACCATATCGTCGCATCACCGGTGAGGCAAAACATTACGTACATAGTTTGATTTTTGGGTTGGGTCCCGGCAGCTTCAAAATAGTCTTCCATAGCCTCAATCCAAGCTTTCTGCATAATGCTCAATATGGGCTCCCTCGCCTTTCAATGTGGGAGGATGGGCTTGTTTTAGGAGAAGTTTTTTCTCATGTATAGTAGTGTACAATGCAATGGATGGTACCTATGCAACAATACACCTATCGACGGTTTGATATAAGACTCAAGACAATATGGTCAAGGAATTTAACTTTTAATGACTCAAGGCAAAACTTAAGACATGAATTGAAGACTAGAACAAAAGTATTTTATAATTGTCATAAAGTATTTACAAGAGTTTTCTTATCATATCAAGCTACAAGATTCTATGAGCAGGCTATCCATGTACATAGTAATACAGGCGATACTCGTTTGTGAGCACCACTTACAATCACTACCTCATCAATATGATAATCCTTATATACATCATTCTTAGGTTCATAAATCACAAGACTACTTTTGATTAAAGAAAAATTCATGATAAGTGGGAAAGTCTTCACTCGCTACGATGAAGCAACTTTGATAACTCTATTGTAGACCCACTCAATTTTAGTGACTACATGCTTATCGATAAGGAAGTTTCCACTCTTCTTCTTGGTGGTCACAAAATATTATAACTAAACCACTCACAACTCCTCTTCCCAACCTTCTTGAGATCCGTCTTGATGCATGCAATCCTTGAAGCATAAATGGATAGGGTTCCACTATGACCGCTCCAAGCCATCTCCCAACCTCTATCAATACTTGAGGAAGGCGGTGGAAAATCTTTTATCAACATGATCATTAAGTCCCGTCAAAATGTATATTCATGCGACTTGCAAGCCACAACATACATCAAATGACTTCTATTATTTGAAAATGGGATCCTCCTAGAACATCAGGTTTCACGTTAGGCTAACCTAGCTAACCCATACATAACATATTTCTTTATGTTGGGGTATAAAGCCCAATGTGGTCGCCCAGGTAAGTGGGCGGGCCGCCAGGTATGTACACATATTCTTTTGTAAAAACCTAATAAGAACTCACTATGCTCTACACATTACAGTAGAGCGAGTTCACCATATCGTCGTGCTCTTCTTCTCGCACTCTCTCTCGCGTCGCACTTCCGCTCGTACTCCTTCAACTGGTATCAGAGCTCAGATCGAGGCTCGGGGTAGCACTGCAGGAGGCTAGAGTCACCAGCTCAGATTGGAGTGAAATTCGACAAGCGAAGACATGGCCCCAAATCTCGTGGGTAAGCCCAAAGGGCTTGGTGTGCTCAGAATTTCATTCTGAGGTCATCTCGGTCACCGTTCGGCTTCGAACAAAGGTTTGCGCAGGCGATTTTCGACTACGTGGTCTCGGCGGGTGCAGATCCGACTCTGCAAATTTGGGGTTTTCGGCCTACGACTGCAGGTGCTGAGGATATCGACACTCCCAGAGTGTTGATTTGTGGCTGTCTACACATCGAAGGACGGCTCACAGTTCTTGGAGGCGTGTCACATACGACACGGGCGTATCTACACACAGACTGTAGGCGACATCCACTAGTTCATCAGGTAGCTTGTGTTTGCTGCTTGATATTCCAGATTTCATCCTGACATTGCAGGTACTTCCACATGGGATGTATTGTCAGAGATGATGTATGTCTGTTGAGGGTTTGCTGGCTGTGAGTCACGCAGCAAACAACCGCCGCAGCGGTTACAGCATACAGTGGGAAATTTGTGGATGTATGACTTTGTGGGAAGTCTATGTACTGTCAGATTTACTGCAGCCTTTGTTGAGGGTCGAGTGAGGTTTTATTGAGCTGGGGGATTCTCGAATGTTGAGATCCTTTCGGTGATACAGGTCTTGGAGCGATCCCTCGAGCACCCTTAGATAGGCAGCTAGGATGTATTGTCTATGAGTTAGACAGTTGGGATTGCATCTTTGCTTTACTGCCGTTGAGGCATTGTCGCAGCCTATGCTTATAGGACAGTGAGAGACAGTACAGGTGCAGGATAGGTTTACCCGCATCTTACAGTGTCAGAGAGACAGTGTTTTTTGAGCTGTTTTTTGGTCTGTTTTTTAGTACACCAAAGCCATTTTACAAAGGAGACTCTGCCGAAATTTATGCAGAATCTGAAGCTTTCTTGGTTCATTTGACAGGTTGATATTGGTTCAGAGGTCAGTTTACAGGGGAAACTCTGCCGAATTTTTCCCAGGAAAATAAACCACTGTGAAGCGTAGCTATGGCTGGATCACAGGACACTGCTCTTTACAATATCAAGAAGCTGGATGGAACCAATTTCCCATTGTGGAAGAAGCAGATTTGTCACGTGTTGGTACAAAAGAAGCAGATAAAACCTATAAAGCTCAAGGAGATAAAACCAGAAGATATGGACGAAGATAAATGGAGCGAAATGGATGAATTGGCACTTTCTACCATCATGCTGACTTTGGCAGAAAGCGTTTACTTCAATGTAGCAGACGAGATGTCGGCTTATCAAGCATGGTTAAAGCTCAGTGATCTTTATGAGAAGCAGAGTGCAGCTTCACAGGTATACTGGCTTAAGAAGCTTGTTGACTTGAAGATGAAAGAAGGGACACCTATGTCCAATCATCTGAATGAATTCAACACAATCTATAGTCAGTTGTCAACTCAAGGTGTCAAGTTTGATGAACCTGTTAGAGCTATGTTCCTGTTGATCACATTGCCGGAAAGTTGGGACACTTTTCGCACAGCTTTGAGTAATTCTGCACCTCCAGATGGTTTGAACATAGCAGGTGTAGAAGGAAGTCTGCTTACTGAAGAAACCAATAGAAAGACAATGGACAAAGGCAAAGGAACAGCCTTAGTTATCAGGGGAAGGACCAAAGAAAAGTACAAAGGTGGAAAGAAGAATCAGTCTCGTAGCAAGTCCCGCAGTGCTAAAGGCAAGAATGACATAGAATGCTACCATTGTGGCAAGAAGGGTCACATGAAAAGAGACTGCAGAGAATGGAAAGCAGAAAAAGGCAAAGAGAAAGCTGAAGACCATAGTGAGAAGAACAAGTCCTCAGTGAAGATTCAAGAAATAAATGTGACAAACACAGTTGCAGAGGATGACAGTCTAGTGTCAAGAGACATCTACTTCTTGAAGAATACAATGGACTCAGCTCTTCTTACAGCATCTGATGGAAATGCACTGAGTGACTGGATTATAGACTCAGGGGCATCACTTCATGTGTCTCCAAACAAGGAGTGGTTTACCTCTTATGTGACCACTAAAGATCATGTTCGGCTAGGCAATGGGCAGACATGTGAGATCTTAGGTGTTGGAGATGTTCAATTGAAGTTTCAGAATGGCTCTTCTTTCACGCTGAAGAATGTGAGACATGTTCCCGCAATTACAAAGAGCTTGATCAGCACAGGTTTACTTGATGATGCTGGCTACGTCACCACTTTTGGACAGAACATGTGGAAGATATCCAAGGGTTCTATGACAGTAGCACATGGAGTAAAGTCTGGAGGACTTTACATGATTTATGTATCAAATGTCTCTAAAAATGTAATCAATGTAACCGAGCAGCCGAACGTTTCTTTGTGGCATAGCCGGTTAGGACATATGTCCAAGAAGGGAATGGAAATCTTGTCTCGTTCTGGTTATTTGCCTGGCTTTTCATTTAATGATTTTGAATTCTGTGAACATTGTCTGTATGGTAAGCAAACACAGCACCCACATAAGCATAGAAGCAGTAGAAGAGATACACAGTTGGCACTTGTTCATAGTGATTTGTGTGGACCTATGCCTAACCTATCTCTAGGGGGAGCTTCTTACTTTATGACATTTATAGATGATTACTCGAGGAAAGTATGGGTTTACTTTCTCAAGCACAAGGATGAAGCGTTTAGTGTTTTCAAAACGTTTGTGACACTTGTGGAGAATCAGAGTGGCAAGAAGCTTAAATGCTTACGCACTGACAATGGTGGAGAGTATGTTTCAAAGGCCTTTCAGGACTTTTGTGAGTCAAAAGGTATAAAACGTGAACTTACTGCTCCTTACAATCCTCCTCAAAATGGTGTTGCTGAGAGGATGAATAGGACCATACAAGAGAAGGTCAGAAGTATGTTGTCTAATGCACAACTACCAAATGGGTTTTGGGTTGAAGCTGTATCAACAGCTGTTCATCTTGTAAATAGATCTCCTAGCAAGGTTTTGCAGAAGGATTCAGTGCCAAAGATGGTATGGTCAGGCAAAATTCCCTCATACAAGCATCTCAGAGTCTTTGGCTGTGAGGCATATACTCACGTTCCAAAGGAATTTAGGAACAAACTTGAGCCAAAGAGTAGAAAGTGCATCTTTCTAGGCTATGGTAATTCTGGTGAGATGGGGTACAGACTTTGGGATCCCGAATCCAGAAAGGTTGTCCGCAGCAATGATGTTCACTTTAATGAATCCAAATATCATTCTAAACCAGAGAGGGTTGAGGAGATTAGAAGAGTTGTCTTCCAAGAAGATGGACCTGCACGTGCAAGACAAAATGTCAGGGCTCAAGAGGAGCAAGGACTGGATAGAGTGGAACCACAGGTTGTGGCTGAGCCTGAGCCACCTATTGTGCGTAGATCTGGACGTGTCACGCGACCTCCTGATAGGTTTGTTCCATCTATGAACTATGTCATGTTGGCTGATTGCAATGAGCCTTCATGTTACAAGGAAGTAGTGCAAATGAAGGACTCCGGGAATTGGCAATTGGCCATGTAGTCAGAGATGACAGCTCTGCATAAAAACCAGACATGGAAGCTAGTTAAATTACCACGGGGCAAAAAGGCTCTACCCTGTAAATGGGTTTACAGGTATAAGATCACCGCTCATGATAGTCATCCAAAGTACAAAGCAAGGCTTGTTGCCAAGGGCTTTAAGCAAGAACAAGGTATTGACTTTGATGAAGTCTTCTCTCCGGTGGTCAAGATGACTACATTGAGATGCTTTCTTGCATTGGTTGCCATATTAGATTTGGTGTTGCACCAAATGGATGTCAAGACAACGTTCTTGCATGGTGATTTAGATGTGGAAATTTACGTGCAGCAGCCAGAAGGGTTTGTTGAGAAAGGCAAGGAAGATTGGGTATGCCAGTTGTTAAAGAGTCTTTATGGCTTAAAACAATCACCGAGGGCATGGTACCATAAATTCCACAAGTTTATGCTTTCTCAAGGCTACAAACGTAGTGAGTTCGATCATTGTCTATATACAAAGAAGGCTAAGGATGGTAGTTGGCTGATCCTTATTTTGTATGTGGATGACATGTTGATTGCTGGCAAGCACTTGGAAGAAATTTCAGCTTTGAAGTCAAAGATGGCAAAATCGTTTGACATGAAAGACATGGGTGAGGCAAGTCATATACTTGGTATGCGCATTGAGAGAGACAGATCAAAGAAGTTGATTTGGTTATCTCAAACAGAGTATATTGACAAAGTTTTGCAACGTTTCAATATGGAGAAGGGAAAGGCACTGAGTGTTCCATTGCCACCATATGTGAAACTTAGCAAACAAGATTGTCTTGTGTCTGAGGAAGAACAGGCTGAAATGGATAAGATTCGATATGCGTCTGCAGTGGGTAGTTTGATGTATGCAATGATTGCTACTCGCCCAGACATTGCATTTGCAGTGGGAGTAGTAAGTCGATATATGTCAAACCCAGGCAAGAAACATTGGGAGGCAGTGAAAGGAATATTGAGATACCTGAAAGCTACAAAGAGTATGCGTATATGCTATGGGAGTCAGGAGCTAAGTGTAAAGGGTTTTACAGACTCAGATTATGCAGGTGACTTAGACAACCGAAGGTCTACGTCAGGGTATGTCTTTACATTGGCTGGTGGAGCAGTATCATGGCGTTCTAGATTACAAGATTGTGTTACTCGGTCTGATATCGATCAAAATACAGTCATTAAATCAGGTGAAGATGGACTATTTTCCTCATTCTAATTGATCTCTCTTCCCCCTTATCTCATCTTTAGGTGAGCTTTACAGCATCAAAAAATTTAGTAATCAATTCTTTTAAGTAAAAGTTAAAGCTTAGGATAAAAAGTTAAACTAGTTAAATATAGTTTTTTTTAGGTTATGGAGTTTTGAGTTTAAAATTTATCTGCTCTGTGTGAAGTATATCTTACAATGGAAGGTAAATTAAGTAAAGTGGTTAATGATTGCTTGCCTTGTATAGAGGAAACTCGCACTTGGAAGTGATTTAGGATAGTTAAAGTTAGCAGTTATGAATGAAACTCCCCTAGTAGCTGACAAACCAGCAGGTAGTGCCAAGAGCCAACCTACCTCTCTTCTATCAGATATTCATGGTGCTTTCATGGAAGCAGTAGAGGACTTGCAGAAGCTTAAGATACCAGAGCAAGCACTGATCAAAAGAGAGAAGCCTACAATAGAGACTATCTTGAAACACACCTTTCAGCAAGTGTCACTGTACGACATGCTTCGACTTGATGCAATTTTCGAAATGACACCCTTTCCATCATCCAGTCTCTGTATCCTGGTACAGGGCCTAATGGCGGGCACCTACCTATGCAGCCCTTGGAGTCCTACATGATTTCAACTGCCTCCCTCACCGACTACAAAAGTCCTCGTCTCACTGTGTCTATTCTTGGGCATCAATTCTCAAGCGTATAGTGATGCTTTAGGTCTGCAGCCTACCCGCCCTGCTTCATTCACTGTTACATTGGTGGAGCAGAGGACAGTCTATCTAGTGGGCATTGTAGATAAGGTGCCTCTGAAGGTACAAGACTTCACATTTAGCTTCGATTTTGTGGTGGTCAGTCTTCCCTAGGTGGAGGGAGGATTTCCTTTGCTTATTGGTAGACCATGGTTGCGGCATACTAAGGCACTTCATGATTGGGGAAATGACGCCATGCCTGGCTCCCCCATGTAACCAATTCAACTCGAAGGAGGTCTGGATCCAGTGGTTCATCATAGCTCATTGTCAGTACAGTCCAACCTCGACCCCGGGTAGCCCATCCCACTTGATCGGTCTGATGAAGACGTGCTGCAGTGGTTGGAAGCTACCACATCGATACCGTGCTATGTGGTCTCTATTCAAGCCTCACTTGTGCCTGTAACACTCTCTCTCCCAGCTCCTCAGGCCGACACGAGTGTCCCAAGCCCTACAACAGAAAGTGTGCCAGTCATAGAAGCAAGTGTGTTAGTCCCTGATGACCATGATTCAATTGATCAAAAGCGTATGGCGGTGCGGTTGTCCTGTGAATAGCCATCAGCACAATGAAATAAGCGGGAGCCAACGATGCGCTCACAGTCCCATTGCAGATTGCGCTGCACTTCATTCGCGCCAATAAGCCAAAAGACTCTTTGCGTATTACACCTTTGAGACTGTTCTCTTGGCTGAAAAGTTGCTTTCAAAAAGTTGACAACATCGGCTGCACACTTCATACGCCAGCCATCTGGTTTCAATTCCTCATGCGTCAAATTTATCTTGATGAATGCCCCTGCCCCATCATGTTCACCTTTTCCATGGCCAGATGCAGAGAAGTTATGCATCATGTGCAAGCCTGTCATTTGATAGTACCTAGCCACAAAATAGTAAGGTCTACGGGCCTTGAATTGTGAAGCAGCACCATCTGACCAAAACCAATGTTGTTGCAGAGAATGTCCTCGTTCTTTCAGCCACTTGTCATGCAGCAAGAAACAATGTTGTACAAACAATGTGTCATGCTGCTTGTCATCCGATATGTAGAAGTGTAGCGTCTTCTATTCCACAAATGATTGACTCAAAAAGTCTTCAAGAGATGATGTCGACACTTGTAACATGTACAATCACACTGTAAGAACTCTTGAGAGTCAAACCACACTTATGGGAAGACATGGAGAAACATTTGGAGAAAAAAGGAATAAAGATTCCTTTTCAGACAAACCCTACGATAGAAGAAAACAAACTTGAAGGTCAACCCAAAGCCCAACTTGTGCCCATAAACAAGGTCGAAGATTACTGTGAAGGTGAGGAAGGTAATACAACCTTACCTGTCGAATATCAGGATCTAAAGACGATAGCTATCCTAGACAATGGAGCGGAAGTTGCGATTGCTACAAAGCAAATCTGGGAGAAATGGAGCTATCCAGCTCTCAGAAAGACGAGAATGAAACTGCAACTCGCAGATGGGTATGTAGAGAGACCATTGGGAGTCCTGGACCAAATAGTTGTAACTTCGTGTGGAATTAACTATGAGCACACCTTTGCCGTGGTAGATTTCGGAAAAACAAACAACTTTGACATTATTTTGGGGTGACCTTTTATGCGTCAACTCAAAATGATACAAGACTGGGGGTACGACCAAATTTACCTAAGGTGTGAGGAGCTAATAACGAAAATCAACATGAAAGATCACAGCTATAGAGACATTGCAAAAACACCAGTGCAAGAATTTGATTCAACCACAATGAATGGAAAAGAAATACCTGCGTGGTTACAAACGAAAGCACATGTCTAGATGTGTGGAGCATCTGATTGTGGAGACTTAATCAAAGAGGAATGTGTGTTGGAAAGGTCAGTAGAAGACGAGGCTTATCTCCCAGAACCTTTCCCTGAACATTTATTTGAGCCATTTGGGTGGACTCAAATATTGTCAACCTTGGATGTATGTGTTAACAAATGCATGCCTACAAAATTTTGTGACGATGAAGGATACGACCTAGTAACGTTGCAAATGGCTAGCGTCATCCTTGAGTAAGGATCAGATAGTGAGGAACAAGAAGAACCATACATGAGATTGAGTGTAAAAGAATAGTTGATGAGATATCTGTAATGGACGATAGAAATCGAACAGAGGAGGAATTCACAGACTCACTAAGCGATGACCTTCCATCACTGGGTGATGAAATCCAAATGATAGATGTTGATGACGAAAGATCAAGTGGATCAGAGACGGATAGGAAGTATATGTTGAGACCGGATAGGTTTTACGAGTTTCCTAACCAAAAACCTAGTCGTCAAGAGCGGTATAGATCAAAGAGAACAAGGAAATCAAGAGCGAATAAGCATAAACCCATGCCTCTTGTCAATGACAAAACAGGATATCTAAGGCTTGTAAAAGCTGACGATTGTGGCAAAGACAAGGTCACTGGCCGGTTTATCAAAATTAAACCATGGAAAAACAACAAGAAGAACAAGTGCAAAAAGCAAACGACTGAGACACATAAGGAGGGGGGAAACAGGGTCTAGAATGACCAAAACAGAGAGGAAAACAGAGTACAATAAGCTCAAAAAGACCCTCAAAGACATATGGACAATTGAAATAGAAACAAATGAGGACACGAATTCTGACAAGATGGATGTGCCGTCCCATTATAAAAAGTATACCATACAAGATAGAAAAATCATAGTGCAACAACCGATGAGAGAATTGAAGGAACCTGGTACATCATACGACGGTCTTGAAAAAGCCAAATGAATAGATCTAGCGGAGCCAAGAGAAGATCCAAAACCTGCATATATTGCCACGGATCTTACTGAAAAGAGGAAAAGCTTTTGATAGCTACTCTAAAACAGTATAGAGATGTGTTTGCGTGGTCATACAAAGATCTTAAGGGGGTGGATCCAAGTATCTGTCAACACACAATACCCCTTAAGAATGACTCCAAACCAAGCAGACAATGTCCTTATACTTACAATGAGACGTTTGCAAGGAAGATCAAGGAGGAGATAGATAAGCTGAAAGAGGTAGAGTTTATTTACAAAATTGAGCACACTGACTGGGTTTCACCGATTGTGGTGGTCCCGAAGAAAAATAGAAAGTTGAGATTATGCATCAATCTCAAGAAAGTAAACGCTGCTACAATTCGGGACAACTATCCCCTACCCATTACTGATCATGTAATAGAAAGAGTGGCAGGAAAAGAAGCTTACAATTTCTTAGATGGCTTTTCACGCTACAACCAACTCGCAATAAAGCCAGAGGATCAGCACAAGATGGCTTTTGCAACTGAATGGGGCATTTTTGCATTCAGGGTAATGGCTTTTGGCTTAACGAATGCACCAGCCACATTTCAGAGGCTGATGGGTCATGCTTTTAAAGAATATCTAAGATAGTTCTTAGAAATTTACATGGATGAGTTGTGTGTTCACTCTCTCGTAAGATTGAAGCACATAGAGCACTTGACCAAAGTGTTCAAAAAATGCAAATTGTATCGGATTTGCCTGAATCCAAAGAAATGTTTCTTCATGGTAAGACAAGGCAAAATATTGGGACATATAGTGTCCAAAAATGGTATTTCGACAGACATGGAGAAGATCAGCGTAATTGTTGATCTACCACGACCAGTAAAGGTAAAGGAGGTACAGGTATTTATGGTCCATTATGGATATTATCGTAGATTTATCTACTCATACGCTATAATTACGAAACCACTTTACGTGTTGATAACTAAATTTGAGTGGATAGATGAGTGCGAGAAAGCTTTTCAAACTTTGAAGCAAAGATTGATATTCGATCCAGTTTTGAAGGCTCCGGATTGGGAAAAGATATTTCACATCCACGTAGATGCATCAGCATATGCTATAGGATGCATACTTGCATAACCTGGAGAAAAGAACATGGATTTTCCAATCAGTTACTCTAGTAGACAACTAAACAGTGCATAGAAGAATTACACAACAACTGAAAGGGAGGGTTTGGGTATGATCTATGTTGTGAAAAAGTTTAGACATTACCTACTTTCCAATAAGTTTGTATTCTTCGTTGATCACCAAGCACTGTTGTACTTGGTAAACAAACCTTGCAATATGGGGCGGATTGTACAATGGTTCATCATACTGCTTGAGTTTGACTTCACGATTGTAGTCAAAAAAGGAACTACACACCAAAGAGCGGATCATTTATCTAGAATGGTGCATGGAGAAAACCCTGTAGGAGTTGATGATGATTTGCCATATGCATATCTCTTCAACATAGAAATGGTTCCAAGATGGAGTGAGGATGTAATTCCTTTGTTTACTATTGTGTCATTGAATTTGACAAGACAACCATCAACCATTGCAGCATCTAGATCATTGGTAATGCTGGCTGGAAAGCTATACAAACGGGGACCGGATCAAATCCTTAGGTTTTGTGTTGAATCAAGTGAACGGGACTTGTATCTAAACCAGTCTCATGTACAAACAACGTGGATTCACAATGGGCATGCACAGACGTATCAAAGATTGATGAGAATGGGTGTATATTGGCCAAAAATGCAACAAAGTGCTCATAAGCATATCAAATCATGTATTATCTGCACTTTTCAAAAGCCAATAGAACACGCAACTCTATTCAAATTATCTGTAGCACCCAGATGGAATAACTACGTTGTAGAATACCTCACCACCGGAGTACTGCCTGAAGGGATGAGTAGATCACGTATCAAAACGATCACGAAAGAGGCAGAAAACTATGTATTGATTGAGGACAATCTTTATAAGAGGGGAAAAAACAATCAATTGAGAATGTGTGCGACGGAAGAGGAATACGTTCCTATCTTGAAGCAAGCACATGGTGGACAAGCTGGAGGATATTTTTCAGCTGACAAAATGGCCAAAGCAATTCTTATTGTTGGCATATGGTGGCCTACACTATTCATGGATGCCAGAGAGTTCGTGAAACGATGTGATGATTGCCAAAGGACAAAGATTCCTAGAGCACGAGGTGACATGCCCTTGAGACCAATGATGGGGGCAAGAGCGTTTGCAAAATGGGGAATAGATTTTGTAGGACCAATTGCGCCTCCTGGATATAAAACGCACGCTCAATACATTATTGTAGCAACAGATTATCTAACAAAGTGGGTTGAAGCGAAAGCAACAACCAAAAATGATACAAAAACGACAGCGCAGTTTTTGTATGAGAACATTTTCACCAGGTATGGCTTACCAATAGAGATAGTGAGCGATAGAGGGACTCATTTCGTCAATGAAGTGATCGAATTCCTATTGGATGAATTCATGGTAATTCACAAGAAGTCAGCCCCCTATCATCCACAAGCTAACGGCCAAGCATAAAGTATGAACAAGATTTTGGTGACGATTCTCACAAAAATTGTTAGTGAATCGAGAGCCGACTGGGATCAGAAGCTGCATTCAGCTTTATGGGCATATAGAGTAGCGTACAAAACCTCAATCGGAACGACTCCGTTCAACATGGTTTATGGAATTCAAGTGATTTTTCCACTTGAATTTCTTATCCCCACACTTTGGGTAGCTAAAGAATTAGAATGGACGGGCCATGAATTATCCAATCAAATAGATATCTTGGAAAAATTGGATGAAACTAGATTGAGAGCAGTTGCATCAATCTATGTGCAAAAACGAAACATGAAATCATTCTTTGATCAACATGTTATCAGTAAGGAATTTGCTATGGGGGATTACGTCTTAATGTATACCCTGAAACAACATTCTCGGAAACTCAAAAAGCGAGGCAATGGACCCTATGTGATTCATGACATATTATCTAGCGGTGCCATTAAGCTTGCGACATTAGAGGGAGAGAAGATGCCTAATTGGATTAGTGGCTGCAGATTAAAGAAGTACAACCTACCACTAACCTCAAAGATGCTTGCCAAAATCCACGCTGCGAAGGAGCGCAAGAACAAAGCAAATGAGATAGAAGCTCAAGCACAGGAGGAGGCCAAAATCAGGATTTTAAAGGGGAAATAGAAATTACAACAACAAAGACTTTCTCAACCAGCAGACACGGCTCAAATTCCTCTTTCTATAATTCACACTAACGAGCAATGGGAAATAGGAATCGATGTTCACATCAATGTCAAACTTCCGACTGGCAGATATCAACGAGCATTGATTGACACAGGGGCAAGAGTCAATGTGGTCAACTTCTCCACTTACAAGATGCTTACCGATGAACCCCTAGTGCAATCCACACGAGATTTACAAACCGCAAACGGGGCAAAAATGCCAACATTGGGAATAGTAAACTTACCAATCAATATTGATGGAAATGATTGTCCTCATCAATTTCTCGTAATGAAAGACAAAGGAATTAGAGAATCACTATGTTTG
Organism: Adiantum capillus-veneris; assembly: GCF_014529385.1. Taxonomy (NCBI): domain Eukaryota; kingdom Viridiplantae; phylum Streptophyta; class Polypodiopsida; order Polypodiales; family Pteridaceae; genus Adiantum; species Adiantum capillus-veneris. Next base: position 18,084,425 of record NC_140945.1, on the reverse strand, counting down.
GGAGTTCCATGGATGAGAACGTACAATGCAGTTACCAAATGGTCAGAATATGTACACACACAACTCTAACGCGGACATGACTCCATTCACCAAAACAGATCACTCGTGGCCGATTATCCCCATCGACAAAAAGCAATCAGCTCATCAGCCAAAAACACCGAAAACGGCTGTTCGAAAAGTATGGATAAAGAAAATTGTCGTGCAGAAAAACAGAGACAGATATGGCTGTCCAAGTCACAACTCCTGACGACAGCAACACCATATCAAAGACCTTTAGGAGCTAATCCAGAGTGGAAGTGGCAACCAAAGCTGGAGACAACCAAAAATTCAGCGACAAAGATCAAATGGAGACCAAAAAGTCAACCCAGGACGCCTGAACTAACAAAATGGCAATGGAAACCTAAGAAAATTCAGGAACCTACTTTAAAATCTGCAAATATGAAAAAACTGAATACAAATGGGTTCCAAAAATAGTTGCCATCAAAAAACCAACAATCAAGGAGAGAGCAATCAAACTGCAAGCTCTTCTGTTCCATAAACAGCTAGCCTCGCCATCCAAAGCCACTGAAAATTACATTCAATCCCCGCATCTTGCACAGCACTTTGTTTCCCATTGCATTGTCTCAAACATGAGGATAGGGGCACATTACACGGTCGTGCATAGACACAGATTTCAAAACCCATGCACACACACACAACCTTCGTCCGGGACGACTCAGTTTAGGAAGGGGGGAGTAATTGTTGAATCTAGCAGCAGTCAGGACCATTAAGGGGTCCAATGTGTATATATGTACATAATACGTGTGTGTGTTTTCATTTTTTAGAGTTCAATTTCGAACAAATTTGATCAAAATCTGGCATTTTTTAAGCGTTTTTATCATCCAACCAGCATAATAATGAGCTGTAATGACAAAATCTAGAGCATTGGGATGCTTCTAGTGAAAATATATGCTTAGGGGTGAGTATAATAATTTTTGGTTAATTTTTGCTAGTTAATAAGTATTTTCAATTTATTTCGCTTAATTTTCGTTAATAAAACTTCAAAAATTAAAAATATATCACCCACAGTGTCGGAATCAAGTTCTGGAAGCAAACGCTGAAGTATCATGATAGGGTTATCAAGCATGGAAGATATGAAGCTAATCTGAAGACATTGAATTTCAGCCTTAATGATCATGACCACATTTCCCCAGAATCGCATCAAACGGTGATACGACGCCAGAATGACGAACGGTTCGACCCACAGGTGGTATACAAATTATCTCGAGATCAAAGGTAAGGAAAATTAGCCCTATGTCACGAAAACCTCGGGAAGATATGGGTCAGGTACGCCAAAAATCTAGCTCATTGTTCAATTTCCATTCTGAGAGAGAAGAGGAGAGCATCTTCGTACCTTCGGAGCCGGCATTTCACACCAGATTTCACTAGTATGTTCCTTGTCGAGTAAAGATCAAGTGTATTACACATGCAAGCGCGAAACATTGCACAAACGCGCGCATTGACCATATCAAAGTTGGATTGAGTCGAATAGGTCAAGGGCCCTTAGAGGCATCATGAAAAAACTTTTTCAGGGACAGAACACATCAATGTGCTCCCCACAATGTCAGGAACAAAGCCATGTGATCAGATCTCAATTTGGTGGTGGTGCACCGATCGCGATCAGTATACCTCACTGACCAAATTTGACACAGAAATAGCAAAAAGCCTTCTCTCAACTTCGCCAACAACCTGCAGGTGTCAAAAATAAATTTGGGATCTATGGTACGATCGCGATCGGTGCCCCCAGTTTCAGATTTTAGAAATTTTGACAAGGCCCAGGCTTAGAACTCATGGAGGAGTACACTGTCTTGAATTTTCATAAGAAATGCACAAAGTTTGCTCATAGAATGGGCCAAAATTGTCAAACACACCCGAATTGGGAAATTTAACCTACAACTACCAAAATTCGACTGAAAATTATGACGGATGGTTTGAAAGGCATACCCGTCTGACTAGGAGTCAGCAGGGTAGTAGAAAACCCTGAATGGAGCTCAGAATCTCCTACAAGGACGGAGATGACCATTTCAGTCTCGAGTGATCACACAAGGGAAGAATTTGGCCGAACTAATGTTTAATTGTCAATTTAACCATTGAGAAATTTAACCTACAACTACCAAAATTCGACTGAAAATTATGACGGATGGTTTGAAAGGCATACCCGTCTGACTAGGAGTCAGCAGGGTAGTAGAAAACCCTGAATGGAGCTCAGAATCTCCTACAAGGACGGAGATGACCATTTCAGTCTCGAGTGATCACACAAGGGAAGAATTTGGCCGAACTAATGTCAAAGACTAAAAGGCAACTTAGAAATGCCCAATTATCCCATTGGTATCCAAAGAATGCCTGAAAAATACCCAAGTCTGGGAAATCTCCAAAGACGGGGTAAAAAGTGCTTGATCAAGTCAGAAACAGACAGCGAAGTGGGCTGATGATAGCAACACATCATGGAAGCAGTAAAAGCTCAAAAACTAACATCAACAACTCCAGGCTCCAACCAGAATTCATCAGGAAAACCCAATATGGTTAGACTTAGTAAAATAAGATCAAATAGTGAAAAATTGCTCTAATTTGTTCATTTTAAGTCCAAAACTTGAAAATAAATCATCAGTGGGCTAGGCAGGCATAGGAGACTAAAGCCATCTAGTTTTCACCCAAAAAAGCCCAGGTACTATGATCGCGATCGGTGTACCTCAGCATCAGATTTTGACCAAAACCTAACAGACCTCTTGTACACATCTTGTTCAAGTCACACATCAAGCTTCAAGCCAATTGGACATCAAAAACCCATGAAAAATCAAAGTCTAGTCCAAAACTCCCTTGTAATCCAAAATTGGGACTTATAAACTCAAAAGTGGTTCAAATAAAAGACAAAGTTGACCAAAATAACCCTCTAGCTATTAGCAAACCACTCATGTGATCAAATGTTATTTTGGTCATGGTACTACAATCCCGATCGGTGTACCTCAGGCTCAGATTTCAATTAGTCACAGCTCTAGTCTTCCTAGTCCCACTGGTGAAATATGGACAAGAATGGATGAGATTTGTTCAAGTTATGATCAGTTTTAACTTTTGAACTGCTTTTTACTAAAAGTCTAAATGCTACTGGTTGCGAAAGGAAAATCCTGACAGCTTGTGATTCTAATGACATAGAATGCCTCGCCAAAAGCAAGCAAGACAGTAGACGGTAGCACCATATGAAGTGGATGAGCTCTCTACGAACGAAAAAGCTCACATCTCGGATGAAACACTAGCTCAGATCCATGCTCACATTTTCATCGCGAAGTTTAGGGATGCTGATGGTGACATGGTAAAGACGACCATCATGCCATGGGAAATATGGAATCTCCACCGAAGGCCGGATGTCACCGAAGCCGTGCGAGCTATTCATTTGGAGCAGTTTTTCAGATTGCAGCCATGGGGAACAGACTACATGAGGGCCCACAAGCTCATGAGCTCGATACAGTATGATGGGCACCGAAAAGGATGGTTCAAAGGTGAAAGTAAAGATCACAAAAGACATCATCAATGAAGCTTTGCACTTCCTTCCAGGGCAACATGACTTGTTGGCAAAAGACCAAGTCACTGGACAACGAGAAGGTGTTTATCAAAGCAAAAGGAAACAAGTACAAGTACAGTGACATGATATACGGTGAGCTAGAGTTACCAATGAGATTGATCCCTCAACATTTCAGGGTACAAAAGCCTCCTTGCTACACCAAGCCGATCTTGCACATTGCAGTGGTTATGGCTCTAGCAACAGCTGAAAACAGAACCATCCGATGCGATTATGGTTCTTACATCTTGGAAAGCTTGGTCGAAGCAAATTTGAAGGGCTCGGTAAAAAACAAAAGCCACATGAGCGCAGGGCCAATGCTAACAAGAATAGCATACCAAGCTTTGGGAATGATTGAAGACCTGCCGGTGGCCAATTCTCAAGCGGCCTTGATTCAGAACGCAAAGCTGATTGCTCACTCAGTAAGGACGACCACTAGCGCAACATCATCGCGGTCGATCAAGGCATCCAACAAAAGCTCAAGTGATGAAGAAAAGGCAGACAAGGGAAACCCTCAAGGGTCAAAAGACAAAGGACCATTTGAATTTGAAGAAAGCGAGGAGGAAGACACCACCACACCACTCGGGAGAAGAGGAAGGGAAAGAAGTACAGTGCCGAGGTCCGAACTTCAAAAAGTATATACAGAGGCCCAAGAAAGAATTGAGGAAAGAAGGACAAAATTGCGGGCTGATAGAAAGGCAAGGGCTGCTGCAACACAACTAACAGAAAAACGAAGGTTCGAGAAGGAAAGACAAGTAAGAATAGAAGAGGCAGCTCGAATACGGGCTGAAAAACAAAGGTTAGCTGCGGAACAAAAGGCTGCAGAAGTGGAGGTTTCTTCTCAATCCACTGAAGAAACAAAGGAGAAAGAAGTGGTTGAAGACACGAACCAAGCAGAGCAACTAGAGAAAGCTCAAAGAGAGAAGAATGTGGAAGCACGACAGGCGGCGAAATTGACTCGCCAAAGAATAATAAAGCTTCTAAAGAAAATTTTTGTTTCATGCTTGGCTATTCATGTATATCATGGTTGAGCAAGAAGCAACCTACTGTGGCCACTTCGAGTTGTGAGGCTAAGTACAGGGTAGTCTTCACAGCTACGGTTGAGTGTGTATGGCTCAGACGCCTTATGGTTGATTTGGGTGTTGGACAGGACACTACCAACACTATCTACACTGACAATCAGAGCGCATTGGCAGTTGCGAGGAACCCAGTTTTTCATGCTCGCACAAAGCACATTGAGGTGCATTACCACTATGTCAAGGAGAGGCTCTCAGCAGGAGAGATCAGCTTGGCTTATGTGCCAACGGAGGACAACCTTGTAGATCTTTTCACAAAGGCATTGTCTCGTGAGAAGCTTGAAGCTTTCCGCAAAGCTTTGGGCTTACTCCCCTTTGTGGACTGATCATGCCCTCAGGGCATGGCACTTCCCTTTACTCATGTGCCAGCTCTCGTTCACCGCATCACTCCAGGGGCGATTTGTTACCATATACATGTGGTAGTGATGTGTGTGGACACACTAGGACTGCCAAGGCAATTTTTCCCTCTTTAGGAGGTTTTTTCCCCCGAGCATTGTATATACGCCCATCACTCTAGGGCTATCTATCTTTCCATTGCACACTAAGTAACACACTCTCTATTGTGTGCCTTGAGCTTCCTTCATCTTCTCCAAGCTGTGTGCATTTCTCTGCAACCCTAATTCCAACAATACTATATTTATACACACATACACATACATACATATAGACATATTAATTATATATATACATACATACACACACACATGTATGTATATGTATATGTATATATACACACACACACACACACATATCTATATTTATCTATACATACACACATATAGTGTGTGTGTGTGTGTGTGTGTATGTCTATGAGAGAGAGAGAGGGGGGGGATATATATATATATATATATATATATATATATATATATATATATATATAATATATATATATATATATATATATATATATAGAGAGAGAGAGAGAGAGAGAGAGAGAGAAGGAGAAAGCTTTTTTGGATTTTTGCTACTACAAGTAAAAATCTGTAAAAAAACTCCCTCAAAAAGTTTTCTTGATCCTCATCCCCTGACTTCTTTGAGACCAAAATTCATTATCTTGGTCACATTATATCCTTAGAGGGAACACAGATGGAACATGAGAAGGTGGAAGCTATTCTCAAGTGGCCAGCGCCAAGATTTCTTGATGAATTGCAAATTTTTTTTGGTATGTCGGGGGTTCTATCGACAATACATGAAGGACTATGCAAAGATCGTAGTCTTGTTGATAGACCACTTGAGGTCAAAAATTAAAAGTATAAGTTGGGGGAAAGACCAATATAAAAGCTTTGAAAAGCTTAAGATGGCTATAACAGTTGTACCTATAGTGACTATAGTTGATCCAAATGAGCAGTTTTTCTTGCAGACGGATGCAAGTAATGAGGCCGTTGGGGCCATACTTATACAAAGGGGATGCTTGCTTGCATTTGGGAGTAAAAATTTAGATTGTGCTCAACATAATTAGTCGACCCATGAGCGAGAGTTACTAGCGACTTAAAAAGTGGAGACACTATTTATATGGTGCCACTTTAAAGGTTAAGACAGACCATGGAAGTCTGAAATGTCTTTCAAGTCAAAATGAAGTGAAGGGAAGAAACGCTCAATGGGCGGAGATCCTACATGAGTTTGACCTTTGAATATGTTACCAAAGAGGTAAATATAATGTGGTGGTGGATGCACTTAGTCGCATGTCGCAAATTAATGAATTAAGCTTCACACTCTTCAAGAACGAGTTCTTGGATTCACTACGTGCACCATCTCATAGACACAACCACCCTTGTTGGGAATGTAGTGCTAGTCTGGAGAGATTGGCCATAGATGCGATGAGTAGCAGAGAGAGAGTTAGTTCGGAAACTAATCGAACCTTCGTGGTATAGTTTGGGATCGGAGAGCTCTGACATAGACCCTTCATCACCTTTGACAACTACGGCTTCAAAGGGGGGTGATAAATCTTGTCAGGGGAGAAGTACGCTAACTACTCCATTGACGACGGGTACTTACTCTGCAAGGGTAGAGTGCACGTACTAACTATGGGCAACTTTTGAGCGCACATTCTAAAAGAAAGTCATGATAGTCCAAGTGCGGGTCATCACGGGATTCAAAAGACCTATGCTCTAGTTAAAAGACAATTTTATTGGCTTAGTTTCTTTAGGGACATCCATACTTATATGTTGCAATGCAATATGAGTCAGGCCAATAAACATGAGCGTCTTGTTGGGGTGTAGGCCAGGTGGCCATGGGAAACCACCCTTGTACACTTGATTTCACCTAATCAATATAGGGAGAAAAAGAGAGAGGGTTGACAATTCTCTTTCTTCTCCACTAACCCAAACACAGGCTGTCTGTGTATCATCCCCTTCCCCATTCTCTTCGTCCCCTCTCTTGCACACACTCCGTACATGCGCTACACATGCTCAACAATTGGTATCAGAGCTCAGGGAGCTGGCAGGCATCCGCGGCTACACCATGCGTGTGCAGCCCATCTTGGGGAAAGGCGAGCACAAGGCATCACGTAAGTGAGCACAAATCACTGCAAAGCTTGGTGTATAAGCAGCCCAAGACATTGAGCAAAGGGGCAATTGAAGCCGAGCAGATTCAAGCTGAAATTGAGGGCTCAAAGGGCACATTTGAAGCTTGTCAGCAGTGCAGAATCGGGCAGGGGCAACCATTCAGAGGCTTGCTCGCTTGGAAATTGCGAGCAATGCAAAGCTTGAAAGCTCTCGAGGTAGGAACAAAGGAGACTGCTTGAAGCAATACAAGCAGGTCGGGCAAGGAGCACAAGCGTGATGGTCGCTTCAACACAGAATCGACCAATTGGGGCAACAACCAATTAAGCAAGGAGGGCTTAATTGCAAGCTTCGGAGCATAGAAGGGGAAATCAAAGCCATTGCAAGCTCAACAAGGAAAGCCTCAGACATAGAGGGCGCAATCGGGCAGCAGGCAAAGCCTTGGAGGTTTTGGGGCACACTCGGGCTGTGACATTGATTGGACAGTTGAGCAGAACCAGGGCTGCAACACCGATTTGAGCAATTGAAGGGGAGAAGTCGGCAGTTGTTAGAGGCAAGCATAGCAGCGAGGGAATACCTGAGCTTCATGGTGGTGTTTCCACACACACACACACACACACACACACACACACACACACACACACACACACACAGAGTCATCGACTCTAAAGCTGCAAGCAGTAATCGACAGAGAGCAATGAAATTGATTTTTTTTTTAATTTCAAACTTCATAGTGTGTGTGCAAGGGCTCATTCCCACCGAGCCTGCAACTAAATCCCCCGACCCCTCTCCTCGAGCTCGTGAAAAGAAAGACAATTTTTCATAAATTGCAGTTGTGTGAGAGAGAGAGAGAGAGCTTGATTAAGAGATTGGAAGATACTTTCTCGAACAAAAACAAAAAGGCGAGCTTGACACCGAGCTTGCGAGCGAGCCCAAGCAACACACAGAGCGAGTGAGTGAGTGAGAGACAAAGACCAGGGTCTCATCATCGACATCAGTGATTCTCCGATTTTGACATCGACTTCTTCGACATTGTCACCCGACTTCGACGTCCGCACACCGAGTCCGACGAGCTTGAGAGCGATCTTGACATATCGGCTTCGAGCATTAGCGTTTTACGGCTACTCGGCTAGCCACTTCCGCTCGGTAGCGGAAGGCGACATCGACATCGACATCGCTCATGCGCACCGGCTCGACACTGCTCATTCGGCGGATCTCCGACATCCGACCCAGACACCGGGCATTTCCCCAGACGAGCACATTCCCGTGATCGACGACCGTGCTTGCGACATGCGCGGATGAGGTACCTCTATCATAGAGGAGTGACACCTGGCATCGCCATCGAGCGCACCGATCGCACTATACGACACAGTTTACGGATACGACACCTTTGGCGGCTATTCGACTAGCATATTTTTGCCCGGCGGCAGAAATCGGCACATAGCGACACCGACATGCAGGTTACAGGTTACAGAGGGTTTTCAGCCCATTCACTCACAGATTCTCCAGGTTACCAGACACAACGCTTTCACAGGCGATTTGGCAGTCATTTTGACAGCAGATTCTCTACGGACAGATGCATTGACATATGCATTTTGTTTTGAGCACACATAGTGCTACTGAGCTCTTTTGAGAGCAGATATCCCCGCAGGGATCACTTTCACTGCATGCAGCAGTTCTTGGCTCCTGTTTGAGCGCGGTTTTACTCATGTACATTGAGTTGCAGACACTGCCCACTGTACTACGTGTGGAGCCATTTTTGGCTATTTTGGCAAAAAAAAATTCCCGCCCGTTTCTGAGACTTGGACCGGAAGAGCCCTTTCTCAGACTGTGGCTAGTCCATTTGTGTCTGCATTAGCCTTTGGAGGGTCAATAGCGTGAGGTTTTCTTTGAGTTGGGGTGTGCTCGAATGTTGAGACACCTTCGGTGATACAGGTAGCTGGAGTTCCCCTTTACGGTACCCTCGCCATAGGATATGTATCTGGACGGTTATTTATGCTTTTGACGCCGAGTTGGCAGTCACACAACAGTGGTTTTGTGTAGCAGATTGCAGTTAGCACATTTATGTGTAATTTGAGTTGAGTTTTGACTCCTCATACAAAGGAGACTATGCAAGATTTCCTTCCCGCGAGTCGTGACTTTCATTGTTGGCACTTTTGAGTCTATTTCGGTTGAGATTTTACTCCCGATACAAAGGTTACTTTGCCCAAATTTCTACAGCTTCTCGCCATAGTTTGGCACCTCTCAAACCCTCTTGTCAGCGATGGCTTCTTCTTCAGAAAAGGAGGAGTATTTCATTTGGAAGTTCGATGGTAGCAACTTCACCATGTGGAAAGATCGCATGAAAGATGTTTTGATAAACAAAGGCCTCTCAGAACCGTTGAAAGAGCGCGCAGAGGATGATGATTATACACAAGCTCAATGGGAGCTTTTGGATGCAAAAGCCATGGCTACGATACATCTACATCTAGCCGAGTCAGTCTTCTTCACTATCATAGGGAAGAAAACAACCAAGGAACTTTGGGATAGCTTATGTTCAGCATGGGAGAGCAAAAGTGCATCCAACAAAGTTTTTCTCATGAAAAAGCTTATGAAGCTCAACATGAAAGAAGGTAGCACAGTTTCCGGTCACTTAAATGAGTTTAACTCTTTGTTCAGTCAGCTGACATCTCAGGGCTTTAAGGAGTTTGACGATGAACTCAAGTCTATCTTCTTGTTATGCCCTCTACCCAGTTCATGGGATATATTTTGCACAGCCATTAGCAATTCAGCTCCGAATGGCAAGTTAGAGTTCAATGCTGTCACAGAGGTGTTGCTCACTAAAGAGATTCGTCGTAAATCTCTCGATGGTGCATGGAGATGCATATATGCCTGGCAGTTCAACAAAGGCAAGAGGCCGTGACAGGAACAAATACAAAAGCAAAAGTAGAGAGCGAAATCCTTGTAGTCCTAGCAGACACAGGAACCAAAGTAGAGACCGCAATGCCAGAAATGTCGAGTGTTACTATTGCCACAAGAAGGGTCATTACAAAAAGGATTGTCGCAGTTTCCTAAGAGATCAGAAAACATGCAAAAGGATAATTCGGGCAAAAGCAAAAGTACAATAAAGATTGAGGAGCTCAATATCATTGAATCTCCCATACCTACCACTGCAGTAGAGGATGCTCCTCCTCCAGTGATGCTCATTATGCCCACAAAGATTCATGCCGAGGTGACAACAGATGCCTCAGATGTTCTCATTTTCACTTTAGATCTCACTCTAGATGCTTTGGTTTCAGATGCATAATGACACGACTTTTGTGCTGCAGAATGTCAGACATGTGCCCAAGCTTACGAAAATCTTGCTTTCTATAGGGCAATTGGATGATCTTGGCTACACTACAGTTTTTGGTAATCGTTCTTGGATGATCCGCAAGAACAACCTTATCATGATGAAAGGTAATAAAAACAGATCCCTGTACTCTTTGTTTGTTTCGAGTGTCGATGAACACTTTTATCTATGTTGCCGAGCTGCGGTCTCCTGAGTGTGGCATAGCCGGCTAGGGCATATTAGCCAAAAGGGAATGAAAACACTTCAGCGTTTTGGCTACTTACCTGTGTTAGATTACATGGACTTTCCATTGTGTGAGCATTGTCTATATGGAAAACAGACTAGATTGACATCTTCGCCATTGAATAAGAAACTAGGCGAACCTCTAGACTTGGTGCACAGTGATTTGTGTGGCCCAATGCCACATAAAACTCTAGGGGGGACGAACTACTTTCTCATGTTCATAGATGATTCTACCAGAAAGGTGTGGGCGTATCTCCTTAAGCGTAAGGAAGAAGTCTTTTCGACATTTCAAAAATTCCTCGCCATGGTTGAGAACCAATCAGGAAAAAAGCTCAAAGCTTTTCGCACGGACAATGGTGGAGAATACGTCTCCACAGAGTTCAAGGATTTTTGCAATAGAAGAGGCATTCGGCGGCAGTTTACTACACCATACACACCTGCACAAAATGGGATAGCTGAAAGAATGAATCGTACGATTCAAGAGCGAGTTGTCTCTATGATGTCTATGGCGAAGCTTACTCCAAAGTTTTGGGGGGAAGCTGTTCTGACATCAATGCACATCATCAACATGTCACCTAGTTCTCCTTTGAATTTAAAAATTCCAGAGGAATTATGGACTAGCAAAAGGCCAAGCTATGAGCATTTACGTGTATTTGGATGTGAAGCATATGCACATGTGCCCAAAGAACTTCATCGAAAGTTAGATCCCATATTACACAAATGCATTTTTATTGGCTATGGTGCAAACAGAGAGATGGGATATCGTCTTTGGCACCCAGAATCAAACAGTCATTCGTAGCTCACGTGTGATTTTCAATGAATCAAAAATGCACAAGAAGCCCATCAAAGATTTTTAATACAGACGTGTTCGTTTTGAGGATGTAGCCTTCGAACCAACTCAGTTCAGTAGTATTGCACCCACTCCTCAAGTGCAAGATACTACTATTGCTGCGAAGAGAGCAGAGTCCAACATTTAGGCACTGAGATGCTCTGAGAGAGTATCACGTGCGCCCAAGCGGTTTGAGCCGGGTATACACCACATTTTGGTCACTGACAGTGGAGAGCCAACCTGCTACAAAGAAGCTATACAAATGGATGATAGCGTTAAGTGGGAGCAGGCTATGCAATCAGAATACAATTCGATTGTGGCTAATGAGACATGGGATTTCGTTGAATTACCAAAAGGCAAAAATGCTTTACCTTGCAAGTGGGTATACAAGAAGAAGTATACAACGGAAGATCCCGAGCATAGACACAAGGCTCGTCTAGTTGCCAAGGGTTTCAAGCAACAAAAAGGTGTGGATTTTGATGAGATTTTCTCTCTAGTAGTCAAGATGACTATACTTCGCACCGTGCTTGGCTTGGTTGCTATCCAGGACATGGAACTTGTCCAAATGGATGTGAACACAACATTTCTTCACGGGGATCTAGATGAAGATGTTTACATGAAACAACCAGAGGGATTCGTATGTGAAACCCAAAAACCAACGAGGACAGAATTGGTTTGTAGACTTAAAAAGGCACTCTATGGCCTCAAGCAAGGTTCAAAGCAATGGTATCAAAAATTCGACAAATTCATGCAGTCTCAGGGTTACATAAGAAGTCAAGAGGATCACTGCTTATACACAAAAAGATTGAACGATGGTTCTTTAATCATCTTGATCTTGTATGTAGATGATATGCTTATCGCAGGCAAATCAATTGATGAGATCAATCAGTTGAAAAAGATGCTAAGCACTCAATTTTCCATGAAGGATTTAGGAGATGCCAATCACTTTCTTGGTATGCCCATCAAGAGAGACAGGCAACGTGAAATTCTTGAATTATCTCAAGAAAAGCACATTCACAAAGTCTTGCAACGTTTTAGTATGCAGGGGGGGAAGTCATTGAGTACCCCAATGCAAGCATACTCCAAACTTAGCAAGGAAGACTCTCCCAAGACAGTGGTTGAGAAAGAGGAAATGGGGAAAGTACCATATTCTTCAGCAGTTGGCAGTTTGATGTACGCTATGGTAGCCACAAGACCAGACATTGCATATGCAGTGGGAGTGGTTAGTAGGTACATGGAAAACCCTGGCAAGAAGCATTGGGAACCAGTGAAGAAAATCCTCAGATATTTGAAAGGTACAACTAGCAAGTGTTTACGCTTCGAAAACACTGATGCATCTATTGTAGGTTACTCGGATGCGGATTATGCGGGTTGCGTGGATCGTAGAAGATCCACATCTGGCTATGTGTTCATGTTTGCTGGAGCAGCTATCTCTTGGAGATCATGTCTCCAAGATTGCACATCTTCATCTACCACTGAGGCAGAATATGTTGCTGCATCTGACTCCAGCAAGGAAGCCATATGGTTGGCTCGTCTAGTGGGAGATTTGGGCATTCACGAGGTTGCAATACTACATTGTGATAGTCAGAGTGCCATTGTTTTGGCAAAGAAAATCCGGTGTTTCACTCAAAGTCGAAACACATAGAGGTCATATACCATGTCATACGAGATGCATTGGCTGGCAAGCGTATCGAGCTTGTCAAGGTTTACACTGACGACAACCCCGCAGATGCTCTCACAAAGAGCCTAACCTCGGAGCGATTTACACACTGTATAGAACTTATGGGTGTAGGATGAAGCCTCGGCAATGCTTCATCAACTTTGTATAGACTAACTATACTAATGCCACTATTGGCCACCATGACCTTCAAGTGGGAGGTTGTTGGGGTGTAGGCCAGGTGGTCGTGGGAAACCACCCTTGTACACTTGATTTCACCTAAACAATATAGGGAGGAAAAGAGAGAGGGTTGACTCTTCTCTTTCTTCTCCACTAACCCAAACACAGGCTGTCTGTGTATCATCCCCTTCCCCGTTCTCTTCTTCCCCTCTCTTGCACACACTCCGTACACGCGCTACACACGCTCTAACATGTCTCAAGGTTGAGGAACCATTCCATCCTTTGGAGATTCCTCAAGGAAACATGGAGAAGCATTTTCATGGACTTCATTACCGCTTTACCCAAGACTAGTCGAGGTAATGACGTGGTGTGGGTGGTAGCGGACAGTTTAACCAAAATGGAAAAGTTTATTGTCACAAAGAAAATGGTTATAACACTTGATTTGGCATAACTCTTTATCGAACATCTCTATAAGCTATATGGCATGCCTGCAGCAGCAGAGATAATGTTAGATAGAGATAGAAAATGATGCTACTTTGAGTATGAGTACAGTGGATCATCCACAGTCTGATGGTCAAACCGATAGAGTTAACCAATTTCTAGAGGACATGTTGCATTCTTATGTAAGTAAGAAGCAATCTAATTGGGAAGAGTACTTTGTCCTTATTGGAGTTTGCGTATAACAACTTCAAACATTCAACAATTGAATTTACACCATTCAAGTTGGTTTCCAGCCAAGATCTCCTATGGCTGTAGATCTAGAGAAGAAGAAGATTCAATTTGTCAAGAATTTCCTTGAAGATATGAATGATATGCTGAAAGCAACAAAGGAAAGCATTCGTAGTGCACATGATCATGCTAAGACGTATGTTGATAAAGGACAAAGAAAAGTTACCTTTGTAGAGGTGACTTTGTATTTCTGAAGGTTCCTGCGAAGTCAGGAACCATGAAAATAGAAAAGTGTGAAAAAATTTCTCCTAGATACTGCGGTCCCTTTAAAGTCCTTAAAAAGATTAGGGATGTAACATATAAACTTGGGTTACCAGAGAGTTCTCAAGTTCACCTTGTATTCAACGTTAGTAAATTGAAGAAATCAGTTCACACGTTGGAGAATGTAGTTTCTCCAAAGATTTTGATCGACTTGATAGAGCCATAAAAATACCGCATGAATCATAGGGTATTGAAATAGACAAACTTGCCATAAAGTGTACTATGAGGTACTAGTTAAGTGGACACACTTAGATGAAGAAGCACCAACTTGGGAACGCCGTAGTACGATTGTCAAGATATTTTCCCATGTTGTTTTCAAGCACAAAAGCCTTTATTTGGGGGGGGGGGGGGGGGGGGGGGGTAATGTCACGTAAGCTATAATGCCAAATGGCATGAGCCATGGCCAGAGCGCCACGACAAAGTGCCATCTAGAGTTCAATGGGTGAGGACGTCCCGTGCTGGAGTGCACGGGCAGCCAGGCTAGCGTGGACGGTAGGCCACACACTATACGGCGTGGGAATGGGGAAGACTTTCCATTCTCCTCTTTGATTGGGTGATGAGCCACGGTTGTCACCCTCCTCGTGTACACTCGGAGTAGTGTGGAGGTTATGGGGACGTAATAGAAACAAATCAAGCATAAGTGATAAGAAGAGCGAGCATACGATATATTGACTTTGCGAGAGTTAAGAGGGACCATCCACATGCTTCTCTCATTGCAAGATTGCGTATGAAGTGGCAAGACAGATTTCTCAAAGGTTTTAGTAGTTGCAAAGACGTGTCCAACTAGGAATGCTAGGATGAGCAAATATGTTGCTCCCCAAAAGAACATTACAGGTGTACCATCAAGAAAAGTGGACAAATCATGAGACCCATGAACATTATTATTGGCAAAGGTATGAGTATAATTTGTCTCACCTTCTTATCCGAAATCCTAATTAATCAGCCTATAGATAACTGCAAAATGTTTCACCCATAGGTTAGAGAGTTTTACTTTAAGAATGGAGAAGCCACAACCTACATTTGGGGCATCAACCATTCTAACCACGAAGCACCGTTGAGTTGCTGTGAGTGGGGGGACTAAACACGGACACGACCACAACATACAGAGACACACCCAATCAGGCCCTTTTGGGGGGAAAAAAACTTGCATTTAAAAAAGAGGCGTATGAGGCAGACAGCTTATAATGCTCATCTATGTAATAAGCCTCATCTAATTAATATTATTGATAACATCCAAACCATGTATGCATGTAATAAGAGTGACTCTACATATAAAATGATCAAAATTAGCATCCTAGTGTTGGAGTTGCTGCTGCGTCAGATCTCGTCGGCAGTATTGAACTCCTTCTTGATCTGCGTTAGCACCTCGCTCACTCGGAGGCTCCCGTCTCCTCCTCATTATCTGCCATTGCGCCATCGCTGGCATTTGTAGGCAGACTCACAAATTGGGCAGAGTTGCTTGGGGCAGATCCGGCCCTTTTGCGCAATGGTGAATGTAGCTCTACGATTTATTCTCTTATACCCATTGCGTTTCATCAGTCCTCTAACTCTCTTCGCCATTGCAGGTGGTTCTGGCAGCTTCCATTGTTTCCAAACATGGCAAGGGTATACGCTTTTTATCCTTGTAACCTTCATTTCTTTTGAATGCGTTCTTCCTTTCTGGTCTTTGCTGAAGGCCATGCACGCTGATTGGTAGATCTGAATGCGAAGTGAATGTCCTTGGGGGAGTAAACTCACACGCATGGTTATGCAAGAGATCGAGCGGGAGATGCTAGTTGTGCATTGGCCTCCTGCGTCCAGTGGCGTTGGTTGTCTTTAGTGTGAAGCTTTTTCCACTTCAAGATTTTGACAATGCTGACACACAGGGAGTCTGGTTTCAAAGTTTTCTTGAAGAGAAACGATCATGTTTTCGAAGTCAAATTTGACAGCATCCCCTTTGTATACATTATGGGACACAAAAGATGGGACTTACCAAGGGATGCCTGGATTATGTGACTGTAGATCTAATTGCCCTTAGCATGTTATGCTACATGGCATAACAGCGTTGAACAGTGACAAGTTACCTGGTTGTATGTCAGTGATCTTGTTCCTTTGTTAGGTATACTTTTAAATGCTTGTGTTTATGGCTAGGCTAGATGAACTGGGCAGAGCTCAAAATCTATCTCAATTGACTAGGGATAAGTGCATATTGTGTGGCATTCACAGGCAGAGCTGGTTCCTTAGTTATGTGCTTCATACACAGGGCTAACAGAACTTTGAAGGGTTTAACATCTGTGGGTGATATTAGAGGAGGTTTCCATTTGCATGTTTCCGTACATTTTGCATTGCAAACTCTCTTGTTTGAGTTCCTCATGTACTCAAGGTTTTCCTTTGCGGATGCGAATGTTTCTCCTGGAAGACCACCATGGCCATCCTTTGCAAGGATATTGGAGACACTGAAAACTTTGCACGTCTGAGTACAATGCTTCAGAGGACACAAGGAAAACAGATTCCCCCCCCCCCCCCCCCCCCCCCCCCCCCCCCCCCCCCCCCCCTCCCTCCCTCCGGCCGCCAAACCCTCGCCCCGCCCTTCTAAAACAACACACACACACACCCAGCTGGCCGTGCCTGAGATTGAAAAAGATGAATCCACATTGCTACTTTTTTTCTTGTTCATTTTAAAATGTGGATTAGATGTATAACTAAAAATTGCATACAATGATCCAGCCAGTTTTGAGAATAAAGGTCAGGTTGGGGTGGGTTACAAGACATTGCTGGAAAGAGGGTTTTTGAGTCTTGAAAGGAGGAACATCCCATTGCCATTTACTAGTCTAGTCAGAATAATCCTTAGAAGAGTTTTCACCTTCAACTGTCTCAATAAAGAATTGTAGTACTTCTGTTCCATTTGGTAGCAAAGAAGTTTTCTCCTTCAAAGCTAGTTTTTTATTGTGGCATGTAAGGAGGAGAATAAGTAGACACATAAGTCATAAGACTGGGTGAAGCACCTCTCATACCAAGTGGGAGAGAGCCCCGTATTCTATATCTATAGAGAATAAGGTACCATGTGTATATAGCGGGCGGCCAGCCACTGACCCGGGGAAGGCATACTGCCTTTACTATTGAAGAGCACAACGTCATGTGGAATGCATGCATGTGGTGAGTAAGGAGGAGAATAAGATGACGTGAAAATGTCCCACCCGATACACAGTTTTTACTTCCATGGCTCTCCAGTAGTTATATTGGTAACCAAAACGTTGCTACCTGGCTATCTGTTAAGCGCACTGATTTATTAGTGCCGAATGGTGGGTGCAGAACTACTATCAGTTTATGTTCCCCCAAAAATACCCCTCGATGAAGTAGTAACTTCCTTATTTACTGCATAAGGCTCAAAGAAGTGTCTGATTTGACATTTTCAAGGATTTGCAAAATCTTCGGGATATATTATTTTATAAACATAGTGTATTCTTGTCTGTGGAACGTCTTTTTGGCATACTGAGTTAAACTTAAGAGCTTTTCCCTTTCCAAATGCATGCTAAGGTCATTTCTATTTGAATTTGGACTACACTTCTCTCATGTGAAATTTTAGCATGTCAAACAGACATTCCATGTATGTAATGCTTACTGTCATATCTTGAGCCTTGCTTATTGGAGTAATTGCTTTTGTTCCAGTTCTTGTTTCTCGGCAATTCGCCAACATTTCTCGAGTAAGAATTGAGGGGCTGCTTGCCGCTTTTCCTAAGCTGATTGTTGGTGAAAAGCAACATACTTACGTTGAGGCAGAAAATGTGCGTTATGTGTATCAACCCCTGGAGTCCCTGTATATACTACTGGTAACAAATAAACAGAGCAATATTCTGGAAGATCTTGAGACACTGAGACTGTTCTCTAAGATAGTATCCTTCTGTCAATTTGAGAAATAGCACTTTCAATTAGCTTTTGATTTCACGTCTTTGCAGGTTATGTGATGTGTTTTTTCTCTAAAATTTGTGCGATGAACTTGTGTTTACCTGCGGTATTGGGCACGGGAACTTTTAGACGTTTTTGAATTTTTATGATTCTGAGGTCCTTAATAGAATTGTAGATTCCTGAGTTTTGTCCAAGTCTGGAAGAGGAAGCAATTAGCAGCTTGGCATTTGAGCTTATTTTTGCCATTGATGAACTGATTTCCATGGGGCACAAGGACAGCGTGACGATTGCACAGGTTAAGCAATATCTAGAAATGGAGAGCCACGAGGAGAAGCTTCACAAGCTTGTTGTACAGAGCAAGATAGATGAGGCGAAAGATGTTATGATGCGAAAAGCAAGTGCCATAGACAAAAACAAGGTACTAAACCTTGCAATGAAGCAGAGTTGTTTAGTCTTTTGCCTTGGCCTGATATCCACTCATCATTTACTGTGCAGATGGAAAAGCTGAGGTCAGATAGCATGAATTATGTTCCAGCATCGGCAAATGGATCTGGAAGGTACAGCAATGGTTTTCAAGATGCGAAGTCATTTGGAAATGGGAGTTCTGATGGTGGTCTTAGGTTTGGATCATTAGACTCCATAGCTCCACCAAAGCCAGCAGGTATTAGAAGCCACATTTCATTGCTGATTTAAACAAAATTCTATGGTTCAGTAGTAAAAATATAGTGCATTCAGTTTCTTTTTTGTGTGTCTGTGCACGTGCGTGTGCATACGCTCGTGTTTGAATGTGCGAGTCAAAAGGTCCTTTCATTCAATCGTGTTGTTTATCATGCGAAGCTGCATATGCCCACTCACCCATGGCATATGCTCATATTTGAATGTGCGAGTGAAAAGTCCTTCCATTCAATCGTGTTGTTTATCATGTAAATCTGCATATGCCCACAGATGTCTGGTTTTGGCCAAATTGATGCTGAACTTTTCAGCATGTTGTTGTTGTTTATGTGTACAAATTTCTCAAGTAGTGTCTTTTTGTGCTTTTGATTATCCTGATTTCTCCAGCGAAAGGATTGTTTCATGATTCAGTTTTATCATGCTGAGCAATGGTTCTCTTGAAAATTAAAGAGAAATTTGAAATTTTCTTGGTGAATTGATTGATAACTGGCAGCAAGAGGCTCTACTCCTCTCTCAACTCCTAGTAATGGAGGCATGAAGCTAGGCAAAGGACAAGGGACTAAGCAGTTGCTTGAGTCTTTGAAGGCTGAAGGAGAGGTTATTTTGGAAGAGGTCCAATCACTTCCTGGTCCTCTAAGGACTGTTGCCTCTCCAACAGAACCAGTTGCTATATCGATTGAGGAGAAGCTTACTGTAACGCTCAAAAAAGATGGAGGTCTAGAGAATTTTGAGCTGCAAGGGACGATGACTTTAATTGTCCAGGACAATGAACATGCTCAGATTTGCCTTCAGGTGCCATTTCTTTTCCAGATAATTTCATGTGAAGCTTGACATTTATCTTGGATTGAGTCTGAGAGGCCGCTGGTTGTAAATTTCTCTTGACTGTTAGCACCGTTAATTGTTATGTGGATTCTACCTGTTAGCTTTTACTGCTAGGCTTCATTATGGCTGAGTTTGCGCTGCATCTCTAGAGTTATTAGAGAAACTTTGTACGCAGATGTTTGTACTGATGTATGCTTTTGTGTGTGTGTGTGTGTGTGGGGTGTGTGTGTGTGTGTGAGCATATATTGGTACCTAGTCCTACTATTGGGCACTGACGAAGTTAGTGGACATGTAGTAGTATTTAGTCAATACTATGCATGATGGAGCTGATGGTCATGCTGTCTTATGGGTGACTACCATGAGTCTAGAGACCTTGCAGTTTTCTGTAAAGGTAAATTTGGGCTTATCCTGGATTCATCTAGGTGTATTTCTATGTTTATACATATAATATGTGTATATGTGGTAGAATGCGTGTTGTCCTTCACTCTGACATCCAGGCTGAGTTTTGTTGGTACATGCTTTCTGAATGCTGGTTATTATTCATGCTTTATAGGTCGAAACTGGTGCCAATGACAAAGTACAGTTGAAGACTCACCCTAGAATTGATAAAGATCGTTTTTTGAAAGAAAAGATCCTCGGTTTGAAGAATGCTGGCGCATCTTTTCCCATCGGTACACCTTTGGAGGTGCTGAAGTGGCGCCTTCAAAGCCAAGATGAGTCGTTGGTTCCATTAAACAGTAAGATCCTTGGTGATCTTTGTACATGAGTACCTGTGGGTGTTCCTCTTTTAATCTGTATGTTCCCGTATTGTTCAGTAAACTGCTGGCCATCTGTATCTCGTAATGAGTGCCTGGTCAACATTGAGTATGAAGCCTCGAGGGCCTTTGAGCTGAAAAACGTTATTGTTAGTATCCCCTTACCTGCCCTCAGGGACGCTCCGACTGTGAATCAAGTGGACGGAGATTGGCGGTTCGTTTGTCGATATTTTGCACTCATTTATTCCAGTTTACCTTGTTCTTTGACATGATGGGTTTTACATCGCCTCTGGTTCCCACTTTTGCAACAGGTATGATTCCAGAAAGTCAATTTTAGAGTGGAACATCCTTTTAATAGACAACAGCAATCGAAGGTTTGCTGTGATGATTTTCTTCGCCTTATCATTCATGCTAGAAACTCATGGGCTTTATCGGGTGTACTTGAGATAAGTTAACTTTATCACACACATGGTTTGTCAATTGTTGAGGGAGTAATGCTGTATATTTTTTTGTTTGTAGTGGCTCCATGGAGTTTGTTGTACCCACTTCAGATCCGAGCGCCTTCTTTCCTATTGATGTCAAGTTCTGTGCATCCAAATTTTTCTGTAATGTGAAGGTAAAGACGTCCTACTTTATAAATGGAGAAGGTTATGCATCGAAGGGTCGAGGGTGGCAGAGAGGTCCTCTGATTGGGTGTGTGCCGGCAAGGAACTGAGTCCGAGGTCGGGTGCTTGGAGGGTTATTTTCAAGAAGGTAGGCCAGTGTGCTGGCAAGGGACTCTATTTGAGGCTGGGTGTTCGGAGGGCTGTTTTCACACTGGCCCCACCCTCTGAGAATAACCCTCCCTGCACCGGACCTAGGACACAGCTCTCGCACCCCGGCTGGACCCTTATAGTCGTAAGCTTCGCCATCTAACATTTTTTCACCTTGCTAATAGCTGCTTTTGAATGCATAACAGCTGTCAGGTGTATGCGATGCACAGAATGGTACTAATACAAGACACAACAGTGAAACACAGCTTGTCGTTGACAGCTATCAGGTTGTGTAATGTGGCGGCTCAGAACACAGATGCCATTTTTCTGGCTGCTGAAACCCAGATTTGCAATGTTGATCCTGGCCTGTAAGCTTTGTGCATTTTTTGTGGGCAACCATGTGTTCATACCTGGAGGGTCCATGAATACTTGCCTCAGCCTGCCTACCGAGAAAATGCCACAAAGCTAGGAAGTTTATTCCATGATTTTTGTATGTGCGTTAATTTCTCTATGAATCTATCGTATTGATTACTTGATTGTCAGAGGTATATTGGGAGCTCGTCATCTCTTTCGTCCATGAGGGCATGTTGGGAATGACACTGTTTTGTCAGAGGTTTATTGGCATCTTCGTAGCACATAAAAGCTTCCTTGCATTGGAGGGGCTATGAGGCTGTGAAGAATTCGAAATAAGCTTGTAGTTGCTCACAGTTGTGCAAAACCTGTCCATTTTTTTTTAGTAAACAAATCGTGGGATGGAGTCTCTCGCATGGCGTGCCTTGTGTATGCGTGTGCATCTGTTTGTCTTTGAGAGAGAGAGAGAGAGAGAGAGAGAGAGAGAGAGAGAGAGGAAGAATTTATAACCTCATTGGAAACAATCCTAAGAGACCTTCAGGATCTATCCAATGAGTATTGAATTCTAGACCTCTTGAGAGAGAGAGAGAGAGAGAGAGAGAGAGAGATTCTTTTTCCCACCTCCCCCTTTGGTTGCATGGAGAGGTCATCACCTAGTTAAACTTACCATAAATGTGTAGCTAGGGGACACGAGTCATGGAGGAGATAGGGTGCTAACAAAGATCATCGTCAAGTGGAGGTCTTAATCGTCCTACGAATGGCTGCTGTTTGAAAGGATGGGCCTGATGCCATGACGAGGCATTGTAAGTACTGCTCGTAGAAGGGCGTCATCGGGCTCATCATGAACTCATCTACGTAAGTTATTTGTGGTATTGCCTCTACTACCTACATGCTATGCCCATGCCCCTAAACTCCTCTTTTGGACTGGAAACCTGTACCTTGAATGAGAGGAGTGGTTATAGTGTAAAAAACCATCAGTTCTAAGCTCTCTCCTCATGATGAGATGTAAGAAAGAATTGTTTTAGTTAGTACATTTTGATGTATGGGGTCAAATGGAGGTTGTGTTCTTGATGCAAGCTTTGTCATGCTCATTGATGACCATAGAAGGAAAGTATCGGTGTAGTTCATAAAGGAGTTATTACATTCTTATGTAGGTGGTCCTATTAAGTACATGTCTTTGATAAAGGCTTTAATCACGTTCATTGACGACCATTCAAGAAAAGTATGGGTGGAGAAAAGCAAGGTTTACTCAATTTTAGATTAGAATGTACATGGCTCCAAGAAATTGGCAAGTAGAATGGGAGCACATGAGGGCTACTCTCTTTGGTTTCAACCTTTTGGTTTTTATTGTCAAGATCTGAAGAAAGGGAAGCAATTAATTACCCTAAATTGGACATTTGTATATTGGAGCAATGCACAGATGTGTTGGTCCCTGAGCTAGATGTGGCTTGCTTCACATGGTCCGCATGATGCAAATTCGATCGGTTGAAGGCTCGGGCAGCTACCGATTTACTTTCTTGACTTGTCTTTTTTTATTAGTACTTTCCTCATCATAAGGGAAGTCGTGTCTTTTTTTATCAGTACTTTCCTCATAGGAAAAGTCTTGTATTAGTACTTTCCTCTTAAGGGAAGTCTCGTCTTTTATTATCAATATTTTCATGGTAAGGAAAGTCTTGTCTACTAGTTTAGAATCTGGGGCTGTGTCACTAGCCTATTTCTCTCTTTTTTAATTAGGTATCTTTTTTCCTAATATGCCATACTCGGTAGCTTTCTCACTCAGTGTTTGGATGAAAACTGAAACTTCTCTTTGCAAGTTTGGCCTACTATGACTTAGTTTCAAAGCCCTTTCCATTATGGTTATGGTTCTTGTAAAATTTTTACTTCTTTTTTAAAACCGTCAAACTCACCTATTTACTTGTCTTTTAGACGGTGTCCTTTTATCAAGGCTTGGAACTATCAATTAAATCTCACTCTAAAGCTTCCCTTTTGGTAGTATGATGCATTTAAGACCCTAAAGCATCAACAATCATTGTGTCCTCATCAAGCAAGTCTAATGCGTCGCAGGTGCACATTGTTTCCTTTGAAAATGGGTCAAGAAACTTGGCTATATTGGGATGTATTGGTAAAGAGTGGCAAGGATGGGATTGCTTCTCTCATAGATACCATTGCAAATATCCCAATTATTCCGATTCTTCCTCCTACCAGCGCTCTGTTTAGTAGAGATGTTGCAATATTTGAGGAAGTTTAAGTGTTTTAAAGGGACTTGTGTTCTCTTAGCCAGACGACACTCTTGGAAATGGTACCAAAGGTATCTAGAGTCTTCTCCATTCTACATATGCGAGGGATTGAGGTGGAATCACTTGGTGTTGAGCATGATCTTTGGTTACTCCCCAATAGAGAGTTTTTGGCAACCATCTCCATTGAAAATTTGGTATTTATGGCTAATCAATCGGCTACAACTATGGAAAAATCTTGGTTTAAAATCCTTGAAGGATGCAGTGTTTGGACAAGGGCGGACTTATTAAGACTCCATTCAATATCAGCTTCTTGAATCCAAAATAATGTGGCTCTAATGCTAGTCTCTATGTCAAAACCAAAGCTTTGATGGAGTTTAGCAAGAATAATGGTGAATACTATGCCAAATCAGTTTGGAATATAATCAGGCCTTACCTCAAATGTCCTCATAGATTCCTTAACCCAAAGGCCTCACATGAATTTAGTATTTCATGGTTTGACCACATAGTGTGGTTTGCTCTCAACAACCTGGTTGTAATCTTCCTAGAGAAGCCAACCTTGTTTCATCTTAATCTCTTTTGCTCTTAGTTAGGGGGAGATGCAAGGGAATTGGTTTTAACGGAGATTTTTTTCTTAATGCAATCGTGAACCCTCATTGGTGGATATGCTTAAGGAACTTGGCACGAATGAGCCAAAGATGCTCTTAATTGTACATAGTATAAAGGGATCATGACGGTCTTGGGATTACTTAAAGCCTAATTTTGAGGATGATGGATCACCTTCTTAGAAGCCTCCTATTTCCCCTATTCCTCATGTACTTCTTTTCTTACACCACCTTCAGCGGAATCTAGTCTAGGAAGAGGCAAATCTAAATGTCTTACTCGAGGGAGACGCCATGGTTTACTTGTTAAACATCTATTGGAAATGTGACTGTGCAAATTTCATTGAATGAGATGGGGAGGATGGTTCTACAAGGCAAAGACATGGATTGTACAAGATTTTTCAATCATTGTCACTTTATTAATAGATTATTTGAGTTTCTTTTCACCTAAATCAATTTTAATAGAATGCTTTGACTTAGTTATTGGTGATCACTCCACCCCTTTCTTCCCCTAGGTCATCATCTCTCTTTTACAACCATGAACACTTCTATTTTTGCACTTGCACCCGCACACACATGCACACGTGCGCGCGTGCGCACACACACACACACACCTACCCTTGTGTAGGATATACTATGGTGTATAATATATATTTTTTAGTTTACTTTGTTCATTCATTGTGATTCTGGTGTTGGTTCTCTTTTTTAGTTATTGTTAGTCTTTTGCTATTATTTCATAGTATTTCATCCGTAGGCCTCAGCACGAGCCCAACCACCTCCATGCAGGCCCATGCAAAAGCCCCAAACCACAAACAGAACTGAACAGACATTGCCATACCTCAGATCCTGTCAAATATCCGCACAACAAGTACACGAACCAGGCCAGGCGAGCTGGATTCTCCCCCTACTGAGGGAGGGGTTGCCGCCAAACCCCAAGTCTATGGCCGAGCAGATTGCCTACGTCAGGAGGCAAAGAGTGACCAGGCTCCTCACACTTGAGGAGAACCCCCACCCGTCTGCATCGGAGATCCTCCCCACACATGCGATGATGCCTCCAGGCTAGGAGACCCCTAGCAATCTCCCACTACTCCCATCCCCTGCAACAGCTGCCCGCGAGCCCCCCCAAGCTCATGCAAACGTGCGTAGAGTTGATTTTAAAGTGGTGGTGATTTGGTCGCAATGTAAGCCAATTGTGGTGCTTACATGAAACTTTAACAAGGTTGAGGAACTCTTAATGAGGGTTTTCATTGTTGAGTGCAATATGAAAGGATCACATTTGCATCCAAATTGAGGCAAAAAGGGGGATTTTTGGGAAGGGGGATGCGAAAATTGGGGGAATCTCTTGAGAGTTTCCACGTGGTGCTTGAATGACCCCATATGCAAAGGAAGGGGCTCGGATGGTGGTTTCTATCTATAAGAAGGGAAGGGAGCTATGAGAGTCACAAGGGGAGAGCTCCCTCTTAAGGAGCTCTTGATCATAGTGGCACCATCGGTGCTATTATATAATGTCATCTAGTGTCGTAGCATATTGTTGGTGGTTGGTTGGTGGCTTCAAGAGCTACAGGTGGGCTAGCCACTTGAAGGCCTCCCCTGAAGGGTTTTTTTTGAGGTACACATTGAACATTAATGCTGCTGTGGCTAGGAACTTGGGATGCTTTCATGTGTAAGGGGCTTGAGGGAGAGCTCAAGGATGGATAAAAATTCAAAAAAATCCACTACTACTAATTTTGGGAGGGAAGTTGGTTTTTGGACGAGAGATTTGTGGCAGTTTTTGAGGGTGCAAGAGAAGAAGAAAATCGATTGTCTTTTTGGTGGGTACATGCAAAGAAGAGAACGGTGGGCATCCTTGTGTGGACTTCAAGGAGAGGAAGAGAGGAGAAACATATATTTTTTGAGGATTTGAGTTGGTGGGGTGGGATGGAACACATGATTTTTTCTTTGTCGTCTTCCTCTAGAGGCTATGATAGGATTCTTTTGCTTGATTGGATCCGAATATTGATTTAGGTGATTTTGTTTAGTAATTATTCTCAAGTAAACGGACTGCAACAAATTATGCAATAGCTTGTGATATTTTATACTTATATCATCAACAAATGCTAAATCAAATACTAATAGGGATGCAGGAACACATGGATTAGTCATCCATTCTGGAACGATGTCGTAGGGTAAGATAGGGATCCTCTACCCGCTAGAAAAAGGACTAACGAATAGGCTTTATCTTCTCTGCCCCATAGTCGAGGACGACTATGATTTCAAGAGAGAGGTAATGTCATAATAACTAATATCCAATCCTCCTAAACGATTTTTTCATGTTAAACTGATAATTTAATATGGGGAAGTACCAGGGGAGAAAAAGCTAGAATATTGGTTAAGCTAGCAAACCGGCCACAGTAGGGATCCACAAGAGGGAAAATAGGGATCCAAAGGGGGGGCCATCTGCAAAAGAGCAATGTGCAACAATGGGCTTTAAAGACCCTAAGGTTCAGCCCATTAAGACTTCCAAAATGCTAAGTGTAAAGTGTGAGCTTTGTCCTAAGGTGTGAGTCAAGGAGAGGAGAGTGGATTTATCCCACATACTGTGGAGCAAGGCTGTAGAGCTACTTAAAGCTCATTTCTTGAATCAATAAACAACAACTTCATTTTGCACTACATGCTTGACTATGGTGAGCTTGTGCTAAGCTAAGTCAATACTCAAGATTGTGTTTATGAGTCCAAGCTAATCTATCTTGGAACCTAATTCACTTGAGTGATAACCTTGCTTACACACACTCACACACTTGCACCATGTTTCTCTTTCATCCACCATAGCTAGCACGATCCAAATCCTAACATTTGGTATCAGAGCCATGGTGTGCTAGCTAGGATTTTCATTATGCATTAGTGTGTGTTAATCATTAGCATCTCCATTAGATGGATTAGAATTTCATTATCACGGCCCATTAACATTCTTCATGACTAGTTGTATCTCACTAATTAAGCCTTAATCTAGTTGTGTGTGGGCATGTCCTTGGCACACCCAAGAGGCCACTACCCTCCATGGCTAGATATGTTTGATTAGGGAGAAGATTAGCATCCAATTTTTTTGCATTTCTAAGTCAATTTTGTGTCAATTTTCTAGTGACTTGCACCTCCAATTAATCTCTCCATTTTCGCAATTACCTAACAACATTAACCTCATCTCGAAGTACTCGACGCAAGCTCTCCATAGAGCCTTCAAGCCCTGCAATCTGAGCTCAAAAGCATCTCAAACTTCATCTTCAAGATTGCCTATATTTAGGTGTGTGTGTGAGTTTGTGTGGGAGAAGCCCTGCAGAACCGAACTTGAACTATTTTATTTTTGGCTTATTACCCATGTGGAGCCCAATGGGCCCCTTGGCTTAGCTCGAGCACTTTAATTAGTGTGGCCTTGAAGGTCGTGGGTTCAACGAGGGGGCGCAAGGCCAGCGGACTTCAAGCTAGCGGTGAACTCCACTTTATTTTACAGGTGGGTCCGCCACTGGCCGGCTGCCTACCAGCTTTTGTCGCGTCCGATCGCCCGACCGGCGCTTGCCCGGGAGACCTGTCTTGTCGCGCCCGATCGGCCGCAAGTGACTGCCCCTCAGCGTTCGGCTACGTGTGCTCAAGCATTCCCTAAGGAATTTTCGGGTCCGCCCCTACGGCCCCCCCCTTCCCACGGCACTGCCTCAAGGGTGAAGCCCGCCTTGAGCACGGGTTCCCGCGCTGCTCTCGACTCTAAGGTAAATAAAGCTTCAAGGCTTTTGTGAGCCACTCTTCCCACGCTTGCTGTGGTCCAGCTCATGCCCTTGGCCTTGCCCATTGCCCTTAAGAACCCCATCCCCGTGCTCCTCCCGACCTCAAAAGCTCCAAGGCAAGCACACCAAAGCCTCAAGCCTCCAAGCACCTCCAAGAGGTCCAAAGCTTCCAATCTCAAGGCACTGTTCCCACCAAAGCTACATCAAAGTTTTTGCAAAGCCTCTACACCGGCATTCAAAGGCGGCTTCTTCGAGCATACAAAGATTTTAAAAAGGGGAGCTCCAAAGGCATCCAAAGCCAACTTCGAAGGTAGATTCCAATCATCAAAGAAGAACTCAAGGCTGTGAAGGGTGGCTTCACCTCGAGTGAAGAGGTACTTCACATTTTACTAAGAAGACATTAAAATTGGAATCTTGCAGCCCAGCACAACAAAATTCTTGCAATGTATGTAATTATATTTGTCTAAATGGATGACATTGCGTGCTTTTGTAATGGGATAGACATTGGCATTGGAGAGTCTCCAAATTGCTAAAATCTCCCCATGTGTGAAGAATTTGTGACAAATTGTATGAGAAATTCCGCATGCTTGGGCTCTCGGAGTATAACCAAGATGGAAGAGAGCATTAATTTTTGCATCAACCTTTTCATAGGATATTTTAGCATATTGTTGCATGTTATTATGACGCATGGAATAAAGCCTGATTGTACCACAAAAAAGGGGACAGAAGTACTCATTCGAGGGGAGGATACGAAGTTAGACCATGAAGCAGTTAAAAGCAACAGTAGAAGCAACGAAGACAAGAGACCTGACAGAGGATCAGCTCACATAGTAGAAGACAAAAAGGACAAAGACGAAGGTAGCGTTTGGGAAGACCCATTATGAAGATACACACTCTCTACTTGTAGGGGAGGATTTTTTCCTGTGTGGATACCAACTTATCATCCTGTGTGGACATCACCATCCTTTGTGGATCTTTCTTGTGTAAATTTTACCATCCTGTGTGGATATCACCATCCTTTGTGGACTTTACTTTCCTGTGTGGATATCACCATCCTGTGTGGATTTTGTTAGCCCGTGTAGATCATGCATCTTCAGTACCTTGTCTTAGTCCAAACCTCAAGGGGAGGATTGTAAAGTGTGAGCTTTGTCCTAAGGTGTGAGTCAAGGAGAGGAGAGTGGATTTATCCCACATACTGTGGAGCAAGGCTGTAGAGCTACTTAAAGCTCAATTCTTGAATCAATAAACAACAACTTCATTTTGCACTACATGCTTGTCTATGGTGAGCTTGTGCTAAGCTAAGTCAATACTCAAGATTGTGTTTATGAGTCCAAGCTAATCTATCTTGGAACCTAATTCACTTGAGTGATAACCTTGCTTACACACACTCACACACTTGCACCATGTTTCTCTTTCATCCACCATAGCTAGCATGATCCAGATCCTAACACTAAGGTTCCAAAATTCAAAGGTTGTGTCCAAAGGTCAAACACTAGGGAAATTGGATGCTTAGTGTGTGTACCAAAAAGTCTTCAAAATTCCTACAAAGGAGGGGGCGAGCCTTGTAAGTAGGGGATGAGAGATACACACACACACACACACACACACACACACACACACACACACACACACACACACACACACACACACACACACACACACACTCACAAGATTCCTTTACGCAAAGGGAATGAGGGACACATGTCAGCTCCCTAACCCAGATACCCACAAGGTGCACTCAAATCCTACTAAATGGCCATGGAGGTGGACCGATGAGAATTAGGCTAGAGTAAATCTAGTTTATTTCATTTAAAAACACTTGATAAAAGAACCAATAAGAATTAAGCTCTCTAGAAGGCTATTGGACAGTCTCCCAAGGGGTCCAATGAGCATTCAGCAGTCCAATGGCTTGCCTGATTCCTATTGGCCAAAAGACAAAGGGGTCCAATGAGAGTTTAGCTACATTATTTAATCACCTAAAGCTCTCACAAAAGGGGAAAGAGGGACACATGTCCAAAGGCTATCTCTTATGCTACTTAATCTTACTGGCTAAGCCTGACAGGGGCCAATGGGGTGCCGGCAAGAGTAATTTGCAAGAGGGGTCGACCAAGAGAGAGAGGGGACTGAATTTGTCAAGTCATTATTCCACACACTCACACTAGCTCATGTGTGAAGAAAGAAGACTCTCTCTCTCTCTCTCTCTCTCTCTCTCTCTCTCTCTCTCTCTCTCCCCTTCTCAAGCTTTAATGGAAAGCTTATCACCTACTCCAAGCTTGTGAGAAGGGAGGCCTACACCAACAACTCTTGGCTTTGTGATGCAAATCCAACCAAGAGCCAAGCTTCAATGCATGCTCATCTCCTCTACCATGCTAATTACTAAGCTATGCTATGCTAATATGAGTGATTATGTGAGGAGATATACATCTTTCTCGTAAGACGACTACTCCTTCCTCTCAATCTACTCTTATACCCCGCCAGCTCTCACCATCTTCGAAGGTGTGTGAGGTCTTGGGTCTGAAACCGTGAGGGAATTGATGTTGTGTTTTAAAGTGTTTGCTAGTGCTTGAAGCTTCCATCTTCATTGCACTAGCTAGTTATTGAAGGAACACAAAGAATTGTATTGTAGAATGTCTCCCTTGATGGGGGAAACCTATAATACAAAGCCTTTTGGAGGGGGGACCGGCTCCATATAAATCGGTCCTCAACTGTTGTCAATAGCTTAATTTCTCTCTCTTTTGAAGTATTGTTCATGCCTGTCTAACTAGATGTTATGATTTTTGTTGCTCTCTCCATCCAAGCACTCTTGCTATGCTCATTAGGAATCTATTCTAATGAAATTCTCACTATGTCTATGCTATTTTCCGCTACACACAAGTTACTAGGCCATTAAATGTTACAAGGAACATGTCTACTTCCATAGCTTTCTAAGTCTTTAATGCCTTTCTTTCCATCCATTTAGTGCAGTAACCCATTCCTACTACCAAGCAATCATTTTCATCTAATTAAACAAGGGTTTGAATAGTCCTAAAACATTGGTATCTCTTTGTAATCCTCTTGACTCTTGCTTTCCTAGAAAATTACCAATTTTACATCTAAAACTTGGTGCATTATCCCTTCACTTGGACTTACACCATTTGATGCAACATTTGCTACATTAGGGTCTGGATAGCACTCAAAATTTTCTTCTTCCACAGCCTAATGATTCCTTCTTGGCTTCATCAATCACTTTTCCTCTTTCTTGGTCATTTTGGTGTTTCCATGGGTACAATTTTCTCCACTTTCCTTGATGCTTCTATTCTTTACACTTGATATTAGCATTATGTCTTGTTGTTTGTAGCAATGACAACCCCTCATTCTATAATGTTTGTCTTCTAGAACTTTGAGATGTTGGACGGTACCAACTTTACTACTAAGGAGATGGAGGTCACAATGATGTTGATGTATTTTGACTTGTGGGATTGGCTTGTTGATGCTACCAACACCATTTGTCCCACCAATTTTTCATCCTCTTCATTAGCCGCTTCTCAATCCTTGGCCCTTGCTTCTACTTTTACCGTTATTGCCCTACTTCCAAGGAGGGCAAGCAACAAGCAAGCTCATCTACTGCTACCATTAATCCCTTAGTACTCCATCTTGCTGATCAAGTACTTCATCATCAACTATTCAGGCTTTAATTGAGCACTAGATATAGAACACTTGCCAAGTATTCTCCTTCTTAGTCATGAATTGCATGGACATTGTTTTATTGGCTCTATTGTCTTACACCATTGCATATGAGGCATGAAAACCCTGTGCAACATGTATGAGGCGAGGAACTCTCAAAGGATCCTTGTATTGAAGAAGAATTTGATGGATCTTACACCCTCCTCATTCCCTTGTGTCCAAGAATTTATTTCCTGCATGTAGATTGATTTGTGATGAGCTTCTAGCTTGTGGCAAGGTGATCTTTTCAAAAGACATGGCTATGTTTGTTGGTAATAATCCTTGATATTTACGATTGTCTATTCCAATCCATTATTTCCTCTCTCCATCCTACTGTTTTCCCATTGCCATCATCGAGAGGAGCTCTAACCATCAATGGCACCTTAGATGGCCTTGTGCTTGCAAGATATAACCACCACCAAGGCTACTATATTTGATTCTTCTTTGAATTTTGTGGCCAAGGGGATTCATGGAACTCAATCAAGATATTTTTATCAATCTACAAAATGTGACATTGATGCTACATATTGTGCAACAAAAGGTTATTTACACAGCCAAATGTTCCAACACACGGTGTGACTGCAAGAAGAATGTAGATAATACGTATTTTGTACATACAGACAATTTCCTCTTTGGCACAAATGCTCTCACCATCATGATCCCTCAACATGTTAATGGTATTATCCTATAGCCACTTCATCTAACCTTCTTCCCTCCTATGGTAGGTATCATATGACTTGGAGCATTGTTGGCATTCTGCCTAGACAACTATCTCCTTTGGTCAATGCATACTACTTCAAGAGGTCCTCATGTCATACTCTCTCTCTCTATATGTGTGTGTGCGCGCGCGTGCGCACGCCCCCGCGTGCATGCGATGTTTTTATCAACAATTTCTCAACATCTGTTGTTGAGGGGAGATGTTGGAATATATATGCATCATCTAGATGCTTGCACCTCCTTAAGGCTCTTCCACCACATATGTGTTGGGCCTTGGTTGTGGGTTGTCCACCCATACACTAGCTAGAAGGGATATCGTGCACATTAGGGCTTGTACACTTTTGCTAACTTTTCTTTAAAAGTGATTTGAAAAAATTGTATTATGGACCTAGAAAACTTTTTAGGCCATAAACTTGTTCCATTATCTTGCCAAACCATCATCATTGAAAACATGTAGTTATACCCATGAGTCAAAAGCTACATCAAGGCATCATTTAATGACTAGTGTAAGGCTGCACTAGTTTATCTTTCTGTGGATTCTGTGAGTATCAAAAGGCCATCGCTCCTGATGGCCTTCTGATTCAAGTGGCATTGTAGGTATTTTATAATTTGTTATTCATTTATAATAATTTTTCAAGTTTACAAAATCCAAGTTAAACATTGACTTTCCTTTAAAAGTGATTTGAAAAATTGTATTATGTACCTAGAAGAACTAGTTTTTCTATTTTTTCAGGGCATAAACGTGTCCCATTATCTTGCCCTCATCATTGAAAGCATGTAATGATTTAGTTATACCCATAAGTCAAAAGCTTCATCAAGGCATCATTTAATGACCATTGTAAAGCTATATGTGAGTATGCTTTTTTTCCATAAGTCCATAATTATAGAGGGTCAAAAGTCCCATCAAGAACGATGAGAAGTTCTGATCCAGCAAAGAGCACAAAGTTGTCTTATCATATTTTAAAATTTCTTACTTTCCCAAGCTAAGCATCATCTTGGGGGTTCAAGGATTTTATCACTCATAAGATCAAGCTGGACCAATATGGTACAAAAATACCATAAGTTCCATATATCTACGACAATACCAAAGGAGAATTAAGATTCAAGAGTCAACAAATGACTTTTGAAATCACAACATCACTTAATAAACATTATATATAGCTATATACCAGGTAAGTTAGTATGCTTATATCATTTTTCCATGAAATCCATAATCTTAGATGGTCAAGAAACCCAAGAAACCATCCAAAAGTAAGAGAATTTAAGCTCCAGTACTAAGCCAAGAGCGTATTTTTTACAAATTTTCATAAATTCTACTTCTAGAAAGCAAAGCAAGGCACTATCTTGGGTCAGTAATTTCATCACTATGCTGAAAAATATCAAAAGTGCCATGTATACCAGCCAAAAGAGGAGAAGTATGAACCAATGATCATATATAAACATCTAAATTTTTCCATGAACCAAAAAGATTTCTAAATTGAAGTGACATCTATACAACATTCAAAGTTTATTCCATCAATTTATATGTGTTGTTTCTAGTCAAAAAATCCAAAAAATGTTTCCATATTCTTCAGACTATTTCTTAGCAAGACGCCATCTTCCAAAATACTAATCAATTTTTCCATTTACCCTACCATCAGTTATTCAATCATATCAACAATCATAGGCTACAAGTATCAAGATTCTGAGATAATCAAGGCCAACAAGCCTACATTCATAAGTTTTGCTTGATTGTTTTAAATCATAAGTATCAACCAATCATTATCCCAAAAACCTAGCAAGAAACTAATATCAAGGAAATATCAATATCAAAATGGAATCCGAACCCCATTTAAAAAAGGATCATCAAAACTGTATTACTAGGCAAGCAAGCACAACAAAAGCTAGTGCCAAAAAATCATCAGATTTTTCAAAAGCATACTATTTCCAAAGTTACAAGGAGGGAGTAGAGAAACCATCACTAACTAGGCATCAGATAGCTACCCAACCTAGGATCACACAGGCTATCCACCTCAAATGTATTTTAGCAATTCATAAATCTAAGTATAGATCACAACTAAAGAAGCACAAAATTAATGCATGTAACAGATCAAGATACAGCTTATAACAAAGAGTGTTCTCTTAACAAGTTCTCAACATTCAACCACAAGTTTTGTGTAAGTGTTTTAAAGTATAGAAGAAAAACCTAATTCTTAATTAGTCAATAACCCATTTATGTTGTTCAAGAAGCATTTAAAAACTGCCAGTATAGTCAATCTATGCACCGAATATGCAGTGACTTTCACAATGGCAAATATCACAAGAACTGTGATAGCAAGTTAATTATCATCAAAGGTGAAAAAAGAAGAACCTGAGAATGAGCCGTTTGTTCCATGGTGACAAAGTTAGAAAATTCGACATCATAACCCTCTCACACACACTCTCCTTTTCTTTGAACAAAAGCACAACAGTACCACAATATTAAGAGCAATAATAATTATCCAAGCTCCCACTCAACTCAACCAAGGGGAAGGGTCCCACATGTTTCCATTACTCACTAGATAGAGTAACTATCAGCTCCATCATGTCATGGCCGAGAGACGAGTAAAGGAACATTCACAAAATGAGTGCAATATATGGAAAAGGGTCAAGGGAAAAACCCACAAGATAATAAAACTATCACCTTCTTTATGCCTGACATAAACCAACAGACTTCTAGACCCATATTTAGTCACATTAAGAGAGTCATTAAACATAAAGATTCCACATAGAAAATTATTCCATTAGTATTAGTGAAGATGATGTCAATTGTGAATCAACCAAAGTTCCATGCACGTAATCATTCTCAAAAAATAAAACCATCAGTTCTAATAAGTAGAGCATAAGCAAGGGCAATAGCCAAAGCAGGGAAAACCTTCATAAGGTTATGCTACAAAATAATATACCCATCAACTCCATCCTATACAACAGAGCCAAATTCTTCCATTGAGACCAAAGCAAGGTAAATACTCCAAGTAATTACCATAGGACAATATAACCATTAGCTCTATCAAGCATATCAAAAGACAACTACAATAACTGCCGGATAGCATGCAAAAGAAACTTCTTAAAAAAAGTGTAATATTGGGCTAAGAAAACTTAGCAGATTGTAGCTAGATGTAGCATTCAAAGCCAAGTAAACTGATCAAGCGACTCGGTTAGGAGGAGGTGAAAAGCCAAATGCTTTAAAATCAAAGACACCACATGTCCTAAAACGATCAAAACATCAAAAGTCCCCATCAACCTCTAAGGTAAAAAGTGCAAGGTAATCACCCACAAGACACTATAATAATCAATTTACATAAGCATAGCATAAGCCATATTCACCCCATAGTCTATCCACAAGGTATCAAGCATAGGTATATGTGTAAGCCCCAAGTGGAGGAAAAAAAGTCTAGATTCACCATTGAGAAAAGTGAAAGGTACATCCTTTTAGTAATCATCCTCATGACAATATAACCATCAACTCCAACAAGCTTATCATAATCAAGATTCTCCTATTGACAAAAGTACATGTAACTATACATGGTGTTTACTCACAAAACCAAAGGAGAGCATAAATAAGCCATCTTCTCAAGCATTATGTGCAGTCATGTCCAAGCTAGGTCAGGCGAGGCAAAAATGTTTTTGCATTAGCTAGCAAGTGAGTCCTAGTTTAACAGAGGTAAACCAACATAGTGTGTGTGTGTCAAGGATGAAGCAATTAAAGCCAAGTATAGTGACCAAGTGTGTGTGTGTGTGTGCACGTGCTATGTTTTTATCAATAATTCTCAGTATTTGTTGTTGAGGGGATATGTTGAAATATACGTGCACCATCTATATGCTTGCACCCTCTTTAAGGCTCTTCCACCTCATGTGCATTGGGCCTTGGTTGTGGGTTGTCCACCCGTACACCAGCTAGCAGCGATAATGTGCACATTAGGGCTTGTACACCTTTGCCCATGTCATGGTTGCTTTGGCCAATTTTCTCCTTTTTACGGAGATGGATTATTTTAGCCGTTGACATGCTACAGGGTTATGCATGATCAGCCTCCCACGTTTACCCACATACATGGGATTCGGGGGTCTGTAGTTTTTTTGAGCTTGCCAGTCTTCCCTCATCCATCTCATGTACATTCTCTTTGTCTAACCTCCTCCCGACCATTGCACTCACTCTCACATAAATGAATGCATTCAAAATAGTTTTGGATATTTATGTGAGATATTTGGGATCCATGAAAGTATCCTAACTGTATAAAGGAGAATCTTTCCAAGATTTTAACAAAAGACGTCGATAATAAATTTGTGTTATGTTACACCCAAAGGAGGAGGCAAGAGAAGGTCTACATTGTCATTATCACCTTGGAAGAGTAGAAATTGTGCTAGGATTAACATTATTAATTTGGGGGTACTACGTGTGGAGGTTTCTTGTTCATCCTAAGAAGAACACATGCACTAAATTTCGGTTAGAAAGAAGGAGACCCTTTGCTTTCCTCAACATATGGGGTAATGGGAGCGGTGGAGGTGCCTTCCATATCCTTGTGAGATTCAAATGCACTATAATTCTTGAAAACTTAAGAAATATACTAGCTTTTATTCTTCTTTACTCTCAAAAAATTACATTTCTCAAATGGACCTATTATCGTTGCATCGCATGCTCACAGAACCGCATAAATCCTCCATTTTTGCTTGTTCTCTTCCCTTGCTAGAAGCTACATTTAGAAATCCCCAAAATAGCTTTCCAATCACAAATTTGTCTTACATGAGACAAGACATTTTGAGATCCGTGGAGCTTGCCACCTCTTGCGACTCACCCAAGACAAACCACTCAAAATCTCAATTCTAGGAATCTCTAATGCTAAAATGAGTGATTTCTCAAACCTAAAATGGACCTACATGTTAATCCTCAAGAGATATACACACCCTACTCTATTCTACTATACTTAAATGCACTCTCAATCCCTTAGTATCCCTACTACAACTCTCAATTCCAATCCTCTTTACCAATTTGGAGCCATATCTAGTCTTATTGGGATACATTTATGTGGCAAAGAAAGATGGATTTTTGAATCAAACATTTTCAATAGAGTAGAGGAAAATCAATGGCTTGGAGAAGTGAGACATTGGTTTACGCTTGGGAAGCTAGAGCCTTCTTGACACCGTTGAGCTTGGAGCACCATTTTTTAGAACCTACCGCTTGAAACTCTATGAGCTAAATTTGAAAGTAGAAGCTTTCCTATTTGTAGATTCCTTTTCAAAATTATCAAGGATTTCTTCAGGAGCTAGGAAAGACAAAAGGAATACACAACCTTATCATAACCTTGATTATTTTAGTAGGGCCACTTGTTGTTGGCAACCACTTATAGAATCCGGTGCATCTTAAAGCCAAATTGTCTAATGTCATATTTCTCTGCTTGAAGATCCTAGTAATGTTGGTTGGCTCACATGTTCCAGTTTTGATTCCAAGTATTGGAGAAAGTGGGTGAGATTTGTATATATCAAGGTGGTTCCCAATTTACCTTCAAATTGTCGCCCCATTCCATGTGATAGAGAAGACAATTGGTTTAACCCAATGATTCACAAGATTCATTTAATATATTGATAGCCTGTAATTATGAGGGCATTTTAATAGTATATATTTACATTACAAATCAAGAAACATCTACATAGGTGTCTACAAGAAGATTTAAAAGTCATGATGGGTGTGTGCCTCTTCATTTTACCGATGCGCATGAGCTCCGGGGAATAAACGGGACCAAGGGTTAAGATATAGGCATGTGCTTATAGATCTATCTTAACACAGAGCCAATGGTAAAGGGGCCCAAATGATCGATGGCCTATCAAAGAGAAAGGCTAACCAATGTAGAATAAAGACCTTAGGGTAAGCTTCATTAAACACCTCCAATAGTTACAGTGTAAAAGTCCTTTGACCTTAGGTAAGCTAGGACTGTGCTTGAGGTGGGAACCCGGCCCAAGCTTAAGGTGCTTGTTGTGCTTGATGACTAAGGTGCTTGAGGTGCCTGATGATTGATATGCTTGATATGCTTCAGGTTCTTGATGATTGAGATGTTTGAGGTGCTTTTCATGCTTGAGATATGCTAGGGTTTTACTATAGGTGAGAACCTAGCCCAAGATTGAAGTGCTTAAGGGCCAAGCTTGTGGTAGGAACTGGGCCTAAGCTTGAGGGGCTTGAGGTGTCAAAAATTCAAGATTCAATCCCTACAAGGAGAGGGCGAGCCCTACAAGAGGGGAAATGAGAGAGAACACCCACACACTCGCACAAGGCATGCTTGGTACAAAGAAAGCAATAGGAACACTTGTCAAGTTCCTCCTCATGTTGCTTGCATGGTGTGCCTGAAGCCTATTGGTTGGCCACCCAAGGGGTCCAATGATGATTTAGGAGATTTAGCATTGATTTTACATTTATCAAGGCCTCTCTCTCAAAGGGGAAAGGGGGACACGTCCCAAGGCTACCCTTGTTGCTTGGAATGACTCCTGCTTATGATCGGCTAGGCTTGGAGGGGTCCAATGAGCTTCAAGCATGAGCTACAAGGGGGGGGGGGGGGTCGACCAAAGCAGGCTAGGGGGTTTCTTAGGGGTTATACTCTCCCACACACACTCATACACACTCTCTCATTGTGCATTGTGAAAAGTGCAAGAGCTCCCTCTCCTTCTCCAAGAAAGCAAAGGTTATGATTCTACACCAACACTCTTGGCTATGGAGTGCAAATTCAACCAAGGGCCGTGCTTCAATGCTTAAGCTTGCCATCTTCTCCATCTCCATTACTATGCTATTATGTATGCTAGCAAGAAGAGTGATGATAAGTGAGGAACTAGTTCTTTCTCCTATGAAATGTTTCTTATTCCTCTTCCGTACCCTCATTCCCTGCTAGCCCTCTCCACCTTCAAAGGTGTTTGAGTCTTGGGATAGTTAATGATTTCTTCAAAGTTTATGTTATGCTCATGATGCATGAAGCTTTCCATCTTCATTTCATCACCTAGGTCACAAGGAACACAAATATTGTATTGTAACAAGCCTCCCTTAATGGGAGAAATCATAATACAAATGCCTATTGGAGGGGGGACCGCAACTCCACATAAATCCGGTCCTCAACTACTGTCATGTTCTCTAACTTCTCTCTCTTGCAAAAGTATTGTTCATGACAAGTTACTAATTGTTATGCGGTGAGAATCCTGGAAGGAGCTCAATACGATGGTCATCATCCCCTCATTTTGGAGGTAAGTTCATAGGAATATCATCGATGAACACATCTTGGAATCCTTTTAGAAAATTAGACAAGTCTAACTCTTCTTGATTCCTACCATTTACATTTGATGAAACATTAGGATCTTTTAGAGACTCTTTGACAAAAGTCATATGTGCATAAACTAAGCTCTTCATTGACTTATCAAAAGCAGGAGGATTTACAAGTGGAATAGTGTGACCACGCTCACTAGCATCTATATACATATTCTTTCCCATGTAGGTGAAGTAGATTCTCCTTCATGGAACTTCATATTGGCAGCCATGCAATCAAACCATGGTGCCCCTAGGATAGAATCCTCATGTTGGAGAGGAGAGATGAAGAAGTCTTCTTTGTTGACATAGCTTTGGACATGAAGCCTCAACTTCCCAATCAAGGGAGTAATGGAGACTTGCTGTCCCTTGAAAGCTACGTCAGCTGTTACCATATTTCCCATCTCAAAATCTTGAATGCCCAACTTGGTGGCCAGCTCCATTGATATGAAGTTGTGAGTAGAGCCAGGGTCAAACAATATGATGACATCATGCTCTCTTACCTTTCCCCAAGCTTAGGAAAGTGATAATCCTTTTCAATGAGCATCCTCTTTTGGAGCTTTGATGGTGGAAGCCCTAGGAGTCTCATTGCAAGTATTCTTCTTGGGGCAATAACGATAGCCATGTCCTTGCTCCCCACACTGGAAACACTTATGGTCCTTGCGAAAATCTTCAACCTCTTCAGGAGAGAGTTTCTTTTTGCCTTTTTAAACTCCCTTCTCCTTGGACCGATTGTTGTTGCTGTTGTTGGAAGTGCCTTGGGAAGAATTTTGAACATTGGTTTTCCCCTTTGCGTCATTTTTGTCTTTGTTTTCCATGGGCTTGACATTTTTTCTAGCCCCTTGATGGAAATTGATGCGTGAAGCAACCATGGTGTGATGGATTACTTCACTAATAGTACCAAGCCATTGAGAGTTGACGTATTCGGTCATCTCTTCAGGTAATCCCACACAAAATTGTTTCCTTTGCTTGGCAAAGTCTATATTTTGAAAGATAGTAGCCTTGAGATGTAAATCCCAAAACTTGTCAACATACTTGTGGATCGAC
The DNA here is from genome assembly GCF_014529385.1 of Adiantum capillus-veneris. Taxonomy (NCBI): domain Eukaryota; kingdom Viridiplantae; phylum Streptophyta; class Polypodiopsida; order Polypodiales; family Pteridaceae; genus Adiantum; species Adiantum capillus-veneris. The sequence continues at coordinate 18,043,462 of NC_140945.1, read as the reverse complement.
TCATGAGAGAGAGGCTTCAAGCGCTACACCATTCGGTAAGCACTTTGTCCTTTGCATCGCTTGCAATGAATTGCTTCATGATGGAAACTCATAGAGTTTTCCATGTCTTGGGGCTTCGTCGTTGCCACAAAGGCTAGCCAACCATTGACGAGCTGATTTTTGAAAGTGCATAGCTACATGGTGTAGCTTGGAAGACTCTGTGAAGCCCTTGTCTCCAAAGGCCGCATCAAATTGCTGGATGAAGCCAACACTTTGTTGGTAGCACCAAAGGTGCCATCTTAGGTGAGAAAAGAGATGCTCTTTCCACCCTCCTTGAACTTCTTTAGCTTTTTGACCTTTGCCACATAGGGAATGATTTGCAATGTCCTCCCCTCTTGTATTCTCTAGGAGAATAGCCATAGCTTTCATCATAAGAGGAGGAAGGTGAAGAATAAGGAGAAGAGTGTGACCTCTTCCTAGCCCTTTTCTTCCTTTGTTTCCTCTTCTCTCTTTTGGAATGACGAGGAGAGGGACTATGTGTTGATCTTTTCCTCTTGGGAGGAGTGGGTGATCGTCTAGACCACCGTCTTTGTGGAGCCACATCTTCAGAGGAACTTAAACTTTCATTGTTTTCTTGCTCTTTGGATTCTTCCTCTTGTATGGGAAGTGTCTTCTTTTGGGGGTCTCTTCAAGAGGCCTCCTAAGCTCTCTCTCCTCTTGGAGAGGAAGGGAAATTCCATAAGCTCAAAGTTGTTGAGTAACTTTGGCTTGCAAAGCAGGGTTTCCCATAGCTTGATGTAACCTAGTAATGAGATAATTGACAAACATGGGGGCATCATCATTAAAACCTTCATGTGAAAAATCAAGTTATCAATGTTCATTCTAATCTCTTGATTATTGTCAGCCATGTTAACAAAATTTGTGTACGTACTTAGTGTATGCTTTGGCAATTCAGAACTTTAGTTGCTGCTCCTCTTAGCCTTTGAAAATTGGCTCTTAAGTATCTACACCCACGACTCAAAGTGGTTAATTATAGAGAGTAGTGGAGTAGGTCTAACATAGCACAGTTGCTGAGGGTTAGCTCCATTTGGACTTCTTATGGCTCAATAATGGTAAAGTCATAGGCAAGTCTAAAAACACTCCATTATTAAGTCCAAATCTCCCAAGGTGTGCACCATATCCCACATAGTGGTCTCAACAAAACCAATAATAGATCCCAGTTCCACTTACCCTAATATAATTAACAACATCAACCATTTATAGGCTACTTAAGGACCTCTCTTCTTAAGCAAGAAAAGAGAAACCAAATGCTCTGATACCAATGTAATGGAATTGGCCTATTTAACTTGAGAGTAGCGGAAATTAATGAGAGTACTTTTGGGAAATGACTTTGTGAGCATAGCGAGTGAACATAATTGAAGATAGCAACATAATCATGGACCGGATTTATGTGGAGCTGGTTCCCCCTCCAATAGGCATTTGTATTATGATTTCTCCCATTAAGAGAGACTTGTTACAATACAATATTTGTGTTCCTTGTGACGTAGGTGATGCAATGAGGATGGAAAGATTCACGCATCACCAGCATAACATAAACTTGAAGAAAGCTTTAACTATCTCCACCCTCAGTCCCAAGACCTCAAACACCTTCGAAGGTGGAGAGAGCTAGCAGAGAATGAGGGTAGGGAAGAGGAAGAAGAAACATTTCATAGGAGAAAGAATTAGTTCCTCACTTATCATACTCTTCTTGCTAGCATACATAATACCATAGTAATGAAGATGGAGAAATTGGCAAGCTTAACCATTGAAGCATGGATCTTGGTTGGATTTGCACTCCATAGCCAAGAGTGCTGGTTTAGGCTCTCAACCTCTACTTGCTTGGAGAAGGAGAGGGAGCTCTTGCACTTTTCACATTGCATAATGAGAGTGTGTGTGAGTGTGTGTGGTGAGTATACCCCCTAAGCAACCCCCTAGCTTGCTTGGGTCGACCCCCCCTTGCAGCTCATGCTTGAAGCTCATTGAACCCCTCCAGGCCTAGCCAATCATAAGCAAGAGTCATACCAAGCAACAAGGGTAGCCTTGGGACAAGTGTCCCCCTTTCCCCTTTGAGAGAGAGGACTTGATAAATGCAAAATCAATTAACTAAATCTCCTAAATTATCATTAGACCCCTTGGGTGGCCAACTAGTAGGCTTAAGGGACACCATGAGGGCAACATGGTGAGGAACTTGCCAAGTGTCTCTTATGATTTCTTTGTACCAAGTAGGCCTTGTGTGAGTGTGTGGGTGTCCTCTCTCATCCCCCCTTTTGTAGGAATCACCCCCTCCTTGTAGGGATTGGATTTGACTTTTTGACACCTCAAGCCCTTCATACATAGGCCCAGTTCCCACCACAAGCTTGGCGCTTAAGCACTTAAAGCTTGGACTGGGTTCTCACCTCAAGTACAACCCTAGCATCTCCAGCATGTCAAGCACCTCAAGCACCTCAATCATCAAGCACCTCAAGCATCTCAAGCACCTCAAGCACCTTAGACATCAAGCATGACAAGCAGGACAAGCACCTCGAGCTGGGTCTGGTTCCCGCCTCAAGCTCAACCCTAGCTTACCTAAGGTCAAAGGACTTTTACACACATTATTGGAGGTCTTCAATGAAGCTAACCCTAAGGTCTCATGCTCCATTGATTAGCCTTGCTCTTTCATAGACCATCTCTCATTTGGGGCCCTTTACCATTGGCCCCGTGTTGAAATAGATCTATAAGCACATATCTATATCTTAACCCTTGTTCCCGTTTATTCTCCCACATTAAGTCATCAATTTAATTTACGAAAATCATTTGGGCTGGTTATATATTAGGTTGTATGACATGCTTCTTCAAAAATGGTTATGGGATATAACCCTTATCTTTGATCTCCCTTTCTAAGATACATTCCTCTTGCTTTAAGCTTTTGTATTGCAAAGCTCCACACATCCACAGTTCTTTAGGCTTACCTAGCCATGCTAGAAGTTTTGATTGTGCTACCCTAGTGGAATCAAACTCCTCAACCAGTGTTCTTGTCACATCCCTATAGTGGTTTCCATGTGTCTTAGGTACATATGGTCGTAACTTAATCTTGGACCATTTTCAGGTTTGCATGAATAGTCTTCCCAATATTATGTTGTAATTTTTCTTCTTGACAAAATCAACAATAGTAAAGGTATGCTCATACTCAATGCCACAAGAAGTGAGAACTACTTTTTCTAGCAGTCTTATGGGCTTTTCCATGTGTATGTCTGAGAGTTGTAGTTTCATATGCATGGCTCTCAAGGCATGTGTTCCCCATGTTTTCCAAATCTCTTTGGTAGCGATGGAAACTCCAACTCCATTGTCTAAAATTTCCATGGTTTTTACACCTTAGAATTCCACAGGAAGAGTGGTGTTCCTATCTTCTCCCTCATATTACTCGCCTACCTTGTTTAATGGCACTAGCCTAGTGTTTAGTTGAGGCATTTCATGATCTTTGATCCCTTCCTAAATTTGAGTCATTGGGTTTTTTTACTCCAAAACTCTCTAAGAATTTTCCCACAGTTGTCCTCGTGTTTGGTCGTATTTTGAGCAACTTGGCTAATGTTATCGTACAAGTAATTAGGGTAGATAGAATATCTATTAACCCTTTAGAGTCAATGACTTTGTTAGAAGACAATCTTTGTGATGGGACTACAATAACATTTGACTCGGACTCGTGCTCTCCCGTATAGGAGGGTAGTGTTATTAGCAAATGGGGTTGGTTGTCCATAGATTGTACAGATCCTTTGTCTCCCCAATATGATTGCATTTCTAGACTCATTTGAGATCCAGTCTCAATTTCCTCTTTTGATGGAAGAAACACTCCTCTTCCATCACTGGTCTTGTTTACTCATCTGCTTAGATCACTCGCTTCATTGGCCTCTCTGACTTGTTTCCACAGTTTGTCAAGACATTCTATTTCTTTACAACCCTTAGGTATAGCTAGGTGAAATCCCCCAAAAGAGTTACCGTGGTATTCAACAATATCCTTGGTTATAATGATGGGTCCTTGAGCTTTGGTCTGTGATTGTGATTGGGATCTAGCTCTTTTTGTTCTTGGTTTGGTGGGATTACTAGTGTAAGTGGGACAAGGATCACATCCTCAGGTTTTCCAGCTGGTGGTTCTAGTAAAGCATGAACTGTTTGAATCATTTTCTGACGCATTTCAAGCCTTTTCTTTTTTAGTTCCTTATAGGGATATGTCATCCACCTCTATTCTTGGGTTTGGTTGTTTTTGGGACGTATTTCATAGGCTTTTAAGAGGTCATCTAATGGCTCATTAACCTTCTCGACCAACAATGGTCCTCCTAACTTGTGACTAGCACTTCTCAGTTTCTCTTTAGTGGATGGTTCTTCTAGAGGTTGAGGTTTTTGTGTAAGAGGAGGTGCAACCCTTTCCGCATGTTGTCTTATCTTCTTTGTATCTTGGGTAAGCTCCTCAGCTAGGGATTTTTTCTCTAGTTCCCTACGCGCTTTCATCCTAGCCTTTCTAGCTTTTCAACTATTTGTTTGCTCTTGGTTTTTTGACTAGTTTCATCTGTCTTTGGTTCACCCACCTTTGGAATCGCGTCAATTTCCATTTTCTCTGTCTCTGGGTTCTCATTATCTTGCTTTTGAGCTCGTGACTCTCGTAACTACTTGAACTGGCATGGCATTTTTGTTTTTCAAGATACTTGGTAGTTGAATGATCACTGATACATTTGGTGTGATGTTTATGACTTGGTTTGGGTTTTTTGGACAATTGGGGATCAAGTGAATGACGCCAAAGTCAAGGCATTAGGCATCTACTTGAGTGATCTCCATTTGAGGACATTGTTTGACCAACTTGTTTTCACCTCTTTTGTGACAATTCTCTGGTTGAAGATCTTCTTCTTGCATTTCCTCTTAAAATAATCAGGCTTTGATCTTGCTACACTACTATTCACAATGAACCGCAACGTCCTTTTGTCCATCTCATACCTTCTTTCTTCAGGTCAAAACGCAAGAGGTGGAGGTTGTACAGTCTCACCACTTCATGTGTTTCTTGTCGCTTCGAAGGCAGTACCCACTTTGGTTGTTATGATACATTCTAGTGGGTACTAGTGCTTGTTTATTAGATGCTTCCATCATCGGTGTGTATCTCATGTCTACATGCATTCTAGTACCTCGCAATGGAGGTGGTTGTCCTAAGACACGCTATGGACTTGAAACTCCTACTAGACCTGGTGCATTCCCCGTAATGTATCTAGACGGAGTAGTTTCTATTGAAACAGGTTGTACATACCTCTCCCTAACGTATTACATGCTATATTAGCACTCTTCCCTCATATGGTTTGTCCATTTCCTCTCAATTTTGTACCACTTAGGTCCCCCAGATCAAACTTTACAAGAGGATAAACTTTTCTTGATCAATAGGTGCCGCTAGAAGTTTGTAATGGACTCAATCATTTGTGAATCATTGTGTTGAGAGGATGTGTCATCCTCTTGAATCTTACAATCCTTTTCTTTATACTCCCACAACTATCCACTAGATAAATATCTTCTTTGATCAATTCATTTATCATCAAGCTCCTTATCATACGTAGATCCTTCTGAAGACCTGCATGTCTCATTCTCTGGATAAAGATCAACATCAATCATGCCTGTGTAGGTAGTTTCGCTCTTGGACAGAACTTGACATATCTCTTGAGTCATAATGCTGCTTTGTGTACTGGTTCACCCTGTATCTTCTTGAATCTGTGAAGTTGCTAGATCATATTGTGAGCATTGCCTTTCTGTGAGAATTCTTCTATGAATTCTTCAAACACCTCATCTAGAGTCTCAAAATTTGCGTCTTTCTACTAAGTCAAACCATGTAGCTATGTCATCTTCTAGAGTCAGTTCGAACCCCGCAAAATGTGTCGCAAAATCAAAAGCTTTCTTTGCACTAATTACTCTTTTGAAAGCCACTATTGTTACCATATACATGTGGTAGTGATGTGTGTGGACACACTTCGGACCGCCGGGGTATTTTTTCCCTCACTAGGAGTGTTTTTTCCTCGTGCATTGTAAATACGTCCATCATTCTAGGGCTGTCTATCTTTCCATTGTACGCTAAGAAATACACTCTCTGTTGTGTGCCTTGAGCATCCTTTGTCTTCTCCAAGCTGTGTGTGGTTTCCAGCAACCCTAATTCCAACATTTGGTATTAGAGCAGGTTGCATCCTCTCGAGCTTAGTCGCTAGCAGCTCCAGCACACTCTTGCTCACTTTCTTTGATTTTTGTGAGTTTGGTGAGCGTCCGCAAGTCTGCTCAAATTTTTGATTTGAGCTCATTTTAGGCCTCTATTTCCACTACATGCAGTAATGTGCAGGCTCTTTTGTCATTTTGTGCAGAAATTCTATCAGTGTTGTTTTTTTGCATAACAAGCCCTTACCGTCTTCTATGGTTTGTGATATATAGCACGTGTTGTTCCTACTTTCATTCTCCTCATGTTGTGCAGTTTTCATATCAAGTGCAACATTTACCATGGCTGACAACAACACATACGTGTTCAAGATGTTTGTTGCTGAGGACAGATTGGATGGGGACAATTACCGTATGTGGGATTATATGATGCAACATATTCTCGTGTCAAAGAGGGTTTGGAATATTGTGCAGGGCATTGATGTACATCCTAGTTCTGAGGATTCATGCAATGTTGAGGATGTTGCAGGTCTTGCTGCAAGGATTGTTGTTGTTAGAGTTGTTTTGCCTATGGATGGACAAGCTCGTTGGGATGTAAAAGATACACACGATCATGCATTCACTGTGTTGTCTGTGAAGCACAATATTACTCCTCACATTCGTTCAGTAAAATTTGCAAAACAAGCTTGGGATATTCTGGCTGGGGTCTTTATGCAAGTTGCAATGAGGCTAAAATTGCATTGCTGCGTAAAGAGCTGGAGTCAAAGATATGCATGAGGAAGATGACATGGACACTTTCCTTGCTGGTGGTTAAGGATATCAATGAGAAACTTATTGTTGCAGGAGAAGTCATTTCAGACTGTTCCCTTGTGCAGACTGTCCTTCATGCCTTTCCAGATTCTTACCAGACTTTTACTAGTACTTGGAGACTTAGGACCCAAGAAAATCCTAAAGTGGTCAAGTTTGATGCATTATGCACATTTCTATTTCAAGGGTCAATTTCGAGAAAAAACAAGACTAGACAGTGTGCAAATCAACACGCCTTTATTGTTGCTCAAAGAAAAGGTCAAGCCTGATGTGCAGCTTCAACACCTGAGGCTCTCCTTGAATTGCAACCACACCCCTTGAATCTTTTTCCTAATTGCTAATTAAATGTACTCTTCATGGTACCTATTACCCTCTGTTACTGTTATTGCCTTCCACCTTGAGTTGAAACCTCGCACTATTCTAACGCCCCTAGGTTTGGCCGGTGTTCACGACATCAAAGGTAGGCGCCCTTCCATACCATAGGTAGAAGTTTGTTGACCACTAACAATTGTTGAGATGTCGAGCTCTACACCTTGAGCTGGCATCCACTACGGGTCTTGGCCGCTTACGGCATTTACTCACTGGCGCGTTAGGTGACCGACACGGAGGATCTCTGCCAGTGATTCTACAGCTGGACTACACTTATAGTGCCAGCCTAGTACGCTTCTAGCGAGTTCACACTTAGTGACCGCATGTACATATGTGCTACTTTTCAGCTTTAGCACTTAGTCATTTTGTACTCTCTTTTCTGTGAAGAAGAAGAAGAAGCTTTCCATCTCTGTGTGCTTTGTGCTTGTCTTGTGTAGCTCTCTTGCATCCTCATTCTTTACATGGTATCAGAGCCTGGTGCAGGCAAGAGAGGCTAAGAGAGTAAGATCATCACAATCCCTTTGTTCGCAATCCACGACCAGATGCCGAAGGCGCCTCGCGTAGCGAAATTTTTTTTAGGGGTTTTTCGCACAAGTTTCTGAAAAGGTCTCCAAAGTGCAGTATACAGAGATTTACTGTACAAGTACAATGGTTGTATGTACGCTTGATTGTGGACACTCATTGAGTGTAGAAAGCGTTACAAGAACCACGATAGCAGGTTCAGCAGATTTGCAGGTTTTTGCAGATTGCAGCTATTTTGTCTTAGTGCTTCAAGATGTCTGACGGTTTCAATCAGATTGTTACTGAGAAGCTTGAGAAAAATAACTACCCTGCATGGAAGTTCAGAATAACAAATTTCCTAAAAGGAAAAGGTTATTGGGACTATGTAGAAGGAGACAATGAAAAGGAACCAGAGATTCCCGAGGCAAATGCTACAGCAGAACAAAGGAAAGCTTTGAGGGACTGGCAACAAGGCCAGAGCAAAGTGATGTATTGGCTTTCTATGAGCATCACAGATGGCATGATGGGCTATCTACAGGATGCTGAAACCCCCGCCATTGCATGGAAAAACTTAGGCAGAGTGTTCGAGGTGAACACCAAGGCCAGGAAGCTTCAACTAAAGTCGGAGCTAAATCAGGTTAAGAGGAACAACCTCTCCATCAATGATTATGCTTTGAAGATCAAGAGTATCATTGAGGCTCTTGGATCTATTAAAGTCTCAGTGGAAGACGATGACATTGTCCGTGCATGCTTGGATGGTTTAGGAGATGAGTATGTACATTTTAGGTCTTCCATGAATACAAGAGATGACATCCCCGTGTTCCAAGATTTGATTTCTATGCTTATTCTTGAGGAGAAGAACCTTGACACATCTTCTTCTCATGGCAGAAATAATTCTGAACAGGCCTTCTATTCTAACTCCAACAGAGTTAGAGGTAGAGGTCGTGGTCGAGGCCCAAGGGGTTGCAGGGGCCAATTTCTGGAAGTTCAATCAAATCAAAACAATACAGGTGGCAGGGAAAACCAGTCTCAAGGTAGGGGGAGTCAGAGAGGTCGTGGTGCAGGATCAAGCAGGCAGCAACATACTCCAGATAGTAGAGAATGTTGGACTTGTGGTGAAAGAGGTCACACATGTCACGTGACTGTCCAAAGGGAAAAGCAAGTAGAAAGAGAGAACAGGGCAACTATGCATCTACTAGCAGAGATGCAGATGACAGCAAAAACGAGCGCATGTTTGTTATGCAACATGTAATGAATACAATGACTGCAGAGAATTCCACCCAAGATGATGTTTGGTATGTGGATTCAGGTGCCTCTAATCACATGACGTCTCGTGGAGAGTGGTTTAGAGATATGCGCAAACCAGATGTGTCAGGCTATGTGCAGACAGGAGATGACACAGCTCACCCCATTGCTCATGTAGGGGACATACCTCTAAATACGAAGAGTGGGAAATCAAAGTACTTAGCAGATGTACTTCATGTCCCAAACATTACAAAGAATCTTGTTTTTGTTGGACAAATGGTTGAGCAGGGTTTGCAGGTTCGCTTCAATCCAAATGGCTGTTATGTAGAAGATTTCCAGAATGGCTGTAAGCTGATCACAGAGGGCAAATGTGTGGGCAGAATGTTTACGCTGAATGTAGACATGCCTGAGGTAAAAGCTGCATTATTTGCACAGGGCACAGGTGTTGTGGCTGATGTTGACATTTGGCACAAACGCATTGGCCATGTCAATGAGCAGAGATTGCGCAGCATGCAATCAAAACAGATTGTAAAAGGTTTGCCCAAATTCAAGGTGGATGGTATGCATAAAGTGTGTGCAGCATGCCAGTTTGGAAAACAGTCAAAGGGCTCATTTCCACATGAGCGCAATGTATGTAAAAAGCCACTTGAGGTGGTGCACACAGATGTTTGGGGTCCAACCGATACTACAAGTATACATGGTTGCAGGTATTATGTCTCTTTCATTGATGACCATACAAGAAAAGTATGGGTCTACTTCATGCGTAACAAAAGTGAAGTGTTTGGTCACTTTCAAGACTTCAAAGTCATGATTGAGAAGGAGACAGATATGCAAATCAAGACATTGAGGTCAGATGGAGGGGGAGAGTACTTCTCCAATGATTTTTCAGATTTTTTGCGAATGCATGGTATACACAGGCAGTTTACATGCAGATATACTCCACAGCAGAATGGGGTCGCAGAAAGGAAAAACAGGCACATTGCAGAGGTTGCACGTGCATTGATGAATGAGAAGAACATGCCTCATCATTTCTGGGCTGAAGCTGTAAATACAGCTGTGTACATTATGAACAGGACACCTACAGCTGCGGTGCATGATGTAACACCTGAGGAAAAGTTTACAGGTACAAAGCCTGATTTGGCACACTTGAAAGTGTTTGGCTGCATAGCTTACGTGCATGTACCAGATGAGTTGCGTAGGAAATTGGATCCTAAAGCAGAGAAATGTATTCTTGTGGGATATTCCCTTGAACAAAAGGGGTACAGGTGCTACAATCCTACTACACGAGAATTACGAGTGAGCAGAGATGTAGTCTTTGATGAGATGAGCAGCTGGTACAGTAATGCACATGGCACTATTGGGGCTGATGTAAAAGATGATGTGGTTGTACAAAATGTGAGGCCACAGTCACAGGTTTTGAGTGGACCACAAGAGTCCTCTTCTCGTGGCTCTGTTGAGAAACCATGGAATGGTAGACTACGTACGCAAGTTACTCCACCAACAGGTACAGGGAATGTATCACGAAAAGGAAAGGAAAAGGTTGATGAACCTCCCTTTATGGCTGATGCATCATCAGGTTTTTCACATGTAGACATGGATTCAGATGGTTCTGAACAAAGTCTTGATGAGGAATTTGGAATTCCGGCTGTCAGGACACCTGGTGTAAGGAAAGTACAAGAAGATGCTAGAGGGCAAAGGAGTGACCCAGGACAGCGCAGATCTAATAGAGTTAGAAATCCAGTTCAGAAATTGACTTATGATGGGTATCTAGCGCATCACCAAGCCTACATGGCTAAGGTGATACAGGATGTGGAGCCCACATGTTTTGAGGATGCAGTTGGAAATGTGCATTGGGATGATGCAATGAATGAAGAGATGGCTGCATTGGAAGCAAATGACACATGGGAGTTGGTGCCATTGCCAAGTGGCAAGAAAGCTATTGGCTGCAAATGGGTGTATAAAACCAAGCATAAGGCTGATGGTAACATTGAGCGTCACAAGGCAAGGCTGGTCGCAAAGGGTTATGCACAGACGTATGGCATAGACTATGAGGAGACCTTTGCTCCAGTGGCAAAGATGACGACTGTGAGAGCTGTCATAGCAGTGGCTACATCTAGAGGATGGATTATGCATCAAATGGATGTAAAGAATGCCTTCTTGAATGGTGAGTTGCAAGAGGAAGTGTATATGGATCAGCCGCCTGGTTATGTCGATCCAGGTTACCCAGATTATGTATGCAGACTTCTCAAAGCTTTGTATGGTTTGAAGAAGGGCTCTAGAGCATGGTATGACAGGATTGCCAAGTATCTTGTCAGTATTGGCTTTAGGAGAGCTCATGCTGATCATTCACTCTATGTACGTGAGAGTGATGTGGGGATTGTGGTCATTACCATATATGTAGATGACCTTATTATTGTTGGTGACAATGCTATGGAGATTGACCATGTGAAGGGTCTTCTCAAACAGGAGTTTGAAATGAAAGATTTAGGCGAGTTGCGCTACTTTCTTGGCATTGAGGTGATCAGGACTCCAGAGGGTGTATGGCTATCACAGAGACAGTATGCTTTGGACATGTTGTCAAAGTATGGTATGGCTGATTGTAAGCCAATTTCTATTCCCTTGGATGTGAATGCAAAGCTGAGTGCAGAGAAGGGTGATGTTGTTGAGGATGTCAACATGTACAGGAAGATTGTGGGTAGTCTAATCTACTTGACTATCATAAGGCCAGACTTGAGCTACACAGTAGGCTTGGAGAGTCAGTTCATGCAGCTTCCGAGGAAGCCACATTTGGATGGAGTACGACGCGCACTTAGGTATGTGCAAGGTACTCTTGACTACGCATTGTTCTATGTAGCAGATGCACCATTAGCATTGTATGGGTATACAGATGCAGATTGGGCAGGTAGCATTGTTGATAGGAGATCTACGAGTGGCTTCATGTTCTCTTTTGGGAGTGCTGCTGTTACTTGGAGCAGCAAAAAGCAGCCTACGGTTGCTTTATCGAGCACAGAGGCCGAGTACAGAGGTGCAGCAGTTGCGGCGTGCGAGGTAGCTTGGCTACGCACATTACTTGAGGACTTGGGAGTGCAGGTGGACCAGCAGATTTTCATCCATTGTGACAACCTCAGCAGCATGCAATTGGCTAGGAACCCAGTGTTCCATGCCAGGACCAAACACATAGAGGTCCACTACCACTACGTTCGAGAGCGAGTGTTGGCGGGCGACATCGACTTGGTCTACGTCAGCACAGAGGAGCAGATAGCGGATATCTTTACCAAGGCCCTCGGAGCTGAGAAGCTTCGACGTTTCCGGACTATGCTTGGACTCTGCGACATGCAGAGCTCGAGGGGGAGTGTTGAGATGTCGAGCTCTACACCTTGAGCTGGCATCCACTACGGGTCTTGGCCGCTTACGGCATTTACTCACTGGCGCGTTAGGTGACCGACACGGAGGATCTCTGCCAATGATTCTACAGCTGGACTACACTTATAGTGCCAGCCTAGTACGCTTCTAGCGAGTTCACACTTAGTGACCGCATGTACATATGTGCTACTTTTCAGCTTTAGCACTTAGTCATTTTGTACTCTCTTTTCTGTGAAGAAGAAGAAGAAGCTTTCCAACTCTGTGTGCTTTGTGCTTGTCTTGTGTAGCTCTCTTGCATCCTCATTCTTTACAACAATGTCACGATATAAAGTTGTTGACCTGCTTGGGTTGATGGCTCAAGAGTCATTGATGATATTGTAGGTCATCCTAATATCTACAACCCATCTGTCCATGTTGATCATCATTTTATGATGGAGTAGAACGAGAGTAGAATGTGGCTCTTCTATATTGGCTATGTGGTATACAATGTAGGTGCGTGAGTACACATTGTGGTTCATTTGAGCAGGAGTCCACCTTCAAGTCCATCTACATGGATTGCCATTCCTTTGCTGAGTCCACTACAACGTCCTCTTCAGTAAGATCTCTTCCACCACGTGGTTGCAAATGCGACCTCTGGTCCTCGAACCCTCGAGTGGGATGTGTGAGCAATGATTCAGTACTCACCATGGTGAGTAGCCTCCATTGATAGTGTTATTAAGTTGAGTTCACTACAACATTCCCTTTAAATAAGATATCTCCAACCATATGGTTGCAAATGCAAACTCCAATCCTCAGACCCTCGAGTGGATATGTGAGTAGCGATTCAGTACTCACCACGATGGGTAGCCTCCATTGCCAATTCAGTCCAGCTGAGAAATGGGGGTATGGCTAGAAATAATATGAGTTGTTTTCAAAGAATGTGGAGAGAGGGATGCTCTCCCTCCTTGAATGCACTTACAATAGGAAATTCCACCACTTCTTTGTTATATTTTATGGATGCAACAGAAAGGCATCCTTGCTCAAGAACAAGATCAACATGCACTAGCATGCAACACAGGATTAGGACATAGCTCCTACCCCCTTTTATCTATGTCATGAGTTAGGGCCGTGGGGTAGCTTGATACTGCAAACATCATTGCAACGATAGTGGTTGATGTGTTGCATGATGGTTGGGAAGGGCGGCATGTTGTCATGCAACAAGGCCCTCTTGCTAGCTCTCATGATATTGCCAAGGCTTATTGCAACAACAAAATGGTGTTGTAGAGTGGAAGAGAAGACACACAATAGAAGTTGCTAGAGCTACATGATGAATGAGCAGAACATGCCTCATTGTTACTAGGTTGAGGTTGTTGTAGAGTGGAAGAGCAGGCACTAGGATGGGATGCAGGAATGAACCAAGAAGCAAGCAGTAGCAAAAATGCTATGAATGGCTCTCACAAGCAAGGCTGCATCAAGAAGGAAGCCAACATAGGTTTTCTGCATTATCAATGACACACCATCAATGGTGACATCAAGTACACCAACTTTGTTGAGATAGAGAGAGAGAGAGGAGACACATGTTAGCATGTTGAGGGCAAGCCCAATAGTTGAGTAACACCTGCAAACCAGTATGTTGCCCAAGTCTCTCTCTCTCTCTCTCTCTCTCATCTCTGTTGTGAGTTAGGGCCATGGGCTAGCTTGCTACTGCAATCATCATTGCAATGACAATGATTTCTATATTGCATGATGGTTGTAGGGTTCCGTGAGACATGGGAAGGAAGGCATGTTGAGGGCAAGCCCAATAGCTGAGTAACACCTGCAAAAGTGTTGTGAAGGAAGCCAACATAGGTTATTTGCATTATTAATGACACGCCATCAATGGTGACATCAAGTAACACCTACAAAAGTGTCAGTGTGATGCCCAAGTCTCTCTCTCCCCCCCCCCTTTTATCTCTATTGCGAGTTAGGGTCATGGGTTAGCCTGCTACTGTAACCATCATTGCATCAGCAATGATTTCTCTGTTGCATGACAACTATAGGGTTTCGTGAGACATGGGAAGGAAGGCATGTTGTCATGCAACAAGGGCCTCTGGCTAGCTCTCATGATATTCCCAATGTTGTGGAGTGTAAGAGCAGGCACATAGTAGAAGTTTCTAGAGCTATGATAAATGAGCAGAACATGCCTCATTGTTAGATCAAGTATTGGGATGGGGTGCGGGAGTGCATGGAGGAGCAAGCCGTGGTAGCACAAATGCTATGACTAGCTCTCACAAGCAAGGTTGTGTCGAGAAGGAAGCCAACATAGGTTCTCTGCATTATCAATGACATGCTATCAATGGTGACATCAAGTAGACCAACTTTGTTGAGAAAGAGAGAGAGGAGACACATGTTATCATGTTCAAGGCGAGCGCAATAATTGAGTAACATTTGCAAAAAAGTCAATGTGTTTCCCAAGTCTCTCTCTCTCTCTCTCTCTCTCTCTCCCTTATTTTTTTTACATATACATATACATATACACACACCTAGCTACGTAAATATATATTTACATGCATTCATAGATAGAGAGAGACATTCAAAAGCCGTATCTATGTATGTGTTGCATGTAGGTTGGGGATGGCTTTAGGGTGATGAGAGAGATACTGTGTGAGTGTTTCTATGTGTGCTCAAGATTGAGCTTGAGAAACTGTTTAGGAATGGACATCACAACTTTTTCATTAATGAGAGCGGCGAAACATTTCATTGGTAAGAGCGAGCAAGACCCGCCATAGGTGGGTCGTGAGCTCGTGTTGCTAATGCTTCTGTAGGCAAAAATTCATCTAGAAATTTTGGTGATAAGGAAAAAATTAAGATGCCTTGCCATTATTATAAAGCTAATGATCACTTGATCAAGCAGTGTCCTAAGTTGATGGCCAAAGAGGCTAAGAAGAAAGAGGTTGGTTCCACTACAAATAAACTGTTAACCTCTTTGTGCTTGAAGCAACTTCTTTGGAAGCCAAGTCTGAGTTACAAAAGATTACGACTCTCTAATTTTCTAAGCTTCTAAGCCGTTCTTGCACACTTTTATTGTTTTCCTTTTAGTGTTCGATCTTGTGATTTTTCATCAAAGATCTTCTTCTTTTTTATCCGTACCTGCTTTTGGCTGAGCTTTCTCTTTGATATCAAGATTTGTCAAACTTTTTGGCTCTAACTAGTGGGTGGTAACTTTTTATCTCCCACATGAGACACATGAGACTCCAAAATGGTATTTCAATCACACCGCAATCATTGATGTCATTCGGCACCAACAAGAATGATAGAGATAGCATGTTTCAGGTCTTGGAAAGTTCCAAGTTAAGTGGCATTTGGCAAGAGACTTGAAAACACTCAAGTGTATGTTAGGGTGCAAGCAAGGTGCAATGACCCTCTTTCCATGCATTTATTGCTACCATAGTAAAGTCTCAATGGGAACTGAGTGCAAGGGTGCAAAGGCCAGCAAGTCAAAATGTGGTAAGGATAAGGGTGGGAACTGAGTGCAAGGGTGCAAAGGCCAACAAGTCAAAAGGTGGTAAGGATAAGGGAGGCAAAGTTATAGTCAACTCTACAAAAGGTGTACCCACTACACAAGCAGTGGGTAAAGCACTACATCAATGGTTTCAAGGTATCCGCAGTTGTGACCAGCAAGTACCCCCTGATTGAAACATGGATGATCCAAATTGGCATCCTATTCTTCCAATACCACTAATAAGTGTGCATGTGTACCCTTCATGCCTCTCTACAAATTCTTGACAAGTTGATTATGATCCATATTAATTATGCTTGGAATATGGAGCTTGCAGAGAGAAGAGAAGAGTGTATGCAAGAACTCGAATCTATTCTATCGAACATTGGTCTACATAGGGGTACAATTGAGCTATCAAAGGAGAAGAAGACGTCTGGAAGTACACAAGATCGCCCTAATAAAGTATGTATGGGTGGTAGTAAAGCAGGCATTTGCTTTCAAACTATTCTGACTCCCAAAGTCCCAATGAGTTTCAGTTGTGAAAAAAGTTGTGTAACATCACCACATACAAAGGTAATAAGGCAGCCCTAGGAGTTAAGCGTTCTCTCGTGTGGTAATCTACTAATGATATTTTTTGTCTTGTCGAAAAGGCAAAGCTAACTGATGATGAGATATCCACCCTAAAGTTTGTAATCAATAGTTTTACAACACAAATGGTGGATGCTTGGGGCGAGACACACATAACACATTACATGGTGTGTTGAACATTTGATATTTTCAATCGAAATACATCTGTACGCAAAACTAAAGTTTGTTTTTTTTCAGCACATTCTTTTTGGGCATAGTGCATTTTTTCTTGACACTTATGGTTCATTAGGCATTTAGAGCAGCCAAGGAATGGAGCGCTCACACTATCAAGCAAAATAAGTGTATTTAAAAAATACACAACATGGAGGTGGAAGAAAAAGAGCAATGCCCTTCACGAGATGTTCAATTGGTTCTACACAGTTTTAACAGGGAGAGAGAGAAAGAAAACAAGAGAACAAAGAAGTTTGAGATGTAGAATAGGAAAAATGGTTAGCTTGAGGTGACCACAATTATATCATGCTTCAAGTGCAAAAGATTGATTCCGATGCTAGTGGAGACAAGGTGGCGTGATGACAGGAGTTGGGTGTAAATTTAAAATTTTAACCATTTTCATTGTAAACATGCATTGCCATGCAAAGTGATTTGTAAAGGCGACAATTATTAATTCCATAGGTCATGTTTGGTCTATTTTGGAGTCTTTTTTTATTTTGAGTGAATTATTGAGTTTTTTGAAAAAAATAAAAGTTTAAGTACTATATAAGTCAAAACTCACAACTTAAAGTTCATTTCTTGCTTGCACATTTTAGAAGATCCTCTCGAGCCCAAACGTACATGCACTTATATCTTGCACAAGATGGACGATACACAAGAGCACACCACCATGCACAACCATGACACCACCGCCACTTACAACACTAAAAATCCACAACCAGCACCTCATACAAAATCCACCACTTCAAATCCACATCCTCAACCACAAGAACCAGCTCCAAACACCCAACTGCTCCCCCAACCTTTGACTATAGAGGATCAGAACACCATGTGGCAGATTTTTAGTGATCTCTAGCCACTACATCATGCGAATTGCACACCTCTGCCGGATCTTGGACCATTTGCAGCTCTATACAGACCAACACAAGAAATAGGACCTACAACTCAAGCAACGAAAGCATTTGGAGCTCAAGCAATGGCAACGCCTAAAGCTTAAGCAACAGTTGCACCTGAAGCTCTAGCAACCACTACTACGCCGTGAAAAATCTCCCCGTGGGTCAAACAAAGGGTGATCAAAGTGATACCATATGATCCTATTTCAATAGCAAAGACCATATTAGGTATTATGGTAAAAATCCTGCATTATGGGAATCTCCAAATTGACCAAATTCATGTAATTTGGGAATTTTCAACTTAAAATGGGAAAAAAGGAGACAAACTTCTTGATAAGATATAGTGAAAATCTTATTGGATTGTGGTGTTGATAAGGACCAAAAGTCAAGAGGATGAACAAAGCATGAATTTGAAGAAACACTCTTAATTAAATAAAAGAAAGAAAGGTTGATACAACTAGAGATCTTGTTTACAAAATTGACTGTTATAGTCACAATAGAAGCTCCGCATAATCTACTCCAAATTTGATGCCATATCCAAATTTTGATCCAAGCGTGGTTGATGTGCACGATAAAAACTTGCTTTAGCTTTTAGAGCATGCCTTTTTGGAATCTTAATTCTAGAAAATGGTCCTTATTTGTTGGTTCTCCATGACCAAACAATTGCATCTACCATTTCCCACACTTGTGGGTCCTTGCAGTTGATAGCCCAAAAACCCTTCCAGCAATTAGTGTAAGCTTGAGTATCCATCATCCCACTCTTTCTTGCACAAGGTGCCCAATATTGAATCAATTTTTTTTGTAGTTTGGTGATGTAGATTTGTTATCAATGTCTGATAAATCCATTGCGAGCCAAACTGGATAGATTTCTATGTCACTTGGAACTAGCATAACAAAGTCACCTTGGTGCACATCAGACATAGGGTCAAACTCTTCCCTTGGTCTATCTCGTTGAGGACCACAAAAATGATCATTCAACTCTTCAAGGCCTAGGAATCTTTCTGCTCCTTGTTGTAAGCTCATTGTAGTGGACTGTAGGTGCCAAGAGTCCTGAGTTGTTGGCCAAAAAATTTCATACAAGCCTCCCTCTGATATGGTTGATTTTCCAAGCTCTTCAATCACCTTGCTCTAGTAATCTATCACAGGTCTATAATATCATGGCACATTTGAACCATTTCCTAGATTTTGCCAAAACTTAATATAATTCTTCAACCCTAAAATCACTTCTTCACGAGCCGTGACATATTCTACCATTGGCACCAAAGGTGGATCTCCATGTGGCAACATTGGATTTCCTTCTATGTCTGTTTTTCAAAGGAAAATACTTCCACTCCAACTTGATACACCTTTATATGACTTATACTGCATCATTGGTGTCTCATCTTGCATAAAAACCCTAAATTGAAGTGGTTTGGAATGTCCAACAAGTATGTCTTGTCAATCACAAAGATAACCATCACAATATTGCTTGAAATCGAGGACCTTTTAAAGAAAAAATGAGACCGGAGATGAAGATGAGCTATTTCGTAATGTATCCATCAAGTGTGGCAAAGTATATGTTTGTGTAGCTCTCAATTTCTCTAAAAACTTATTGAACATGGCATCTATGTCCTCATGTGTATACCCAACCATCAAAAATCCTAGTTGGATGGTTTTGAAAACACCCCTTGCAACAAGCATTGACAAATACGCAAATAAGTATCGATTTTCCCCCCCCCTGCACAATTATCCAATTGTAGTAACAAGTTCTCTGGCAAATTGCAAAATATTGACCCCAATTCCACTTCTGTAGCTTTTGATTGTTGCACGATGGGCTCTTTTCCATCACTCAAGTTGTGGTGGTCCAAATCATCCCTTAAGTTCAAAGCATGTAGTAGAGAGATACTACTCCTTGGTAGTCCATTTGTTGCCAGATCACCAAGAGGGTGCTTATCTATCCTCTCTAAATTATGTAAACAATCAGCAATTGAGCCAATTCTAAGATTTGGATCAGCTGGCCACAGACCATTCAAGACAAAGTGAACATAATGACCTTCTCCATGGCCATCAGTGATCATACCTATCAAAGCCACCTGCAATTGTATCTTGAATCCACACCCTTAGGAACAATGAGTAATCTAGGAATGGTAGTCTTCTTTTGATCCATATTATCATGGATTATACAAATATAATTTTGTGGTTGAGTTTTTGAATATGTGCACCATGCATAATATAAGCTCCTACAACTCTTTTGTTGTGCCATGTGAACTTCTCTTTCTCTCAAGAGAAGATCTCTCTCTTCAAGAGAAGGTTTAGCTTCGAGCCTTGCCTTGATTGAACTATAGACATTTCACTCAGAGAAATCACTTGTCTTTGCTAAAGTGACATGTGGATACTCTTTGTTCCAAATTCTACCAAAAGAAGATTGAGTTAACTTCTTCTCATAGCCCATTTGGTTGAGTGTTGTGTTGATTTTGCTTAAAATGTCAACTTGTTTGTACATTGATGGAATCACTAATTGAGTCTCTCTTGAGCCATCTAGTAGTGTTCTGCTTCTATGTGGCATCTTCTCAGAGTTGTTATCTACAAATTCATTTAATAATGCTCTTGCTAAACTAGTATGTTGAAGTCCTCTTTTCAATGTACATGTGTTACCATGCACATATTGGCGCACACCGTTTTCAAAATTTTCCTTGTAGTAGTAAAATGATGTCTTTGGTATTCCATGTCACTCATACCATGCTCTGCAGCAAACAATAGAGCCATTTATCTTGAATTGGTATCGCATCTTCTCATCTTTTTGATAGCATATAGATAGAGCATCATATACATAATTTGCGTGCTTTTCAAGACTCTCCCCAACATTCTTGCCGTAATTTTGTCCCCAAATCACTATCTACAAATTGTTAGTATTTTTTTCCACAACAACCAATGCATGAAACCCTTTGAATTGACTTAGCTGAAAGATAAAAAGTAGAAGCTGGTGTTGCTTGCACTTTTGTTTCGTCTCTTCATTAGGAAGAGAATGGGGTCTAGGAGGGCCTCTTTATTTGGCAATTTAAGGAAGTCAAATCTTTAGTATTAAGAAAGTAATCAAAGGACAACTTTTGAATTCAAACAGGCAAAACGGCTAGTTTATTTGAATTCAAACTTCCCCCCAAAATGGAATTTAAAATCTAGCGGGTAAAACCATATCATGTAGTATATCTATGGAAAGGGCTCGACATGTGATTGCAGATCTATGGTCTTCGCTCAAATTGGAAATCATATGTGGGAGTTATGGAAGGCTGAAAATTATAAAATTGTCCACCTCCTTTTAGGGGGGGAAAGTGCATCGTTTGACCACTCTTACACACCCACCATTCTTGCACACATGGCATACACCTATTCCTCAAAATGTTAATCACCTCCATAAGCTCATGGCAAATAAAGAGGCCCTCCTACACTCCATCCTCTTTCTAATGCCTTAGCAAAGGGGAATCAACACTACCATCAAGTTTTTTCCCAGCATTGTCATCATTGGATACATCCTCACGCCTAGTATGCATCCCATCAACAAGAACAAAGCATTGTAGTGGGCTCCCATCCAACATGGTTGTCTGTTGGATGGGCAAAGTAGTGCTTCTCACTTCAGGCATATTCTCACTGATTGCATTCTCCATTTCAATACCTACGCCCACAAATTCATCATCACCAAGTACCTGAAACTTGACATAATCATGAGGAAATACATACAAGATGGTCCCTTCTTTCACAGTGTGGATCATTGTGTCATCCTTTAATAGGACCCTTTGATTTCTCCAAGATTCTTGTATTTGACATTTCAAACTCTGGGATTGTAATGGGTATTGCATCTGTAACTAGAAGATCAAGATGATCCCCTTGTTCATCACCGCTATAGCTTTCATTTTTGTCAATTACATTGTCATTCATTATGGATTTCTGCAAAAGCAGCTTAGGCCATCGAACAACACTCCGTAATGAGATTTGGAGAGATGTAGTATCCATTGTAGAAAAAGGGAGGACCACATCCTTCAAACATTCGTCTACTAGTATAGATACATTTCCTTGCCCTATCTTTGTACCACTACAAGTGGAATCAGGATATGTTCTACACACACAACCAA
Source organism: Adiantum capillus-veneris (assembly GCF_014529385.1). NCBI lineage: Eukaryota > Viridiplantae > Streptophyta > Polypodiopsida > Polypodiales > Pteridaceae > Adiantum > Adiantum capillus-veneris. The sequence goes on along the minus strand of NC_140945.1, from coordinate 18,021,758 downwards.
TACCAACAATTTCATTATCAAGTACCATATGCACTTTCTCCCCCGATTCAAAGTCCATCCTGTAAGTTGAAAAGAAACACCTTGTTAAGTTCATATTTATAGATAAATTCTCTTTGAAAAAAAATGTATAAGTTACATTACACATTACACAAGGGCTGTGAACACTGTAACTCTATAGACATTGCTATATTAGATCATAGCTTGGACAAGTGGTGGACCTAGTTGTAATGGCCAATGTCTAAGGTGCTATTTTAGGAACTTGCTTGTCAATGTCCAAGTAACTCTTGCTTCTTCCAATGGAAGTAAGGTTGGACAAGGAGGGATCTTGAAACCAAAAGCCCCTTTCTATATGAGGTAAATCTTGGAGAAATGGAGGACCTAGTTCTAATGGCTATTGTTCAAGGTGCTATTGTAGGAACTTGATTCCTAATGTACAAATATCCCTTGATTCTTTCAATGGAAGTAAGGTTGGACAAGTGGTGGAGCTTGAAACCAAAAGTCGCTTTTTCTATATGAGAATAAAGCTTGGTCAAGTGAATGGACCTAGTTTTAATGTCTAGTGTCCAAGGTGGTATTGTAGGAACTTGATTCCCAATGTGCAAGTATCTCTTGCTTCTTTCAATGGAAGTATGGTTGGACAAGTGATGGATCTCAAAACCAAAAGTCCCTTTCTATATGAGAGTAAAGCTTGAACAAGTGGTGGACCTAGTTAATGTACAAGGTGAACTATTGTAGGGCCTTGGTTCTCAATATCCAAGTAGCCCTTGCTTCTTTTAATGGAAGTAAGGTTGGGCAAGTGGTGGAGCTTAAAACCAAAAGTCCCTTTTATTACAGATTGCACGCTTGGTTTCAGCTGGCTCTGTTGACCTTGATCTGATGTCCTAGCCTCATCAATCATTTTTTCTTCAGTTTCAATTCTTCTATAGCCATTGAAGTGATGGTAGGCTTTGGTTGTGTTGCCTCCGTTTCTTGATCTGTCTTTTGTTCCGACTGCATCTTCTTCGTTCCTTGCTTTGGGAGGTCTTCAACTTTTTCTTTCTCTTTTATTGCAATCTTTGAAGGTACCCCAGTGTCGTTGGGAGAATCAAACTCTTGACCCTGCTGGTCAAGCATGTCTTGCTCTTCCTTTCCTTGTGAGTTATCTTCCTCTTTTTTGGTTTGAGTGGATTCTCAGATGATTCTAGATCATCGACATGTGGTTTCTTTGCCTCTTCTTTCTCCCTTAGCTCCTGCTTTTGTTTGAGCTCGTTATGTATCCATTGACGCATGGCGCTGACAATCTCTCAATTTTCCTTGGCTTCTTGTCTTTTTGGCTGCTTGATCCGTTCCAGAGCCGCTGTCTACCTGCGTAGCAATGGAATGTTTTCTTCTTCTTCTTCTTCTTCTTCTTCTTCTTCTTCTTCTTCTTCTTTTTCATCGTCAACCTTTGTTTCTTTTTTCTTCATGCTTTTGTTGGCGGATCCTTTCCCGCAACGCCTGCGCTTCTTCCATTGTTTTCCTGGCTTGAGTTATTGGGATGGCTTTTGCCACGCGGGAAGATTTCTTCCTCAATCTTGTATATCCCAGGGAGGAGAAATGGCTGTCAAGCTCCTCTTCTGAAGATTGGTACTCCGAAGGGGTATCTCTTTGTTGGGACCTGGCTTTCTGGCTACTCCAAGCATCCGACTCTGTCTTTTTGTTGTCTGAGTCCTTTATGGTTGCACTTTGCCTTGTTTGTTTAGCTTCTGGTTTTGGCCTTGTGGATGGTTTGGCCAGAGGTCTTACTTCTCTTTTAGATTTGTAAATTAGCTCTATCTGCGCCTCTGTGAGTGGTAGATCATCAATCATCCCCAATGCTTGATAGGAAATCCATGTTAGCATTGGCCCTACGTTCATGTAGGCCTTACTTTTTTTGGCTCCCCTTTAGGTTTGCTTCGACGATGTTGGCGAGAAGGTAATTTTCAAAGTTACAGCTGACCACTCTCCTCTCTGTCAAGCCCATTGCCATTACTACTGCCATGTGCAGTGTCCACATTTCTCGTGGGAAGATAGTGGCCTTCACTATTTCTCCGTCTGCGGCTTGAAACCTTCCAATGAATATGTTGGCCGGTATTGCTTTGAGTACCTATTCTGTGATATGAGCCTTCTCATGTGAGGAGATATTTGTTATCTCATAAGGTGCAGCTTCCCACTCCCTTTGTGTTTTCCTTTGAGGCATTGTGTGGTCAGTTTAGTATTGGAAATAGGGTTTAGCAATTGATCACAACCTTTGAAAAGTTGAAGAACATGCAAACTTGACCATAAAATGAAAAAATGAGCTTAACTTTGTCAAAACTACCCCAAATCTGACCAAATTTCACTAGTGCATTTAGGATTACTATAGGCGCAAGGATATAGTGCAACATGTGGATTCTAGAAAAAAGGAACATGAATCGCGATCCATGTTTGGAAGCATTTTGAAAATCCAACTAGAGGAAGTTGTTCCTGGGCATATGGTGATGCTATTGTGCAAATTTCTCTAGATTTAGGGTTGGAGGTACATGGATCGCCATCCATGTTGGACAACATTTTGGAAATTTGATGATACCATCTGGTAGGGTTCATCTAGATGGTGCCTTGGTCCAAATTTTTTGGGATTTGGATCATTGGTTTGGTACTTAAGCTAATTTTTGGATATCTTCTTCAGACTTAGACGAATTTGGCATTTTGAAGTGGATTTTGAAACTCAAATGGCTTGAAACTTTATGGTTTGGCTTCTTTGAGCATACTAGGCCAGATGGTATGGATTTTTCTTTGTTTGGTCAAAAAGATACATGGATTGTGATCCATGTTGGGATGAATTTTGATACAATTTTTTTGCACATATTTTCCCAAAGGTCTTCCTAGTAAACTGGTGAAATTTGGTCAACTTTGGACATGTTTTTTCTTAGTTTGCCCCATTTCCCAGTTTATGGCCATGTTTTTTTGTCTTGATCATATCTTTTTTTTGGAACCACTATTGGGCACATTTTTTGCCTGATATCTGTTATTGCCTTGATTCCTCATGTTTTGTGCCTATAATTCACAGCTTTGCCCAACTCCCTTTCAAATCCCACCATAATCTGAATTCATTGGAGGAAAAATTGAGCCAAGAAAATTGCACCATTTTGCAGGTAATTTTTTTCTTGGTTTTGATTTTAAAAACACCTTTAAGTTGCATCTCCCTGATGATAGGCTTTGAGGAGAGTGTGAACCTTTCCAACTGGCATTTTTTTCTTTGAAACTGGCCAAAAGACCATTTTCAGATTGAAGGTGGCAACCTAGGAGGATTTGATGATTTCAAGAGTAATTTTTGCAGCATCAGTCATATTTTTGCATTCCCCAACTAGTGAATCACTCCTGCCCTGATTTTGGCAAAATAGAACATCGATCGCGATCCATGTTTGGAAGCATTTTGAAATTCCAGCTAGAGGAGGTTGTTCCTGGTCACCTGTGGATGCTCCTGTACAAATTCTTCTGATTTTAGGGTTTGAGGAACATGGATCGATCGTGATCCATGTTTCACCACCTTTTGCTGCTATTTTTGTCCTACCTGATTCTGCTAGCTACTTGGGATCTACTGATGAAAGGTTTTTGATTTTTGATGAGTTTTGAAGTCCCCCATTGACCCTATTAGTTTGCAGATTTTGTGACTTTGTACTGCTTTGATTTGTTGTTTTGGCAATGTTGATGCAGTATGGGGCATACATACATGTTCTTGTAAGGTTAATGATCATACATGTCGAATCTGGTGTAGTAAGAGCTACTGAGGTGGTCGCAGCGGGCAGAAACAATTTAAAAAACCCTATGCTTTTGTAGCTCTCTCTCTCTCTCTACATAAGAAGGAGCTTATGTTGCCCCATTTGACTATATGTTCCTAATCTACCCGGAATGCCCCATTCATACTTACCTCCATTGAACATATCTTGTTTTTCATATCACCTGCAGTTTGAACTATTCTTCATTTTGATATCTGGTCGACAAATGACGCTCAATCTGCAGTTTTGATTGATCCTTTAGAAGCTGGCTCAAAATCCATCTTGTGCAAATCACCTGTAGCTTGAACTGTTCTTCATTCTAATATCTGGTCGACAAAAGACGCTCGATCTGTAGTTTTTGATTGATCCTTTAGAAGTTGGCTCAAAATCCATCTTGTGCCCTTTTCATATTTTCCATGTTACTTGGCCAGAAATTAGCCAAAGTTAGTTTTACCTCTCATACATACATATTCTTAACTCGGTATTAGATGGTGTCGGTATGGCTCATGATTATGCAAGCTAAGAGTTTATAGGCTGTGAAAATCTTGTTTTAAAGAAAAGAAAAGAAAAGAAAAGAAAAGAAAAGAAAAGAACTAATATGATAATAATATATACAAAATGATAATCTTGCTGCATTTCCCCCCCTTCCTAGAGTGAGTTGTCCCAGACGAACATGTGTTAGAGTGCATGGGAACAAAATATGTGTCTATGCATAACCGTATAGTGTGTCTCTATGATGCCGATGGAGGGTATGCATGGGGAAACAAAATGCTATGCAAGAGAGGGGTGTTGAACAATATGTTTAGTGGCTGGTGGTGGTGAGGTCACATTGAATCTATGTGGTCCAATAGTAGTAATTGTAGAAGATGCACCCTGTGTTGACAGTAACCTGCATAAGTTGTGATGTTGCTGGTTGTTTTGATTGAGGGCTTTGTTTTGGCTGCCACTGAAATTGCTTGCTTGTGGATTCCCTAGAAGAGTCATCGTGGGAGCGAGTTTGCTTTGGTTTCCATATCCACTTGACATATTTTGGTTGTCAATGTTGATGTTGGATTGGCCTAGGTTGTCCGACAAAGGCTGTGCACGGTTTGGCGAGGTCCTAATTCTATGGAGGCAAAGTAGATTGACTTGTATTGCTTTGTTGTTTGGGTATCCACAATTTCTTCGGATTGGTTTGCATGATGGATTTTTTGATCCATACGTTCCTTACCATGGTTGGAAAATACCGTTGAACTGGTGCATGTGGTGATGCTAGAGGTTCCCATACATGGTTTGTTTGTACAAAGGGCGTGGCAAAAGATTGGTCCTCTTGTCTGAGCTGTAAGGTATTGTCCTGCCAGTTTGGTGTGGCCTGATAAGTGCGCATCCACGGAACTCCCAGAATAATTGCTTTGTTAAGATGCTGATCTTCGACTACATGAAATTGATGCGGATAAATTGTGCCATCAATAGTGATTGGTAAATTTATGTGTCCCAGACTGTCCATTGTGCCTTTTTTTGCTACTTTTAACCCCATCGTTTTTGGTATTAGAGGTTCCCTTGTGAGTTTTTTGAAAGTGAAGTAGTTAACAACATTAGCTCTTGCCCCGGTGTCCACTAATGCTCGCTCGGTTGTGCCATAAGCAAGTTGTAACTTAATACGTAGATCCATTCCATCTAACCATGTAGTCATCATTTGTATGGATGCTATCAGAGTATTCTTTGAAAGTTTGCTTTCTCCTTGCACTCTAATATTCTGATTTTGGCTTCCTGATGTGCCTGTTCTTGAATGTCATGTGCTTGACTTTTACGTTGATCTGCTACATGTCTTGTTTTTAGTTCTTTTGGTGTTAGCGGAAGAAGATACTTCTTTATTCTGCAGTCACTCGTCAAATTAGGCATCTCCTCACTTGCTAATGTTGCGAACTTGATGGTGCCACTTTGTGAGAAATCATGTATTACAAAAGGCCCCAACCCACGCTTTTTGAGTTTTTTGGAGTGTTGTTTGAGGGTATACACTAAAACGTAATCCCCTTTTTGAAACTCCTTGATAATTGCATGTTGATCATGGAAAGCCTTCATTTGTTTTTTCTGAGCATATATCCCTGTAGAGTGCGTAGGTGATGGAGAAGGTAGGAAATAAGACTACGCACACACACTAACACACATCGAGACACACACACACACACACAATCGTTACCCTGTAGCAACAGCTATTCAACGTGCTGCTCTCCTCTTCTTCACTTTGAACTATTATCCAAAGTATATCTACAACATAGTATAGCAATGTTCGGCCGCCCATAACACAACAGACATATTCTTTAACATCATATTCTTTAACACTCCCCCTCAAACTCAGAATAAGATTGCATATGATGGATTCCCAATGCTTCATGAAAGTAGAAAAACTTCTCCTTTCCAAGATCTTTTGTGAATATATCCGCAACTTGATCATTGGTCTTCACATACACCAAATCAATCTCACCTACCAAAACTTTTTCTCTAATGAAGTGATAATGTACTTCAATGTGTTTAGTGTGAGCATGGTAAACTGGATTCTTTGCCAACATGATGCTGCTAATATTGTCACAATATATAATGACACTACCAAGATAGTCAAAACCAAAGTCTACCATAAGTACTCTCAACCATGACTCTTCACATGCTGCCAAAGCTGCTCCACGATATTCAGCTTCTGTACTTGATAATGCTACAGTTAATTGCTTCTTGCTACTCCAACTTATCATACTATTGCCAATGGAAAATGCATAACCACTTTTAGATCTTCTATCCATAAAATCTCCTGCCCAATCTGCATCTATGTAACCATAAAGACAAAGCTTTCCATTCTTTTCATAAAACATTCCATAACTGATAGTGACTTTCACATATCTCATAATCCGTCTCACTACATCAAGATGACTTTTACATGGCTTTTGCATGAATTGTCTCACAACACCCACTGCGTAACTCAAATCTGGCCTTGTTATTGTCAACTAAATAAGACTTCCAACCATCTTGCGATACATAGTGACATCATCAATGTAATGTCCATCATCAATCAACTTCACATTTTGATCAAGAGGTGTATCAAACCGGTTTGCACGCTGTCATTCCATACTTCTCAAGCATATCCAACACGTATTGTCTTTGTATCATCCAAATTCCTGATAAAGTGTCGACAATTTCAATTCCCAAAAAATATCTCAACTCACCAAGGTCCTTCATGTTGAATTCTCTCAACAAACTCTTCTTGACATGCAAAATTTTCTCATCATGACTTCCAGTGAGAATCAAGTCATCAACATAGATAACAATAACGACGATATCTCCATCAACATGCTTCAAAAACAATGAGTGATCAGTAGTAGACTGTTTAAATCCAATCTTCTTCAAGAATCTGGTTATCTTTTCACACCAAGCTCTAGACGCTTGCTTCAAACCATACAATGCTGTCTTCAACTTACACACATAATATGGAAACTCTGGATGTTGATAACCCTCTGGCTGTATCATATAAACTTCTTCTTCCAAGTCACCATTCAAGAATGCATTATCGACATCCATTTGCCGTAACTTCCAACCGAACATACTTGCCATTGCAATCACCAATCTGACTGTTGTCATCTTTGCAACTGGACTAAATGTCTCATCATAATCAAGACCTTTTGTTTGTGCATAATCTTTAGCAACAAGCCTCGCTTTGTATCTTTCCACACTACCATCTGACTTGCACTTGACTTTGTATACCCATTTTGAACCAACTGCTTTCTTTCCACTTGGCAAGCAAACCAAATCCCAAGTGTCATCCTTCACAAGAGCATCCATCTCATCATCCATAGCTGACTCCCTTTCTGATTTTCCAATTGCCTCTTGAAACCATGTAGGCTCTTTATGTTGCACACGTGAAACCATGTATGCGTAATGTGTACGCATGTAACCTTGTATGTCAATCTATCAACTGGATAACGGACCCTCTCTGATCTTCTCAACTGTGGTGCACTCTTCTCTTCAACTCTTGCATATGGGGGTACATATTTCTCAGTATGCTTACTGCCAGGTGTCCTCAAGTGTGGAAAACCATGCTCTTCATCGAGGCTTTCATCTCCAGAACTCTCTTCAACCACTTTCTTCTTGCCTTTCTCATCTTGCTTCTTATCTCGCAAACGACCGCTCCATGGGTTAACACTTCCTGTACTCTCCTCTGCCATATGTGGTCCTGAAATAGTTCTTGTTGATGGTCCTATCTTATCAACAACATGACGCACATTCTCTTGCTCTTCATACTCATCTTCTATCATCACTGGCTTTGGTTTATACCATGGTTCATGCTCACAAAATCTGACATCTCTATTGACATAAACTTGTCTTGTCGTAGGATCATAACACTTGCAACTTTTCTTTTCAATTGGGTAGCCCAAGAATATACACTTCACTGCCTTTGGTTCCATCTTCTTTCTTGCTTCATTTGGCACATGAACATAGAAAACACATCCAAAAACTTTTATGTAGGAATCTGTTGTCTTGATCCCATGAAGTCTCTCATAAGGTGAAATTTCATGAATGGCAGCTGTTGGTGTTTGATTCATAATGTGTACTGCTGTATGAAGTGCTTCAGCCCAATATGTTAATGGCATATTCATCTCATTCATCATGGCTCTTGCAATTTCTGCTATGACTCTATTCTTTCTCTCAGCAAATGCATTTTGTTGTGGTGTGTATCCGCAAGTAATCTGTCTTCGTATGCCTTGTCCACGTAAGTAATTATCAAAACTGTGTGACATGTACTCTCCCCCTCCATCTGTACGTAGGAATTTAATTTGACAACCATTCTCTTTCTCAACCATAACTTTGAACTCCAAGAATACCTCAAATGCCTCTGACTTTGCCTTTAGAAAGTAAACCCATGTCATTCTGCTGTAATTATCTGTGAATGTGATAAAATATCGACAAGCATCTGGTGTAGCATGATCACAAGGTCCCCAAATATCTGAATGAACAATTTCCAAAGGACTTTGGCTAATTCTCCCCCTCTTTGGAAATGGTAAACGAGATTCCTTTCCAAATTGACAAGCTTCACAAACATGATAAAATTCAATCTGCCAAACTTTGGTAATCCACGTACAATTTAATTTGATTGCATATGCTTTAGTCTTCTAAAATTGACATGACCAATCCTCTTATGCCATAACTTTGCCCAATCATCTTAAGTGGCTGATTTGTTTGCATACATACCACTGTGTAAACATCCAATGAGAACAAGTGATCTTTCTTTCTTCCACTTGCCGATATCTTGCCTGGTCTGCCTTTGTGAAACTCCTCTATGAAGCATCCATAACGATTAAAATGGACTTGCAACCCTTGATCTGTCATTTGTCCAACTGATGCTAAATTATTTGTGATTGAAGGCACATATAGAACATCTCCCAATGTGTTGTATGTCCCGTCTTTTTCTAGCAATGGAACTGAACCAACATGTGTAATGCGATGCATAGTATCATCACCTGTAGCGACAAACTCATCCTCTTCTAACTTCTCTTTTCTGTCAAACCATTCACCATGATATGTCATATGATTTGTGGCACCATTATCTAAATACCAATCATCTATATAATGCGGCTCCACCATGCTTCCAACAACATGCTCCATAGGAAATAAATGTCCACTCGATCTATTGTCATATATATTTTGATCATGAGGACTGAAATTTTCCTCCATGTCTGCCATAACCTCGGCCTCTTCCACCATGATCACGATTTTGATTTAGCCTTGTGTAACATTCTCTTTCAAAGTGACCATAAATGCCACATCTGTTACAATATCCATCTCTTTGAGGATGTACAAATCGTCCACCTCCATGTCCACGAGGTCGGGCTCTCCCCCTGGCTCTTTGGCTGTAATCATTGTAACTTTGACTTTGTTGGTTTTTCCATTGACCTCTTCCAGCATTGTTTCCATGACTATAGTTTTCTCTTTCACGTCTATTGTTTCCACGACCTCTAGAGTAAAAAACCTGATCTCTGGAACTGTTATTTGATGTAGAAGGACGTGACTTGCCTAACTTCACCTCTTCTTGCAAACAAAAGTTTACTAACTCTTCAAAATCAGGCATGTGTCCTCGAACAGATATAGATGTATCCAATGACTTGTATTCCGGTCCCAAACCATTCAATGTCACTGAAACTAAGTCATCATCTAGAACTTCAACATTAATGCTCGCAAGATCTTCCTGGATTTGCTTTATCTCTGTCACATAATATGATATGGATCTATTTCCTCGTCATACACAATGTAACCTTTGCTTCAAGTGAACTTTTTGTGGTTCTGTATTGGAGCTGTTCATTCTTGCTACTATCTCCCATGCTTCCTTTGGAGATTGAGGCTTCTTCACATGTGGTATAAAGTAGTCACTAATGCATAGTGAAATCCAATGCATCACTTTCCTTGAATTCTCGATCGACTTCTTGTAAGCTTCTACTCCTGCTTGCCATGTTTTATGTGCTTCAACATTCTCTCTGTTTAGTTCCAAATCAACCTCGGGACACTCTTATTCACCTGTAATGTAGTCCCATAAACCTTTGCCCATGATAAAGTTTTCCATCCTATAAGACCATATGATGTAGTTCTCTCTGGTCAGCTTCTCTCCAACAATCTGTGTGACTTGAGTTGAACTTTCTACCATCTTTACTCTCTCAATTTCTTCCAAAAGATTTTGACAAAATTTTGGTAGAGTTCCGTTTGTATTTGGACAATATCTCAAGTGACAATCTCAACCAAGTGACAATCTCAATAAATCACTGCCAAGGAAAAATCCACTGACTCACTTTGCCACAGACTGACTCAATACTATGCATAAATACTCTAAAACAATGTCCACATGGACTTGTATGCAAATGCAATCCATACGCTGTCCTGTATCACATATCCATACATCCACCTTCTTCCCATAGTCGTAAACAACATATGAGGTCTTTAGCAGGGCCAGTCGGGGGTTTGCTCCAGTGCCTAATCCACCTTGCTAAGGTACCAAAGCTCCCAAGGCAAGGCTTAAAAAAACCTCACTCAACCCTCACAAAGGCTGCAGTTTTCCAAAATACATTAACCGCATATCCATACATAACCACAAAGTACTCAATCTGACAATATAACCACCTCAACTTCTTTCCACAACCTTTCTTACATAGGCGGCTGTCCATAACGGACCCACAACAACCAAATGTAATCTTCGATAACACAATATCATGATGCAAAAGCTCTATGTCACTCTCCAAAACCTATGTAAATGCTGAATTCTTCACCTGTAATCTGTAAATCTACTGCCGAGTGCAAAACTGGAAATCTTCTATGCCTATGTGAGCTGGCTATTTGCTGCAAAAAATTTCTATTTTTGGAAAATTTGAGTATGCCAATGCGTTCGGAATGCCCAAAAACAGAAAGATAGACTCCTGGATCACTGTATTCCGAGTTCGGGTGAGGGAGTTATGACCAAAAAACATCTCTTTTTTGCTGTTTTCCAGAGCTGTGGAAATCTGTGTATTGACTGTAGCTCCTTAAACTGAGCTCTGATACCACTTTGTAGAGTGTGCAGGTGATGGAGAAGGTAGGAAATAAGACTATGCACACACACTAACACACATCGAGACACACACACACACACACACACACACACACACACACACACACACACACACACACACACACACACACACACACACACACACACACACACACACACACACACAATCGTTACCTTGCAGCAGCAACCATTCAACGTGCTGCTCTCCTCTTCTTCACTTTGAACTATTATCCAAAGTATATTTACAACATAGTATAGCAATGTCCAGCCGCCCATAACACAACAGACATATTCTTTAACATCATATTCTTTAACATCATATTCTTTAACAATCCTAGCTATATCTTTCATTCTGGTTTCATCTAATTGCTCCAGGGTATCTACTCTTTTCGATAGCTCGTGGCCGTCCACCCTAATAGTGTTGCAACTGGTAGGGTTTTGATTAAGAATTCCATGGGTAGAATCTCATTAATCCTGAACACCAGGTTAAAGGGAGTCGTCTCAATGGAAGTTTTAAAATCTACTCTGTAAGCCCATAATGCTGTGTGTAGCTTTTGATCCCAACAATTTCTTGAATCACTGACTATTTTGGTGAGTACCATGCATAAGATTTTGTTGGTACTCTCCACTTGCCTGTTGGCTTGCGGGTGATAGGGTGCTGATTTGCGATGGACCACCATGAATTTATCAAGGAGGCTTTCAATGACGTTGTTTAGAAAGTGCGTTTCCCTATCACTTACTAGTGGGTAGACCATATCTTGTAAAATATGTTCGAAAAGGAACTGAGTTGTATTTTGTGTATCGTTTTTTTGTGTTGCCTTTGCTTCTGTCCATTTCATCATGTAGTTTATTGCTACTATGATCTATTGTGCGTGCGATTTGTATCCCGGAGGTATGATGGGACCAATAAATTTGATGCCCCATTTGGCAAAAACTCGTACTCTCATTATTGGCCTTAATGGAATTTCATCTCTTCGTAGGGGTGGTTTGGTGCGTTGACATTCATCACATCATTTGACATAGGTCTCTGCATCCATAAATAGGGCTGGCCACCATATGCCTAAGTGTAGCACTAACTTTGCCTTTTTATCAGCAGAGAAATGTCCCCATGGCTGTCTTGAATGTGCTTGTCATTAGGTGAAATTTGGACTCACAAAGGGGCCCTTTAAGCAGTTTGACTTTACCTCTCTCTACCAAAATGGGCGCATGGATATATTTTTGCAAACAAACTCTAAAGTTGGCAGAGGTTTGACAATTAGGATGTCCTCTTCAAGCTGTATCTACTGATATATAGCACGCCATGAGATTCTCCATATTTTAGAAGATTCTTTTTGGATTCACTTAGATTCCGACAGAGTTGTCATATCATAGTTGAATAAAAAAAAGAATCTTCTAAAATATGAGGAATCTCATGGCGTGCTATACATTAGTATAGAGCTTGAAGAGGACATTTTAACTGTCAAACCTCCGCCAGCTTTGGAGTTTGTTTGCAAAACTTTATCCATGCATCCATTTTGGTAGAGAGAGGTAAAGTCAAACTCCTTAAAGGGCTCCTTTATGAGTCCAAATTTCACATAATGTCTAGGATAACATAAAATTTTCTTTTCGTAGCACACAATCATAGTTGTTCGTATTTCCCCTCCTATACAATTGGTTGGCAATTAACAGATAGTGTTTGGACTCTTTTTCTACAACTTTCATTCTTGCCTTGCTCCATCCCTCAGAGAAGGTCTTGTTTCCTAAGTGCTCAGTTATGTGAGTACTCCATTTGGGTGCTTGTACTACTCGAAACGGGGTGACATGTTCCACTAGAGGTTGTTTTGTACAGATATCACATGATTTTGCATATGTATGGACATTGTGTTCCATGTTTTTCCAATAGACCTGTTCACTCCACCTTGGAACTATTTCAATGTTAAACAGATACAAATATAGTAGATCATATTGATACCCTCAGTGCTTCCCCATGGAACAGTCGTGAAAGATGATCTGCTCATGTGTGTGTGTAGTCCCCTTTTTTACGACTATCGTGAAGTCAAACTCAAGCAATAGTATAAATCAACGAATAATCCTTCTAGTGTTGCAAAGTTTGCTTACTAGATATAGCAGTGCTTGATGATCCACAAAGAAAACAAATTAGTTTGCAAGAAGGTAGTGTCTAAAGTTTTTGACAGCATATATCATTGCCAGATCTTCTCTTTCCGTAGTGGTATAATTTTTCTCTCCGTTGTTTAGCTATAGGCTAGAGTAGCATTTTCTTCTCTCCTGGCTGGGCTAATATGCATCCTATGGTATAGGCCGATGCATCAACATGAACATGAAAGATTTTTCTCCAGTCAAGGGCTTGCAAAATTAAAGTAGAAATTAATTGCTGCTTCAATTTATGGAAAGCCTGCTCGCATTCTTTTGTCCATTCAAACTTAGCAATGAGGCCGTACAACGACTTAGCTATTATAGCATATATATATATATGAAACACCTGTAGTACCCACATGACCCATAAATGCCTGCACTTCTTTCATCTTTCTTGGTCTCGGTAGTGTGGCAATTATTTGTACCTTTTCTTGATCGGTGGAAATTTTGTTTTTGGACACAATGTGGCCCAAAACTTTACCTTGTCTTACCATGAAGACACATTTTTCAAGGTTTCAGCAAATACGATACGTTCTGCACTTTTCAAAGACTTTTCCTAGATGCATTATGTGGCCACTTCTCCAATGAAAATGAACACAAAGATCATCCATGTATATCTCTTGAAATTGTTTGAGATATGCCTTGAATGCATGACTCATTAGTCTTTGGAATGTAGCAGGGGCATTAGTCTGGCCGAAAGGCATTACCTTGTAGGAAGATATACCCCACTTTGCTGCAAAAGCTGTCTTATGCTGGTTTTCTGCTTTAATTGTCAACTGGTTGTATCCTGAGAACCCATCCAAAAAACTATAGGCCTCTTTCCTTGCTACCCTCTCAATAACATGATCCGTTATTGGCAATGGATAGTTATCCCTGATGGTGCCTGCATGAGAAATACCCCTCCCCAGGGGTCTATGCATAGAATATACAATCTACACCTTTATACAATTTTCAATATACATCAGGGTTGCGGAAGAATTTGTATAGCGGAGGAGTTCTCAGCGCACGACCAAGCATGGAGTTTAGGCCATGAGCCGGACTGTATCTAGAGGTACCTAGTGACTAGTCCTACCCCTAAATGGGTGTTATGAATGAAAGCGTACTCAAGAAAAAATATAACATTGTGGAGGGTGAATATATGTGTACACCGTTTTGCGGGAAGAGAGAGAGAGAGAATATAGTGGAGGGTGAAATAGAGTGCACAGAGACATCAGAAATTGACAATAAAGAATCTTTAAATGCCCATCTAAATTGAACAGGCAACCATGTATTAATGCAATCACAAAATCTGGGTATAGCATAACATAAAATTTTCTTTTATGACAAAATAACTAGCAGAGCACCGGACCCTGTGTAGCGATCGACCGGTCCACCCATCCACTTCCGCTCTAATATGGACAGAGAGAATTTCACTTCGCCGGGAGCGAGCCAAAACACCTCCATCCTACCTGAGCCAGACATAGGTGAGGCCACTTCGCTTCCCTCCATGAACCTGAGCTCTGAAAGGATCCCAAATACCAGCAGGTGGTAGGGTATCAACAACAGCAACCATACCAGTTTAGGCGCCACGCCTCTTCGATGCCGAGCATCGTGTGCTTAGGCCAAGCCTAGGCAAGATCCCTGATGTGTAAGTCGTGTAGGTCATTCAACCCCCGATGCACTAACCGTGTAGATGAGCCTAATAAAAAGAAGAAGACCTAGGCAACACCCCCGATCTAGCAAAGCCTCAGGTCAACGACCCTTTAGTCTAAGGCTATGCGATGTAGGTGATCCTAGTCTTATAGCGACCCTGCCATGAGAAACATAACACATGAGTCCAATAACAATAGCACTTCCTAGATGCACAAACAATTCCTTTTCCAAATAGTTAGACTGTACAGGGTCTCTACCCTTACACATCTACCATAAACCATCTTGATCACTTCATGATCCAATGCAAAACCCATAAACCATAAACCATAATCCAATCACATCACACGGGTGAGCTCTCCATCCTACTTGGGTGAGGCACTACCAATCCTGCATAACCACTTTAGAATATAACATGGCTGCAAAAGTTTCGGCAGCATAACTCAATCCAGAAAAAAAAACCATAAGCCACACCGGCTTCCACCATAAAATATCAACCATAATCCATGAGGGAATCTCAGTCCTTAACCATAAATCATAATCACACTGAACCAACTCCCACACTTGGAGTTTGACATATACCTTGCAATCAATCGGAGTCTACACACGTGACCCTTAAGATGTGATTCTTTCATGCATAAAAAGAGTCCGACCAATGACTAATCATGATATAAAAATCCAATTTTTACAACATCCAACCATGCAAAGTTGATGCATCACATCCGCACTTCACCACTGAGTCTCTAGCACCTAGAGCTAGTTTTGACTTAGAAAGGTGGAAAGCAATCATAACCATGCATATGAGGTATCCACATCAATCCATGAGTTCACATACATCATATGATAACATTCCAACACCATAAACATGATGCAACACAACTCCGACCTTTAGGTCAACCATAAACCATAACTTCACACACAAAGCAGAAACAATTTTTTTGACATTTTTTGGGAGCATGCAAAACATGCAAATGAAAGTGTTTGACCTCAAACCAATGCATCAAGTTAAGCTCTATAATGTAGACTATCATCCCATCACGTCACTTTGACCATATGATACTCACACAACAAACGGTAACCTCCAAAGAAAGTCACTTTATTCATATCTGTCTATGCGGTTCGGAATGTTTAACCATATACTTTTATGTAAATTTAGGTCCATATAATAATTGAAATCAACTCACCAAAAAAAACCATAGAGCATATCAAAACGGATCGGTTAACTCACGACGTCATATGGTATCCCCCTTTGATAGCACTCCTACATGTGTAGGTAAAACTGATAATAGAGTGACTAATAACTCGCATTCCCAAAATGATAACGGAGATCTAAATTTATTTATCATCAATTTTTATCAATATTTTCAATTGGTTAAGTGGGTTTGCCCATTCGGTGAATCTATATAGTAGTTCTCCAAGGAGCTTGGAGTCAAAATTTTTGGTTGTGTAGTGGGTAGCAATCTGTTTTTTGACCATATCTCTTAACTCGTGCGTGTTTTTCACATGACACATAAGAGAGAAAATGTTCTAAATGATGTGTTTTATCCATGGTGTAAAGGGTTCGGGCTGATTCATAGCAATTTTTGATTTATGACCAAAACAATATTCCTACCGCTTCTTTGACGTGAAACGAAAAGCGCTTCTTTATGCAAGTGCGTGACTATAACGCATCGTGTGAATAAATCAACGTGTAAAACATGATGAAACAATCATGAGGCAATCTCGTATGTACTTAGTTAATCCGTACATATTGCATTCGTATACCAAAACAATCACCGAGAGGGTGACTACGTAGAAAAAAAATGAGATAGAGAGAGAGAGAGATGATGACTATGAAGTTTATGGTTTCTCACCGTGATTTTGGATTGATTTGGGATTGTCGAAAGGCTTCTTGCTTTGCCGCAAGAGAGCGGTGATGAGAGCTATGTAGAGGTATTCGCCACGAAAACTTCCGGAGAGCGCGTACACCGTGAAACGAGAGAGAAGATAATAAGAAATTAGAGAGAAAGTATCCTTCTTCTTCTTCTTCTTTACAAGAGAGAAGAGTTTATGGAGATGCTGATGAAGAGCTTCCACCACTCCGTATAATAGGTAAGTAATTTTGACGGCAAAGCGAGAGAGCTTCCGCGTCTGAGAGTGTATCTATCCTCCTCAAAGTGAAAGAAGAGAGGTCTTTATATAGGCTCTCAAGGCCAAAAGTACTAGCTAATAATAGAGTGAGCAAGGAGAGACAAGTTCGCGCACGTTCGTAGCTTTTCAATTTCTTTTATAAATTTTTTTCTCTTGAGGGCATGGATTTCGATGCGCGATTTAGAGACTCTAAAAAGAAGCTTGGCTCCCACGAAAAGAGTCCTAAACTAAGCCCCTCCTCCCTTTTTTAAAAGAAAGACTCTTTCTTTCCTAAAAACAAGCCTTTGCTTTTTGGTGGTCAACTCTCCCACTTACCATTCAATTTTTACATTAAATTTGACCATCCAAACAGTATCTATCGAACTAATGAAAACTGTAGCTAAACTACGCCACACCGTAATATCCTGACATAATTATGTCTTTCCAATATTGTCAACCAAAATTCGACAAAATAGATATTGGAAGCTATTTTAAAAGAGACCCAAAAATTGGAAATCTTACATCCTCCCACACATGAAAAATTTGAGGTGTCCTCACCTCGACATGAAGTCAAGATAATTTAGTCTCATTACATCATCACGTTCCCAAGTGGCATCTTCCTGAGGATATGTTGACCATTTAACAAGGTGTTCAATAATGGTATGATTATGTAGAGGCTTGATTTTGATCTGAAGTATCTCTTTGGGATATACTTCAAAAGTTCCATCGTTGGATGTAGATAATAGAGAATCATCAAGAATATGTTGTGGATCAGGTACATACTTCTTGAGTAAGCTGGCGTGAAAAACATCATGTACCTTTATGTGTGGTGGTAACAAGAGTTTGTAAGCTTGGTCATTAATTCGTTATGTGATTACAAAAGGTCCATAATATCTTGCACTTAGCTTCTTACACTTACCCATTGATAAAGAACTACGTTTGGGTTTCACTCTCAAGAATACCATATCCCCTTCTTCAAAAAGTTTGGTAGATCGTTTTGGATCAGCGTAACTCTTCTGTCCATTTACTCTATTCATGCATACAATAAGCTCTCAACATGTCTTCAATGATTTGATTTGTTCTCTCTGATTGCCCATCAGTTTGAGGATGATAAGCAGTACTAAAGGCTAAATGGGTCCATGTAGCTGAGAATAAGCTTTCCAAAAATTAGAGGTGAACTTCGCATCACAATCAGATATTATCCTTCGAGGTAGACCATGATACATAAAAACACCTTTCATGAAGACTTGAGCTATGTCCTTAGTCGTAAATGTTGTCTTGACTGAAAATAAATGGGTCATTTTTGTAAGCATATCAACAACCACAAAAATAGAATCATATCCCAGAGATGTAGGAAGTCATGTAATAATATCCATAGATATGCATTCCCACTTCATTTGTGGAGCATCAATAGGTTGAAGCTTACCGGGATATTGAATTCGTTCAGCTTTAATATGTTGACATGTTAAATATCTTGTAGCATAGTTCAACACATTGCACTTTACTACTGGCCAAAAGAAACTCTTTCTTATAGTAGAGTAAGTCTTAATGTACCCTGGATGTCCTGCTATAGGTATATCATGAGCTTCTTGCAATATCTGAAGTTTGATTTCAGCTTGATTTGGAATACAAAGATGATTACCAAAGTAAAGGTCATCATCTTCAACATGAAAGCCTTTGATTTGCCTTTCCTACTGTTAACCCTCACGGCACACGGACACCCCATCACCTACGACGGATGTGTATTATGTATTTGGTAGAGTCAGGTACCGGGCTTGTCGGTCCAATAGGGAAAGGTAGAGTGATCGTCGATGAGAGGCGCACTTTAACTTGGACATTCAAGGGATTAGTTGGTTAAGCATGGGCGCCCAAGTGTGAATGGGGTGAGCTTCTATAAAAGCCAACTAAACCTAATTTTTACTCATTCTCTCATTTGTGCAATTGAAGAGTGCTCTTGCTCCATCTCCATCTCCATCTTCTTCTTCTTCTTCACCTCCTCGTGTGTGTGTGTGTGTGTGTGAGAGAGAGAGAGAGAGAGAGAGAGAGGGAGAGTGTGTGTGCGATCGAGCATTACGAAGGCACGACGGCGGCGAAGCGGTTGAGCGCGGCACGATTGCAGCTTCTTCTTCATCGCGGCGAGGAATCCACCACGAAGGCGAGCGTAGAGCGGTGAGTGACACACCCTTTGTTCTCTTGAGCTTGCTAGTTTAGGCTTGTTGTGTGCTTGGAGCCGTTTGTGGCTCGCACACGGTGTATTGGCAAGTTCCTTGCTTCGACAGTGCGGCAAGGAGCGCACATTTTTGGCGCCGTTGCCGGGGATATGCCCTACACTAAGCTCGGTTAGCACTTTACGCTTCCTTGTGGTGCAATTTCTATCATAGGAAAGGCAGGGAAGGAGTGTGTGGAGAATTCTGTTTTTTGCGTTTTCTGCATTTGCTGTCAAGTTTCAATTTCTGCTATTGTCTGTGTTTTTCAATTTCTGCAATTTCTGCATTTTCAAGTTCGGCGTTTTCAATTTCTGCGATTTTCTGCATTTCTGCGTTTTTTCAATTTTCTGCATTTCTGCATTTTCAATTTCTGCGTTTTCAATTTCTGCAATTTTCTGCATTTCTGCGTTTTTTCAATTTTCTGCATTTCTGCATTTTCAATTTCTGCGTTTTCAATTTTTGTATTTTCTGCATCAAAAAAAAAAAAATATTTTTTTTTTGGAAAAAAAATTTAAAATTTCTGGGAAAAAAATTTTATTTAAAAAAAATAAAAAAAACGCGAGCGAGCGGGCGGCTAAATTTTTCGAAAATAAAAAACGTGACTCTTTTTAAGGACGGGTTGGTTTGTATAAAAGATAGATCGGGATCGAGATAATTTCCCCATACTAGACTCACTCTTATATATATACCCTACTCTCTCAAGAGAGAATGAGAGCATGTGGGACAAGTCCTCCACTCTCCTCCTTGCTCTTCCCACTTGCACCCTTAGACTTTCTAGTTTGGGCCTAGTTCCCTACTGGAAATTGACAGTTTTAGGGATTCCGAGGGCATAGAGTGACCAAACGGAGGGCTGTAAAGCACGGCACAACCTTCTGACCGATACGCTCGTTTCGAGCTATCACACGGCCCATTCCACGACACGCTCTAAAAAATCTAGCAAAAAAACAAACAAAAAACACGCTAAAAACTAGTCACAAGGCCTCCTAGAGCAGCTTTTTGACACCTTAGGGTATCAAAAGCACATGCACTTACGCTCTGGGCGGGTGCTAGAACACGAGCACATTGGTAGTGCCTCTGTTCATACGGACACCCATTACCCATCCACGATAAGCTCTAGACTCTCAGCGGGGACACAAGGTAGCACCACCCAAGACCCTAAAATAGCCGCTAGTGATTCCTCCTCCGACTCAGAAATCATGGAAGCATACCCTACCCAAAACACTGAGAGAGAAGGCCATGCACCTCCCGAAGCTCCACAGCCTAGTACTAGTATGTTTAGCCGTTTCATGGAAACATTAGGTAGAGCTACTCGCTCGGAACCTGATGCAAATGAAGCACACGAAGGGGGTGGGGAAGTGGACTCTCCTTTCACATCGCACGTGGACCCCACACCCCCAAAGAGTGTCCATGTGGATATCCTACCAACTTCTTACCAAGAAGGCCCTGTTGAGCTGCCTCCTTCAGAAGTTCCCTCTAGAGTACCATTGATGACAAGTAAAACCACGGGGAGCAACATTGCTTCTACCTCACAAGAAACCGTTAACACGTCGACTCTAGAAGGATTGTTCATTAATGATCATTGGACATACGACCTCCACACTGAGGTGTTGACGGATCTACACTCTGGCCACGCCTACCATGTAGGATGGATAGAGATTGTACAATCCACCTCTAGTGCCACGAGCATCGAAGATCAACAGAAAATGATCTGTAATGTTATCCATGGCATTATTCAATCAGAAAGGCAAAATTGAGGGGTAAATATACTCTCAACTGGCCCCATGAGATTTCTGGATACGAGCAAGGTTCAACAGCCTACTCTATCACAAATGGAGACTCCTCTAATGAGCCCCATGGACCCATCTTACGTCATTTCACCTGGGGTCTCTATGCAATCTGAGCCTCCGAGCAAAAAATTTAGCTTCCCTAACTTGGCTCAACCCTCTATCAAGGAAAACACAGTGCTCACTCCAGGGATAAGCCTGACAGAGAATGTACCGATGACATCTACGGTTAGCGCAGTGCCACTACCTAGTGTCGTAGTACCTAATATGGGGCCTCGACCGTATGTGCCTCTAGCCCCTTATGCACACATGGCCCCCACACCTCCAATTGTACCACTTGCTTATGCTCCTCGAGTGCCGCTCCCTAGCTCTTATCCGAGTGGACCTATGCCCGGTTATGTTCCATATCCTGCATCATCTACACATATGCCAAGACCGGCACCCGTTCCTCTCCCACATATGATTCCAAGAGTACCTCCACCGGCCCTGCCTCCTCACATAGGTGACTTGGCAGCGTTTGCTCAAACCATAGGTCGATCTATCGCGGAAAATATGCGTCACGCATCTGATAGAGAGCCTAGAAGTAAGGCAGTACAAATTGCCAAACTCACGCAAAAATTCAATGGGGACGAAGATGCTAGGAAACACATTGAAGTGTTTGAACAAGTATGTGATTCCTTAGGGGAACGCAACGAACTACATAAGTGCAATGCCTTAAGCTTGACATTAAGTGGGAAGGCTGGAGATTGGTGTAGGACCCTAAGGGTGGACGAGAAAACAATCTACCCTACCCTTCGAAGGTTGTTTCTAAAGGAGTACATACGAGAAGGTGTGCTTTGGGGTGTAGCATCTCAGCTATAGAAGGCCGAACGTAAGTAAGGAGAGTCAGTAAGGGACTTCATTAGTCGTCTAAAGCACTTAAACTCTCGCTGTCCTGTAAATGAGCGCTTCAACAATAACCAACTGCTTGATCGATTCATTCGAGGGTTGAGGAATGAAGGAATCTATAATGGACTAGTGATTAGAGGTATCACAACCTGGGAAGATGTCACTGCCAATGCAATCCAATTAGAGGACAACTTGATGATAGCAGGCATGAGAGTGTCTACTGACACGAGATCCACTAGCTCACAAGCCATTGAGTATGAACCCATGACTGCAAAGCCCATTGCCAATGAGCCAAAGGTATTTGAGACATTCTTGACAGACCTCACCAAGGCAATCCAAGAGTCTCTTAAGGATAATCGACCCCCTCAAAATAGTCACATGTATCCAAGAAGGGAGCAACAATGGTGTTCCATTTGCTTAGGTCCACATAGCACTAGTGAGTGCCCTACGTTTAGAGTAAAATTTAATGGAACTTGCAACGCATGTGGTAGGTATGGTCACCAAGCTAAGGATTGTTTAATGATCAAACGTATGATGGCAAATAGACCACCTGTAGCCTGGACGGATGCGCCTCGAGCTCCTGTATTGATGCCTACTCCACCTGTTGAGCAACTACCGCAACACATGGTCCCTAGATCTCAAAATGTTGTACAAGCTACACCGTTACCACCTCCTGTGCTAGGACCGCAGCCCCCGCATCCAAGAGTCGCCCCTATGAACCAAGTAGGTTGCGAGCCATCAAATGCTTATGCAGATGGCTGTGAGGAGGAAATAGACACTAGTATTGCCTACGGACTTGATACATTGGAAGAATGTCCTATATACTACATGGAAGATTGTTGAGGACAAGTCAAGCCGGTTTATCAAGCTGCTGCTCTCGCATCCAGAGGTCAAAATATCAACACCCAGGCTAGGAGGCCACCTCTTCAATGCTACGAGTGTGGTGGACCACATCGAGTAGCGGAGTGCCCTATTAGGCTGCAAAAGAATGCTGCACAGATGCAAATGAATCAAGGGAGCACGTCTGCAATGCCAATACTCACATGTAATCGTTGTGGCATAGATCACTTGATTGCCCAATGCCCCTATAACCCAAATGCGCCTAAAATCACACCCCTGAATTTGGTCGAAATTGCTAGTGTGACATCACCAATACCACCCGTCGCACCCGCTTATGCGATTACACGGTCCATGCTTCAAGGGCCAGGACATATCCTCGAAGAGAGAGATACCGCGTCAGTTATCCAAGCAAAGAAAAAGAAGACACGAAGGAAGAAGTCGTAGAATACGGAAAATTCAAAGCCAAGTTCCAAAACAAACATAGGAACGGGAGATGACCCCGTGTATATGAATGACCTCGAGGATGATTCAGATTCAGTCGAGACAATGGAGACTAGAACCAATACCACAAAGGGAAAGACCGACAAAGAAAACCGTAACATGGAACCAAATGAAAACCGAATAAGAGAAAACCATAAAGAGCCTCTGAAAACACCACAAGTGTTTCCAAATCCAATCCAAGACCCCCAAGATAAACCGCAGGGGCAAAAAGGGAAGAATTGTAAAAAGAAGATTGGGACGTACCCAAACCCAGTAGACGAGATTGAGCAGGTGAAACATCTAAGAGGTTTAGTGGAGGAGACTCAAAGGAAACTAGAACCAGAACCCATGAAGGTCAAAATTCATGACACAGTGTTTCCCACGCAAGTTCATCCACCCCACATGAACCATAGACCGTTAGCCATATCTAGTATCATCCAAGAAGGGAGTGAGGACGGGACATCAGAAAGTGAGCATACACCCTTCTTGTTGGAAAGGATGTTTAACGAAGGAATACCTGATCCCATTGAGGAATATGAGATTCCATCCTCACCAGTTCCTAGTCAAGGACCTACACCCTGCAAAACGCCAATGAATGTTGCCAAACTAGTGGACTTCATGTCTTCTGAGGTCCGAACCACGATCATAGCAAAGCTGTATGGAGATCTTGAGTTATTCCTTGCACTTCGAGCATTCCTTAACGGAGAGCTACGAACGGGATTACCACAGTTTGCGCAACCAAATAGGCCTGACTCGATTATGATTGATGAGGAAAATCATGTGCAATCACTTGACTTAGATGGACACGAGTCTGTGATCGAGGTACCCATTAACGAATTAGGGCAGTATTTTGAAGGCGACGAGTCTAATGCGACCCTACCCATCACTACCAAGGGATTAACTATAAAGGGAATTCTTGATGGTGGTGCGGGAGTTAGCATCGTTACAAAAGATTGTTGGGAATCCATGGGAAAACCCCGCCTCAGTGTTACGAACATTGTGGTAAAGATGGCAAATGGTACCATAGCCAAACCTATGGGGATGCTCAAGGATCTTAAGATCAAAGTTCTAGGACACAAGGTACGACATACGTTCATTATAATGGATTTCTCTAAACACCTTATGTCATATGAAATGATTTTAGGACGACCATTCATGAGGGAAGCACAAATGGTTCATGATTGGTCTAAAAATCATGTCTATTTGCAATTCCAAGACTCTGTCCTTAGAGTGGATTTGGTGACTGGTAAGGTACACCCCTTAGGGAGTAAAACCATTATTGATCATCGCTCTGACACCACAGTTCACTCGGCCCCACTACAATATTGTTATACTTGTAAGAAGGATACAGACATTGGCCAAGATTCTCCTTATATGGATATCCTACCTGGGATGACTGAGTCGGACAATGTGGATTGGGTCCACCTAGCATCAACCATAGACACTTGGGGAAATAGGGGGACGACCTGGGTAACACCTGAGGGGGATGAAATGCCTATACCCTTAAATATGCTACAAGCAATGCGTATCGCTTCCGACAAGACTCATCCTAAGGTAACAAAGAAAACATACAAGTGGGTCCTAAAGCTTATTTAGTGACCATAGCTAGTGCTAAAAAATAGAAGCCTTGTAAGAAACGTACCACTCGCTCCAAGAAAAGTAAGAAAATGTTGCGATGGATCCCTAAACGACTATTGGAAGCCCAAGGCTACTATCAAGGAAATGATCAAATCTGGGTGCCAAAACGTAGATTGTGCTCTTACCTATCACTTGACCCAAGTGAGCCCAATCCCGTAGTTCCAAAACGAATCAATGATCGTGGAAAGAAAAAAATCACAGAATGCTACACACCTAGTCCAGAGCTAGTTTGGGTACCAAAGAAAGAACGATTTGTTCCACCTAGCTCAGGAAGGGGGGAGTCCCATGAAGATTCTAGCTCCTCATGTAATACATCCATAGAGGTAAAAGCTTCTACACAGCCTCCATCTATAGTAGTGGACCTCCATGAAGCTACAAAAGAATCCACACCTCCCAGTGTTCAAGAATCACCTGATGAACCACTTCAAGTTCAATCCTGGGAGAGTACCTTACCACCCTTGCAGCTTGACAAGGCACCTAGGGTAATAGAAAACTACTGGCAAAAATCCTCACCTATTACCAACTGGAACAATTGGTTTCAAAGGGTGACAAGCTCATTTCAAATGGTATGATCTACCCAAGGAAGGAGGGAGTGTTTGTGGACATCCATCATTCACTTGCTTCCCTCTCAACCTTTCTCCCTGACCTCTTAATCTCCGATCTTAGGGAATGTACATATAAAGCTTTATACTCACAAAAAAAAAAAAAAAAGAGCAAGAGCAATTAGCAAACGAGTATGCACATTAAAAGTCAAAACATTGACTCAGACCTACACATGTCACAATTGGTACAGTGAAACAGAAACCTATGCCATAAAACACCTTTGATCCTCATCACTTGAGTGATGGAGGGTAGGTAAGATTAGTACGATAGAGTGTTTCTGTTTTAGAGTTGAGAGATTAGCGAAGTTCTCTTTTCCCACTAATGTGCCTCCTGGAGGTATTCCTTTTGTTTCCTAGTGTGTACAGGAGCGTGTTGCTATTGATAGGATTTGGACCTTCATGGAATCTTTATCTCGACTCACTCTTCAAATCAAGCGCGACCATCGACACAAACAGGTGTTTCTTGTCCATTAGCATTGCCCTTATCTTTTTTGCATCTATGATTGTCTGCTTTGATTGTGATTGGTAGCATAATATTCAGCGCATTGGCTTAGTATCAAACATTTAATTCAATGTAATGTTTTGTCATAATCACTTGTCTAGGTTTAAAAATCAAGCAGTCCGACTAAGCTAGTTTGACCAAGCTAGGTATTAGAAATCTTCTCTTAATACCATGGGGAATGCCTTCCTAATAAACAATGGTTACTTAGGTTCTTAATCCGATTTAGGCAGCATTGTATGAAATGTACTAGGGCTTTCTAGTGGGCTTAACCCTATTGACCTTTAGCTTAAGTATTATAAAGGGAGTTTACTAATGTGATGAGCCTGGGGAGGGTAACACTGTTATATGACCCCCCAAAGTTACAAAATTAAAATGTTGAAAATGAACAAACAAAAAATCAAAGTGCCACACTGTAAAATCTTAAGCTGGAAGAGAAATCTCGGCTTGATTTGGTACTTCACTCACATGTATTGCCTATGGTACTAGAGCCCTAGAGGTTCCCAGCGTGGGCGCTTTTCCTTGAAAAGCAAAAAACCCAAAGCATACAAAATAAGCACACACATCATAATTGAATCAATGTGAAAAGACTTTAGGGGGTCAAAGAAAAAGTAATCAGTCAGGCGATGATTTCATGAGAAATTCCTTTTATGGTAGCTTAACTACAAAGTTTTCTAGATATAGCCTCTAGTCAGCCCTCGAACATGAATACTTGGCTCTCGCGATTAAACAACTTAATTGACCACAGAAAATTAAGAAGCTTACCCATGGTATTAATATTCGATCTCTAGTGCCTTTCGACCGTCAAATTAGTGACCCCAGACTTGTTTAATTTTTTACCTTTACATCTGTTTATGCATTTGATTACATTGCAATTTAATGTTCATTGCTAACAAATTGTTTGAAATTCTTTTACCAATCAATGTGTCTACCTAAAACTGCATATGATTTTTAAGAGAATGCAATTACTATGCCAATGTTGTTTGATTTTGCAGTGACTGAAGAAGGCTAAGGACATTCATCTCAAATGCTCTTCCACCTCGACGAACCAGCTTCAACTCAATAGCTTCCGAGGACGGAATCTACATCAGGAAGGGGGGCATGTTAACCCTCACGGCACACGGACACCCCATCACCTACGACGGACGTGTATTATGTATTTGGTAGAGTCAGGTACCGGGCTTGTCGGTCCAATAGGGAAAGGTAGAGTGATCGTCGATGAGAGGCGCACTTTAACTTGGACATTCAAGGGATTAGTTGGTTAAGCATGGGCACCCAAGTGTGAATGGGGTGAGCTCCTATAAAAGCCAACTAAACCTAATTTTTACTCATTCTCTCATTTGTGCAATTGAAGAGTGCTCTGGCTCCATCTCCATCTCCATCTTCTTCTTCTTCTTCACCTCCTCGTGTGTGTGTGTGTGTGTGTGTGTGTGTGTGTGTGTGTGTGTGTGTGTGTGTGTGTGTGTGTGTGAGAGAGAGAGAGAGAGAGAGAGAGAGAGAGAGAGGGAGAGTGTGTGTGCGATCGAGCATTACGAAGGCACGACGGCGGCGAAGCGGTTGAGCGCGGCACGTTTGCAGCTTCTTCTTCATCGCGGCGAGGAATCCACCACGAAGGCGAGCGTAGAGCGGTGAGTGACACACCCTTTGTTCTCTTGAGCTTGCTAGTTTAGGATTGTTGTGTGCTTGGAGCCGTTTGTGGCTCGCACACGGTGTATTGGCAAGTCCCTTGCTTCGACAGTGCGGCAAGGAGCGCACACCTACTTCTCTGTGCGATTATTTAGGTTTATCAAGTATTGGATTCTTAAGTAATACGGATCATTAGTCATATCTTCTCGAATAAGGTCAATTAGAGAAGTAGTAGAGGTTGTGAGAGCTGCTACTATACTCTTCTTGCTCAAGGCATTAGCCACTAGATTTTCCTTCCCAGGTTTATACTCGATTCCAAAATCATATTTGCATAACAATTCCATCCATCTTCTCTGTCGCATATTAAGGTCAGGTTGGGTGTAGATCCACTTTAGGCTTCTATGATCGGTATGTAGTTCAAATCTCCTTCCAAGAAGATAATGTCGCCATACTTTAAGAGCAAGCACAACGGCCAATAATTCCAAGTCATGTGTAGGATAATTCAACTCATGTATACGTAACTTACGAGATTCATAAGCTACTGGTTTTCTTTCTTGAGACAGAACGTCACCAATTGCTTGTCCACTTGCATCAGTGAGTATAGTGAATGCCCTTGAGAAGTCTGGAAGCTGTAGTATTAGAGCATTCACCAAAGCTTCTTTGAGTTTTTCAAAACCAGCTTGAGCACGTTCATTCCAAGTAAAATTTTTTGCTTTCTTAAGCGTATTAGTCAATGGAGATGCAATCTTAGCGTAAACTTCAATAAATATGCGATACCATCTTGTCAAACCAAGAAATCAACGTACTTCCCGTAATGATTTCGGTGTAGACCAAGCTTTGACAGCTTCAATCTTACTTGGGTCAGTAGAAACACCATCTTTGGATACAATAAATCCTAGATGTTCCACCTTGTTAGTGAAAAAGGTGCATTTGCTACGTTTGGCATAAAGTTGATTTTGACGGAGAAGTTCAAGTACTCGTCTCACATGCTGTTCGTGTTCTTCTCTGTTTCTTGAGTGAACCAGGATATCATCAAATAAGACAAGAACAAAATCATCCAGATGTTCTTGAAACACGTCGATCATAAGACGATTAAAAGTTGCATGAGCGTTAGTAAGTCCAAAAGGCATAATTGTAAATTCATAATGTCCAAAACGAGTATTAAATCCGGTCTTTGATATGTCCTCCTCCTTGATTCGGATTTGGAAATACCCTGACCTAAGATCAATCTTTGTGAAGATAGAAGATCCATGTAATTGACCAAGCAATTCATCAATCCTTGGTATTGCATACTTATTCTTGATTGTTAGTTGGTTCAATCCACGATAATCAATACAGAGACGTAAAGTACCATCCTTCTTCCTATTAAAGAGAACAGGAGTACTCCATGGAGAAACACTAGGTTGAATGAAGCCTTGTTCAAGAAGTTGTGTTAATTGTTCCTTGAGTTCGGCAGATTCGGATACTGACACCTTATAAGTCTACGAGCAACTGGTTGAGCTCCTGGAGTAAGCTCTATTGCATGATCAACATCATGCCTCGGTGGTAGATAAGAAAGTTCTTCGGTAAATACATCATCAAACTCTGTTATCCATTCGAGTTCAGGTGAATCTATCTTCTTCTCTTTAGGGTTAAGCTTTACTTTGTAAATCTTCTCATTCTTCCTATAACTCTTCATAAGTTTAGTAAAGTTCACTAGTTTGAGCTTAGGCTTTTCCCTTTTTCCAGTAATTGTAACTCTAGCATCTTGATCATTTTGAAAAGTTCATGAAGCATCTTTACAATGTATATGAGCATCGTTGGTTTTAGGCCAATCCATCCCTAGGATTCCATCATAAATTCCGATGGGTAAGACTCTGAAGTTTGCACGTAGTAGAAGATCTAACCTTCCTACCCGTAGCTAATTCTACTGTAAGGTCTGTATCAAGGTGTTCAGTCAGAATGAGGTTTCTGATGCACTTAGGAGATATGAAAGAATGGGTACTTCCTGAATCAACCAATAGGATAAAATGGTTACCTTGATACTCTTCTAGGGTTTGAATAGCTGAAAATTGTTCATTCACTCCTTGATGTTCAATTGCAGCATGAACATACACGTTTGCTTGATTTCCTTCACCTCTAGTCCGTTGACCTCTGTTAGCTTGAGGTCTTCCCTGAGGTCTTTGATTTCCCACTCCTCCTAGAAGAAGTTGACGATTAACATTCCCATTGTTGTTATTGCTGACAGGTGGTCCGTTCTGAAAAAAAGGCGGATTGCCTGGTCTAAAATTCCCCTGGTTTTGAGGCGGTCTCTGGTTTTGGTTAAAGTTCTGTTGATTGAAGTTCCTCTGAACTGCCAATGGCCTGGGTCTAAAGTTCCCATAATTCCGATTCGGATTGAAATTTCTATGTTCATAATTGTCCACCAATCCTGTGAAGCTTGAGTTGCTAAAGGGACATCCCTGGATTGATGACCAGAATCAAAACAAGTGTAGCATAAATGATCCTATCTAGCTCTCATACGTAATAAGCTCTCTCTTCTTTGTTGTGGAGTTCTAGATCTTTGTTCCTCCTTTGGACGAGGTCTTTTGATTTCACAAACAGAAACAGGTTCTGGTTTCCTCTTTTCGGCAGTAGATAACTCTATTTCAATGGGTTTTCCTACATCAAGGACATCTGCAAAATTGGTAAGGCGAAGACTTTGGAGCCTAGTCTTCATAGGATTATGTAGCCCTGGCACGAATTGAGTTACCTTAATCTCTTGAGTCATCCCTGTTGGAGTATACTTGACAAGGGTTAAGAAATGCTGGTAGTATGATTCCAGATCTTTGGTCCCCTGAGTACAATCAAGAAACTCGTTCATACGATCTGAATGATAGACTTTGTTTTGATAGTTCTTCTTACGTTGAGTCTTAAGATAATCCCAAGTTGCAGCATTAGGATCAACGTTGTTCTCTGTGCAATGGTCTCTCCACCAATGCTTGGCTGTTTTTTCCAGTTTGAACTTAGCGATGATAGCCTTGTTCACTGCCGATGAGTGAGCCAAATCAAAGTAGTCATCCATGCGCTCTATCCAATCTTCAAGAATCTTGCCTACATCTTTGCCTTCCCCGCTAAAATTTCCAGGTTGAGACTTGCGAAGCATAGCATCGATGTCTCTATCGATGATGGTGTGTTGAGGAACAATAGGTGCATTTGCGTTAGCAGCCAGCTGCATTTCCTCTAGGAGGCATGGTAACTGCATTTCCTCTAGGAGGCATGGTAACTTTCTGCACCATATCAACCAAGATCACACTTAGCAAAATATCCTGTTTCACGTGAAATCACTTAAATCAATTTGAATAGTCATTTAAGATAAGATGAGAAGCAATTAGGATAAGGAATAACAAATCAATCAAATTTTGATATCACAAAACTTTGAGTTTTCAAAAGTCTACAAGGTTTTTTGGAAGTTTCTAATAAATCCTAGTGGCTCTAGCATAATGTAATTGATAATATCCATTGTGACATCCTTCCACCAATGGAGCATAGTTGTCCCATTCCTTCAGTATGTCTGATGGTTGATTCAATAGTCCTTTACGATCTTTGGCTGGAACATCTCTTCATTGGCGTGTGAGTCATACCATTGTGTGAGTTAGAGATTTGTTTGTTACAGGAACCCCCATTTCAGTGTGGATAATCGCCGTCCTGTACTCGAAGTAGTCATTGAAGAAAGCAAAATCCTTTGGAAACACGTCCAATGTGTCCCATCCAACTGAGCTGTGGATATTTTCACAATCTGCAAGGCACTGAGATCTGTTGTAGGCATTGTATAAAATCTTTACATTGCGAGGGTTGTAGATTAATAACCTTCCAAATAAGTCAAAGAATAACTTCCAAGGGATTGGACTATAGGAATGTCGATCATTGTTCTCGCACTATCGCCCCCATACATTAAACATAACAATGCTGAAACACCTAGTAGCCATTACTAAGGGTAATATGTTTCTAGCTATCCACGTTTCCTTTGTTGGTCTTAATGTAAGCTCATACGTATTTATATACAATATTTGGTTTGTGACAACAATTTCCTTTTCCAGCTTAGAATGTATCCACTCGATACACCCAACAGGCGAAGGTTTATGTTGAGGTGGTCTAAACTCGGGATTCCCTGTAGCATACTGATACCAAGCTCTGAAAGTATTCGGTACAATGAAATCTATAGACATCAACCTTTTTCTTTATTCCCCGTTATGCGTGGTAGTGACAAGTCTTTGTACTTCCACTCCAGTTTGGAAATGCTCTTCCATCATAAGGCGAGAGAGTATATCCGCCCATATCCCTGAAGGTAAGATGTCAATTATCTACACACACACACCATCACTCATGTCAGTTAGAAGGATAAAATCAAGATTCAAACTCAAGTATTATATCCTCAAAATAATATGTGTTATATAAAAACCAAATTTTTTTAATAACTATAGAAGATCAAGAAGGTACATAGTGTTTCTTGGGAGATACATAAATACGAAAGGGTCCAATGAACCAATTCTTGGTTCCTACAACTAAGGTTCTACCCCTATATTTGTTCACATCACGGGTATCGAAGTTTAGCACTTCAACTTGTGCACTAAAAGTCATGTCTTTCTCTTTATACTATTCTTCCCCCCACAACGCATCCTTGGGTGGTAATCCATTAAAATAGTTTACATGGGCATGTCGTTCATTTACATCATTTCTATAGAAATATCTACTCGAGTTCACTGCTATTGGTCGTGCTCGAGAAAAGTCACTAATGCACCTTGGTTTCTCGTAGTCATCGAAGGTAATGGTAACATTGTGAGGGTTGTACTTGAGAATGGGTCCATAGACTCTATTGAACCAATCCTCGGGTAGATAATAGAATTGGTTGCCGCCATTTGACTTCTTCCATATTCTGATTATGACCTTCTCACAAAAGCCGTATCTTTGGTTTAGCATAAGGACCTTTTTACTAAGTATGAGTTCACAACTCGGTATGTCCAAAAGAGAGCATAAGTTAATGTCAAGAACATATCCTTGCACTTTAACATCACCTTCTTGGATCTTTTCCTTCACCCAAAGCTGTGGGTTAGTCACGAATCTATCAGTTACTTGTGTTTGATGTTCGGGCTGAGCTTCAACATATAACTACCATGCTACGTAAGTGTTGGGTATAAGGAAATCCCTAGTCCCCTTTGAAACTCGAGTCACTTCAATTCACCAATGGAGATTGAATCCAACCGCGTAATTGAAAAAGATTCTTTGTGCAAAATCACTCACGAGTTCATCAAGACAATTAAGAAGATCCATCTATAATAAGAGAAAGAGAGAAAACTTAGTACACATGTGAGTCAAAACTAAGTTTATGCTTGTTTTATTCATCAAAATTTGATCTTTATGATTTCATTACAATATTATGGGTGTCTTGGAGCTAATTCTCGAAATATCCTTTTAACTCTCATAACAGGGTATTCTCTCAGACCTCTCATGCGACAACGTGGTCTGTAGTATTATCCTCTAACTTTTCTTTTCCTATGACAGTTGCAAGAGCTTCAAACTTCTTGGCAACTTCGGCAATCCTTAACATTTGGGAACACATCGCCAAGTAGTAGAACACGTCTCCTAGGCCTAGCCATATTCTGAGTTGAAGTAGTATGAGATTTGCAAACCAATCTCTTGGACTGTCGTTAATATAGATGAAGAACTGACAGAAAGGTTCCTGGTGACGGGTAAGATAACTACGGTCAACACTCTTTCAACAAGTTGTGCTTCCTGGTATGCCAAAGACTTTGGTCCCAACTTCTAAGTAAAAGAGTTCTCGTTCATCCATGGACAATTGTGTTGCCATGTTGTTGAACACTATGACCAAAACCTCATTTCCTTGGCTAAAGCGCTCAGACGTCACTCTGGGAGCCATTGGTTACTACAAAACAAACATTCAATAAAATTATATCGTCGTTGTTGAACACTACAATCACTTTACCATAACTCAACCCAAACACTTCCACTCAAGAAGACAAGTCAAACAAGTACCATCAACCAATGCCACCTATAGATGCATCATGAATACAATCCTTTCTCAAACAGCATGCATGAATGCGTGCATGATGCATAACTAGCCTGACTAGTATCAGGCTTTAGGCTATCCCTATCACCTTAAGCATTGGCTCTGATACCAGGTGAGAGATACTCCTCCCTAGGGGTCTATGCACAGAATATACAATTTACACCTTTATACAATTTTCAATATACATCAGAGTTGTGGAAGCATTTGTATAGGGGAGGAGTTCTTAGCGCCCGGCCAAGCATGGAGTTTACGCCATGAGCCGGACTGCATCCAGAGGTACATAGCGACTAGTGCTACCCTTGAATGGGTGTTATGAATGAAAGCGTACTCAAGAAAAAATATAACATTGTGGAGGGTGAATATATGTGTACACCGTGTTGCGGGAAGAGAGAGACAGAGAATATAGTGGAGGGTGAAATAGAGTGCACAGAGACATGAGAAATTGAAAACAAAGAATCTTTAAATGCCCATCTAAATGGAACAGGCAACCATGTATTAATGCAATGACAAAATCTGGGTATAACATAACATCAAAAAAAAAAAAATGACAAAATAACTAGCAGAGCAGCGGACCCTGTGTAGGGATCGACCGTCCACCCATCCACTTCCGCTCTACTAAGGATAGAGAGAATTTCACTTCGCCGGGAGCGAGCCAGAACACCTCCATCCTACCTGAGCCAGACATAGGTGAGGCCGCTTCGCCTCCCTCCATGAACCCGAGATTTGAAAGGATCCCAAATACCAGCAGCTGATAGGGTATCAACACCAACCATACCAATCTAGGTGCCACGCCTCTTCGATGCCTAGTATCAGGTGTTTGAGCCAAGCCAAGGCAAGATCCCCGACGTGTTAGCCGTGTAGGTCATTCAACCCCGACGCACTAACCGTGTAGATGAGCCTAACAAAAAGATGAAGACCTAGGCAACACCCTCGATCCAGCAAAGCCCCATGTCAGCGACCCTTTAGTCTAAGGCTAAGTGAGGTAGGTGATCCTAGTCTATTAGGTAAAGGCGATGTGCCTCATCGTGCTTTGCTGGTGTCCGCCAGTCAGTGTCTGGATGCCCACATTTATCTCCTTATTCTTTATACATACAAAGAATAAGGAGCTCTCACTCGCATTCTCACATGGTGCTCACACAATGAGATTTGGGAGCTCCACCCCACATCCCATGTCGTGCTCTCTCTCTCTCTCTCTCTCTCTCTCTCTCTCTCTCTCTCTCTCTCTCTCTCTCTCTCTCTCTCTCTCTCTCTCTCTCCCTCTTTCCCCTTTGCACTCTCTGTGCACACGCACCGCATCCGCGCGCTCACAATTGGTATCAGAGCCATGGTGATCGTAGAGAGCACGACGGCTTTGAGAGCTTCGAGGCGATAGCTCGTTCGCTCTTGGTGGTGGAGAGATTAAGAAAGATTGGAAGCTTTGTGAGAATGCAATGGGAGCTTGTGAGATCAGTTGAGAGTGATGTATCCTCTTGTGGAAGCTCAGAAAGGAGTGTGGAAGATTGTGTGTAAGTGAAGGTGCTGCCCTAAAATCTGTGTGCGCAGCAACACTGTTTTCAGATTCGTTTTCTCCTTGTAGAATGCAGATCTGACAATTCTGTCAACTTATCCCATCCGTTTCAACGTGGTCTACAACTTTGCAGAAGCAATGTTTTGCAAATTCCTCACCGTTTTGCTGATATTCAGCTCAGACTGACTGTATACAGAAATTGCAGGTTTTTTGTTTTCGCATAGTGTGAGAGTTTGATGCACTTTTGGAAGCACGGCAGGTGCTCAAAGTTAGGTGCATCAATTCTGAGCTGAAGATGCAATTTGAGCTTGTGCAGAGCTTGTGGTTTGAGGGTTTTTGGTAGATTTGGGCTACGAAGTACGGAGGCGTTTACACACCACCGAAGCGGTCTCTTGAGAGACACGGTTTTTGGAGCACACATGTGGAGCTTCTTTCACTGGTTTTCATAGGATACTTTGGCAGTGATTTTGTGCTTGGATTCATGGTCTTTGTGAATGGGTTTGCATATGGTTATGGTGCATAGTTGATGCCCATTATATATGCATTTTGGTGAGCACTTTCAAGTGCCGATGAGCTCTCTTGAGAGCATTGTTTTTGCATTGATCAAGTTTTCGGGTTGCAAATCTTTTGGCGCTTGCTTATGTGCGATCACTCCGTTGATGTACGTTGGTGCGGATTCCCATTGTATGTGAAAATGTGGAGGCATTTTGACATTTCTACTCATTGGCATTGAGTAGTGTTATGGTTTATGGTAGAGATTGTACTTGAGTTTTTTGCTCAGTTTTTTGGGAAAACTCTGCAGGATTTTTTTCCAGATTCTCGCCATAGTTTGTGATCGAGTGTTTTACTCTCACTTTGATAGGTTTTGTCAGTTTGGACACAGTTTTGTGTTTTTGTATCCACTCTTGCAAGAGTGAGGAGTTGTGTATCCTTCTTTGCTTGAGACAATGGTTTGCTCTTGGGTGGGAGAGTCTTTTGATCTCGAGCATTGTTTACCATAGTTTTGGCATGGAGACACTTCAGGTTAGAGGCGGTTCTCGTTCACGATCGCGATTGACATGTTGGCACTGCGGCCATGATGGGCATATTAGGTGTCGTTGCTTCAGGCGTATGAGGCAACGGAAGAGGCAGATGCATGGTGCTACTATGAGGACACATGTTAGAGTGTGTGCATGTGACGGGCATGTCACTTTTGAGTCTAGCTTGCCTTCAGACTACTTTGTGTCTTGGGATAACACATTGTCTACGCATTTTCTACTAGATGAGCATGCAGTTTTTCACGTGACGCCACGTCGTGATTTATTTTGGTCTTTCTCTAGTGGGAGACTTGGTTGTGTGCAGTTTGATAATGGTTCAACATATGACATAGAGGGTGCTGGAGTTGTATGCATGTCTTTACCTAGTGGTGCATTGCTTATGCTGGGAGATGTACGTTATGTACCAGGACTCAGTCAGAGTCTCATTTCAGTGCGTCAGTTGCAGAGTAGTGGACATTGTGTACTTCTTAGAGAGCGGTCATTTCAGATGCATAGGGGATCACTGGTGATAGCCAGAGGTGCTAGGAGTGGTCTGATATACCCTTTGCATATTTCTGACACACGAGGTGGTGTAGTCTCTGTGTATTTGCAGCCATGTTTGGAGCGAGAGATGAGGTGTGTCTCTTTTGTGGATGTGCTGTATGGAGAGCAGGTTGTGCATTTGTCTTGTGGTGATGTTCACATAGACAGTGGTATCTCTGGGAATGAACAGCTTTGTCAGTCATCAGTTGAGGTGACAGCAATTGAGCAAGAGACCGATGCATTGTTCTATGATGCATCTGATATGTTTGAGGGCGACAATGTCCTTCAGACAGCTGTGTGTGATTTCAGTGGTGCTGATTTTTTGATTTTGCAATCATTCCCAGCAAATATGCCTTTGCCAGATGATGTTGACATGGTGATGCATAGTCAGGTGGTTCCTGATGAGGATTCATATGGCACTGAGGTTGCTGACAGGGATAGGTTGGCACACATAGTGCATGTTTCATCGGCTTTCGGGTCTCTTATGTCTGATCTTTTGGTTTCGAGACCTAATCTTGCTTATGCGGTTGGTGCATTTGTAGTGGGAGTTGTCAGTCGTGCGATGATTGACACTGGCATTGTGCATTGTGGAGCCATGCAGGTCGTCACTCGATACCTACATCATGAGTGTCATCATAGCTCTAGCCCTAGTGGTATGCATGTTGCATCTACACTAGTGCATGTTTGGAGTGAGCCAGTGGGCATAGGTTGAGAGTCGTCTTCTCTCACCTCTTGTATATACTAGTTGTAGGCTAGTCCTATTGCCACTTATCGGCACACAGCCTTTAGTGGGAGAATGTTAGGTAAAGGCGGTGTGCCTCACCGTGCTGTACCCGTGTCCGCCGCTCAGTGTCTGGCTGCCCACAATTATCTCATTATTCTTTATACATACAAAGAATAAGGAGCTCTCACTCACATTCTCACATGGTGCTCAAATAGTGAGATTTGGGAGCTCCACCCCACATCCCGTGTCATGCTCTCTATCTCCCTCTTTCCCCTTTGCACTCTCTGCACACACGCACCGCATCCGCGCACCGAAATAGTCTTGTAGCAACACTGCCATGAGAAACATAAAACATGAGTCCAATCACAATAGCACTTCCTAGATGCACAAACAATTCCTTTTCCAAACAGTTAGACTATACAGGGTCTCTACCCTTTCCCGTCTACCATAAACCATCTTGATCACTTCATGATCCAATCCAAAATCCATAAACCATAAACCATAATCCAATCACATCACACGGGTGAGAGCTCTACCCTACTTGGGTGAGGCACGACCAATCCTGCATAACCACTTTAGAACATAACATGGCTGCAAAAATTTCGGCAGCATAACTCAATCCAGGAAAAAAAACCATAAGCCACACCAGATTCCACCATAAAATATCAACCATAATCCATGAGGGAATCTCAACCCTTAACCATAAATCATAATCACACTGAACCAACTCCCACCCTTGGAGTTTGACATATCCCTTGCAATCAATCGGAGTCTACACACATGTGACCCTTAAGATGTGACTCCAAAAATGACGGTTAAACTTGGCATCATGACCACTGACAATGTTATTTGGCAAGCCATACAACTTGTATAGGTTGTCCACAAATAACTTGGCTAATTCTGGAGTCTTAAGCGTTGATTTGGTTGGAATAAACTTACATAGTTTAGTCAACCGGTCTATGATCACCCATACTGAGTCATGACCTCGTATAGTGGTGGGTAAACCCACAATAAAATCCATAGAGATACTTTCCCATTTACCATTGGGAATCTCCAAAGGATGGAAGAGTCCTCCTACTTTTAGGTGCTCTGCTTTGTTAACCTGACATTTTTGGCAATGCAAGACATAATCTTGAACAAAGCCATGTAAACCTGGCCAGCAAAACTATCGTCGTACGAGAGCATAAGTCTTTCTAATACCCGGGTGCCCTGCACTTGGACTGTCATGACATTCATAAAGAATTTGGCACCGAATGTCTGTGTCCGTCGGTACACAAAATCTCCCCTTATGGAGTAGGTACCCATTGTCGATGGTAAAATTCTTCCATCGCTGTAGTTCATCACTTGACAGAGGAGAACTATGTGGAGGTTAACGATACACTACCATAATTGGAGTGAGAAGGATCCCTCATTTGTACACGGCTCCACACTTTGGAATATGTGTCATCCTACTCATATTTGGCCTTTAGAGAATCCAAAAATTCACTACAAAGTTTTGTGAACAAGAGAGAATTGGTCTCTAGCATACGGCTAAGAGTGTCAGCCACCACGTTGTATCGTTCTTTACAATACCGAAGCTTAGTGTCATATTCCTAAAGAATCCCAGCTCACCTGGCTTTTGGGCCCTTCAAATCGGTTTGTTGTGAAAACCATTTAATGCTTTCATGGTCAAACACCATCTCAAACTGAGCACCATATAAATACTGTCTCCACGTTTTCAAGGCAAACACTATTGCATAGAGTTTGCATTCATAAGAAGAGTAATTCTGTTGTGCTAAATCAAGCTTCTTGCTTTCAAATGCAATTGGCCACCCTTCTTGTAGCAGGACTGCTCCAATAGCACGATCACTGGCATCCGTTTCTAAAACGAATGGTTTCAAAGGATCTACAATAGCTAGGATTGAAGCTGTAGCTAATGCGTCCTTGAGCGTATCAAAACTATGCTATTGAGTGGGTCCCCACTGAAAAGCTTTGCCTTTGCCTTTCAGTTGGTGTGTCACGGAAACAACAATATTAGCATAGTTTTTAATGGACCTTCGATAAAAACTCGTAAATCCTAAAAAAATCTGTAACTCTTCCAGATTTTAGAAGAAGGCCACTACCGAATGGTATCCACTTTGGATTGATCCATGTGTAGACCAGTAGCCAAAATAACATGCCCAAGATAGTGAATTTCCTCCTTCAAAAAATCACACTTAATTTCCTTGGCATATAATTGATTTGTTCATAACAATTCGAACACCTTCCTCAGACGTTGTAAGTGTTCTTCTTCGGAAGCACTGTATACTAGAATGTCATTAAGAAAAACGATACAAATTTGCCCAAGTACGGCTTCAAGACACTATCCATAAGTGTCATGAATGTTGCAGGCGCATTGGTTGATCCAAAAAGCATAACCAAAAATTCATAGTGTCCAAACCTTGTTCGGAATGCAGTTTTGGGTATATCAGCAAGTCAAATACGTACTTGGTGATAAGCTGACCGCAAGTCTATTTTTGAAAAAATACGAGCATGAGTGACCTTGTCGAACAACTCATCCATGCGTGGCAATGGGTACTTGTTCTTAACAATAACCGCATTTAAGCCACGGTAGTCTACGCACATGCGCATACTACCATCTTTTTTCTTCACTAATAGGATAGAAGAAGCCCATGGTGAAGAATTGGGTTGGATAAACCCTCTGCTAAGATATTCAACAAGTTGACGTTCCGTCTCATCAGCTTTAGAGTAACTCATGTGGTAGGGTGGTCTACTGATTGGATTATTACCTACAACCACATCGATGCTATGTTGCATCGATCGTGTCGACGATAATCCTGATGGCAAATCATTAGGAAAAACATCATGAAATTCCTTTAATAAAATTTTTAAATCACTAGCAACCTTTGCTTGTTGAGAAGTAGCCATTGGAGGAAGAGATGAGAGAGAAGCATGCGGCGTTGAGGAATGTTCAACAGATTCAATGTTAGAGAGAAAATGAAACAGTGAGTAACACAAGAAAACTTGATCTATTTCATTATAAAAAACGAGCTGCATAAGCTCAGCTGTACATATTAGTGGTGAAGAAGGCACATCCTTCTCTCCTAACAACAACACATGTGCGCCATGGGATTCAAACATCAAGCTGTTGTGCTCATAGCTACACTTTAGTGATGGTCCTAGGCTATGTAACCATTCCCTACCAAGGACCATGTCTGCCCTCTCCATGTTCATAACATGAAAATCCAAGGATGTAGAGTATCCTTGTACTTTCAACGGTAGAGATCGGACTTGAGTATCCCAGATTTTGGTATCATATCCATTCATCATTGCTACCTTGTAGTGGTAGGAACTCGGAGTTTGAGGCAATTTGAGTTTTTTCACCAATCCATAATTAATAAAATTGTGAGTAGCACCGTCATCTACCAAGATGCACACCTTGTGCCCTTGCAGAGACCCGTGCATACGTACTAACTCATGTGGTCCGAACATTTGTTGTCACATGGAAGCTGTGAGACAGCATTCATGCACCACCTCGGTGTGTGTTACTTCCACTGTAGAGAATTGTGAGGAAGACTCAAGAGGTAGCAGTTGCACCGTGTGCACTGCTTTCTCCTTGCCATGAGCAGCAGATTTCCCCTTGGGACAATCCTTTTTTCCATGACCGCTTCCCAAGCATTGAAAACATAACTTCTCTTTTTTAGCCTTATCAAAGTCCTCAAGAGAGAGAGGACCACGGGACCCCTTGGGTTTTTTAGCTGCTTCAAAATTGGCTACTATAAATTTCCTTTTATTGTGCCCATACTGTGTGCGTGTATTACCATGTGTATTAGCAGGCACATGATTATTATGTGATTTCTTTTCATTTGGATCATCATGAATGTGTGCTTTCACTATGGCCTCCTCAAGTGTTTTAGGGTCTTGAGTCTTGACGTGCTTCTTAAGCTCTGGTGTCAGACCGTGGATAAACCCACGTACTTGCTAAAAGGTGTCTAGTCCTTCCAACTTGAGGATAACATCTTGATAGTGAGAGATATATTCAAGTAATGATGGGTGTTGATGCATGGAACACGTGTTCCTAGCCGTTTAATTCCGATCTGCCTCATTTATAGGCAAGAATTCTTTGCGAAACATAGCCTCAAAGGCTGCCCAACTCTATGGTATGATATTCTTCTCCTTGAGAGACATCCACCACTTGTAGGCCTTGCCTTCTAGAGTTAAGCTTGTTTGCATTGCTCTGACTGCATCCGGAGTATGCCGTAAGGCGTGAATTCCATCCCACTTGATGAGGAAGATATTCATTGCATCCTTATTGCGATCTCGATCTTCCCCTTTAAAAGTCGTTGGTTTGGTGTTTTTCAACAACTCATCCACCTCCTTTGCAGGGAGAGTGGGCAAAGAATCTAGAGATGGACCTTGTCCATGATCAGAAGGGCCTTGCTCCCCTGAGTAGCAGTGTGCTCATGCATGTGTGTGTCAACAGGGCCCTTGGCCTATTGCTCCGTAAGTTGTATCAGTAATGTAGATAATTTAGTGACATTTTCATTTAGAGATGCAAAATTTCCTTCCATTACTGATATGAGTGTTTGAAGTGCACAAAACTCTTGAATATCAAGCAACTCATAAGCGTCATCACCTCCCATAGCGTCCCGGGCACCCTCCATAATGAGAGCATCCGACCGCAAGCCATCATGGGTAGGATCAGGTGTATGATGCTCAAAATCAAAAGTCATGTTGATGTCGAAATACATGGCAACACCGTGCAGTGGAAGGAATAGAAGAAAAAATACCTGGAATCAATTATAATCTCGTGCCGTATGATACACCGCAACAGGTAATTAGCCGTGCTAATTACGTTGGTGGTCAAAGTTGTAATCAACCTGTAAATCCACCTGTGCAGGTACCCTACTTGGACACGTCGTAGCCAAGTCGATTGCAATTGTTATTGCTTTAGTGTAATTGGCTCTATGAACACGGTTGTCAATGAATCAATTTGAAAAATTTGTCAACTTGCAGATTGTTGTACGCAGGGCAATATCGACTCTAATTGCCGGCCCCTTTGTCGATGGTAGCTAAGTACGTGGTCACCAATTGCGACCACTGTGGGCTTGAAGCTACAACCCTTGTGGGTACTAGCCCCAATCAATTTTTTGGTTTGCCCTAAGGCTTGTGAGAGGCCTAATATGGTGAGGCTCCTTTTTTTTGTAAAGCCTGGCTATGGCGGCAATAACCTACAG
The DNA here is from genome assembly GCF_014529385.1 of Adiantum capillus-veneris. Lineage (NCBI taxonomy): Eukaryota > Viridiplantae > Streptophyta > Polypodiopsida > Polypodiales > Pteridaceae > Adiantum > Adiantum capillus-veneris. The sequence continues at coordinate 17,978,961 of NC_140945.1, read as the reverse complement.
CGATGGCGAGCAAGAGGGAAAGAGAGATGGAGACCTCTTTACTGCACTAACCCCGGTGATACAGTGGCAGGTTGTGCTCAACAGGGCAGCGCGCGCTGACCGAGCCCAAGTGCCTTCTCTTTGGCGGACTTTGCTCCTGATCGCCCCTTCAACAGGGTCCGGTCCCGCGCTGCTAACAGCTTGTACTCTCCCCTTGCTAAGTGGCCATGCTTGCTTGTCGGCCTCCCTTTATTTGCATGACATGCAAAGAAGATGACTCTCCACGCCTGTGAATGCCCAAAAACCTGGCTCTAATACCACTGTAAAGCATAGGTGACTAGACCTTGGAATCCACCTCCCAACCTCCCACTATATATGCAATGCTCCTAGACTTTTGCCCTAGACGGATTTCCTTGTCCACACTACCTAGTCTGGCCCCTGGCCCAATTCATAACTCCCTAGCCCTTGTTCTGACAGTGATCCCCTCCTGGACGTTTGTCAAAGTAGTCCATGTCGAGACCGAGGACAAACTCTACGTAGAGCTAGAAAGCAAAGTAGGTAGGCACATCCACGTTGAGCACGATGACAAACTCTGCGTAGAGCTAGAAAGCAAAGTAGGTAGGCACATCCAAGTGGTGATGCAAGGCACCATAATATGTCACATAATGTAGAAGGGCATGATCTCTCATGCTAGGGTGTAGAGATTGCTCTATGGGAAAGGGTGCTCATGCCACTAAGTCTCCTGGCCATGGATGAAACTACTGCAAAGTGAGTGAGCATATCAAAGGAAGGGCCTCCACCTAACGCCACGGCAACCCTACTCTCCCAACACAGTATGTGAATGCCCACTCCTGGAAGGCACGGGGGTCTTGCATCGTATCAAACACTACCGCGGTAGCCTCCAAGGACTTTGCCACTGACCTCGACTTTGGGCATGCTAAAAGACTGTGAAGGCACTCTGCCCCACATCGTACCGACCACTACCACGGTAGCCTCAAGGACTCTGCCGCTGACCTCAATCTGGGCATGCTAAAAGACTATGAAGGTGCTCTGCCCCACAAAACAACTCCGCTGCCAAAGTGGGTATGTCCACTAGAGAGGGTGCAAGAAGAGGAGGTGTCGGTACCTATTTGGTGGTTGTGGCTGCTGTGAGGGAGCCAATTGCTGAGGGGGTGCTGAGTGCTGGGGGGGTCACCACCACCATGCTCTAACTCCTCCGACATGGTGACTGCATAGAAAAAGGAAACACAATCAATATCAGTAAATGAAAAAGTGTGCAACAAAATTCTAACAGGTAAATAAGGTAACCCTTTCACAATTGTTGTGTGGAAATTGAATATCTGCCTTAAACCCCCATCAATAAATTTGGCCATTCAATTGTATTTACGGCACAATCATTGTGTGCTAATATGCACAAATCCAAGGGGTTTACATCTATCTAGGATGAGTTCTAAGCAGATGATACATATATATTTTCCTTTCAACAAATGATGCAGGCGCATAGGATGCATATATATTTGTGACATATAAATTAGAGTTTTGAAAGTACTTGCCCAAGGTGAAGACACCAATTACTTTTAGTGGGTGTCATATGGCAACCTAGCATGGACAATAAGTTGTGGCCTATTTGCTTGTCATATGACAATTGATTGTGTGCCCTGAGCCGTGCACTACTCGATGCTAGTTTTCTAAGGAGGAAAAAAGTGGCTCCTATGTACACCACCATCGGCTATTGCATCAAGATCGGAGCAAGAAATTATATGGCGCTGGTTGATTTTCTATGTGTGTGTGTGTGTGTGTGTGTGTGTGTGAGAGAGAGAGAGAGAGAGAGAGAGAGAGAGGAGCCTATGTACTATGTAATAAGAGTTTCCAATTTTAGAATTAATCCAATAAGGTTTTTTTTTCAATCACTTCCACTTTTACAGTGGTTTCAATGTATGCTCAATTTTTTTAGAAGTTTATGAATCTTAATTGTTTCTTATGGACAACCTTTTCAAGCAAAAAGAAACTTGGAGCTACTTTTTGAACTATCACACATGAAGCTAAAGGTGTAAGAGCCTTTCAATGAGTCTCTCAATCTTGCTCATGTAAGGTTTTCTCATGGCTAGGCTTTGGGTCTCAATCTTGCTCATGTAAGGTTTTCTCATGGCTAGGCTTTGGGTAGTAGGTTCTTGAAGTGAAAGTTTTTGGGATAAACTTAATTAACCTATGTCTACAAGTTTCCTACTTTTTTTAATAAGAAAAAAGAAAAAAAACCTACTTCCTTCCATAGTTGGAGGCTTTATAAGATTAAAAATGTAGGTTTTGTTTTAACATTTCCCCCCAACCCCAAATCTCTCTCTCTCTCTCTCTCTCACTCACTCTCTCTCTCTCTCTCTCTCTCTCTCTCTCTCTCTCACTCACACACACACACACACACACACACACACACACACACACACACACACACACACACACACACACACACACACACACACACACACACACATTGTCATCTCTATCTAGCCAAGACTTGGGAGAAGATATGTTTGCTTTATCCAAAGCCTGTTCAAAATGAAAAATGGATGGCTCAAACCATTGCAAGAAGGTTATCAAGTTGGTTGAAATTGTGGCCCTAAACCCCTGAGATTTAGAGTTAGGCTGCTTGTATACGTGTGAAAAGGTTCCAAAGTTGAGTCCAAAACATGTTATCCAAGCACCCCCCCCCCCCCCCCCCCCCCCCACAACACAACAACAGGCACATACATTGTGACATTGTTTATGTGGGAGAGAGGGTGAGAAAGCCACATTCAAAATCTTCTGCACATGTGCGTGGGTGTCAGAGAGAGGGGCACACATTTCAAATATGTGTGATTGTCTGTGTGAGAGAGCCAAACACATTTTGTGCACGTGTGTGTGTGAGAGAGTGGAAGCCAAGTTAGCCAACCTCAATCTCTCTCTCTGTAAATGAAATGCAGCACCACGTATCTGGTGTCGCTTTGTCGGGGGCCCCTTTGTGTAGCGATGGCAAGCTCAATCCTCGAAGGTGTAAAGATTAACTCGATCCTTTGAGCTGGAGTTTTGATCCAACCATTTGAAATAGATATTTTTTTTCTTTTTATTTAATGAACTCGTCAAGTTACGTGGCACGCCACATAACCCGTTGATCTCATTGGAAGAATGTATCCACGTAGCTTACCGAGTTACGTGGTTTATTGATGCCATGAAGCTGCTACGCCACGTAATTTGTTGAGTTATGTGGCATGAACACTTGACAACTGGTCTCAAGAATGCCACGTACCCATGGAGAATTACGTGGCAAGTAACTTGAGCGTTGCCACATATCTCGGCGAGTTACGGTGGCATTTCCAATACGTAATGCCACGTAACTTGCCGAGTTACATGGCGTTACCTCTTGGCAATTCCCCGTAACCCGTCAAGTTATGTGGCAAGCCTGATGAGTTGTCGAGTCCGCATACTCACCCAGTTACATGGAAATGGCGCGTGGACAAATGCGTGGAAGGAACACGTCAATCAGTGAGTTATGTGGCATTGCCAAAAGCAATAACTCGACGATTTCTAGTTGTGTACCATGCATCATAATCTTGTGCTTTGGGCTCAAAGGAAACTTGACAAGTTAGTTGCATCATGGATGTCACGGTTGGGTGCGGACTACAAGAAGTAGGTACGGTCTATCTTGCATACACCCAATTTATAACCACGATGAAAAAGAGACAAAGAAATAAATATCAGATTTGATTATGTAAAATGATTACAAAAAGTAGGCTTGGAGGATTACAACAATAAAATGTATAGATTTTACAACACGGCATGTTGATTGAGATCTGTCAAAATCTCATTCAAGAAAAATTCATCAAAGCCAAGAGATGCAGAGTTGGTCGATGCAACCAAAAATGTATTGAGATTGATTGTGGCAGCTGCAACATCTTCTTTTACAAGGGGACCAAACTTCTTGTTGTACTTTTCAAGCTTTCTTTGAGCTAGTGCAAGCTCTCTTCTAGTGGCATCGAGCTGTGTCTCAAGCTCTAACACCTTTAACCTCAAGCCTACAATAGTTTCACCTTGGCTTGCTAGGTCAACTCTTTGGCTTGCCATCTCCACAATGATTTCATTCTCCTTTGGTAGAAGAACAACATGACTCTTTTGTGATGGTTGGGGTATTTTCTCATTCTGCACTGAAAACTTGTCAACATGCGGCCAAGCCCAACCCTCTTGTTAGGAGGCTTATCATCCCAATTGATTCTCTTGCCTAAATATAATGTGCATAGCACTGCTAAATGAAGTATATGATACTTTGGTTATTATTGGGGACAGCTCGTTGTTGATGACAGATAAACAATTGGAGAAGAACTCGAGCTAAGCCCACATGTTGTAAGTTAGAGAGCTTTACTGATGGGTTTCCCTCTGTGTGGCCACTTGATATGAAAAGTAAATTCCAAACAAAGTGGTTCGGACATAAGCCTTTGCATTGCTTACGACTCAAGGGCTTGCCCTCTAAGTTTGATTCATCCTCTTGAATGCTAGAAATAATTGATAAGTCTGATTGTCCACATCGGATTTTCTTCATGCTCTTAATTCGTTGTGCCTCATTCATCGTAGTCAAGGTCTTCAACCATATCTACAAACAAGATACCAAAATTCAACAATCATATAATCAATGTACATCTTCTGCTAATTGAAATTGAAAAATCAATATATAGACAATGACGCAAATGTCACTCAAACCAATTTCAGTGATATAATGACAATTTGAACTTAAAACATTAAATTGTCACTTGAATTGTGATGTGATACTTAAATTAACAGTGCATTGACAATAAAATGACAATTTCAACCCAAAAATAGTTGTTTGTATTCATTTATCATTTGGTTCGAGACCAGAAGAAGATACAATATCTATGCTAGCTCTTTGGGCTCAACTGATACGAAGGAAATAAAAAATTGAAGGTCCATTTTGGGATTTTTGTCTTTGCCTAAATCAAGAGTTCTATGTATTTTTGTTACAAAGGCTCTTTGCTCTAGATAACTTGGCTCTGGCATACAATTAAACATGTGTTTTGGATCCCATCATAGAGAATATACGTTTGTGGCTTTAGAAAAAGGAAGAGGGTTAGTGGAGATACACTTGGAGACAGCCCAAGGGTAGTCTTGAAGGCGATTTTTTCAACATTCCAAAGACAGACGTGTTAGCTTTCGAAATGTTTTTGTAGTTGGGAATAAGCTAAAAGTGTCACAATCTATAATGCCTTAGGAAGCACCTTTGTCAACAAAATGCAACATAGTGTTGCGAGGGTGAAGATCGTTGTGCAAAAAATCATGGTGATACAAGAGCTTCAATGTTTGCAGTAGAAAATTGACAATGTGCAAGATGTTGTCTTGGAAGTGCTCTATACTACCAGGTGTTTGCAAAAACTCTTTGATGGCAAGATTGCTTCCATCCAAGTGGCATGCTTGTATCCACACATGGCCGTTGTTCCAACATTTTAAGATAAGCATTGGCCATGGGAAATGGTGCACAATGCTTAAGTGGCAGGGTTATACCTCGATATTGGATATTTAAAGCGGTGGCTTCTTCCATGGCTTGCTGTGTAGCAGTTGGCCCGTGTGGTTGGACCTTGAATACTATATCTGCATACACAAGGTCTGAGAAGGTAGGATGTAGTACATGAACTTAATTGATGTTGCCAGACATTTTTTGGATAAGCATGAAGTCACTAAATCATGCCAAAAAGCTTGCCCACTAGCCTCATGTATATATGTGTACATAGCCCTGCAAGTTTTGGAAGTCGCCTTCTAAACATTCATGTAGAAAGGTGTGATTTTTCCAAGTTTGAATGCTGATGTTTTGGGTTGTTTGAGACTCCAAAATATGGTTTCTAATAAGTATTTTCAGTCGTGATTTATAGCTTGTGAATTGGACTTGTATATCATGAGTTATGAGCATACCGAAGCGGGCGGTCTCAACTTAGAAGGTGATTGCAGGTGCATGCGAGAAGGGAAACTATGACAACTTGGGGGTCTAAGATTAGAAATGATGAAGTTTTATATTTTTGGAGATAGCCGAGGTGATGGGATTCGAGCCGTGTGTTACGGTGCGTCATTCGGTGACCAGAGCAGCAAGGTATACCATGGGGAAAATTGTTGGAGAAGTCCTCTCATGCTTTGGGAGAAGCTGGGAATTTTTGGGAAGTTGGGGAGGTGGGAGGATGGTGCCAAGTGGCGATGGAGTAATCCCACATGGGGGAGAGCAAGTGGAAATTGGAGGGTATAAGGGGGGGAGTGGGTACCCCCTAAGGTTGTATCAAAGGGGCTAATGGAGGTTCCTTGCCTTGCTTGTGGGGGCTCGTGGGTGTTGGGGGAGAGAGGGGGCGCCCATTGTGAGTTCCCACGGCCTGGACATGTGCCTTGCTACTTTTTTGGTCCTCGGACACTTGCTTCCACCCCATTCCTTGGTTAAATGGTCACCGACAACTCATTTTTGAGCCAAAAAAGGCCAAAATTGGACCAATTAAAAGGTGCCCAAGGAGAGAACTATGTCAGGTAAGAGGAGAGAGAAAATCCCTTGGGATAAGAGCAAAAAAAAATCCTCTTTTAATAGCTGCAATTCCCTGCACACCCTTTTTTTCCTAATAGAGACTAGCTTTTTTAGAGCTTTTGAGAGAGACCCCATCTTCAAAATCTTGTAACTCTCTCGTCTGCTGTTGTCAGAATAAAGCATATGGATACTCTACAAAGGTCTACACAACACGAGATTTGTCTTTAAGATCTTGGTTTTCAGCAATTTTAATCATGGTTTGGGTTAGGACTGTTTCCCGCCCAACTTTACAGGTGTTCGACATAGGTGTTTTCCGCAGGTTAATAGTGTTTCCTTCCGACGGTGTGGTGTGTGCAAGGCTATAGAGGTTCTTGTTTCCTTCTTGTTTGCATACTAACATCATTTTGGTTACCCCACGGAGGAGCAGGTGCTCCTATGCTCCAATTCCTGTGAAATATGTCTATTCTACAGGCAGTGAATGTAAAAGGGATGTGGGTCCTTATGGACAACCACCTATGTATGCGTGAATTGTGGACATCACTTAAGGTGGTCGTATAATTGGATTGCAGCCTTTGGAGGGTCGTGAGGCTTTGTGAAGCCAAGCAGTGGGGGCCGGGTAACCCAGTGTGAGGTGGATTAGATACTGGAACGATCCATCGACATCCCTTGAGTTTTCGACGTCACATGTAAGTGTTTTTGTGGAAATCAAACATGGCAGACGAGTTCCCACAGTTTCAAGGATTGCCTAATGAAAATTCATAGACGTTTATTGAAAAGATGGAAGTCAATTGGTTATTGTGAAATATACTAGACCAAGCTATATTGTTGCGGCTGTTGCAATATAGTTTACAGGAGGCAATAGTTTTGTTACACAATTTTGAGGAGTTGATGCAGACACAAAATCTAGGGGTGGTTTTGAACTACAATCTTGTGAAACAAGCTTTCCTGGCACAATACCGATCCATCGAAGTACCTGATGAAGTTTGGCATGAAATTATGGGGTACACTCAGAGGGCTAATAAAAGTGTTGATGATTTTGTCATGCAGTTCACCTGTTTATGGGATAAATGGGTTGGGGCTTTGGGAACCGAGATCCCTCCATCCATGTTAAAGAAGGATTGTTTTGTGGTAAACCTAAAAGAAAGTCTGAAGTTCAAAGTTGAGCTGAAAAGGCCCGCCACCTTCGAGGAGGCAGTCGCCATTTCAAGAGAGAAAGAATGGAAAGCTCAAAGGATTAATGAATACGGGAAAGCGGTCCCTTAGCAAAATAATGGTAGCCAAAAGGAGGAGAATCAGGAAGAAGCTCGAGGCCAACCTGTTCAAAGGGCTAATAATAGCGAACAATTGCAATGAAATATGCAAGACATGATGACCATGATGCGGGAATTACGACTTAGTGTTCTTGGTGGTGTAGGTGGTCGTGGTCGTCGACGTGGTAGAGGGATGGATCAGGCATGTGAGGCTTATCCTAATGCTAATGCGGGTCGTGGACAAGGTGTTGGGATTAAAGCCCAAGTGGCCTCTTATGCGGATATGGCCGGCCGCCCGCCTAACTCACTTACCTCTAACTCTTTGTATATACTAACATATTCTTTGTGAATACTAAGGATTTTGGGAGATAACCCTTCTAACATCTCTCTGCGTACTGTACTGTGTAAGCTCACTGTGTGTGTGTGTGAGAGAGAGAGTCGACCCACGCTCCGCTCCGCGACTTCAATTGGTATCAGAGCCTTGGTTCAGTGCGGATTTGCGCAATCGCGCGCGCGCGCACTTTTCCGACAGATTCTGGATCTGGAGTTCGAAGATTCACACTCGGCATTCCGGGAGCGTTTCCAACAGGCGACCTGGGGTTTTACCCCCCTTTCGAAGCCGTTGATGCCCTCAGAATTTCGTTCTGAGCACTACAGCAGAAGATAGATTTCAGCCGCAAAGAAATCCGTCTTGTGTAGATTGGCAAGCAGGAGGTGGTCGACATCAATATCGACATCGACATACATCACTTATTCGTCTTCAGAGCATCATCTATAGACCAGGTACACATATATATCATCAGATATATATATTGCAGTCTGCATTGCTACTTCTTGTGCTTGCCAGGTTCCAGGGGAGGTGTGGCCATACGACGGCTTGACACCACTGGCATGTATTGCAGATTGATGTACTGTGATTGTGGGTCTGCTAGTTGTGAGTCACGCTAGCAGACAGACCGCCGCAGCGGTCATAGGAAAGTGATTGGTCTATTATAGGATGTATGCTAGTTCTGGGCAGTTTGCTGAGCCATCTGAGAGGGTCGTGTGTGAGGTTTTTTGAAGCCAAGCACTGGGGGCTGGGTTACCCAGTGTGAGGTGGATTAGGTTGCTGGAGTTCCCCTCTACACGCATCCTCTTCGGCGACTTTTATCCCTTAGGATGTATGACTTTGTGTAGACACTGGATTGCATCTTATGCGTCAGGCCGTTGAGGCATTGTTCAGAGTTCAGTCTTGAGACAGATACAGGTTCTGTCATCGCCCAGAGAGGAGACAGTGTATGCTTACAGGATTTGTCACTGGTCAGCTATTTATGATTGTTTCTTGAGCTATCTTTTGGTTCCCAGAGCTCAGTTTACAGGGGAGACTCTGTCAAAAATTTTCAAAATACTGACAGTTCCTGAGGAGAGGTGTTCAGCTTGTTGATTACAGCTTGTTTACTGTGTACAGAGGCCAGTTTACAGGGGAAACTCTGCCGGATTTTTCTCAGGAGTAAACAGTTTGGCAGATATGGCATCTTCTCACAGTGAGACTCTTTACAACATAAAGAAGCTGGATGGCACAAACTTTCCATTCTGGAAGAAGTAGATTTGGCAGGTTTTGGTGCAGAAAAAACAAGTGAAGCCACTGAAGCTCAAAGGGGAGAGACCAGAATTTATGGCTCAAGATGAGTGGGAAGAGCTTGACGAGTTAGCTTGTTCCACAATCATGCTGACACTGGCAGAAAATGTTTACTTCAACGTAGCAGAAGAGACTACAGCGTATGGCGTATGGCAAAAGCTATGTGATATGTACGAGAAACAAAGTGCTGCTTCTCAGATTTACTGGCTCAAGAAATTGGTGGATTTGAAGATGAAGGAAGGGACAGCCATGTCAAATCATCTGAATGAATTTCACTCAATTTTCAGCCAGTTAACAGCACAAGAGATAGTCTTTCCAGATTCAGTGAAGGCTATGTTTCTCTTAATCACTTTGCCAGACAGTTGGGATACTTTTCGTACAGCGTTAAGTAATTCTGTCGCGCCAGAAGGTCTTACAAGTGCCAATGTAGAAGGCAGCTTGCTCACAGAGGAAGTGAACAGGAAGAACATTGACAAAGGCAAAGGCAATAGTGCTTTGGTCGTTCGAGGGAGACAACAGTTTAAAGAGAAGAAGGGTAAGAAGGCACAAAACCGAAGTAAGTCTCGTGATTCGAAGTCAAAGGATGACATAGAATGCTACCATTGTGGCAAGAAGGGTCACATGAAGCGAGACTGTACGAAGTGGAAACAAGAAAAAGGCAAAACAAAGAGTTTTGAGCAAGATGAAAAGAAGAGTTCAGTGAAGATTGAAGAGGTGAATGTCACAGGATCTGGTTCAGACAGTGATTCTGGTATAGCAGCTGGTGACATCTTCCTTACAAGCAATCTTGATTCTGTTTTCTTGACTGCAGAGGATGGACATGCTATGAGTGATTGGATTATCGACTCAGGGGCATCTTTACATGTTTCTCCGCACAAAGAGTGGTTTACATCATATGTGGCTACTAAAGACTATGTCAGACTTGGCAATGAGCAGGTTTGTGACATACTTGGAGTGGGAGATGTGCAGTTGAAGTTTCAGAATGGCTCTTCTTTATGGCTCAAGAATGTCAGACATGTTCCAGCAATCCGAAAGAGCTTGATTAGTACAGGGAAGTTGGATGATGCGGGTTATGTGACAGTTTTTGGGAACAGCGCTTGGAAGATCTCCAAAGGTTCGATGACTGTAGCACATGGCAGCAAGTCAGGAACTCTGTACACTTTACATGTTTCAGAGGTTAAAAACCATGTAATTAATGTGATTGAGCAGCCAAGTGTGTCACTGTGGCATCGTAGGTTGGGACATATGTCAAAAAGAGGAATGGAAATACTTTCTCATTATGGTTATTTTCCTGGCTTTTCATTTCAAGATTTTGAGTTTTGTGAGCATTGTGTTTATGGTAAGCAAACACAGGAACCGCACAGATCAAAGAGGAATCGTAGGGACGAACGGTTAGCTCTTGTACACAGTGACCTATGCGGACCAATGCCTAGTTTGTCACTAGGGGGAGCAGCGTACTTTTGTACATTCATAGATGACTATTCTCGCAAAGTATGGGTTTACTTCTTGAAGCACAAGGATGAGGTGCTCAAGGTCTTTAAGACATTCTTGCAGCTGGTGGAGAATCAGAGTGGTCAGAAGCTGAAGTGCTTGAGAACTGACAATGGTGGAGAGTACGTTTCCAAAGCTTTTCAAGACTTTTGTCAAGAAAAAGGGATTAAGCGGGAACTTACTGCACCATATAATCCTTCACAGAATGGGGTTGCAGAACGTATGAATAGGACCATACAAGAGAAGGTCAGAAGCATGTTGTCAAATGCTGAGTTGCCTGATGGATTTTGGGCGGAAGCAGTGGCTACAGCAGTCCATTTGATCAACAGGTCTCCTAGTAGGGTTCTGGATAAGAGTGCAGTGGCCGAGATGCTATGGACAGGCAAGGCACCTTCGTATAAGCATCTCAGAGTCTTTGGTTGTGAAGCTTATAGCCATATTCCTAAGGAGTTCAGAAATAAGTTAGAACCAAAGAGCAAGAAGTGTATATTTCTTGGCTACGGAGAATCGGGCGAGATGGGTTACCGGCTTTGGGATCCTGAGTCCAGAAAGCTTATTCGTAGCAATGATGTGCATTTCAATGAAGCCAAGTTTCACGCTAAGCCAGAGAAGACAGAGGAGATCAGAAGAGTTGTCTTCAGGGAAGATGGACCTAGTGCTAGCACATCAAGACAGCATGGTCAGGCTCAGGAACAGCCTATAGTGGCTAGAGAGGCAGAATCAGTTGTGGTGAGACGTTCTGAGCGTGTCTCCAAACCACCTGATCGTTATGTGCCATCTCTAAATTATGTCATGCTCATAGATTGCGGAGAACCATCTTGTTACAAGGAAGCATTACAAGTGGTTGACTCGAAAAAATGGCAGTTGGCCATGCAGTCAGAGATGACAGCTCTGCATAAAAACCAGACATGGAAGTTGGTTAAATTACCACAGGGCAAAAAGGCTCTACCTTGTAAATGGGTTTACAGGTATAAGATCACCGCTCATGATAGTCAGCCAAAGTACAAAGCAAGGCTTGTTGCCAAGGGCTTTAAGCAAGAACAAGGCATTGACTTTGATGAAGTCTTCTCTCCAGTGGTCAAGATGACTACATTGAGATGCTTTCTTGCATTGGTTGCTATATTGGATTTGGTGTTGCACCAAATGGATGTCAAGACAGCGTTCTTGCATGGTGATTTAGATGTGGAAATTTACATGCAGCAGCCAGAAGGGTTTGTTGAGAAAGGCATGGAACATTTGGTATGCCAGTTGTTAAAGAGTCTTTATGGCTTAAAACAATCACCGAGGGCATGGTACCATAAGTTCCACCAGTTTATGCTTTCTCAAGGCTACAAACGTAGTGAGTTCGATCACTGTCTATATACAAAGAAGGCTAAGGATGGCAGTTGGCTGATCCTTATTTTGTATGTGGATGACATGTTGATTGCTGGCAAACACTTGGAAGAAATTTCAGCTTTGAAGTCAAAGATGGCAAAATCGTTTGACATGAAAGACATGGGTGAGGCAAGTCATATACTTGGTATGCGCATTGAGAGAGACAGATCAAAGAAGTTGATTTGGTTATCTCAAACAGAGTATATTGACAAGGTTTTGCAACGTTTCAATATGGAGAAGGGAAAGGCATTGAGTGTTCCATTGCCACCATATGTGAAACTTAGCAAACAAGATTGTCCTGTGTCTGAGGAAGAAAAGGCTGAAATGGATAAGATTCCATATGCGTCTGCAGTGGGTAGTTTGATGTATGCAATGATTGCTACACGTCCGGATATTGCATTTGCAGTGGGAGTGGTTAGCAGATATATGTCAAATCCCGGCAAGAAACATTGGGAGGCAGTGAAAGGTATCATGAGATACTTAAAACATACAAAGAGTATGCGCATATGCTATGGTAGTCAGGATTTGAGTGTCAGAGGATACACTGACTCAGATTATGCAGGAGACTTGGATAAGAGGAGATCTACATCAGGCTATGTCTTTACATTGGCTGGAGGTGCCATATCATGGCGATCTCGATTACAAGATTGTGTTACGCAGTCTACTACAGAAGCTGAGTATGTTGCAACAAATGAGGCATGCAAAGAAGCTATTTGGCTTGGTAGATTGGTTGCAGACTTGGGAATCAATGCAGATATGCCAGAGTTATATTGTGATAGTCAAAGTGCTATACAATTGGCAAAGAATCCAGTGTTCCATTCGAAGACTAAGCATATTGATGTGAAGTATCACTTCATTAGGGAAGTACTTGAAGACAAGCAGATACAACTGCTGAAGATCCACACCAAGGACAATCCTGCTAATCTACTCACAAAGGGACTTCCAGGAGAGGGCTTTGTGCATTGTCGTGAGTTATTGGGCATTGGATAGATGGCAGCCATGTAAATCTTTGTACATTTATGTTCATAGATTTACAGTTACTTAAAGTGCCACATTGGACTTTAAGTGGGAGGTTGTTGGGATTAAAGCCCAAGTGGCCTCTTATGCGGATATGGCCGGCCGCCCGCCTAACTCACTTACCTCTAACTCTTTGTATATACTAACATATTCTTTGTGAATACTAAGGATTTTGGGAGATAACCCTTCTAACATCTCTCTGCGTACTGTACTGTGTAAGCTCACTGTGTGTGTGTGTGAGAGAGAGAGTCGACCCACGCTCCGCTCCGCGACTTCACAAGGTGGTTTGAGCCGCAGAGGAGGTTCATTCATACTTGTTATAATTGTGGTGACCTTGGTCACATCAGCGCCTATTGTTCAAAGCCAACAAGGATAGGAGGGGATATGTTTCCACTTCCTCAGCAGATTCCTAACAGAGCTAATGCGTATGCATTGGATATACGGGGAGATCAAGGTACTGGACAGGAAAACCAATCCTAAATATCTGGTGGTCATGTGGGTATTGTGTGGGTAGAAAAGAAAGATGCAAATGTGTTGCCAGTAGGCAAAAGAGAGAGGGACGGATATGCAGCACCAGGGCCTAGCAAAAAGAAAGGGAAGGAGAAGGAGGGTGAAGCTGCAAAAGCCAAGAGAAAGAGAAAGCCTCGTATACAATTTGAAGTGGTAGATTTTCCTTTGGGAGAAGGCCAAACAGCTTACAGTTTAAAGGAAGACCTGATTGGAGAAAAGTAGATTATACTTTTGGACAGTTGATGAATATGGTGCCCAAATTTAAAAGGCAGTGAAAGTCATTAGTGAATCAAGAAAAAGAGTTGAAGCATGGACAAGTCAGAGTGTTGTTCGTGGGAGAGTTACCTGACATCTGTCCTGTGGTGAATACTTGGCACAAAGGTGTGGGCATGGGAGAAGCCTACATTGATGGAGGTGCTCAAGTTTGTGTGATCACACAGTCATGTGTCGAGAGACTGGGTCTCATTACATGCGGAAGCTCTGGGTTTTGGATTCAACTAGCAAACCATACCAAGGTAAATTTTTTGGGGATGATCAAGAATTTGGAAGTTGAAGTCTTTAGCGTGAAGGTTATGGTGAACTTTCATGTTATGCCAGCTAGTTTGGGAGCCTTTGCTCTCATTTTGGGATGACCTTGATCAAGAGATATTGGTGCCATGCAAGATTGGGGCAAGGGCACAATTGGTGTGCATGGCAAGAAGCGTGAAAACAGGGTGTTTGATATGACTACCAAACAACCTATGGCACTTGAAGATGTGAGTGAGAATGATGAGTCCAAAACTACCAATGATGATAGTTCTAAAGACTCAGAAAGTAGCACTACTTTGAGTTCCAGTGATGAGGGTGAAGTGTCATTCTTGTTGTTGGATGAGGAATAGAGAGAAGTTAGTGAAGTGTTGCAATTATCAGGGAATATAAATGCTTCAAGCCATTTATATCAACTTGAAGAGTTGATGCAACCTAAACAGGAACTGCCAGTGAAGAAAGATTTGATTCAAAATATGTTGAGTATTGATTTGACACAAGGAGAAAGAAAGGAATAATAAGCAATGTTGGACAAGTTTCGAATCTTTTCATTACCTCATATCAGGAAATAAGGGGGTTTGTTGGGCATCCTATGAAGATTGCACTAGTTGAAGGGGAAAAACCAATCAAACAGAAGTTAAGGAGGATGGGCAAGGAGCAAATGAATGCCTTAAAGGAAGAAGTGGATAAGCTATTGGATGCACGGTTCATTGTGCCAGTCGATAATGCTAAATGGGTGAGCCCTGTAGTGGTCACTCCGAAGAAAGATGGGCGTTGGAGAGTTTGTGTTGATTACAAGCCACTAAATGCGTTGACCAAGAAAGCTCCTTACCCTTTGCCTTTTATTGATCAATTGTTAGATACAGTGGCTGGTTTTGAAAGATACAGTGTCTGTGATGGGTATTAGGGATATTTTCAACTTATCCTTGCTCCTGAAGATAGAAAAAAGAACAATTTTATCACGCCACGGGGTTGTTTCTGCTTTTGCTGCCTTCCTTTTGGGTTGACAAATGGGCCAGGAGTCTTTGAAAGAAAAGTAGATTGGGTCCTTACCCAGTTCCTTGGGAAGTTTCTCAAAAGATTCATAGATGATTTCTGTGTATACAGTTCAAGGAAAGAGCATGTTCAAAATCTTGAAATGACTTTTGACAGATATGATGAATGTGGGGGTCAGCTTAATCCTAAAAAATATCATTTGGCACAGCCATGGGTGAAGCTTCTTGGGCATGTTATTTCAAAATATGGAATTGAAGCAGATCCAGAAAAGGTGGAGGCTTTGCTACTACTGTCACCCCCAAAAGATACCAAACAGTTGGCCACTTTCATACAAAAAGTTAAATATCTGTCTCACTTCATACCTTTGGCATCACAGCTATTGTATCCATTGTAGCAAACAGTTAAGAATGATCCCTTGGAATGTTCTCATGACTGTGACGAGGTTTTTGACAGAGTTAAGGAGGTTTTGAGTACGCTTCCCATTATGCAGGCTCCTTATTGGGAAAAGGAGTTTTATGTTAACCCATCATTGGGAGATGATGCTATCAGAGCTATGTTATTGCAAAGGGGAAAGGAATCTCAGTATATGAAGCCTGTTCATTATGCTAGAAGGGTGAAAACTCCTCATGAAAGAGATTTTTTTGAAATTGAATTGGTGATGACAAGTATGGTTTATGCTTGCAAACGATTGAGGCACTACTTGATACAAAAGTCATTTACTTTTCTCACTAGTTATTCATTGCTTCCCCAGCTATTCAATAATTCAAATGTATCAAAAACAATGATTAAATGGGTTATTGAACTTCAGGAATTTCAGTTCACCTTTTTGGTGGAGGAAAGTACTCGGGCTACCCTGGCAGATCTTCTCACTTATAAGGATACTCTGGTTTTGGTCAAAGAAGAGGTGGTGCGGAAAAAGAAAGTCGAGACTCCTGCCATTTCTAATGCTTCATTGTTGTACTTTGATGGTTCTTATCGAAGAAGTCATGATGCTGCTTCAGGAGGCATTGTCATTTATGATGCACAAGGGAAGCTGATGAGAAAGCAAGGGCTCAAACTTGATGCCAAAAGTAACAATGAAGCAGAATGCATGGCTCTTGAAGGTAGTTTGCATATTTGCTTACAATATAATGCTTGCAAATTAAAGGAGACTCTTTGTTGGTTGTGAAGCAAGTGTTGGGAGTATGGAAGAATAAGAACCCTAAACTAAAAAAATTATGCTCCAAAGTGAAAGCGTTGCTCAAAAAGCTCGAAGCATGGAGTTTGCAGCATATTGAGAGGTCTCAAAATGAAGAAGCTCATGATGCTGCCCAAGAAATGATCACTTGTGTGTTTGTGGTAAAGGCAGATGCCCCTTTATATCATGGGAGGGAAATCTTATCAAAGGAAGTGGATTTTCTATTAACAGGTGTTCTACCTGAAGGTTTACCGTCTTCTAAAAAGTATGCGTTCATAAGGAAATCCAGGAAATGCAAAATGCTTGATGATGTGCTTTACATGAAAGGAGGTGATTTGATTTTGTGTTGTGTGCCTTGGAAAGAGGAAATTTACAAAATCCTGGAAGAAAATCATGAGGGATCTTGTGGAGCCATTTTGATATGAAGATCATGTTGCATAAGGTCTTGCAAGAAGGTTACATATGGCCGAGTATTCAACGCGATGTTCATCATTGGTGCAAGTCGTGTTTGCCTTGTCAAAGGATGGGAAAGAGAATTTTGAAGCCTGAATTGCGAAAGACTATTTTAGCTTTTGATGTGTTTGAAAAATGGGGTCTTGATGCTATCGGATCCTTACCTATGACTAGAAAAAGAAATACTTACATCTTGACAGCAATGGATTATTTGTTATGATGGGCAGAAGCCAAGGCTGTCAAACAGATTACCAGTAAAGAGATGAGAAAATTTGTTTATGAGTACATATGTTGCAAATTTGGTATGCCACTAGAGCTACTCTCTGATAGAGGACCAGGATTTAGAGGAGAACTTTTTGATTTCTTATGGAAAAGCTCAGTATACAACATAGATACAGTTCTCCCTATTATCCACAATGCAATGGTCTTAATGAAAGATTCAATGAAGAGTTGGTAAAGATCTTGACAAAGATGACTCAAACACATGGGAAGACTTGGGATTCAGAGTTGCCTTGTGCATTATGGGCCTATGAAATTGCTATCAAGACGAGCACAGGATTTTCCCCTTACCACTTGGTTTATGGCAAGGAAGCTTTATTGCCAATTGAAGTGGAAATCCCTGCTCTCAAGTTATTGTCATTGGAAGATGAGGAGTAGACAAATGCATGGTAGAAAAGGTTATTGGATTTACAATGTGTGCAATTGGATAGAGTTTTAGCTTTGGGTTACTATGAGGAAGTGTCAAGAAAGGCTCAGCTAAAAACCAATGAATGCGTAGAGGATAAGAAAATTGAAAAGGGTGATTTGGTGTTGCGATACAATAGTAAATTGGACAATACCTTTCAGAAGAAATTTCAAATCAAATGGGAAGGTTCGTTTACTGTTGTAAGCAAATTTGAAAATGGCACATATCAGTTGGCCGACTTAAATGGTGCTCAGCATAAATATCATGTTAATGGTTATAGATTAAAGAAGTATCTGGCATGTTTGATGACAATTGTGACTGATGAAATGCTATCAATAGAAGGAGACAATGTGGAGACATCTAAAAATGTGGATGAGGTTTCTGGGGATGAAATGCAGTAGTTATTCACCCTAGGGACCTCTGCTTGTCATGAATGACTAAGCAGGCAAGGGGCATTGGCCAGCTATGTCAGGCATTTTTTGGATAAGCATGAATTCACTAAATCATGCCAAAAATCTTTCCCACTAGCCTCATGTATATATGTGTACATAGCCCTGCAAGTTTTGGAAGTGGCCTTGTAAAAATTCATGTACAAAGGTGTGATTTTTCCAAGCTTAAATGCTGATGTTTTGGGTTGTTTGAGTCTCCAAAATTTGATTTTTAATAAGTATTTTCAGCCGTGCTTTATAGCTTGTGAATTGGACTTGTATATCATGAGTTATAGCATCCGAAGCGGGCAGTCTCAACTTAGAAGGTGATTGCAGGTGCATGCGAGAAGGGCAACTAGGACAACTTGGGGGTCTAAGATTAGAAATGATAAAGTTTTATATTTTTGGAGATAGCCGAGGTGATGGGATTCGAGCCATGTGTTACGATGCGTCATTCGGTGACCGGGGCAGCAAGGTATGCCTCGGGGAAAATTATCGGAGAAGTCCTCTCATGCTTTGGGAGAATCTGGGAATTTTTGGGAAAGTTGGGGAGGTGGGAGGATGGTGCCAAGTGGCAATGGACTAATCCCACATGGGGGAGACCAAGTGGAAATTGGAGGGTATAAGGGGGGGAGTGGGTACCCCCTAAGGTTGTATCAAAGGGGCTAATGGATCTTCCATGCCTTGCTTATGGGGGCTTGTGAGTGTTGGGGGAGAGCAGGGGGTGCCCATTGTGAGTTCCCACTGCCTAGACAAGTGCTGGCCACTTTTTTGGTCCTCGACACTTGCCCCCACCCCATTACTTGGTCAAATGGTCACCGACATCTCATTTTTGACACAAAAAGGCCAAAATCAGACCAATTAAAAGGTGCCCAAGGAGAGAACCATGTCGGCTAATAGGAGAGGGAAAAAACCTTGGGATAACAACAAAAAATAATCCCCTTTTAATAGCTGCAATTCCCTGTGGACCCTTTTTCTTAACAGAGACTAGCTTTTTTGGAGCTTTTGAGAGAGACCCCATCTTCGAAGCTTGTAACTCTCTCGTCTGTTGTCGGAATCAAGCATATGGATACTCTACAGAGGTCTACACAACATGAGCTTCTTCTTTGGTTTTCAAAAATTTTAATCATGGTTTGGGTTAGGGCTGTTCCTCGCCAAACTTTACAGGTGTTCGATATAGGTGTTTTCTGCAGCTTAATAGTGTTTCCTTCCGACGGTGTGGTGTGTGCAAGGCTATAGAGCTTCTTTTTTTCCTTCTTGTTTTCATGCAAACAACGTATGCCCATCTGCCTTCTCTGTGTTGGGGAGATTGCAAGTGGAAAGCATGTCGATCATGTAAAAGGTGCAATACTAGTGGATCATTGCCTTGTGCTACTGCTTCTACATTTTCCAGCTGAGTGGGAGTTGCCACTTTTGTTTTAGTGGCTGGCTCAATAGGATCAACCACTCTCAATATTTTTCTACGGCCGTCTAGCTTGCTCTTTCCTTTCATCTTTGCATGCAATTGAAAAACTAGTTGCATTCTTTCACATACTGAAGAGAGAGCGAAAACTTTAGGGTTTTGCAGAGCATAAAAAGCAACGAAGACTTAGCCCAAGACTTTCTTGAAAAGCCCCTGCAATTGACTGCCACTAAAAACTAAAATATCAAATGATATTGTGGGGAATGATTGTTGTAAGCACTCAAAGGAATGTTTTATCAATGTGCTGACAAAACCAGGAAGCTAGAAGGCTCTGGAGTTTCAAAACATTGTCGCAACTACTTGTCTTCCACACTGTGTAGGTAGCGAACAATAGCTTTAGTGACGATTTTTTGATGTGCTCGTGATACTTTGTCTCTGGCATGGCTATTAAAATAAACAATGATATATTAACACCAAGAGAAAAATTCAAATTTCAAACATGATGAAATATGAAAATGTTTAATATCAAGACTTGGAAAAATTTAAAGTGAACCATTTGTTGCAACAAATGAAATATATGCAATTTTGTATGATTATGCTTTTGGAATAAAATTGTGCTATCAATAATTAAATAAATGTACATTCAATTTAGTAAACAAATGCCTAAAAGTTAATGTTATGAAAAAGTAGTCCAACTGTGTGAGTTAAAAACTCTAACACAAGTGTGGACATTGTTAAACACGGATCCCTGGAAGTTTACATCACATAAAAGTAATATATTAGACTTCAGTATGATATGCACTAATAGCCCAACTCTGTGAGATAATAGCTCAAACACATGGGTGGTCACTATTAAAAAAATAAATAATCAATCTGGTCATTGTTGAAGTGTGAGAAAATCTCTAACACAATGCATCAGTCAAACCATTAATCATCACATCTTGAAAAAGGCTATTTTTCATAGTTACAAAGCACATGTATATCTTTACTCACCTATTGCAAGTACTAGACAGTGATCAAAAGAGAAGCAAAGATTCAACTTAGCACTCACTATCTGGTACTATTGCTTAGGTGAGTTGGATACGTAAAATGAAAGCATAAACAATAGTTCAAACAAAATATAAACATTGATACACTTGTAGATGAAGAGAAAGTTAACTTAATTCTTCAATCTTCAAATGTGGCAATGTGTATAATTTATTTATACTATAGTTTATCTTTGTCTCTAGCGTGTAAAGTAAACTATATTGGATATCAAAATTCTAGATATGTTTGTATATTTTGCAAGTTTTTGAAGTGTGAGTATTCTTATATACAACACGAAGTGACAAACCCCTACTCCATCTTTGAAGTGTGAGGAAGGAACCTCTACACAACACGGGTGGGATTCTACACTCCCTATGGCTCTCTTTGGAGTGTCACTGATTGGTCTACACAACCACGAGACAAAGCTCTTATGTCCTATCTACTCCAAGAGTGTAACTATGTCGACACAATCTCGGAATAGGCCTACGCACTTGCAAACTAATTCTGTGCGCAAGGTGAATATCTAGCACAACAAGAAGTAGCAAAAACAAAATTTTAAAAAAAAGTAAAAAATATAGCTATACATGTTTGATCTATGACCTTTGTCTCTATCATGCTAAAAGCTGCAATGTGCTCCTTTGATTGAAGAGGCGTATATATTATACACAATTCTTCGATCAAAGATTTCATTTGATTATACATTTTACAACGTATTATTCAAAACAACGTTGTATAATTCAAATAGTACGTATACTTTTTTACTATACGGTTGTATAAATGCAACCGAGAGTGAGAATACCAAAACTTGAGTACTAATGCTCCTTATATAGCTCTTCTACAAGTTGGATTTATCCCCAAGGAAACTTGACATCCCCTCTCTTCTATGCTTTTTTGGAAAAACCATAGTCTTTGCTAAAACATGGTTTTGTTTTTTGGAAGTCAACTATACCCAAACCATTCAATTTTCCTATAGTTATCTACTTAGAAAAATGGTATCTAAGTAACTAACGAGACGGTAAAAGAACTTAACTACATTGGTTCCTTAGCATAATCATGATACTTAACGTACTACCTTGGCATAGTTACAGTGCCGCTTTTTTAAGAAATAATCCCTGTGAACTTTTGTTTAAACCCGTTTCTCCAATGTATGTTCATTTTTCACTTATTTGGTGACAAAAGTAATATTCTTGAGGTTAGAAGATATGAAAAAGCACTTTGCTAAGATTTTTGTTAAAAAAAAACTTAAACCACGGTTTTATTTAGCCTACCCAAACTATAAAATGAACTTGATTTATATAAAAAAAGCATTGAAAACTAAGAAAAGTGTAAAAAGCACTCAAAAAACATATCTTTACAAAATTGAACGTTATCTCCTCTAGACCTCCTAGATTAAGGATACGGTGCTGCTTTTCAAAAAGAAATCCAAAAGCAAAAAAAACAAGAAAAAACAAAATTTTCAAAACTGAATCGAGTGTTCATATGACCTATGAGAACATCAAAACAACCTTGCTTTCTACTTTAAACTCTCCTAGCATTGCAGAACTTTAGACCAAAAAATAAAGTATTGTACATTGAAATTTTATTTTTCTTATTTTTCAAAGAGACCCAAAAATAAGGAATCTTACAACATGGAGGAGAAGGATTGCTTGCTTGATGTTATGCGAAGCTACAATGTAATGGAGCAAGGTAGTAGCTCAAATTTTTTTATTATATGGAAGTGCTCACATACACGGCAACAACCTTGTCGCGGTGAACTAGCTTAACTAAGGAGTTTGCTAGTGAGCATGAGATTGTGTGCTCAATTGCAAGTTGTTCTAGGTCAATTGTGATCTTGTTTATAAGGGGCACATCCTGCAAGGAAACCAATGAAGGTTCCAAACCACAATTGATCCACTATAATGTATAACTTTTTGAAGAGTTTCCTTTGGTAAAAAGGTGATCTTGAAAGATCAGTAGGCATGTTAAAATATATAGAATTTTCAAAAAGCTATTTTGTCTTGTTAAAACAAGCCATACGGGAGACGGATAAATGTCGATCATCTCCTATTGATGGACATATATCCTTGATGTGTGGCCTAGAAGGATTGAAGACTAAAAAGAAATCATGTCATTTATGAGAGGGCGGGGTCTGAACTTTATGAGTCATTTTCTTTTTGAATTTTCTTTTGCCTTGCTTTAGTGGAAGATAAATACATAAATAAAGAAACTTTCCTTTGAAGCTTCTTGAAATAAACACGGATTTTTAAATTATATTTTTTAAAATTTACAAAAATCATTTTATTTCTTCTCTTTTTCCATAGAGCCTCGTCCCATTGAATGACTACATGGCTTTGAAGTACTTGTTATGCTGGGATTTCATGGTTCCACTCAGCATTTAAGGCACATCTAGGACTTCACCATGGTGCTACAAAAACTTCAAGGAAGTATTGGCTCTACAAAAACTTCAAGCCTATGCCACAAGCCTGTAGATAGCTGCAAGTGACTTCGTAGATACTATAGCAAGGGCATGCGTCTACATAAACAAGATGGTTATAGAACACATTAAGAGAAAATGCCATGTGCAGGGAGTTGTTGCCAAGGTGCAAGCACTTGAACCATCAAAACATGATGATCCAAATACATTAGGAAAAATATGGACTTTCCTTGGGCCTTTTTGATTAGTGAAGGCTTAAGGGAGAACCAATGAGAGGGATCTTGGGATATCACTTAGAGGGGGAGGAATGGTAGGGGTGCAGCCTAATTGTCTCCCTCTTCAATGTTTGGTTCTTAGAGAGAGGTGGGAGGGAGGCTGGGGGGGGGGGGGGGGGGGGGAGGGGGGGGGGAGGGGGGTAAATAGGAGGAAAGAGGTGTCATAAAAGAGGGAGGGACCCCCCAAAAGAAAAACGCGCATGCTTAAAAACCCTAAAAAATGATTTTTTTTTTAAAGTTTCAAAATTGACTCATTTGCCTCCAAAACTGCCCCAAAACATAAACTAACTTAAAAAAGTCAATTTTCCTCCCCAAAATCCACTTTTCTCTCCCTCCCTCACTACTTTTCTCTTCCAAACTCTCCCTCTTCTTCCTCCTCCCTTTCTCTCTCTACAATCAAGGCAGCCATAGCCAAAAGCTTTCCACCACTCTCTTCCTCTCTCCATAGCTCCCCCTTCTCTCACACCTCCATCAACCCTCTACAGTCCCATACCCCATAGCCCATAGCTTCACTATCCTCTCTACCTCTCACTCCTCCCCTCTTTCTCTATCTCCACTGTCAAAGCCACCATAGCCACCATGGGTAGCTCACCTCACCCTCCCCTCAGCTCCTCATTCTCTCTCCACAGTACCCACACACAATAGCCCACAGCCTTGCCCACTTCTCTCCCTCACCTTCCTCCCACCCATTTCAAATCCCTTCCTAAGTCCAACTTCGCAAGCATGTTCACCGCTAACACGCATAGACAGCCCAAACTAGAGATAGAGGAGATTGTGTTGCACAACACAAAAAATTCAGAGGGGGGATGGATCCCACAGATATTCAAGAAGGGTTCATAGGTCTACATGAAACCGTCACGTGCTGGACCTCATTGCGTATGATGTCGAGGCGTATTGGAACGTCATTGGAAGGGAAGACTATTGGCATTCAAAGAAACCAGGTCCGGAATGGTGGCCATCGTGCAACACGTATACAGTGCAGCTGAGATCCACCTCAAGAGAGATTCAACTCAATTTGCACCTCATTGTAAGTCCTCATGGTTTAGCTATCCCATGCATATGTCATGTTTACGTTTATGCGATCATTATGTTTGACTAAGGGTATTTGTAAAGATGTTTTTTTATCCAGCTTAGTTGAGGAGAAGCCGCTTGAGTGCCTCTTAAGCACGTTCATGGTTGTGCATGCTCACATTGGGGAGCTTATGTTTCCTAATGTCTCATAAAAAAAACTTACCGAGCAGCGAATATTCATGTACTCCCACAAGTACGTGGTGCCGAAGTCAAGCCAAACCTATGGTAGGTTAGAAGCCGTGGAGACACCCTCATTGCAGAGTGCAGAATGGCCAACTCCAGACCATTGGGCCTTGCTTTCTTTCAAGCACAAGGTGCTGCAAGATTTCCAAGGGTCCCTAAAGTTTGGTATGGCAACCAGATCGGTGGGTCTCAGTTGGCATTGTCCCATTCATTTGTTTGTGCATGCATTCCGCTCTCTGCCCATTGTAGAAACACCAACAATGTTTGTTTACAAAGAAGTTGACATAGATGCAATGGACACCATTCTAGGTGTCAATTGGGGCTATGTTGACGGTTTGCATGATGGTGACCGTTACAAGTGCAATGTGTCTCCCACACAGCTTTGCCTTCGGTATTTGAAAGCAAGGTGCACCTTGTATGCACGGTTTAGCTACGAGAGGTGGATGCACAAACGTGGAAAATGGATACCCTTACAGCTGACAGCCAAAGAGGTTCAATCCTTTGAAATTCGTGTCCGCATGCCCAATAATGAGGTGGAGATGGTTGCAGTGAATCCGCATTGGACTATTGCCAATCTTCGAGAACACTTTATCATAATGGGATTCGAGGATGTCGGCAATGCAAGTTTCAAACTGGAACAACAGAAGGTTTGCTTTGCGCTTGCTTAGCTACCTTTTCTTATTTTTTGTGGGTATTTGTATTTTGATTGCCCATTTTTTGGTTGTGTAGATTGGAAGGCGGATGGAGGTCACTATGCTTGTTTACAAAGATTGGGCTATAGACAAAATCATCTTGTTTAAGTGAATTGGCTTGTAACTTTAATCGTTAATATAGTGGATATTTTATTAAAGATTTTGAAAAATTTTAAGGTGTTGTACTTGATTTTGTACTTGAGTTTTAAGGTGGTGTAAATTTGTTTTTAAAATGCATATTTTTATTTTTTTCGAGATGGAATATGTCTATATAAGGGGGACCACCTCCTCATTTCACCATTTTCATCCCAGCATTGCAGAGAGACCTAGCATACCCAATCACGCAAAGAGAAGACATGGCTGCTACTAGTGCTTTAGATGCATTCCTTACTAAGGTTGGGCATGCAAATCGCCCTGAGCTTCAAGCATTTTTCACAACCCAACCCGATTTGGAAACCACCTTGACCCTCCACTCTCAATCTCTTGAGCACATTACTTCATACATTTCCACGTGCATGGGGAGATTCATTGTTGAGTTACTAAACCGGCAAGGGCAATGGGTCCATGAGGGCCTTCTCCACCACATCTACCAAGGGGACATGCCATCTCATCAGCGGCTTGCACGCTTTGCCACCATAGCACAACCCGCCGAACAATATGTGCGGCTTGAAGCTGATGATGTGCGAGCAATGCGTAAGGGAAGGATCGGAAACACTTTTTTCTCTGTTCATGCCATAATGATCTTCCTCCTTCACGAGTGCCCAGCATGCCCTGACGTAGTGCTACCACACTTGCAGATCGGCGGGGTACTGGCTGATGTGAAGGACCCCAAGCCCGCGGCCATTGACACATCCGCAGAGGAGAGGATGCTTGCCTTGACCTACCCTGTAGGGATTCAAGGCCTCTTGGAGGCGTCTCCATCTGTCGGTTCATCCTCGGGACCGCCAGAAGGAACCACCACTCAAGATGCCATCCCTGAGGTAGAGATTACCTGCTTCTCCTCCATTGTGGTGGATGGGGAGGAGTTTGTGTTATGCACGATCTGGAGAAATTGTTTGAGCTTCGCATGGATGAGTGTTTCGCCATCCTCGATGCCCATGGCAAGTTTGAGGTTGATACCACCACCTCCCATGACGATGATCTCTTACTGCCCATGGGGAATACTTTGGCGGAAACAGTGGCAATCGCGCAAGCCGAGGTGGCAGTGGCCGAGCAGGCCAAGGTCTCCGAGGAGGAGTTTGTGGCCGTGCAAGCCATGTGTTTGGCTAAACGCACAAGAGTGGATTCACCATCACCTGCTGCAACACCTATTTTGCTTGATCCAAAGGGGAAGTCAAGTGTGGATCTTTACTTGCACCCGGATGCTGATGAGGAGGATCGTAGACAAGAGGTATAGATGCTCACTTACATTTGATTGTTACAAATGATTTTGTTAATGTTATACCATAATTCTGTGCCATATCTCACAAAACCTATGTTTTGTAGGATGTTTTGGAGGTTGACGCCTGGGCGCAATGGTCAGAGGGGAGGAGGACGCCGTTCGGACCTCAAGCGGCACTTGCTCACTACCTCGGCACACTTCCGACTGGTGTCGTGGTGTTTGTGCATTCCGACTACTCTCCCAATGGTCGCTACAACATTTTTGCTCTCCGTTCACTCTCCAAGGCGTTGTGCTTAACAACTCTTGCCCAATTGGCCAACCTTGTAGTGCTTGTAAAGAAAGATTTTGCAATATCCACTTTCGGTGTTAACTTTCGAGGGCGCCTTATCACCCATGTTGGCATGAACCAAGCTGTAGGGGTTAATGACACCCAAGAAATCACAACCACTTTACTTAACAAGGAGCCACCCCAAAAGGCCAAGCGCCAGAAAATTGTAATTCAAAAGATCCTAAAGCAAAATCCGGATATCATGTAAAGCATTGATTTCTTTAATGAAACTACTTTTTGGTGTCTACGACTCTCTTACTTGCAAGTTTTTGAATTTCTTATATGTTTGGATTCCATTGTGTATGAGAAGCACCATAATTTTTGATATGACTACTAAAGGGTTTGGTAGGCCTTAAAATTATTAAAATGCATACTTTGTTATATGCTAGGCTTCCAAAGTTATTGATGTGCCTACTGAAGGGCTTGGAAGGCCCTAAAATGGGCTGCCACAAGGCCGTGCATTTGGGCCTTCCATCAACAAATGAAAGGGGCCAATGCACGCCCTTGTGGCAGCTCATATTGGAGCATGTAAACCCCATTTAGGAGCATACCCAGGTACATTACATGTGCAAAACCCAAAGACAAGAGATAAATATGTTTTGGCAGCTCATTTGGGGTAATCTCAAGCCCATCTTGTACTAGATCCAGATACTTAAAGTTGTTATATGTTAGGCTTCCAAAGATATTGGATTGCCTACTGAATGGCTTGGAAGGCCCCAAAATGGGCTGCCACAAGAGCGCGCATTTGGGCCTTCCATCAACAAATGAAAGGGGCAAATGCACATCCTTGTGGCAACTCATTTTGGAGCATGTAAAGCCCATTTAGGAGCATACCCAGGTACATTACATGTGAAAAACCCAAAGACAAGAGATAAATGTGTTTTGGCAGCTCATTTGGGGTAATCTTAAGCCCTTCTTGGACTAGACCCAGATACTTAAAGTTGTAATAACAAATCACAAGAGGAAAGTATGTGGAAATCTCTAGCCCTTTTGGAGTATAGGACTGACTTCACAGATGCAATAACCATCCTTCAAAATTTCTATGCTACATTGACTAAGGGGGGATGATTTCCAGATGCAAATAAAATATCCTTATTGCTTGTTAAAATTTTCTGGAAACCAGTGGAAAGGGTTTGGAATGCCCTAGAAAAGGCTGCCACAAGGGCGTGCATTTTGTCCATCCATATGCCTCTGGAAGCCCCAAATGCGCGCCCTTGTGGCAGCCAGTTTGGGGGCATTCCAAGACATTTTCAAGACTTTCTAGATGCTTTTTCCATGCAATAGTGAGTTTTCCCTTGCTTCAATGCTTCACATAGCATGGATGCATCAGGAAGTGCATGCCCCACTTAGCCAAGGTGCTTAACGTAGGCAAGTTTTCACAATAACAAGCTATTGGTTACACGCTTTGCATGGATGGAACATAGGTTCAAATCCTCGAATATGCTAGTTAGATATTGCTCTGCTGTCTCTTAGACTGCCTCTATGGCCACGGTGTCCATCTGAAACTGAGTGTTGTACAATTGTAAAACCTCCCTGCATAGCCTTACAAAAGGGGCCCTCCGAATCAAGAGCTCGATGCTCTTTTGATAGTGGCAAATCTCCGCAAAAGCACCTTCTGAGGTCGACGTGGAGGTGCATTTGTTGCACGAGTTGGGGCAGCTTGCTTCCTCTTCTTGTAGACAATGCTCTTTTTTTTTTTTTTTTGCACAGGCACTTTT
The DNA here is from genome assembly GCF_014529385.1 of Adiantum capillus-veneris. Taxonomy (NCBI): domain Eukaryota; kingdom Viridiplantae; phylum Streptophyta; class Polypodiopsida; order Polypodiales; family Pteridaceae; genus Adiantum; species Adiantum capillus-veneris. The sequence continues at coordinate 17,950,434 of NC_140945.1, read as the reverse complement.
AACACTTCATAATCTGATTCCACCCACTCTCCATCTGATTCGTGCTCTTCACTATTGAGCGGATGTGATGGTGTAGGTCCACTCCCTTTAGGGAGTGTCTTACCCCCAATAGACATGTGAGCCTCATAAGTTTGTATTTTGACGCCAACCCATGGGGCATCTTCATCCGTTTGCGTCTCTTCAGAGCCTTCTGATGGCTGCTTTTGGCTATTTGTTTCTTTGCCTTGGTCGCTCTCATCCTCCCTGTTGCCATCAGAATCGTTGGAGTCCGATGAATAGACAACAAGGCGATGCTTCCTTCTCTCTTTTGCTGCTGTAGAGGACTGGCCATGCTGATTTGAAGCTCCAGGTTCTTATGTGTGGACCTCACCTTGAGCTTGTGGAGTTCCAGCTTCTGTTGTCGTACCTTTGAGTTGTTGGACATCCGGCCCCTCTGGATATGCAATCCTTGCCGTTTGTTTTGTTCTTGCCATGGTAGCACCTAGTAGGGAAAATGACAAAATGAGCGCCTTCAACCTTTAAATAGTTTTTTTTGAGATTTGGGCCCTTTCACACCATGCGGCCAATTAAGTGAAACTCAAATAAACCAATTGAATTTAACAAGTAACCTGGATCATGTGGACGGCTGACGCGACGCCCAAACGCTACCTTTTCGATACTTAGTTGCACGCCAAGCTTCATGGCCCAGGGACGCTCGCGAGCGTTTCCACTTCTCAGATGCTGCAGTATGGGAGGCATTGCGTAACTGCTTTGCTAACATCGACTCTCTTGCTTTCTCAATAGTGCGAGTTCTCCCAAAGGTGTGCCTAAAAAACCAGTTAAACATCTCTTGGAGGTAGTTGGAGTGTGAACAACCACCACCATGCCGAGTATTCTTGAAGTAGACTCCTTTTGCTCAATAATGGGACTTCTCCATGCCTTGTGTACTCCATATATCAAGCGAACCATAACGGTCCATGAAGTATGCACCATGCACATAGAGAATGTGCTAAAACAACCAAAAAGGAGATAAGCCAATAGAAAAGTTGCATTTTCAAACATTGCATATGTATTAAGTCCGTTAAAACAAACCATGTAGTGTGTAATCTTGCTTTCAGACCATTCGTCCTTAGTGGCCTTTGTGAATTCATAAAGCACCTTCTTGAACTCCTCTCGCTGCTGAATGGTGGTGCTTGAAAGATTCATCAATTGCACAACCTTTTGAAAGGATGACCATACTAGCTTGCGTTGGTTAGCAACCTCCACAGTGGGATCTTTGTCCATCGTGCATGAACACAAATCTCTCCACAACTCCCACCGCTTCTCACTTGCTAGATCGACACTTGCCTTGGATACTTGCATTGGAGACTTTGACATCTTCTTGAAAAATCGACGTGCCTTGGCTCCATTCATGGAAACCTTCTGTGCCACCTCATATGTCTTCTCCCTACAAGTCTTTGCTACAATGTTCACCCTTGATCGGTGACATCCAGTCTCATTAAGGAGCGTCTCCACCCCCTGCAAGGAGTCTTTTGACCGTTGATGGGGCTTCATTGTGAAAGCATAATCAATGTGATGCTTTAGGATCCTATCAAATATTCGTATAAACGCATGCAATGTACAAAAGTGAACATTGTTGAGGGAGAAGGGAATTATGGGGTTCCACCTAGGATCTTTGCCATCCCTATTGGGCACCTCTAGCATATCACATAAAAAAACCGAAGTTTGCCACTCCCTATTTATATGGTCATCATTATCTTCGTCCTGACCTTCCACTTGAGTTGCTCGACTTGTCTTGTGCCCTTTCACACAGAATGGGCAGAGAAGTAAAGAATTTGCACCTTGTTTGCATCCAAGCATGCACTTTATGGTCTTTAGATCACCACCTAAATGGCATTCAACATCAAACTCCCCACGTCCTGGAACCATGAGCTTCTCACCATTTATTTGAGCTTTAATGACCTCTGTGACCCATGGGATTCTACTGAAAAATCCATGCAAGGACTTTATGTGTCTCTTTCGGAGCTTCAATTGCACCAAGCCACCATATATCCTTCTCTGATTGCACACTAAAAGAGGGCTTTGTCGCTTCACTCGAATTGCAAGATTGCTTGGCATAAGCTAGGGCTTCATTCATAAGCGAGATGCTCATTCTCTCCAACTTTCTCCCTTTGACAATTACACACTCATCCAACTTCAGCACAAACACAAGCTTGCCTTCAAGAACTGCCAACAATATAAAGCCTCAGAATGCATGTTATGACACATCATAGAGCATGTAGGCAACCCTAAACTAACCTGTATCACTCAAATTGTAGAAAAAAGCCATGGACTGCTTCAATCGTATCAAGTCCACAAAGATATTGTTGAATTTGGTGTAAACAAACCCTTTGGTCCGCAACAAACTGTTAGAAACAACACCGCTTCCCTTCCTGCGGCCCTTCCTTCCTTGTGATTTGCTACGGAGCAGCTGAAGAGGCATCGTGTCTTCAATATACAAGTAGTCCCCTAATCGGTGAACAACATCTTCATTTGACACCCTCTTGGAAATCACCACTCTGTGAGGAAGTGGAAACAGGTTTTCCGTGACTCCTCGACTTCTTAATGCATCTTTTAACACTTTATGTATTGCTTGATAGCCCTTCGTACTAATCCCAACAGCATCACAAATATCATGAACATCTAGATCAGTGACAATATTAGAAAAATCACTAAGAACTCTCTTAGTGATTGCGTCTTTCAAGTGTTTTGCCTATGGAGCATCAAGCATCCCAATAAAGTCCTCTTTGTTGAAACAAGAACGAAGTAAAGAAGCCCGAGCTGACACATTCTCGTCGCCACACGTTTCTTGGACGAAGTTCCTACTACCCAAAACAACAATGATGAGCGGTATTAGACTTAAACAACATGAGGGGCAGAACATCTTACCTCATAGCTGTCACCCATCGTTTTCTTGCACCACGTGGACCCGAGCTGACGCATTCTCGTCGCCGCACGTTTCTTGGACGAAGTTCCTACTACCCAAAACAACAATGATGAGCGGTATTAGACTTAAACAACATGATGGGCAGAACATCTTACCTCATAGCTGTCACCCGTCGTTTTCTTGCACCACCACGTGGTGCAAGAGTCTGAATTTCGGACAACTCTCGTTTCCTCACCCTACCTCCCATGGCAGTACTCTTCATGTGTGAAAGAGTATCCTCAAGCTTTTTAATTACATTTTCCTTGGTTGTGATGGTGCTCTTTGCCTCCTCAAGCGCACTAGTAGCTGTTTGCATCTGATCTTGAAGAATGTGAAAACTCCCATTTCGCAACTGCCAATGACGCAAGTAGATTTCGGACCGCACAATCTCGTGTCTGTTGAGTCTCTTGCCGTAGCCCAACAAACCTTGCTCTCCATTTACAACGTATTGCAACAATGATGGAATGTTTGTAAAAGAAAGATGGACATTGAGAGAAGGATCCTTTGGGTACAAGCATCCGTCTATCCAGAGATCCACATTCTTCTCCTGTTGAGCGCGGCGTTCGTTGGCTGAAGGTAATATACCCAAGCATGTTTTCTTTGTCGGAACATACTCTTGAGGTAGGCGTAGGAAAAGCCCTCGAGACCTACCGCGTGAAAAGCTTGCTGGGACATTGGTCACGTCGTCAAGAGGCATTGTAGGATGGAGAGATGGAGCTTGAAGGATGGAGAGATAGAGCTTGTAGGATGGAGAGATGGAGCTTGAAGGATGGAGAGATGGGTGTGTAGGTGCAGCAGCATGTGCAGGTGCAAGGGGGATGGGTGTAGGAGATGAGCTTAAATTAGGAGGGAAAGTTTTCAATTTTGGGGGGAATTTCCTAAAAATTTTGGAGGGAGTAAAAAAATGTTGAATTATGAGTAATTTAACTTAAAAATCTTTTTTTTAATATGTATATATGGTGGGGGTACTTTTTAGGGGGAAATAGAGTTTTTTTGAAAGTTTTTGAAACAAGTCATTTTTTTGACCTCTTTGACCCACGGATTTGATTAGGTGGCATGAGAGAGGTAAGAGGCCACTTACAAGTTGGCCAAAAAGCTAGAGAGAGAAGACCCCCTACCCCCCTACTTTTCAAATGGTTTACCTCCCCCCTTCCCTACTTTTTAAATGGTTATCCCCCCCCCCTTCCCCCTATCTTTTTAGTGATCAAAGGTGGAGGAGACCCTACCAAAATAGCCCCATTCAAAGCCTTTGTCCCCCTTAATCTTGGTAGGCTTCCTTGAAATTAGGGATTCTTACAAGACCCATGGAGAGTCCATATTTTTCCTAATGTACCAAGAGTCTATGGAGATCAAGGCCAAAATAAAGAAAGCTCAAGAGTTGGAAAATGAGCTAGTGGGTCTTTTGATCAACGTTGCAAACAATTATAGCATACAAGATCATATTTTACATTCCAAGACACTATGGCCATGTCACATACAAGCAATTGAAAGTACTTTCGAGTGACAGAACCATTAGAAAACAAACTTTTGTTCTCAAACTGTCACATTAGTGGAGGACATTACAAGCAAAATATAATGTGGAAGCCATGTCATGAGCTTGCCTTGCAAATAGAAAACCCTCCCATGTTGCCCACTCCTCGCCCATGGGTAACCACCGCTCACTAATTACCCATCTTGTGAGATGCTATCGGCTTTTTGATTTGCAAAGAATAGCTTAGGCACCGCTTGCGTGTGACGTAACCTTCGCACTTGCGAATGTGCAACAATTTTTCCACAAGGCCACTTACCTAGGTCATCCCCAATTCACCCATGGCCAACAACCATGTGCGCCACGAGCCTAAATATATAGAATAGCACCTCATATAGATATGCAACATGTTGCTACAAGCACTTCACCGTTATTGCAATACATGCATAATTGCAACCCTAAAATTGAGTATTGCAGCATTCAATGACTAGGAAATTAATTAGACTCCACCCTACACTTATCTTCACAAAGAGAATCATCCAATAAAGGAAACAATGCTATGTAAAAGCCTTTGGTAGATTGCAATTGAACCGGTGAGATCTATTAGGTTTTTCATGTAAACTTCTTGTGCTTATGTGGATGCAACGGAAGCCTATAACAAAATAGGCCTCAAAAATATTCATATGATTGCAAATAGCTTAAAGGAAAACTAATGCACATGATTCACTTTCACACTCCACCTAACACAATCGGACTAAAAAAAGAGCAAGTACATTGTTGCACAGCAAACTCAACTTCAATTCAATCACTACACAATTATGTATCTCCCTATATACTGACTTATACCCCTCATGGAAGAGAACAAGCGCAGATAGTGCTTCTGACCTCATTCCTAAGCTACATACCAGCAAAATCGTATGTCCGAGCAAGCTTCAAGTCTTACGTGCTAATATCGATTTCATAATGACCAACAAACACTACACTAAAGAAAAACACCCAATGTAAGCTGAGGTAGATGTTCTGTACAATTATTGGAGAAGACCACAATCCCCACATACATATAGTCTACTCCATCCAAGATATTCGTTCTTAAAAAAGAAATTTGATGCTTTAGAAGATGTTCATTAGTCCATAGAAACATGGCCACACATAGCAACATGTGTATCCAAATTAAGATGTGAAGACAAAACCATTTAGTTAATGTTTGTGTATGTAGAAGTCACATGTTTGGGAAAAAAAGGAAATGGTTGAGCCTCAAAGAAACTCGCACATGACTACAAAAACTAGATGTCATATAGTCTTGAAACAAAATTATAAAACTTAGTTCTATTGGATACAATCTCTGAAATCACCATAAGAATGATATTATACTTACATGACAAATGCAAACAACAAATCGCTTAGAGCTTGACAATAACCATATATCTTGTTTACAAGATGTCATATTGATTGTCAATAAGAGAAATTCATTTCTGTTAATTGTCAATAAAAGAAATTCATTTCTATTCTGCAAACACCAAAAGAATATCAATGAAGATAAAGACAAACTCAAAATTATAATGATAAACGAAGAGAAAGTGCATGCAAGTCCACAATTTCACAAGCTCTGAATGTCGCTTGCCGATCACAGGACTCTAGCCGAACACTTGTATAATCTCATAATTTGGCCTGCAAACAAAGCTAAAAAATCATAAGTTGACAATGAAATTGATGTAATAACCTGCATAAACACAATGCCAATACTCAACATTAGATCGCATCGAAGCCACCTCTGCATATTCAAGTTCACATGCATAAAACGTAAAGAAATAAAAACCAATGATATTCTATGCATGTGAGAAATGAGTAAAAAAAATGTCATATAACTCCTTTAACCACATAGAAACAATGGGAGCATAACCTTCGGTACTCAAGTTGGCTCGCATTAAATCGATGGATGTCCTTGCAACAACAGAATTTCCTGCAAGGGAATCACAATGACTCCAACACATGAGGTACCTATCACATCGCTCGATAACAATGGGACACTTACTCTGTTTAGATTCAATTTTAGGAAAAGTATACACACCAGTAACCCACGTGACAAAACAAGTGACAAGGAGATACAACCTCAATTCAATAATCAAGGGGATGATGTGCTCTCCACAACATACTTGCACGCAAGTTGAAGTTTGCTTGTTGGAGCATAGACGATGGGTAAGATGAAGGGGAAAATGGCTAGCGCATGTTGTGGAGCACATATATCAAGTACATTAAGCAGGACAAACTGCCAAAAGACAGAAATTTGGAAGGCACTAATCCACCTGCAGCAGAAAGAGAGCTACATCTACATTATGTGACTGAAAGCTAGATTAAATAATAGAAGTTGTGTCTGTTTTCGGGCAGAGTCGACTTACCATAACAATGCGTCAATGCACAACACCTGATGGGGCACCGAGGGGTCCATTACGTTGCTGCAAATCTTCTCTACTTCCACAAAGATGCAGAACTGCCATGCAGCTTTTGATGTTGATCCGCCTGCTCACAAGATACCCATGCACCAATTGCTGTCAATCTGGCACATGCGATTGTCACACCCAGCTAATGCTGACCAGCTCAATTAGCCTAAACATCTTGTGAGCAACACTTTTCCGACGCTCCACTCAGACACCCAGTAATGAAAAGAAGATACATTTCTAGAAATCCCCTTGACGATCAATTTATCAAATGCTTATGTAATTGATACAGAGATCTGTCAAGGATGTCAATTGCTTTGAGAGCGTCCAAAGCTTTCCCTCTTTCCTCACAACATTTGTTTTCTGCTACTCTCACAGCTAGCACACTCACCTTACTGAAAGTGGTGCACTTAGCTGGCTCATGTCCCTCTCTTCTCAACTCATCTCAAGCTGGGCCTCTAGACTACAAAAACTGCTTTTGTGGGAGAACAACGCCGTGTCACAGGCATCATCCCTCGCAGCTTTTGTGACAGTCACATGCATTATCCCTCACAGCTTGGGTAATTGCACGAGCCTTGTTTATCTAGACCTCGACACAAACCAGCTCTCAGGCCACGTCCCCGTTGTGATCGGCTTTTTGGGAAAGCTTCACAACCTATTGCTAGACGAAAGCATGCTTGTAGGAGCTATTCCAGCTAGTTTGGGCATGTGCAAGAACCTCATACAACTAGGCTTGTATGCAGACCAACTAACAGGTGCAATCCCGAAAGAGCTGGGAAATTTAACCAGCCTTACAACTCTATTGCTGCATCAGCACCAGCCTTGTTGATCAACACAAACCAGCTCGCAGGCCACATCCCAGATAAGATCAGGTTCTTGAGAAAGCTTCAAAGCTATTCCCTGGAGAAAACATGCTTGTGGGAGCTATTCCAGCTAGTGTGGGCAATTGCAAAAGCATTGCAGAAATTGAACTTGAATCATATGAGCTCTCAGGTTCCATCCCTAGAAAGATAGGCCAATTGGCTCATCTTCAGTGTTTGAGACTTTGGCAAAACCACCTTCATGGAATCATCCCCGAATCATTTGGCAATTGCACAGAGCTTATCACACTTGGGCTCACCTACAATCAGTTGAGCGGTTCTCTTCCAACTAAGATCATGAACTTAAAGAACCTATAGATACTAAACGTGGACGAAAATCTCCTTTCGAGTTTTCAAGCTACGTCCCCTGATCTAAGCTTGAGCAATGCTACCAGTCTGTTTCAGCTATCCATGGGTTCAAATCGCATCGGTGGCAGAATCGCTAGAGCTTGGCCAACTGGATCACCTTGTTGGACAACGTCATGTACGACCTGGGAGGTGAGAGAAATAGCGCATGGTTGGGCGCTCTGCTGGAGGTAAGGTGGAATGGTGGGCGAAGATTTGCAGTAGTCCTGTCTGCTGAATGCAGTATTGCACGAACAAAACTGAGTTGCGAGTTCACCTGCAACGAAAGACTTAAACAAAAAAATACCCGTCTACGTGGACGATATCGCTTGGAGGACGCCTAAGGTGACCCAATACTAGGGCCTTTCTTTAGCAGGCCAAAAACACAATGTTTTGATCTTAAGGATAAGTTAAAGAAAAGGGATGGCAAAAACCAAAAAGGTGAAGGGAACCTTGAAAGGCAGATTTTAAAGTAAAGACTCCACATTTCAAACGAAATGAAATGACTTCCTTTATATTTTAAATGTTAAAAAATTCAGTTGAGGGACCCATGTCAAACACTAGGAGATGAAAGGTGCTTCATGCTTCTCCCAGAGGCGGGTTTGAGCAAGCCAAAAATACATGGTATGGAAATCTCACTTTTTCACCACTCCCAACCACAGAAACACATACACACATGTAAAAAAAAACCGTGTTCTTCACACCGATACTACATTCCACCCTTGTAAGGAAATAACTATTCATAATAGCCTTTTGCACATTAATATCAATCAGGAATTCCCCTACCCCCTCTTGATCTTCAAGACGTATGGGAATAAGTCCATAAAACATGTTTTGATATGCTTTCTAAATCATGTGTCACACTTAATAAACTCTACTTCTTCCTAATAGCATTGGTTTATCTAGCTGAGTTGATCTTGGGTGCCAAGATGTAGATATCGTGGTGTTTCGGAGAACCAAGCAACGGCTCCAGGCATATCCAAGGGGATAACTTCTACATATGAATACACTATAAGGAGAGTTGTCTATAACGTTAACATTGTCGCGAAAAAACAAAGGAAAAAGGAGAGAGAAAAATTTGCGGGGGCGGCAATAAACGCGGCTATGTACGTGGTAGTGGTTTCTTAGTAATAATTGCGATAATAGTCGCGGCAATATATCCGCAGCTATTACCGCGTCAGTTGCCGCGTTTATTACGCATATTGCCGTTACACGCTAATTCAAAAATAAAGATGCTCATTTGGGCCACATAATTTTGGGTGGTCCAGATGAGCACCTTCACTTTTGACTTGCATAAAATAATAAAACATCAATTGTTTTTTGGAAGAGTATAAAAAATACCAAAGAATTGAAATTGAATTTACTTTACCTTGACAATATAATTTAAAATGTAGAAGATAAGCTATTTAAAAAAGTTACAATAAAAAGTAAATAGATGTATATACATTGTGCCACATTGGGACTTTACGAAAGTTTGGACAAAATATTTTTCTATCTAATCCTCCTCTATCTCGTTGTCGTCAAGAGGCACGTATGTTGGATCACTTTGACTCTACATAAATCCAAACAAAATTAAACAATTATCAATAGCTCAAAACAATTGATACAAAATTACTTGTTTAAACTTACTGCTTGTAGTGGTCCACTTGTAGTGGTCCAACCGTCGCATCGAATTGCTCGCAAGAGATGTGGTTGTTTTTGAACAACCATTGACAAGTATCAAATTCTTTATGTCGCTCCTGATACTTGACCATCTCTCTGGTTGGTCGAGAAAGAGTGATATTTTCCTAAGTTAGCAATAACAATACCAAATCATCAACTACAATCTTTATAACCACCGATTGACATTATAATTCAATTAATCTTACATATTTATCCTTCCAAGCTCCCTTGCCTCCTGAGTCATAGTGCATGGGAGTTTGTCTTGCGCGAGCCTCGCGTTGTTGTCTGTATGATGAGCCTGTCGCAGCTTGATCGCTCTTCTCTTGAATTGCCCACTCCCACTCCGCATCTGCCATGTTGCCACCGCAATAACTCCTGTCTGGATCTCTAACCTGGTTGACTGCTGCGTGCCGCACACTGGACTGCTTGTTTTTTAGACATGTCTTTATGTAGCCCTCCAACGATTGTTGTGAAAAACGTTGATCGGAGGCATTTGGAAATCTAGCTAATAGAGCGTCCTAAATGTACCGTGCATGATCAGGAAATTGGTATCTAAACATTATAAAATAATTCTTATATGTTGAATGTATAAGAATTTGTAGATGGCATTGAAATGCCCTGCCCTGTGCTGTACCAAAATCCACCTCCCCGCCATATTTAATTATGTAGTAGCACCCATGCGTGTCTGGCACGGGTGCGCGAGTATCCTCGTCCTCTGCATCAGGGGCGGCACGCTCTGAAAGTGGGGACTCCGTTCCCCCGTCACTATCAAAACATGTAAAACCACAAGATCCGCCACTGCTTCGTCTCTCATGGCGCTCGCTGCCCTGAGACGAGCGTCGATGCACGCTGCCAGAGGAGGTCCGTCGACGATGTTCTGGCAATGCGGGAGTGGAATGGAGTGGCGTAGGACCATGTGATGCCATGGGAGTGGGACCCTGCGATGCAAGGGGAGTAGGACGATAGAAAGGGAGAGTAGAGGGAGGTTCCGTCGATGCGAGGCTCTATAGGTAAGGAGTCCCTCCCTGACTCCCTCATGGTGTAGTCTGCGGAGAAATGCCGTCGGTCGCAAGCTGCTGTGGAGTGTAGCGGCCAAACAAATCCTCCGTCGAACGGAGGTACTGTGCTTGTAAAGAGATAGCCCGCTGTAAGTTAGGATCTACGACCGATGGAGGAACCTGAGAAGGGTAGGTGTAGGATGGCCATGCCTGCAGCAGATAACAAAACAAAAACCTATGACATTCATGGTTTAGGGTTAACTACGTAGAAAAATTCTTTATTTCTTTTCTTGTTCTCACTGGCTCAAGACTCGAGTCCACTGGAGGCAATGTCCACCCTACCTGGATGTGAACCAACCAAAAGAAGAGCCAGCTGGCTGCTCCTCACCAGTTGGTCTCTCGTCTGATATCTACATTACAAAGAGCAATATAAGATTAATCTTTCCACCCTACTCACTCATCTATAAATACGTACACAAGTATATTAGCACATAAACACATAGATACATATACATACTAGTAGATCTAAGTAGAGGCTAGTAGTGCCAAAGGTCAACTGCACCTCTTTAGATATCATCGCAGTCTCAACCGTGGTAAAACCAAAGATACATTGCGGCAATCCATGCATGAGTGGATCAATGACCGCAATGCCATGATTAAAAAAGGACTATACCCAAGAGGAAGCGTTTAACCTTTGGGTGCTATGCTCCCATACTTAGTGCCTACATACATGCATAAACAATATATATGTACACACATATATATGTTATGGTTGTAAATGTAGCCATCATTTTGTGTTGGCTGCACCTAGATTCAACGTCTAAGTGATGAATTGATCGTAACATTACAATTTTATTGTAATGCAATAAGTAATTCCATTTCTCTCACTGAACTACGAATCGGAAGCTCCATCGTAGAGGATATATATATTAGCACACAAACACAGATACATATACATACTATTAGACCTAGTAAGAGGCTAGTAGTGTTGATGACCAGAAATAAAATGCCATATGGGGTGGCCTCTACACCACACATAGCCTGAACATCCCCAAGCATCATCTCAAGGTAAGAGTAATACTATAAGTAGAGAGGGGCACCACCTAGCATAAGTGCAGCTAGGACGCAGACATACATGACCTAGGGTAGCAAAAGTGAAATGCCCTCTAGGTAACCAACATGAAATGGTGATACAGCAAACGTCCACATGTAGAAAATTCCTAGTAACCAGTCAGGAGTGTGTGTACGAGGGAGGTATGTGACAAGGTTGGAATGGAGCATACTGACTGATTTGAGAGGCTGCATGTGATGGAGCACAAGCATAGTGATATACAAGAGACAAAACATCCCACGAATGTGGAAAGACAAAACTAAGAAGAACAGAGAATGAACCTCAAAGATCAAGACAACATTGCACCCTTTTAATGGCGATGATGATACTTATAAATGGTGGTATTGACGGTTACAAACCTGGCTCTTGGCACTAGGGATGCATGATGGAATGCGAGCGCCATATGGTGCATGGCAAAGTTGGAGTTAGCGGGGAGATTAGTTGAGGGAAAACATCAAGATGATGCAACCACCGATGACGTCAATCACCAGCATCGAGAGTGGCCCAAGGTAGCATGGTGTCAATGCATTCAATCCTAGCGTGCTCATGTTGCCTTGCGGGGGAGTAGTGACTGCCTTATGTGCATGGACTGGTTGTGACTAGTAACTCAACCATGGTGTGGTGGATAATGGGGAAAATGGTGATGTTTCCAATGCTAAAATACCCAAGCTTGCAACTAAACATGATGCCATGAGCTCTCTAGCTTGGGGGGTACATTATGTGCTTAGTGTTGCTTCAAATGTAGAGTGCATGGAGCTAGTGTGTTCCTCCTTTACTTGTGTCCCCTTTTGTGCTTAGAGGAGGCCTCTTTATATAAGCTTGAGAGGTGGTCCTTACCCAATGGTCCTTGCAAATATCCAATAATCGCTGTAGAAGGTCTAGATGCCTCTCTAGTAAGAGAGATAGAGAGAGAGAAAAGGTAGAGATAGAGAGAGGATGTGGGACGCATGTCTAACCTCACCATCCTATCTTATTACAGTATTAACGAGAATCACGATTAATTTGTCAAACCATGGGATGAAGCTGACTCGACTAGTGCATAGAGGCTACAAGAGGTTGTCAATCTCTTGGAAAACAACTAACAACTCGCATCTAACTCAAGCTACACTCAAGTGACTGAAATCACCAAAAAGCAATCGCTCATCGGCAAGCAAATCACATCCATTCCAGCATCCAATGACATCCAAACGTAACGAAACTTCTTTGGACAAGTTTACATGACTTAAGCACACATGCCTATGGTCTCAAATTCCACTTTAGGTCAAGTTCCAAAATCGTGTTTTTTAACAACAGTGGATTTTTGACTTAGTCATTTTCGATCTAGAATGCATCTAAATGCTTAGCAATGATGCCCAAATACTCTGCCTATGCTTAGTTTTCGATTTAAAAGTGTAAATTCTTAATTATGATGAAATTAGGCTGCGGGTCGACGACGCCAAAAGCTACGAAATACTGTGAATGGCTTACGTCAATGCGTAGAGCTCTTACCTACGGTTGCAATGCAACAAACGCATTCGCAATGTGACAACCGGAGAGGGAGTAGGAAGCGCGAGAAGGAGAGAAGTGAGGGCCGTTAGCTCACGCTGTGTATTTCTTATCCAAAAACTTAATAAAATATTTACAAAGTTGGCTTTTATACCTTAGCCAAGGTCTAAAATGTGTAATGTCCGGTGCCCAAGACTTTTGAGTCTCCACACTTATTGTATCTGCAACCTAGGTACACTAACTGACCTATGCTTTACACCGTGGAACTCTTATTGATCCCGTAACACGTTACAATTATCACAATGGCTAAATAATTCGGGAAATTACAATACATGGAAATTTTTTGAAACATGTGAAAAGTGTGTAACTCCAATCTTCACTACTTCTTCATATTCATCTTTGATGTGCATTCGTACGTCTTCGATCTTTAGCAGCTTCTGTTAACTGATGTTGACTCAGTTAACATTCCCCCCTTCCTATTTTAGTGCCCGTCCTCGGCCACTGTTGAACGGTGTCCGTGGAGGCAAGGGAAGGTTTTGAGTGGTTGTTGATGGGCTGATCTTCATTTTGTCATTGGATTTTTTGATGACGTCCAATTTGTTGCAACATCTTCATTGGTCCGAGTAGCCGATTTTGAGAGATGATGTTGCATTTGTCCGTTGTAATAGCATCATGATGAGGTTGCTGTTTATTTATGAAAAAAATGTACAAGGGATTTAGAATGATGAGGTTCTAAATTAGGGTCTTATACCTGGATGACCAAAGGGAAAAAACCCAGTGGGAAAAAAGTGCCTTTGGTATACGCGCATTATTGGAGTACTTATTAGCATGGGAAATATTAATAAAGTACTCAAGGGATAATTTGCCGATAGATATGGTATTAAAAAGGTAGCAAATATGAAAGGGTAGCATGATGGCACATTGGTTTGCCTGTTGTAGTCCACTCAAGGTGCATAGGTGGAAGCAAAGAAGAGTGTCTAATGCATATGTCCAATGGTGGGACATCCTATTATGCATACACAAAAATGCATGGGAAACAATATGCTGTGCAAGAAAGATTTTGAGGGGTTCTTCAGAAAGATGGTGTAGCTATATAAAAGAATATGACATGGCTTTGCAAGCTGGCATCCCTTTAAGAATGGTTTTTGTTGACGAGGATATGTGCTCTCATCTTACTGTGCATTGTGCGTGAGTGTTGGACTCTATGACACTCCACCAATTGTAAGATAATAGACTTCGACTCTTATGCTCATCTCATCCAGCATGGGCAACATGACTTTAGATATGCTCAACTCTTCCAGCTTGAGCGTAAGCCTAATAACTGCGACTCTCAGCACAGAGTTTAATATGACTTGAAGCTTTGGGACTAATGCTTTGCTCATTTTATGGCTCAGCAGCCCGAATCTGACTATGCCAAAGAGTGTTTTTTGCACCGTGGCGACTTGACTTTTTACATTCTTGTGCTTACTACAAACATTTCTTCAGGTAAAAGTAAGCTTGAATCCTCAAAAAGAGGATTAGTGAAGAACCAAGTTGGCATTGAAGGTTTCTTTTGCCATACCTGTTTTATCATCTTTGAATTTGCATCATTGGTTGGGTTGTCCTTCTTTGACTGTGAAGACTCCATTATTTGTTTGATTCTCCAATTGGGCCTGTTGTTGTAGACCTCTCTTGACTGTCGACATTTGGCTTTTGACTTGGAGCATTGGAAGACTTAGGAATCCAAATCTCTTGATAATGTCAAGAAAAAGTAAATAATCTGAGTTTTGGCAAACTTTTGAAAATTTACCTCAAAGTGTCCTTGAGCTTACCCACTGGTTCATACAACTTTTAGGCTTACTCTCTAGTTGGATTGAGTGGTTTGGAGTCTTTTCATGCTATTTCTAGCCGTAGATTTGAAACTCTGCAACTTCACATAAACAACTCACAGATGATCCGTTTGGAGTGAGCAATGTTTTGAAATCCACCTCGGATCCTACTTACCCTACTCCTAGGTTCTCATGCAATGGGGTTGTGGAAAGTGTTCACAAACACTCGTTTTCTTGTGTTTTTTATGTTTTTCAGAGCGTTGATCTTAAGACTTGTCTCGTCTACCAATCATTCTTCAAATCCTAATCTAAATTTACAATCCTACAATCCTAAAGGCACTTGGCAAGTACAACTTACCTCCAAGCTACCTCTACACAGCAAAAGACGACAATCTTAAGCTATGCGGTTTCGAAAAAGAAAGTTTTACTCTAGGTGAACCTAGAGGAAGTTAATGGACAAAAGTTACTCAAGACGCTCGTGGTTTCTCTAGTTTAGGTCTATTCGTCCCCGGCAATGGTGCCAGATGTGGGACGCATGTCTACCCTCACCATCCTATCTTATTGCAGTATTAGCCAGATCACGATTAATTTGTCAAACCATGGGACGAAGCTGACTCGACTAGTGCATAGAGGCTACAAGAGGTTGTCAATCTCTTGGAAAACAACTAACAACTCGCATCTAACTCAGGCTACACTCAAGTGACTGAAATCACCAAAAGCCAATCGCTCATCGACAAGAAAATCACATCCGTTACAGCATCAAATGACATCCAAACGTAACGAAACTTCTAGGAAAAATTTACATGACCTAAGCACACATGCCTATGGTCTCAAATTCCACTTTAGGTTAAGTTCCAAAATCGCGATTATTAACAGCAGTGGATTTTTGACCTAGTCGTTTGCGACCCAGAATGCATCTAAATGCTTAGCAATGATGCCCCAATACCCCGCCTATGCTTAGTTTAAAAGTGTAAATTCCTAATTATGATGAAATTAGGCCGCGGGTCGGCGACGCCAAAAGCTACGAAATACTATGAATGGCTTACGTCAATGCATGGAGCTCTTACCTGCGGTTGCAATGCAACAAACGCATTCGCAATGTGACAATCGGAGAGGGAGTAGGAAGCGCGAGAAGGAGAGAAGTGTGTAACTCCAATCTTCACTGCTTCTTCATATTCATCTCCGATGTGCATTCGTACGTCTTCGGTCTTTAGCAGCTTCTGTTAACTGATGTTGACTCAGTTAACATAGGAAAGAGTGGGGTGGGGAGAGTTTTTTTTTACAATCCACTAGCCACTGGCTAGGTTATTAGGGAAGAGTGGAGTTCGGGGAATTTACAAGGGTTTTGTTGATGGTTCGGGTGGTTGGTGTGAGGTGTAAGGCTGCCCGAATTGGTAGTTGTTGCGGGAAGCTGAGATGCTACGTGTCACTTCCTCTCGATGCCGGCCGAGGTGCGCCTTCGGCACCACTTCTTGTTTTGGTGTTGGCGACGCGCTAGTTGGCCGTCTTCTTTTTGTTGTTGGCGTTAATTTCTTTGGTTTTTTTTATTATTCTCTGGTGTGTGCGTATATGCATGCGTGTATTTTTTGTATGAGTGAGTGTGTGTAAGCGTGTTAATCGTAAGTGCGTATGCATATGCATGTGTGTGTATGTGTTTATATATGTGCACATGAGTTTATGTGTGCATATGTATAGGGTTGTGGTTGTGTAGGGCTGCGTGTGTGTATATTATGAGAGGGAGAGGGAGAGAGAGAGAGAGAGAGAGAGAGAGAGAGAGATTCTGAGGAAAAGAGAGAGAAAGAGGGAAAGAAGAGACAGAGAGAGAGAATATTATTAGTACATGGCGGGTTCCTACACTGAGGGGAAGAGAGAGAGAGAGAGAGAGAGAGTGTGTGTGTAAGTGAGAGGGGGGGAAAGATAGTGAGAGAGAGAGGGAACGCGGTCCGCCGGTGGGAAGAAAACAAGAGGGGAGAGAGGGAGGGGAGAGTGAGGTCAAGGGAGTGTGGACGAGAGGGAAAAGGGAGGGGTGAGGTATGGCGGCCCACCAGTGGAGTATGGACGAGCGAGAGGTAAGAGAGAGAGGGAAAAAAAATGTGAAGGGTGTGTGTGTAAAAATAATGCAAGAGAGAGACTGACTCTGGTTCATGCATGGAGGCCCGCCAATGGAAAAGAACAATGTAGGCTTGTTTTATTGGTTAGATGGTAGAGAATCAGGGTAAGAGATAGAGAGATGGTGGTTGAAAAGGGAAAACATGGCAGCCTATTGCATGTGCGCGAGCAAGGAAGGGGGAATTTGTGGTGGAAGTAATAAGAGAAAACAAACATTTTTTAATTTGTGTTACCTCATGTTCCTGAATGTGGCTTATTTTTGCGGTTTGGGTTTTGAAAACTGAGAACTTTAACTCTCAAGCCGGGTGCGGCTAACCCGGTATCATTAGCCCTCCCCCTAAGGTTAGGGGCATTCATGCATCTAACTCATCTGTTCGATCATTGTCGTCGAAGGTGGAGGTTGATGGTGTATCTTCATCAGGAATGTCGATAGGTGGAGTCTGATCAAATCAAAGAAAATAAGGTTTGAGCCGCCAACCATTTACTCTGGTCTTATGAAGCTTGCCATCAGCTTCCATAAGCTGGTAACTCCCATTGGCATACTTTTTTCTGATGATGAAAGGGCCCTCCCATCGGAGTAGGAGATTCTTATCTTTGCAGGTGTCAAAGTGATTGTCATAACGGAGCACCAACATTCCTTTCTTTAGATCTTGCTGATTGAAATTAAGCCATCTGTGCTGTACCTGTGCCGCATAATAATTGATTTCTTCTTCTCTGTCCACCTGTAGTCTTTCCAAGTCGAGGATGTGATTTCTCAAATCCATGTTGGGCCGTTGAAGGTGGCTTGCCATCACTCTGAGACTGGCTGGTTGCACCTCAATAGGCAATATTGCCTCCTTGCTAAATACCAAATGATATGGGGTGAACCCCAAAGATGTACGGAATGAGGTTCTGTAGGCCCACAAAGCTGGGAGTAGATACTTATCCCAATCTCTAGGATGATTGTTAAGCTGCTTGGTGAAAATTTTACAAACCATTCCATTCACTTTCTCAACTAGGCCATTACATTGAGGGTAATATGGTGAGGAGTGCCTCCTTGTAATGCCAAGTTTTTGCATTAACTCTTCTACCAAGTCTGCTCTGAAACCTGGCCCTCTATCAGAGATGATTTCTAATGGTGTGCCAAACCTGCAGCACATGTGCTTGTATACAAACTTAGCTACCTCTACAGTTGTGATCCTAGTTGTGGCTATAGCTTCCGCCCATCTAGTCATATAGTCGACTCCCATGATGATGTAGAACTTCCCTGAGTTGGCCCTAGGCAATGGTCCTATGGCATCTATACCCCATTTTTCAAATGGTGCATATGAAAGGATAGGTGTCTGTGGTTCAAGCACGAGTGACCTGGTGCCGGCCTTTTGACATAACTTACATGTCTTACACTAGTGGTGTACATCACGGCTTAGGCTAGGCCATACAAAACCAGTCTGCAAGATTTTTCTACTTGTTATATCTAGGGCAAAGTGACCACCACAAACACCATCATGACAACTGGCAATTATCCCATAATTTTACTAGAGAGAGGGGCCTTCCTGAGTATTTGGTCCTTACCCTTACAATAAAAACCGTCATTGATAAGCCGATACCTTGTGGCCTTCCGGGTAAGCCATTGCTTTTGTCCTTTTGTTAAATCCAGTGGACATTCCCCTGTTTCCAAAAAATGCATGATGTCAGGTAAGACGTCACTACCTTGAAATAGAGGGAGCTTTAGCTTTATAGCCCCAACCACCCCCTTCCTACAACCTTTCTCTTGCTAGGGCATCAGCTTCATGGTTTTGAGCCCTTGGGATTTGGTGTAGTTGAACTGCTTCAAACTTACCCAACAGAGACTTTACACAGCTTAAGTGAGTCCTCAAGCTAGGATTCTTGCATGTCCATACTCCATTTACTTGCCTTACCAAAAATAGAGCATCCCCAAATACGCTAAGGCACTTTACCCCTTGCGAGACGCACCATTGTAAACCCTTAGTTAGTGTTGCATACTCAGCTTCATTGTTAAAATGTGATTCTAACAAATGGCCAAGCGAAAATACCTTGATACCTTTGTCATCAAAGACCACTATGCCTGTATCTGCTTTGTCAGATGCTTGCTTGTAGGCTCCATCAAAGTAGGAAGGATGTGCTCTTTCTACCACCGGTGTCTCTAGAAGTGATTGAATTCCTTCCCCTTTAGATTGCTTTACCTTTTTCTCAAAGTTTTGGTAGGTCATGAGTCCCCCCAAGCTTTCCCTTGTCGTGCTTTCCACCTGTACCGTGTAGTCAAATTCTTGCAAACAAACTAGCCATTTAGTAATCCTAGAAGAAACATCCATGTGTTGTACGACATAGGCAAACATCTCATCCATGGTTAAAATTACAAATTGCCTAGGCAGCAAATATGACCTAGAATTTGTAGTTGCAAAACTAAGGGCTAGGACTAGGTGTTCCACATGGGTGAAACCTTTCTCTGCTGCTGTCATCATTCGACTGGAGAAGTAAATTGGCCTCATGAAAGATGTTGCTCGGTCCTTCTGGAGTAGCACAGCCCCCAAGGAGTCATCACCCACACTTGAGGTGACATAGAAGTTTTCATCCCACTTAGGTGGTGAGATAGTTGGTAGGGTGGCTAAGACCTCCTTTACCTTGTTGTACTGATGTTCGCTCTCCTCGTCCCAGGTGAAAGTTGATCTTTGAGTGAGTTGTTGTAGTGGTAGAACAAGTTGGGATAGTAGATGTATGAATCTACTCAAGTACCTCACCTTTTGTAAAAAAAAGACCAGTTGACGTGCGGTTCTTGGTGAAGGTAGGGCTATGAGTGCAGACACCTTACTTGGATCGGCGTTGATACCTTTTGCTGAAATTTCATGGCCTAAAAGAATGACTCTACTTTCCCCAATGTGGCACTTGTCTACATTTAATTGCCCACCTAGTCTTTGCAACCTTGCCAAACCCTCAGTTACCTTTTTTAAGTGTGAAATGCAAGGGCTATATATACAAAAATATCAATGAACACTCTTATGGATGTTCCAAAGAACGACTGAAAGACATATGTGACATATCTTTGGAATGTGGCACGTGATTTGTGAGACCAAATGGCATAACTCTGTATGCAAAACAACCCCATGGCGTAATGAAAGTGGTTTTTAGTTGATCTTCCAAGGCTATGCGTATTTAAAAATACCCAAATAACCATCACACACGGTGTAGCATTCAAAACCCGCCACTTCATTCAGAACTTCATCCAAGAAAGGGAGAGGAAAGCGGTCTCTGTTTGTAGTTGTATTTAGTGGTTTGTAGTCAACACAGACCCTCCACGTACCATTCTTCTTAGCGTCACTACTATGGGTCACACCCACTCCGAGTTTTCTACAGGATAGATGAACCCTGCTTCTAGTAGCTTCCTTACCTCGGCCAGGAGTGCCTTTTCTTGTATGACCGTTGTAGCTTTTGCACAACTGGTTTTACCTCTTCCTTCAGCTTAATATGATGTTCCACTACTATAATACCTGTGCTTCTTTCATAGTTGTCAATGAAAAGGTCAGGAAATCCCATCAACATTTGCAAAAATTTATCTTTCTCCTCAATTGTTAATTCCATAGACAACATACCCTTCAACATACTTTCTCCTATGCCAGAGGATTTACTTTCCTCTTTGTTGCTTTGCCCTTCTAGTGATGGGTTGCCAGTTGTGCTTGCCCTTTTTGGATGCTTCATGATGATACCCATTACATAAATGGAACTGTCACTTTTGTCGATGGATGTGGTCTCCTCCTCAAAAGTGGAAGACTCACTAGTGGCTTCATCTGCTGATGTCTCTAGGTCCATTTTCTTCTGCTTGCCAGTCTTCATGTCATAGTAGATTGTCTCCCCTTTCTTACCAGTCATGCGTAGAAGGCCAGTGCCCCAGTCCTGCTTTGCCTTCATGGCCATCAACCATGGCCTTCCCAAGATTAATGGGTAGACCTCCCCCTTAGTAGGAATTACAAAAACATCTACTTCTACCTCAGTGTTGAAAGCTTTTATCTTCACCGCACTTACCACACCTGCACATTTTAATTTTTCTTTGTTTGACATCTTTGCCTTGCATGGAGAAGGCATGTCAACCTCGAGCCCTAGCCGAAGCATCATAGATTCACTCATCACACAAATTTGTGACCTCCATCAATGTAGGTGTTTCCAACCCTCTTACCCTTTATGTTGACATCGACAATTGGAAGGATGTCATCCATGTTGCAACCCGAAATTGTTCCGGCTACCTTTGCTTTGGAGCGCCTTGTATTTACCATTTTGGACCATTGCCGCCTTAACTTTGGTGCAAGATGTAGCAGCTGTGGCCATGTAATCTCTGGTCCTTTCTCTGCCACATCCAATATTAGATCATAGGGTCTAGAACTTTCCCCTAACTGGAAGTCGGTGATGCCTAATTTCCATCGTGGCCTTGATGGCCTCTTGCTACTCTATCCTTTCATGCTTCTCTCATCATCAGATTGTGTAGCTTTCTCCCTCCATGGTTTCAAATGGTTCTACAAAGGTTACCTTCTCCTTGCCCTTATCCCTCTCCTTTACTCTGGGTGGATCCACTACTAAGGCCTTTCCTTTCTCTTCTAGCCTTATGATGTTTACAGGGCCATCAGGTGGTGGTGCCGGTGGAAGAGGTGGAATGGGTGCTTGTGGTGGTGCCTGGGGTGGACGTAGAATTTGTGTTGGTGGGGCTAGTGCTCGTGGTGGGGGTGTTCTCTCTCTAGGGGGTGACAACTGGTTCCTCCTACCTCCTCTATTATAGTTTTGTCATGGTTTGGGAGAGTAGTGCATATTGTGACCATCTTCTTTGCAGTCGTAGCAGTGATACTCCCTGTTTTGTCGTCGTGCTCTTCCTGGGTCTTGATCTCTTTCTTGATTCCTTCCTTGCTGTATCAAGTGGATAGACAAATTCTATAGTTGGTCAGTAATATGGGCCAACATATCTTGTTGGTCATTTCTTACCCCAGGAGCCGGTGGTGGTGGAGGAATGGTGGTTGTCGTGGTTGTTGGTCGACACGATATTCCTGCTTTTGTTGACTCAATTTTTTTGGCTTTCATCCGCAGCTTCTTGTCCTTAAGGTGAGCAATCTCGACGGCTAACTCGTACATAGCCGGGAATCTACCTTTCACCTTCTCCTTGAGAAGTGGTCATAAGCCATGCGTGAACCGATCCTTTTTGAGGAAATTGGGTGCAGCTTCCCCTCTTGCTGGTGACTCAACCCATCATTCTCACAAATCCATAAATTTGGACTCATAGATGGCAGATTCTAAAAGACTCTCCTGCTTCAAGTCTCTCAACTTATCCCACAGCTTCTCTGAAGTGGTACCTCCCACAAAGAGCCTCTTAAAAGCAGTTTTTAAGGGCTCCCAGTCATCCTTAGTTTCTTGCGGAACTGCGTTGTACCACGACCTAGCTTCTAGCTTCATGAGATGCTTAAAGATTCTAACCCGGGATTCATCTGTATCTTTGTTTCTTACTGCACATGGCACTTCAAAGTCATCTAGGAAATCTGTTACCAAATCCTCCCCCTTCTTTCCTGTAAATGTTGGAAATGCTACACTTGCCATGATTATTGAGAGAGAGAGCTAGAAAGACACAATGCTTAGCTTGCAATCAAAAGTTTTTTTTTGTTTACAAGGAGGCATGTATACACTTTTTATACTAGAACATAGATTAAAATCTCAAACGGTACATTGCCTTGTACCAAAGGTAAGACAAACGGCTAATCTGATGCCAGAACCTCAAAGAAGCGCTCCCCACCCAGCATTGTGTCCATGATGTGCTAGTAGTGAGCCTTCTAGTCCAGTATTACCTTGATTGAGCGTACTCATATCAGAATGTGTGATCTTCCTTGAGGTAAGTTGTATTGATTCATGTGAAGCTTAGAGGTGCTTAGTCACTATCCAAGCTTGTGGGAGAGGGTGGTGTTCTTTCCTGAAACAAACTCACTAGATCCCTAGTCTCTCTAGTGAGAGTGTGAGCGTGTGCTTCCGTTATTTGTGCTGCAGCATCATGTGCGACTTGGAAACTGACTATGATAATTATCTCAATGACTTGAGCTACCCGATTCTTGAAGTAGAATAGTGTTGATTCTCTATTGTGCAGAGCTCCCTCCATCTTGTTGTTGCGGGTTGGTTGTAGGTTGCTGACATCGTCTCGACTTTCTCCTTCTTCTTCTTGGCACCCGGCCTATGTATATCCACTGAGTTTGGCGTGTTGGTTGACTCTCCCACTGCAAATTGATTACCATTACGCCTGGCACTCGAGCTTCGATGGAGATGCGGAGTTCGTCTAGTTGTGCTTGGAGCTCTTCTTCTTCTGCCGTCCAGTTAGTGAACCCTGCTAACTAGTAATCCATCCACAAAAGTTTAGGGGTTTCAGCCTTGTAAACTGGAGGGTTTCATGAAAGGATCCTCGGTGGGGGCACAAAGAAAATGATGACCAAAAATGACATGCCATATGGGGTGGCCTCTACACCACACATAGCCTGAACATCCCCAAGCATCATCTCCAGGTAGGAGTAATCCTATAAGTAGAGACGCAGACATACATGACCTAGGGTAGAAAAAGTGAAATGCCCTCTAGGTAACCAACATGAAATGTTGATACAGCAAACGTCCACATGTAGAAAATGCATAGTCAACATTCAGGAGTGTGTGTACGAGGGAGGTATGTGACAAGGTTGGAATGGAGCATACTGACTGATTTGAGAGGCCGCACATGATGGAGCACAAGCAGAGTGATATACAAGAGACGAAACATCCCGTGAATGTGGGAAGACAAAACTAAGGAGAATAGAGAATGGACCTCAAAGATCAAGACAACATTGCACCCTTTTATTGGCAATGATGATACTTACAAATAGTGGTATTGATGGTTACAAACCTCGCTCTTGGCACTAGGGATGCATGATGGAATGCGAGCACCATATGGTGCATGGCAAAGTTGGAGTTAGCGGGGAAGTTAGTTGAGGAAAACAATCAAGATGATGCAACCATCGATGATGTCAATCACCAGCATCGAGAGCGGCCCAAGGCAGCATGGTGTCGATGCATTCAATCCTAGCATGCTCATGCTGCCTTGCGGGGGATTAGTGACTACCTTATGTGCGTGGAGTGGTCATGACTAGTAAATCAACCATGGTATGGTAGATAATGGGGGAAATGGTGATGTTGCCAATGCTAAAATGCCCAAGCTTGCAACCAAACATCATGCCATGAGCTCTCTAGCTTGGGGGGTACATTATGTGCTTAGTGTTGCTTAAAATGTAGAGTGCATGGAGCTAGTGTGTTCCTCCTTCACGTGTGCCCCCTTTTGTGCTTAGAGGAGGCCTCTTTGTATAGGCTTGAGAGGTGGTTCTTACCCAATGGTCCTTGCAATTATCCAATGGTCGTTGTAGAAGGTCTAGATGCCTCTCTAGTAAGAGAGATAGAAAGAGAGAGAAGGTAGAGATAGAGAGAGAGGAAAGAGTGGGGTGGGGAGAGTTTTTTTTACAATCCACTAGCCGCTCACTAGGTTATTAGGGAAGAGTGGAGCTCGGGGAATGTACAAGGGTTTTGTTGATGGTTCGGGTGGTCGGTGTGAGGTTTAAGGCTGCAAGAATTGGTAGTTGTTGCGGGAAGCCGAGATGCTACGTGTCGCTTCCTCTCGGTGCTGGCCGAGGTGCGCCTTCGGCACCACTTCTTGTTTTGGTGTTGGTGCGCGCGAGTTGGCCATCTTCTTTTTGTTGTTGGCATTGATTCCTTTGGTTTTTTTAATTGTTCTCTGGTGTGTGTGTATATGTGTGCATGTATTGTGTATATGAGTGAGTGTGTGGAAGCGTGTCGATCGTAAGTGCATATGCACGTGTGTGTGTATGTGTTTATATATGTGCACGTGAGTTTATGTGTGCATATGTATAGCGTTGTGGTTGTGTAGGGGTATGTGTGTGAATATTATGAGAGAGAGAGAGAGAGAGAGAGAGAGAGAGAGAGAGAGAGAGAGAGAGAGAGAGAGAGAGAGAGAGATGCCGTGATGGCGGCGCCTGCACAGGCGTAGAGTGCGAGAGAGAGAGCGGCGGGGTGGGGTGAGGTGGCGAGGGAGGGAGAAGGTGAGGGAGTGGGGTGTGTGTGTGTGGATACGAGAGAGAGAGAGGGACTCGGTGCTGTTGCCTTGGGGATTGAACCGGGAACGGGAGAGAGAAAGAGAGAGAGGGGCGGGTAAGAGATAGAGAGATGGTGGTTTAAAAGGGGAAACGCGGAAGCCTATTGCATGCACACGAGCAAGGAAGGGGGAATTGGTGGTGGAAGTAATAAGAGAAAACAAACGTTTTTTTATTTGTGTTACCTCATGTTGCTGAATGTGGCTTATTCTTGCGGTTTGGGTTTTGAAAACTGAGAACTTTAACTCTCAGGCCGGGCTAGAGGGCGGTGCGGCTAACTCGGTATTAGTGCCAAAGGTCAACTGCACCTCTTTAGATATCATCGCAGTCTCAACCATGGTAAAACCAAAGGTACTGATAGCCGTTTTTCGGCTCTCTGTGATTGCCATAGTGAGTTATCCCCCCCTATCAAATCACTCAAACACTGTGGTTACCCTCACCCTTTCACTGTATATAGGTGCGTGTGAGGTAGGGGACTTTTCCCATATCTCCTTACTGAAATAAAAAACCCTCAATTAGCTAGGCATTGGGCTAGTTGAGCCAAAAAAATATAAAATATAAAAAATATAAGTATATTATGGCCCATGCGTATGTAAATATTTCTTTGTATATAGGGTCTAAATAAAAGATTTTTTCATAATTATTTTGGTATTTATTTAAATATTTTTACCTAGGTGTGTGTTATTTATGCTCTGTACATTGCCTCACCATTACCACAATTTTTCTTACCATTTTTCATACTCTTTATTCCATATAGAAATATTTTCATGTAACTTCTCTTATATTTGTGTACTCCACCCCAACAAAAATAAAAAAACTAGTTCTATTTATGTGTATATTTTTTCACTATTGTGATTTTTCCCTTCCTACATCTATTTTGTGTTTTTTTTCTAAAAAATTAGAACACCAAAAATATTTATCTTTATATGGTAGCCTCATAATGAGAGAGTTTCACTTTGACCCCTTTATATTTTTTCCACTTATATTATTTATATTTGACATGTACATATCTTTTAGCCTCATAATGAGAGAGATTTCTTTGACCCCTTTATATTTTTTTCCACTTATATAATTTATATTTGACATGTACATATTTTTTAGACCCCTCCATATTGATTTTCTTAGTTGTACTATTCATTTATATTCATGATCTCAACAATATCTTCAATATAGACCTACCAATAAGGTCAAGGGTAGGTGGCATGCATACATGCACTATGGAGGGCTCACTCTTGGAGGTATTCAAAAGAATCATCCAAAGAAGGACCCCACAAGGCCTTGTGCAGTGGAAAAAAAACGGTCGGTTTTTGCTGAATTTTTAAAGTTCACTTGCTCTCCGAATTTGAAAAGGTGATACAAAAAAGTTGTAGCTCGTGGGCTGAACTTTTGCTCAAATTTTTCATTTTTTTGAGCTATGAGCGGTGAGCTATGATTTTATTAGTGGACCCCAGTTTTCCATGCTATGTAGCCACACTCTCTCTTCACACACACTCCACTTCATCACCTCTCTCACCACTCCTTTGCACCCTCCACCTTCTCCTCAACCTTGAAGAATAAGAGAAACCATGGTGACTCATACCTCCCACACACAATTCCATTCCAAAATTGACCACATAGTCTCATTTTTCCTCCTCTAAATTACCCATATCTATCAAAAAAACCACCAAATTCAGCCTCTTCTCTAAAAGACAGCATCATGGTGGTTGATTACTCAGCTTCAATTACCTTGTCTCTCAAGAAAGGTCAAGAGTGGAGAAAAAATGTACCGTCAAAAGCTAGTGGACCGTCAACAAGCGTCAAAATTGGCCCTACTCAAGACACTTGGAGCAT